>NC_089227.1:8836925-9491425 GCF_963924675.1 Phocoena phocoena
GGTACAGATGGACCTATCTGTAGGGCAGGAGTAGAGATGTACAGGTTGAGAACGGACATGTGGACACAGGGCAGAAAGGGGAGGGCGGGACGAATTGGGAGATTAGGATTGACATATATACACTACCATGTGTAAAACAGATAGCTAGTGGGAACCTGCTGTATAGCACAGGGAGCTCAGCTCGGTGCTCCGTGATGACCTAGATGGGTGGGAAGGAGGGTGGGTGAGAGGGAGGTCCAGGAGGGAGGGGATGTAGGTATACATATAGCTGATTCACTTCATTGTACAGCAGAAACTAACACAACATTGTAAAGCAATTTTACTCCAATAAAAGAAAAAAAAACAGACCACATCTTCTTCGACCATTCACCTGTTGATGGGCACTTAGGTTGCTCCTATGTCTTGGCTATCATAAATAGTGCATCGTCCTCATTTCTTGTTCTACTGTCACTGCTTCATTCCACACACTCATCGGTTCTAGTCCAGACTGAGAATATCCGCTCTGGACAGCTAGCCCTGCTTCCAGGCCCCCCGTCCCTCCTGCTGCTAACACACCAGTGACCGTGGATCACAGCTCCGTTAGGCTTCTTCTCAGGAAGATCCGGTTGTTTCCCACGCCCGGATGGCTGAGCCCAACCCCACCCGCAAGCCTGCTTTAGGACCGTCGGTACTTCAGCTCACCCTTCACCGACACCTCCCCAAGCCCCGGGTGGTGGCCACGTGACCACGTGGACTCTTCTTAGAATTGTGCTGGATCCTGCAGAGGTCCGCCTGCCTCCCAGTGCCCAAGATCTACTCCACTTGCCTCTTGCCAAGAATATCACTCAGAGGCACAAAACCAGGGTAAGAGCCCGTGACGGTGACCGCTCAGGCCTTGGAAAATATTACAGATCTTCCTGGCGTAGCTAAAATAGGAAAAAGGAAGACTTCTGAGGAAAATAGAGTAGACGAGCTATTCAGAAGTGAGAAAAGAGAGACACTCTAACATTGACACATGAATGTAAGAATTTACCTTTTCTTACTTTGCTATGCCCATTCTTCTTGGAGTTAAGTGGGTTAGGAGTCTAAGGGCAGATGTATAATATTCTTCACCATGGAGCAGGTTGGACAGTGTTCCCCAGAATTCATGTCCACCCAGAACCTCAGAACAGGACTGTATTTGGAAATAGGGTCTTTGCAGATGTAATTAATTAGGGATCTCAAGATGGGATCATCCTGGATTTAGGGTGAGCCCAAAGTCCAAGGACGGGTGTTCTTATAAGGAGAGGAGAGGACACACAGGGACGCACAGAGCAGAGACCACGTGAAGATGGAGATGAGACTGGAGTGATGTGGCCACAAGCCCAGCAACACCGGGCGGCATCAGAAGCTGGAAGAGACAGGAAGCCTCCTCCGTTAGAGCCTCTGAAGGGAGCACAGCCCTGCCCACACCTTGGCTTCCAGCCTCCAGATCTGTGAGAGAATAAGTTTCTATTGTTTTCAAGCCACACAGTCTGTGGTCATTTTCTCCAGCAGCCCAGGAAATGAATATTTCTGTGCACCAAGAATTGCCATAAAGGGGCTTCCCTGGAGGTCCAGCGGTCAAGACACCGTGTTTCCACTGCAGGGGGCGCGGGTTCGATCCCTGGCTGGAGAACTAAGATCCTTCACGCCGCATGGTGAGGCCCCTCCTCCCAAAAACAGAATTGCCATAAAACAAATTACTCATGTCCATACGGCATGACCGTTGACTCAAAATCAGCTGGTCCCAAGCCTGGATTTGACACAATGCCTCACAAGGCGCAATCCAGTCCCCACGCTGGACGCCATAGGTGTAAAGGAGGCCCGGCAGACGTACAGAGGCCGGCACTCAAACAAGCAGGGTGACAAGAGCTCAGAGCCTCTAGAGCAGGCGTCCAGGGTCCTCCAGGGCTCAGGTGGACATGTAGACAGAAGTGGGTGCTGGCCACACTCTGAGTTCCTTGTGGGGCTTGACTCTGACTAGCACCATGTTGTGGGCAAAATTCATATGTTAAACCCTAACACCTCATGTGACAGTTTAGGAGGCGGGGCCTTTGGGAGGTGATTAGGGTTAGAAGAGGGCATGAGTGTGGGGCCCCTGGATAGGATTAGTGTCCTTACAAGAAGAGGAAGAAACACCAGAACAGTCTCCCTCTCTCTCTCTTCTCTCTCTGTCATGTGAGGACACAGTGAGAAAGCTGCCATGTACAAGCCAGGAACCCAGTTGGCTGGCACCTCAATCTTGAACTTCCAGCCTCCAGAGCTGTAAGAAATAAATGCTGGTTGTTTAAGCCCCTCTCTCTGTGTTGTTTCGTTATGGCCACCAGAGCTGACCAAGACACATGACGTCCCCTTTGAGGTCCTGGCCAAGTGGCCACAACTCCTTGGTCAGGCTGTCCCAAGGAGCGGTGTGACAGGTAAGCTTGGTCCATGTGATTCAGCACTCTGCTACATTTATCTAACCCCCTACTTTACGGACGGGCAGAGTGGCAGGAAAGTAGATGCAGGAACCCTTGGTCTGCAGCAGGGTTCGTACAAGCAGTAAGCCTTTCCTTACACCATATGCTTCCTAGAGTTATTTTTTTCTTTTGCGATTATTTTTGAAATATGCCTAACTTGTTTGTATCTGCTGTAAAAATAGTTAAAGAGAAATAACTTGAGATGATGGCTAGTATTGTTTATAACCTTCTGAAAGACTATGCAGATTATAATACATAGACTATGCAATTGCAATAGTTTTTATGAATGCATTTTCAATTACCTTCTCTACAGATTTTCATATAAATTGTTCTTTTGGTTTCAAAATTTCTTTAAAGGAAATTGTACATTTCTTATATATTTCATATATTGTCTTATCAACAAATGGATTTTACCATTTGTAGCTTCCCTACAAAGTTTATCATAACGATCTTTTAAAAAAAATTACTAAAAAAAATAATAATTACTGAAAATATAATCCTCCCTTCTCTATTCCTATCTACATATCACTTCTCATTTCCTCCCTGTCCCCCTAAGATTAAAAAGTCACTTTATCTCTGAAGATGAAGGCTATTGGAATTGTGTTCCATTTACCTGTGTCCATTCAAAATAAATAATACACATATAAAATTAAATTCAATACCCATTCTTAATTTTAAAACATTTTATTGAACTAGTAATAGAAGAAAAACATTGCTTGACATAATAAAGAATAATGTACATCAAATGATCATTTTACTTTGTGGTAACACAACGGAGGCATTCCTATTCGTATCTGGAATAAGATGAGAATATTTGCTAACACCAATAAATTTTAGGTTTTTCCTGGGCATTCTAACCAATGCAATATGAAAAGAGGGGGAAAAGTACACAAGTACAAACATTGTAAAGGAAAAATCAAAGTTTTTGCCAATGACATAAATATCTATTTAGCACATGTTTTCTTTGGTTTTATTTTGCTCTTTTTTTTTTTCTAGTTTCCTAATGTGAAAACTCAGATTACTGATTCAAGACATTCCCCTCTTTTTTTTTTTTTAATATGAACATTTAATGGTATAAATTTCCTTCCAAATACTGGTTTAGCTGCATCCTACAGACTCTGGTATAATTTCAATTTTGTTCAGTGTGTAACATTTTCCTGTTTCCTTTGAGAATTTCCCTTTGACTCACAGATGATTTTAAAATATGCTGCTTTATTTCCTAGTGTTTGGAGATGTTCCTCCTTTCTATCTGATTTTGATTTCTAGTTTAATTCCATTATATAGAGAAAATCTGCTTCAGATGATTTCAATTCTTTTACTTTTGTTAAGGTTTAATTATGACGCAGGGGGTGGTTGATTGTGATGGATGGTCCGTGTTCACTTGAAAAATTGTATATTCTGTTTGTGGTGGAGTGTTTCATACAAGTCAATTAGATCCAGTTGGTTGATTGTGCTGTTGAATTCTTCTACATTCTTGCTGATTTTCTGTCTACTTGTTTTATAAATTACAGAGATAGGAGTACTGAAATCTCCAACTATAATCATGGATCTATTTCTCTTTTCAGTTCTGTTGGCTTTTGATTTTGCTCTCTATATATTGAATACAGAAAGCTTAATGTTAAGAATGATTAGCTATAACAAGTGGTAGGAGTTTTGTTCCATGTACTTTTTTATATAAATTTATTTATTTCATATATTTTATTTTTGGCTGCGTTGGGTCTTTGTTGCTGCACACGGGCTTCCTCTAGTTGTGGCGCACGGGCTTAGTTGCTCCGCGGCATGTGGGATCTTCCCAGACCAGGACTCGAACCCGTGTCCCCTGCATTGGTAGGTGGATTCTTAACCGCTGCGCCACCAGGGAAGCCCTGTTCCATGTATTTTTAATCCTTATTTTAGGCGCACACACATTTAGGGTTGCTGTGTCTTCTTGGTAAACTGACCCTATTTTATCATTAGGAATACCACTTTCTCCCTGATAATTTTTTTTTGCTCTGAAGTCCACCTGGAAAATATTGTAGCTATTTCATCTTTCCTACTCAGATCCTGCATGCTAGATCCTTTTCCAACCCTTTGCTTTTAACCTAACTATTTCATGATATTTGAAGTAAGTTTCTTCCAGGTAGCATAGAGTTGGGTCACATTTTTCATCCATTCTGACATTCTCTGTCTTCTAACTGGTGTGCTTAGGCCACTTACATGTATTGTAATTGTTGCTGTTGTTGGATTTAGTCTACCATCTTATTTTTGTTTTCTGTTTGTTTCCTCTACTTTTTATCCTTCTGCTTCCCCTTTCCTCCTTATATTGATTATCTGAACATTTTTAGTAATCCATTTTAATGTATCTGTTGTGGTTTTGACTATGTATATCTCTTTATCTACTTGGTGTACTGATTGCTCTCAGGGCTACGGTACACGCGGTTAACTTTTCCCAGTCCACTCAGAATCCATATTTTACACTTCCAGTGCGATATAGAATTTTAACCACCATAGAAAATCCTTTATCCTTCACCTCAATACCATTTTCTATAAATTACGTCTATATAAATTGACAACCCTTTCAACCAGTGTTATATTTTTTGCTTTCACTTGTAACACATTTTAATGAATTCAAGAGACGAATTGTAGGTTACTACATGTGCCCAGATACTCCCCATTTCTGTTCCTCTCCCTTCATTCCTGATGTTCCATTTCCCTCTAGTAACTTCCCTACTGTCTGAGTAACTTTCTTTAGCAATTCTTTTGGGAGGAGTTGGCTGGCATTCGGGACTCTTAGTTTCCCTTCATTGGAGAATGTCTTTATTTCACTTTCCTTCCTAAAGGATATTCTCTGAATGAACTTAGAACTGTGGATTGACAGTTCTTTTTTTTCCGAAACTGTCTTTCCACTTCCTTCTGGTCGCCATGGTTTTAATGAGAATCCACAATCATTTGAATCGTTGCTCTCTTATAGATGGGCACTGCATCATTTTTCAGTGACAGCTTTCAAGATTTTTTTCTTGGCTTTAGTGTGTTTATAATATGTTTTCATTGGGTTTCTATGAGTTTATCCTTCTTGAAGTTTGCTTCTTAAATTTGTAGGTTCGGGGTTTTTGCCAAATTTGGGCAGTTTTCAGCAACTATGTCTTCAGATATATTTTCTGCACCACACTTTTTCTCCTCCTCTCTGAAAATCCAGGACATAAATGTTAGACCTTGCAGAGGCACCCCACAAATCACTAAGGCTCGGGCACTGCTTTCGTTTTTCAGTCTTTTTCTTCTGCAATGTTAAAGTCCGACTGCTCTCTCATCTCCATTATGCAAATTTTTTAGTTTTGGTTATTGTATTTTTGAGGTTTACACTTTCCATTTAGTTCTCCTTCATGTTTTCCATTACTTTTCTGAGATTGTCTATCCTTCTGTTTGTTTCAAGATTATGCGCTATTACTTCTTAAAGTACTTTCATAGTATCAGGTTTAAAGTCTTTGATAATTTGGTCACCTCCGTCACCTTGGCATTGACTTCTGTTGATTGCTTTTTCCTATGCAAACTGACATTTTTCTGGTTCTTTGTGTGCTGAGAAATTTTGCGGTGTACCCTGAACTTGTGGGATTAGGTCAGGTTCGGGCCACAGGTTCAACCTACCTTCTGTGGGTTGTGGTCTCAGTGCCCATTCTATTGTCAAAGGCTCTGCATCAGTATCCAGATCTGCCTACCCGTGTGCTACCCACAGCCAGCCTGGGGCCTTTGAGGTGGTGTATGCCCTGGCTCAGGTCTCAAATTCCTTGATGTGTTGTTTGGAGTCAGGAGCTCATAAAGCTCACAAGCAGCCACATGGCTTCCTCCCTCGTTCCCGAGATCTCTTTGGTACTTTCTGATCCCTGTGCATCTCCTTGCTGGTCCTGGTGCTACAGTTACCCTGCTCCACCCTGAACTTCCAATGACGGCATTGCATCCTGGGCCGAGTGAAGGGAGGCCAAGGAGAAAAGAGAAGCAGGAGGAGCTCGCCCTTCCCTCCTAGAACTACAGCAGCTCCTCCGATTGGAAGGAAGGTTCCTTTCTCCAGCACTTTGAGCACCTGGGGACCCTGCTGCTGCTGCCCCTACCACCACCTCTGCTGGTGGGGGGCTGCCTGGGGGCTGGGGCATGGACAAACCAAAGAAAAGGGGAAAAGGAGGTATGTTTCACCCCTCTCTGTCTTTTCCGCTCTCTGAGCCCATGCTGGAGAGCTCTTCCTGAGGCTTTGGTCACATCAGTGCTTACTCCTGGTTGGACAGCCTGATCCCAGCCCAGGGGACGCCGTTAAATAAAAGAGACCAGGAACCGAGTGTTGCTTTAATGGTACTTCAAAATCTTGTCTACCTCCCAGCTCCGTCCACCATTATATGCTTGTCAGGGTCTCATGCCCCTGTTCCAGGTGCTGTGTCCACAATCCATAACTTCATTCCATGGGAGAGACACACAGAGTACCCTAGCTCCGTCTTACCCGGAACCAGAACTCCACCCACTTTTTGGTTTAATTCTTTACATCTGAATCTTTATCCTTATAAAATGTGTTTTGATGTCATGAGAAGACTTAGATTCGAGCTTTACAATGTGGCTGGCCAGTTTCCCAACATAACTGAATGTGTAGTCCACCTTTCCTGCAGGCTGTTCTACAGATGTGTTTCATTTGAAAGTCCAATGAATTGTCAAAGAAAATTATGGTGAGATCATTTTTCTTAAGTTGTTGGCAACGTCATCTGAAAGTTTATTTGTAAAAATAGGTAATTGAGTTGCCCAAAGAAATTTCTGAGAAAGAAGAATAGAATATGTGGACTGGATTAATTTTCAGGATTATATAAAGATATAATCATTTAATCAATAAATTGATGATTTTCTGGTGTAATAATAGATCAATGAATGGGGTAGAGAAAATAGAAAAGAGAGGATGTAAATGTCCACCCACCTTCCTAAACATAGAAGGAAAGATAGCATGTGCATGTGGGGTGGGGAGGGCTGGTGGCATTGGGAAGATTTTATTGATATTTTTGGCAAGGAACATCTGAGAATAACAAGAGAAGTGACCCAAGTAGCCAAATATGTTGGAATATACTCAGGATTAAAACTCATTGAAAAAAAAACAAAAAACCTCATTGATATGGAGACACGTGATTAATAATTGGAAGGTCATAGAATTGGGCTAGAAAAGAAAGAGACTGGGTCAGGGCCAGTCCCCTGGAAGATTGCAGCTAGCCTGGTCGCTGTCTGCTAAAGCCACCGAGTCATCCTCCAGACCCAAAACCTTGGCTGGAAGTTGAGGGTAGACTGAGCATGGCTTTGCTCCGAGGAGAGGAAATTTGAGGTAAAATTGATAACTGGGGACAGGAGCCTGGTTTCCCCATCAAGTTGTTAAAAGAAGGTCGGTCATGTTTAATAACATGTAAAGGCACAGAAAATAAACAAACTAGTTAATCACTAGTCAAAAATCAAAACACAAAATCCTCACCGTTATCAGATTTTCATGGAGACCTCCGTTTAGATTTGACTCCAGTGATAATTACCTCCCAAAAAAACCACCGGCTGCATTCCAGTGCTTTAATCACATTAAAATGTAATCTCATATCTTCTTCCTTAGGGATTGTGAAAAGAGAGGAAGAGACCAGAGAACAAAGAAAATCTTTGAACAGGGAGAATTGAGGGTAAGTCCTTTAGCGTTTATGGAATTCAGATGGTTTGTTGTACGACAGGAAAACTTCAAAGTTAAAAGTATGTATAAAATGGAACCTTAAGAAACTCAGAGATAAAATGAGATAACAAACATAAGTTGAAAACATAGAGGGATATAACAGATCCTCAACATTACACGACCTCTGAGTGACGTGAGCTGCTGTGAACCACATGTCCCAGTCCACTCAAAGCAAAGGGAGGTCTGTGAACTTCATGTCATCGGAGCTCAGATTCGAGGAACACACTGAACGCAGGGCCCTCCCTACAGCCTGCTAGTCCGATGGTCACTGAAATTCCCTGAATTCTCTGTCCTGGGGAAACACCACCTCACCAGGGGGCATCCTGCCAGAGAGCAGCTCTATTTATTAGAAAGCACTAGCGCTCCTGCAGTCGGACCAAAATCTGCGTCTCTGTGGCTTCCACCCTCTGATCCCACTGCAGGCGGCTGAAGTGTCTCTGTTCCCATTTCTGGTGTAGAACCTGATGTCTGAGGAATCTCCAGCGGCAGTGTTCCTGATTCCTATGACCATTCCTCACATGGCAGGGCTTACCAACCAGTCAGGATTTCAGGGCTGCTGCTATGGGCACTGTGTCTCTTGAAGAAGGCCATGTAGCGCTGCCAGCAGCAGAGCGATGGCCATACATAGCACGCGCTGCGAGCAAACCCTGTGCTACACAGTTCACACGGTTGCACTCAGGCCATAGGAATCTATGAGCGGATGAGTTTCCTCGTGTGGTGAACAGGAAAGCCCACTGTGAGGCTGAGCACACAGACGGGAGGGTGGTGCACTCTGGCCCATGGGACAGAAGATCCTGCACTCGGCACCCTCCTGGACATCGCTCTATAGCTCTCTTCCTGTGGCCATTCCCTCGTACCCTTCGGAATAAATCAGTAATCTCCAAGCACGGTGCCTCCCCAAGTTCTGCGTGTGATGTCAGCAACTCATTCAACCTGAGGGGGCTTGTGAGCCCTGAATCAGTAGTTGGCCGGGCAGAAATGGGGACCCCGCTGGTGGCTGGCATCTGAGGTGGGGCAGTCTCATTGGGGACCTTGCCCCCAACCTGAGGGGTCTGCTCTGACTCCAGGGAGTTGCTGTCAGGTTTGAATTGAAGCGTGGGACACCCAGCTGAGGTCAGAAAATTGCATCAGAATACTGAAGCCTCACTTGCTTTTGGGCAAAGAGGCATCTCTGCATTTGCTCTCTCCCAATGGCTGTTAGGAAGAACCAAAGCCAGACAGCAGTTAAAGAGGTAAAAACAGATTTTACCCAGGGACGACTGCAGAAGGGAAAGGAGATCTCATTACAGAACAGAGCTCAACCCCAAATACAGCCCAGCAAGTGAGGGTTTACAAGGCAAGGAGTGGGCTGGTCAGTGGATGGAAAATCACTAAGAGTCTCAAGACATCAGGGGTAAGGGTGGGCAGATGATTCTAGCTAAACCAACCTCCCAGGATTCTTGCTGAGGGCAGCCAGGATGATGAGACATCACCCGGAGAGGGTGGTGGATGTGGAATTTGATCAGATGTCAAGGTGGGCACCTGTCTCTACACGTGTTTAGCAGGGTTCTTGCTATAAACAGCTCTGCCAGGAAGAACACGAAGCCCAAGATTGAGCCTTGGTGGAGAAGAGGCTCAGAGGAGCCTGGCAGAGCTCAGTCAGGGAGAGAGTCTGTCCAGCAGGCATTTCTCAGATATACCGAGGTGTCAGGAACATTAAATGATGCAGGATAGCATATTGCAAACGCATCTGTCTTTGTGGGTCTGTATCTCTCAATGGACCACACATCTGTGAAAATGTGTAAAATCTGTGGCCTGAGTGAGTGAGTGTCTGGAGGCCCCTCCAGGGCTAGGAGTTTCTGAAGGGTTTATTTAAAGGGAGGAGAGGCACAAGGCAGGACACCGCAGGCGGTGCTTTCATGGGGCAAGACCCGGCCCCCTGGCCCAGGCTTCCTGCCCCTGCCTTCCAGGTGCCTGCTTTCTTGGTGGGGGGGGGGGGTGGAATTGGGGGGACGGCAGAGCAGAAGGATCTGCCAGGGGTCCCTCCCCAAATAGCGGGGTGAGTTGCATGGCTTAGAAAGAGCACTTTCTAGTCCATGCAACCTGGCTTTCACGTTTATTCACCTTAGGAAACAAAACACTCACTAAAAACAGTTCTCTCTGAGGACCCCAGAGGCAGAAGAAACCCCAGGGTTTCTGGGGATTCAGCGAAATCACTGCTCAACCCAGCTTGATGAAACTTTGCTGTGTTCCCCCTTTGAGCAGAGCACTCTGCAAAGGCCATGGCAGGTGGGGAGGGGACTCCATGAAGGCCTTCCTGGAAGGAGGTCCCAGGTGATGAGGGGGCTTCCTGAAGGAGGGGAGTGGCTGAGCACAGCCCTCCGCCCAGGGACGGCAGGTGGCCCCCATCAGCAGGGCGGTCCCTCCCCGCTCCCGTCAGGGGCTTAACTACCCTTGCTTCTTTTTTTTTTTTAATTTATTTAACAGGGGCTTAACTACCCTTGCTTCTTTTTTTTTAATTTTTTTTTAAATTTATTTAACAGGGACTTAACTACCCTTGCTTCTTTTTTTTAATTTAATATCTTTATTGGAGTATAATTGCTTTACAATGGTGTGTTAGTTTCTGTTGTATAACAAATTGAATCAGCTATACATATACATATATCCCCATATCCCTCCCCTCTGCGTCTCCCTCCCTCCCTCCCTATCCCACCCCTCTAGGCGGTCACAAAGCCCCGAGCTGATCTCCCTGTGCTATGCGGCTGCTTCCCACTAGCTCTCTGTTTCACGTTTGGTAGTGTATATATGTCCATGCCACTCGCCAATGCCTGACCTACGGGTTTTTTCCGCTTTGCTTAAACAGGGCGGCGCATCACCCTCCAGGACTCTCTGGGCGGAGATGGATGGGCCTGCTTCACTTATGGAAGAACCTTGGGGAAGCACAGGGCGCTGAGCATTTGAAAGAGTTAAAGTCCGGTGTTCCTGGGAAGGACTCATTTCATTAACGCCTGAAGGGCGGCACAGCAGCGTTTTCACGTTGGAGCGCCCACTCGCCGCTTCCAAGGATGCTTGCTCCCCTCCCCCTCCATGCCTGCTTTCCAAACCCCACCTTACCCAGCGGATTTTCCTTAAAAAATAAGAAGCGATGATGTCTCTTCCTGCTTCAAAACCCCTGGTGGCTTCCCATCCCCCTTCGATGAAACATCTCAGTCTGGAACTGAAGCCGTCCCAGGGTTGGCCACACCCCCTCCGCTAACTCGTACAGGGCCCTGTGAGTCCCCTCTCCTGAGCTCTGGGGTCCTGGTCCCCTCGGAAGCCCCGGTTTCCTGCAGGCGGCCTCTCCCTGTTGGAGGGGAGCCCCGTGAGAGCTGGAGCGGTCAGCCCAGGGCAGAGCTGCGGGCCCAGCCCTGAGAACACAGCCGCGCTCCGTCCGTGGAGGGCTGGGTGACCGCTCTCTGTTCCGCTGAAGTTTTGCAAATGCAGTTCAGCCTATTCTCATACAACCCAACAGCAGAACGCTGGGGGGTGTCCATCACTCTCGCAAGAGAACCCAGATTCTGGTGCCCCGGCAGGTCCTGGCAACGGGAGTCTACACTCTGGCGGCGGGGACTCTCCCCGGCCAGTGGGCTCCCCGCGAGCTGCCTGGCCAGCTTCTCTGTCTGTGGTCGCAGCCCCACCCAGAGGGCATCAAAGGTGCAGCTCCCGGGAGAGGGCCAACCATGTATCAATAGACTTCTTACCCTCAGGATACATATTCTCCAGTGTTTTCAGGGGGTGGGGGGAGGGAGGCAGGAGGGGATATGTGCTGAGATAGGATGGAACATAGTTGTTACACAGTATGGGAGCTCGAAGGACACGTTGAAACAGCTAGACCCGGCTGAGGGCCTCCTGGTTGTGCCCTTGGCCAGGGGCACAGCATCAGGTGGGCTCGCGGCTGGGGTGTGGGCTCGCGGCTGGGGTGTGGGCTCTGACCCGGGTCCCGTCAGCCTGATCGCACATCCTACCGGGGCCGGAGCCACAAGACAAGCCAGGAGCTCAGAGCAGACGCCATTGCTAGATGTTTATCCCTAGGAACTCACTAGCGTGTCATCTACACCAGCCAAAGGCTACAGTCAGCCTCCCTGGTCCACATGGGGGTGGAGTGGGGCTAACAAGCGAGCATGCCATTCATCCATTCACTCATTCATTCATTCATTCATTCATTCAAATATCCCCTCCTCCCTTGTCTACACCGGCACAGAGAAGCGCTGTCCTCACAGAGCTTAGTTTTCTGGGGGGAGAGATAATTTGGTATGCGCTCCAGTGTATGGGACACATGGCTGCGTCCTGAGGGGCTACGGATGACCCTGCCTGTGCACAAGGGCACACGCTTCCTGCTTCTTAAAACAACGTCTTCAAATCAATAGTATGTGTTTGCAGCTGACAGAGCTGGGGGAGGGAAAGAGTGAGAAAGCATTGAGAAGGACGAGAACCAGAGCAGTGGATGTAGCAGCATCTACAGAGTTGACACCTGCGAGCGAGACCAGCCCCCAGGCTCCCCGCCTTCCACTCCGTCTGGATTGCATCCCCTCCAGAGGTGAAGCTGGTCCCCACCTCCCAGAGGAGTCGGTGGAAACCCAGGAAGCCAGGAGAGTGGGGACGGAGGCCCCTTCCCCAGGGCTGGGCTGGCTCACAGACCTCCCTGCAGGACCAGGAGAGGGTTTGCAGTGCCACCCTCCCGGCTGAGGCCGGAGCTCCCAGCCCTTCTACAAACCTCAGGAGAGGCACAGGGGCCTGGCCCACTCAGCTTTTCCCTGAACTTGGAAAAAGGAGGTGGGTGGCGCCTAGCAAGGCAGAAAGAAACACGAGCAAGAAGATGTGCTGGTCCCGGGCGTTTCCCAGGCGCTACAGAATCCGGCACGTTGTCAGCACTGTGGGCCTCACTGAGCCTGCCCTGGCGTCACTGTATCCTTGAGGGATCGCTCACCAATCGGGAAGGGCCTGGTCGTCCCACCCTGGGAAAAGTGTGTGCTCTCGAGGACCACCTGTCACAGGTGTGCGTGACTGCCGGGCAGGTGAGATCCTGGAGCAGCAAGGGGGCCTGGACACACAAATGTTAATTATGTTTCCTCGTGGTCCTTCTTTTACCTTCCGTCCCTGCTGTCATCTCAAAAGTCTTTGTTTATTATCCCATTGCCCTTAATTTCCTTAAAAACGCTGAGCACACATACTGCTGTTTCGTTCTCACAAAGGTGCGGCACTTTTGTCTGTCGTAAGCTATATGAAGGACCGCAGTCCTTTATCTGAGACTCTTTTCTTCACAGACTCCACGTTACTTTCTCAGTGGCCTGGGAAGCCGCATCCTCTACCGGACGCTGTTCAGCACGTCCTGTTCCCGCGGCCCAGCTGGGCCCCCCGCCCTCCGCCCACCCCTCCATCCCCGACGACAGGCTACCAGCAGGCCCTCCAGCGCTCACTTCCCAGGACACAGGCCTCCCAGCCCTTGGGCTGGTCCCGTTTGTGGCACATCTAGCAGAAACTCCATGCAGTACGGGACACATGACACTTTGCCCTGGTTTGGGGGATACAAATGTTCCGCGGCTTTGGTTTTCCTCGGGTCATCTGTAAGGCTTCCGGGATGGGGATCCAGGAGCCGGTCTGAAGTGTTGCCCCCCTCCCCCGGGATGTCACCACAGAAGGAGTAAGTGCTTTCAGGCACTGAACCCTGGCCCTCACGTTTTCGATGCTGATGGATGTTGGTAAGAACTAGTTCAGATGACAGAAGGCTGAGCTCTGGGTCATAACCAGCTGCCACCTGGGCTCTGGAAATCCAGTACCGTCAGCCTTGCTCCCATTTCATCAGGCCTGGAAGTTTGCGAGTCAATGAGCCCCAGAAATTTGGACTTTGCTTCCAATGCTGCCGAAGTGACCAAGATTTCTAAATGTGCAAAATCAGCGCTAAAATCTTCAGGGAGCAAAGTTTCTTTGTAAGATCAGCAATTCTTTCTGCTTCTTCAGAAAAGCAGAGGCTCCTCACATTTCTTTGCATTTCTGCTTTTCAGCACACCTGGGCACACAGAGGCTTATGCCGGTGGAAAAATGGACAATAAGATGCTGTCCAGTCGTCCGGTCAGGCCCGGGCTGGGGGGCTGGGGGAATGCTTTGGTTCTTCAGATCCCCCTCGAAGGCTGAGGTCGGCACAGTCAGAACCTGTCCTATCACTGCAGGGCTCAGCCAGGCACCTTTTCTACCTGGTTCCTCTTTCTTTACCTCTTTTCCATACCAGGGTGGAAGGGATGGGAACACAGGAGCCCTGAGCATAGACTGAGCTTCTGGATTTTACATATAGTATTTAATTCTCACGACAACCCTCTATGTTCCTCATTTTACTGACTGAGCATCCGGAGGGTTTGGTCACCGGTGAGGTCTTCCCCCTGTGCTCCCCGCACTGCAGCCATGGACCCCCCAACACCACGGCTCGCTGCTAAGGAAATGTGACCGCAAACAAAAGCTTCTCCCAATCCAGGAAATCTCTTCAGAAAGGGAGCCGAGAAAACAGGTGTATTACTGTGGGAGCAATAAAACAGAATGGGATGTGTATCCCAGGCAACCTGCTGAGAGATTGCAGAGACAGGAAGACGCCTCTCCCTTCAGGCTCTAAGCAGATACAACCCACTACCCACGTGTTTCCAAGATAAACATAACAACTTCTCAGGTAAGAGACCTGACAGCACCATTTGTCACATGTAGTTCCTCCTAGATTCACCCAGTAATTGGGGGTGACCACCTGGGTTTGCTTCTTGGTTTTAGACAAAAGAAAAACAAATATCTCCTCTCCTTATGACAGGAGTAGTTTAGCAACCTGGGGCCAGGCACCCACTGAGGTTAGTGGGACACTAACACCCCCATGGACACTGGGAGCCAGGGTGCCATCTCTCTGGGAGGTTGTCTTTCCAAAGAGGTGGTTCCAGATCCTGGAGAAAGACACTCCTGGTGTAAAGCTGGAGGCCAGCTTATTTTGCTTATAAACAGATTTCCATACATTTCCAAGGGGAAGGGAAGGAACTTACAATTGCAAGTTTCCTAAAGTAGATGCTCTAAGGAAGGCCGGGGGCATCTCCCCCTTATTTTTACCGGGAGGGTTAAGCCTCCTTGTTAAATTAGTATCTGCCTTTGCAGTGCCCACCAGACAGCAAGCCCTGCAGGGTCAGGACAACACATCCTTGTGCCCAAAGAACGACCCTGTCCTTGGGGCTTTCTGGGCACTGAGTCAGAGTGTGGATGCTCTGTCCTTTCCTTGTGATGCTTCACATGAAGGGGCAATGGACATGGCCATTTAGGTGTCTTCTGTGCAAGCATTGAGTGCTTTACACTTCTTCACAGATTTTGAACTGGTTTGAAAATAATTTAAGATGCTTTCATTTGGACACAAAGAAATCCTAAAAGAGTCGATCAATTTATCAGACGATTGTCTACTAATTATATTTTTCTTTTACAAATGGATGGAGGAGAAAGAACTTAAATAGAAGGGTGAATAGAGAAAGGATGATTTTGTCTCTTCAACTCCTTTCTCTGCTTATCTCTGGGGTTATTGTTTCTCTTATAAAAATGTCAGTAAGGGCTTTATCTGCATCTATGTAGTATCTATGTAGTAACAGTGAGACATCATTTTTAACATCTATATGCCAGATGCTCTACATCCATTATCAGTGCTCATTTCCTCCACAATTCTAAGAAAGCAGGATTATTATTCCTCTGAAAGGAACAGAGAAACAGCCTCAGAAAACTCCCTGGGGAGATTCTAAACCAACCCTGCCTGACCCGAGCTCCCAGCTCTCATTGCTCTGGGAAAGTCTACATGACACAGATATTTTCAACAATCAGCTACTGTCCCTTTGACTTTAGGTTTTCTTTGTGATATCACAATTTAACATTTTTATTTTAAGAATCTGAATTTTCCTCTGTGATTTCTCCCACTGCTTCGAAACTGAAAAGAATTGTCTTCCATGATAATATAATTTATGTTTTCTGCTAGTTTTGCAAATCTTATTTTTTCCATGAAATGCTTTAATTTAGCTGGATTTAATTTTAGCACAGGATGCAAGGTGAGGATGCAACATGCTCCCCCCTTGAGATTGCTATCCACTTGGTCTAAGGACATTCATTTTTTTTTTTTTTTTTTTTGCGGTACGCGGGCCTCTCACTGCTGTGGCCTCTCCCATTGCGGAGCACAGGCTCCGAACGCGCAGGCTCAGGGGCCATGGCTCACGGGCCCAGCTGCTCCGCGGCATATGGGATCTTCCCGGACTGGGGCACGAACCCGCGTCCCCTGCATCGGCAGGCGGACTCTCAACCACTGCGCCACCAGGGAAGCCCTAAGGACATTCATTAACAAAGCCTTCCTTCTATCCTTTCCTTAGAGACGTACCCTATCTTGCAAGTTTCAGACACTGGTGTGTTTTCATTCTCCTTTGATCTGTGTGTCGACACCTTTGCTTAAATATTCTTTTATGGATTTGAGCTTAGCAGCACTAACTTGGGCAGCTGGAATTCCTGATCATTTCTGTTTTGTTTCAGAAGCTTTGATAATCTTGCACATATGTTTTCCCTTTATCTTTAGGATTTTTTTCTCGAATGTTTCATTCATTCCCAAATCCTTTAAGATGTTTAAAGGGTTGGATTTGCATTAAATCCACAGATTACCCTGGGGAAAACAATCACATCTTGCAACATTCTGCCTGCTTGCCCGCGGACATGTGACACATCCCGTCCACGTGGCTTTCTTCCTTTCTGACACCTTCGGGGAGGTCCCTGGTAGCTGGTACAGCTCTCATTAATCTCATTCTTCCGTGCATTGTGTGCTTTTTGTTTCTATTCCCAGGTGAATGCCTTTCTCATCACACCGACAGATCTTCCTGGAGAAGTGAATGCTTTGCGTTTAACATATTTGCTTCGAATCGATTCTTTTTACCCAACTCTTTTCCAAAGTCTGACTGTTTTTGTAGAGACTCTGGAGAACACCTGCCCATCACCACCTGCCACAAGACATCCTTTGACTGAGTGAGATTCCCAGGGCGCCGGTAAGAGTCCAGAGGGGCTCTGGTAACCTTGGCCATGTCCATATCGGCCTGGGGGTGTGGCGGAGACCTGGGGGCGTGTGGCTGGTGAAAGGAGCCCTTAAGCCAGGCTCTTTGGTATCATTCCTTTCCCTACTTCAGCTGGTTCAACAAAGCCCCCCACCATCTAGTCAGTGACACGGAGCCCTCCCATCAGGTGTGACAAGGGGTCAAGGATCTGAAGCAGAACCTGCCTCACTGTCAAACCTCACATTTATCTTAAAATAATAAGTGGGGGGGGGAAGCTATGACCCACTTTCTCTCCAGAGAATCTTAAATTAGGGTAGTCAGGCATTCTGCGTCTACAAGATATGACCTGTATTTCATGGTTTTCCTTGCATCCTGTACTACCTATGTCAGGAGGCCCTAAATGGTCCATATTCAGCTTTTATCAATAAATTACCCAAAAAAAAATTGACAGAGCTAATTTACCACCACAGTAATTGAGGACAGAATCGCTTATGTGGTCCCACAAATAGAAAGCCAGACCTCCACAGACAAAGGTTGGAGATCCCTGGGGGCCTCTCCCGCAGGTGGGTTGGGGTTTGGGGAAGGGCAGTGCTGAGAATGGAAAGCATTTATTTTTCACACAGTCAGTGATGTCGGAGCCTCTGAAATGCAGCCAGGACAAACCCCCGCCCTGACAGCCCACCCGTCAGCACCAGCCCTCGTCCTGGGACCAGTCCTGAACATGGGGGGTTCTCAAGGCCACTGGTCCTGAGCGCCAGGCCACCAAAACCTTCAGTCAGGTCAGCTGAGCTTTGATGGGGGAGCCTGAGCCCTAGAAATCCAGCTCTCCTGGCAGACAAACAGGAAGTTCCATTTCTTTGCAACGGGTTCAGTTTACTTCTAGTTCGCAAGCTCATAATCAGTTTCATTGGTTCCACCCCCTGCTTATGGTCAGTTATGAGTTTGGACTTGGGAGGGACAGGTGTGTCCTGGCAGCTGCAAGATTATCTAACTCAGTCTTTTTGATTCTTGTATGTGAGCCCCAAATGCCAAAATGCAAGTGCAAATTTCCTGATGAGTTTTTTCAACACTGGACATTTCCTAAGCAGAAGAAAAGTTCTCTTGAAGCTCTTGGTTCAGGACACAAGTCAGACATAAACCAGCAGAGATATACGGTTTCCTCAAAGAGTACCAAAGAATGTAATATAACATTTTTTTTTTTTTTGCTTAACAGAAACTCATATGAAGCAGCTCCAGTGATGGCAGCAGAAGCTGTAATGACTCCCACTCTGCTCACAGCCATCAGTCCTTCAGCTTAGATGACTGTCTCACCGTACTGCTGCCAGAAGTATTTTCTGATTCCAACGTTGAAGCCAATTCTCAAGTGCCGGCACAAAATCTCTTGCAATAACAAAAGTGTAACCACGCCATTGACGTTACATACATACATGCATGGTCAAAGATCTCAGTGCTTCACCTTTTTACAGCATAGCCACAGACACAAGTCGTCGCAATGAAGAAAAAAACTTTCCCGTTGCTTGTGCAATATTTTTCTCCTGAAAAAGCCTTGCTTCTAATGGCTATTGTGTGTAAAAGCTCTTCCAGCAGAGCCTTGAGTAACAGTGGTGAATTTGTGCAGACCTTCTATTACTGAGTTAGGAGTTAATGAAAACAATTGCACTGCTTTTAGTGGAGATGATACACAAACACATTTGGGGGATATTTGCATAAAGATGCAACGTTTATTCAAAGTTGAAGCAGGGAGGGAACGATACCATGGAAGGTGTGGGCTGTCCTTCCCAGATTCTGCATAATGCTGCTCAGACAGCATCTGAGGTCCTTTCTACGGACATCAAAGCCATCGGCATGAAACGGTTCTCTAACTTCAACACTTATACTGTTTAAATGGAGCAATTGAAGGACTTGGGTGATTTTGTGGCCATTAAGTTGTATTCCATTCTCTCACATTCAAAAACGGTTGGTTCTCATGAGCAGATGCAGTTGAGAGAATCCTGTTTATTTGAAGTGTTGCAATCATACTTCAGTTCTGAAGAAAGGCCCCCAAATTCATGCTGATTTTAGAAATAATTTACTGAAACAAGTCTACTTATTTGCTGTTCAGAGTTTTCAAAATCCTTTTAGCAACAGGGTTCTGAAAATTGACAGAGCAGCCCACAGTGCCACTGAAGCACTCCTTTAATAAGAAACTTGATGAATCTGTTAAAACAAATTGAAGAACTATCTATTCCTTCACGTGTCAATGCTGTTCTTCAAAGGGGCATTAATTATGAGCAGAAAAGGAAATTCTGACTTAAAATAGCTCATCATTACGGCACTTGCCACGACCCTGTTTGAAATGGATTTCACCCCTTCGAGCATTCTTCTCTTTTATGTGGATGTTACTAAATACCCTTCCCCTCGAGGGGAGAAGTAGGGCATTGCTGTTGTCCCAAAGAGGAAGGGAACAAAAATGAACTGTTATGCTTGTGTGTTAGGGGCGGGGGGGGGGGGGGGTTGGTGAACAACATTTTTAAAAGTCATTGAACAAGAGATGTTATGGAATCCCGAAGAATGGAAAAAACAACTTCTACCAGAGAATGTGCTATGATGCGCTTCCAGAACTCAAATTCACTGCACAGTTTTCAGAGCTGCCAACGTTCTGCCGGTACATGCTCGGTAGACCAGCTCACAATGCTGGCACTGAGCACGTCTTCTCACTAATAAATAATCAAGGGACAAAGGAATGAAATAAGTGACATGTAGCCGCTGTAGAAGGTGCATCTCGATGGAAGTGGAAAATGGCAATAATGCAAGGAATTTCATAAGCAAATTCTGCAAAAGAGTTAACTGATAAGGAGAGCTAAGTCATGAGGGAAATAGAATTAATTAAAGCGGTATATAACTTAGAGACATAATTTATTTCAGATACACAATGAATAATTTTAGTATGAGGCGTCCCATGTAATGTTTTTCCTTGATCTCAATGACCCTACGCATGGGTAATTAGAAATGACTTAAATGGACATCAGTATTCCCCTGTGCTGCTCTGGTGTCACCCCATTGCTACCCGCTCCCTGGACTGTGCCATTCCCAGGGCAACCTTGGCCTTAGCCTCACGTCTGTGGAAGGACAGAGCTGCAGGCTGCCTCTTGTGAAATGGGCCTGAGGATCCCATCCGGGGTCTTCCTAGAGAGCTGCACGAGGGGCCACCATTCAGGCCGGGCGAGGTCCAGTGGCAGGCACGGTGGCCAGGATGGAGGGCAGAACTGAAGTCTCCTCTCTTTAAACCGCCAGAGAGAGCACAGCCTCCGGCACCTGTGTCCATGGGGACCATGGATGCCTGTCCGGGGACAGGGCAGAGCAGAACCCCGTGGGCCTCAGAATCAGGCCTGGCTGTGTTCCTTACTCTTTCTTTCTTTTTTAATCTTAATTTTATTGTGGCAAGGGCACTTAAAATGAGCTCTACCCTCTGAACGGACGTTTATGTGTACAATTCAGTGTTGTGGACCGTAGGCACAGTGGTGTCCAGCGGATCTCGGGAGCTCATTCATTTTGTTCAACTGAGTCTTTATGCCCCCTGATGAGTCACTCCCCATCCCCCTGCCGCAGCCCCCAGCAATCTCTTACCTACTTCCTGTCTCCATGAGTGTGTGAAGTGGAAGGGTGCGGTATTGTCCTCCTGAGTCTGGCTCATTTCACGTAGTGTAATGACCTCAGGGTTCAGAGCACGTGTTAGAATTGCCTTCCTTCTTAAGGCTTGAATGATGCTCCCTGGTATGGATGGACCACATTGTCTAGCGTATAGGTGTGGCACTTACCTGGCCTGTGTGTGCTGAGATTCCTGTCCTTACAGTGCCGTCCTGACCCTGATCTGAAGGTGGCGCTGCTCCTTGATGTATTCAAAGCTGTTATGAAGTGAAATCTTCATGGTCTATTACTTCCCAGATTCGACTCAAAAAAATCATCTCTTTCCTGTGATTTATGTGCTAGCCAGGAACCCCGGCTTCACTGAAGTCTCAAGGTTGTGTGCAAGGAAGAGCAGAACCTTCCAGGCCTTTCCTACCAGGTTAGTGATTATTTGTTAGAGGCCCTTTACCTGGAGGGCCCTGGGTACAGGCTGCCGTGTTTGCTCTGTTCCGCTTTCACCTCTCCCCTGATGCTACATTTCCTAGAGACAAGCATGGCCTTGATAGGGAAAAAAAATAGTAGCCCAAACCTCTTCGTAAGCATGACTGGTAATCAAATGTTTTTACCAACTTCCTAAAGTGTGAGCAGAAATTATTCTTAAAGTCTCCAATTTAGAAAAAATTAATAAAAAATCTGACAGTCAAGATTTATATGCAGAGGATTTTCCTTCTCCACTTTCTTCCTTTAGAACATTTCAAAAGAGTTTTGAAAATATTTTATGTATGTGTATATATATACATACATTTTTTTTTTCAGAACAATTGAAAAGTTGAATCGCTCAGCTGCCTTTTCCTAACCCCTTCCCGCTGTGAGGATCATGTGACAGGGTCTGGAGAGCACCGAAAGGTGAGCAGAAGTTAGCTGTGTGTTCCTGCCTGGAAGGTGATGTGATGGCAAGAGCCGCAGTGGCCACGCTGTGGTATGAGGAACAGGTCAGGACAGTTGTTAAAATGTCTGCCTTGACACTTTTGATCTGCTGAGCCAAGCTCTGACTTGTTGTTGTTTTATTTAAGCCACTAGAGCTCTTCTTCTATTACTTACAGCTGAAAATATTCCAGAGTCTAACAACAGGTCATGGACATTGCAGGTACAGACGACAGTAGTGCCTGGCAAATGGCATGTCCTGTGTAGGGGACGTAGACAAGGGTGTGACACAAGTGGCCAGATAGTGAAAACCCTAAAGAACTCAGGCTAAATTCTGCAGGGTACTGGAATCCTGAAAACACACACCCTTTTATTTTAAAAAGCATACTCAGTCTTAAAACTAACCCCATATTTTAAAGTATACTGGAAAGCACATTGTGTTCAATTTTCAGAATCTTAAACTGACATTATACCGAATTCAAGAATGAAAACTAAATGAAAGCTGTATCTGGAAAGGCAAATATGGAGAACGTGTTCCAGGCTACACTTCAGAACACAAATACTTTGATGCTCGAAATGCAGCCCGTAGGTCAATGTGTATTTCCCCCTCTCAGTTCGCTGAAATTAATGGGCATGTTCTGGCACATCAAGCGAAATAACAAACTTCTTAATCCGCTTTGTGAGAGCCATTCAGGCTGTTAACAGGGAAAATGCTATTTGACAACCTGTAATTAGAGGAACTGCTCCCAGCCTGCACCAGGAGTACAGGGACCCATCACTCTTGGTCCTTTGTAATAAGAAGAAAGAATCCTCGTGAACCACAAACACGCTGCAAACGAACACTGGGTCATCAGCCAAGGACGTGCTTCAGAATCCCCGCAGATGGGTGTGGGGCAGTTGGCTGCTTGCAGTTTCTTGTGAAATTACTGGGCGTGTGAGCTATTAGGTGACAGTGTGAGCTGATAGACTTCACCGTCAACGCATTAGGGTTTAACTGGCAGAAATCCTGTTTTCCTTTGGTGACAGTCCTGAGAAGTAAGTGATTGTAGAGTGTGTCCTGCATGCCATCTTCCTGCCAGTCCCATCTATAACCAAGCTGGCTCCAGCTGGGTGGGGGGCGCCTCGGACTGTGGGAGCCACAGAGCATGCCTGCGGGACTCTGGCTTCAACACTCTACTACATGCTTCGTGCCTCAGTTTCCTCCCTTACAGTCGCAGATTACACAAGGTAACCCCTGAAGAGAACTCACCACCTCCTGCCATGTGCCATGTGTCAGTTTCTCAACAGCCTGAGAGCTGTGCTCTGTACCCTCAGAGTCCATTGTCTCCCTTGTTATTTCTGCTTCTGTACTGCTCGTCACCTTACGGAATCACAGCAACTCCCACACATCTCACTACAGGGCAGTTCTTAGATGTGAGGGGTCCTCCAGGCCGTGCCCCTTCTACCAGTCAGTCTTTTGGGAGCTCACGGGCCACACATCTAACCTGCCACTCCCCAGGGGACACTGGAGTGACTCTCGTGATAATCAGACTATGTAATTTCATTGGTTAGGACCCACCCTCAGTCCCCTCACTGTAGCTTGTCCTCTGGTCAGGTGGTAAATCCTCCAGGCCCTGAGGGAAATCTCACTGTTCTCATGAGGCTGAAGGCAAATCATGCCACTGAACTGGTGATACAAAATTTGGACAAACTTATATGTATTTTCTTGTCCTCATGGAATTATCTCCAAATAGTTAATCAAGTTTGCAGATGCAATTAGATGGATTGGTATGGTGTGGGGTTCAGATGGCCTGGGAGGATGGGTACCAGCCCTGGACCTAAAAATGATAATGTTCTTTTTTTTTTTTTTTTTAGGTTAATTTGTGCTTTTATTTGCCAGTATAACTTAATTACAGTGACCAGAAAACTTTCTTGATCTAAAAAATACATTTTACACCACAATCCAACAAACACATATCTAATACGTATACATATGTAAAAGTGAAACAAAAGTTTTGCCAAAAACTTCTACCCTGAGTGTTCATTTTTTTTTGAGACTTTTTTTTCTAAAGCAGTTTTAGGTTTACTACAAAATTGACAGGAAAGTACAGAAATTCCCCGTATACCCCCTCCCCTCACATGCATAGCCATTATCAACAGAGTGGTACCTTTTTTTTTTTTTTTTAAGCCAGTGATGAACTGCATTGACACACGATCACCAAAGTCCACAGTTCATCTTAGGGTTCACTATAATGAAGTGGACAGTGTTGCACATTCTATGGGTTTGGACAAAAGTATGATGACATATATCCATCATTATAATGTCATTCAAAGTATTTCCATTGCTTATAAAAGCTTCTGTACTCTGTGTATTCATCTCTCCTCTCCCCCCAATCTCCTGGCAACCACTGATCTTTTTACTGTGGTTATTGTCTCCATAGTTTTCCCTTTTCCAGAATGGTATATAGAACCTATTTTTCTTTTTCTTTTTTTTCCAAAAGAGAGGTTCTAAGCCTTTATGTCTGTAAGACCACTCATGGCCCACCCATGCACGGACCAGACAGGCTCTAGGCGGCAAACTCCCCCACTAAATACTGTAGCTTTCCTTTCAATATTGAGCCCTGCCCCATTAGTCCTGTGCAACAGCCACGTGGAGGTGCAGAGGGACACGGGTTGGGTATTTGCTCATAGGAAGGCCACAAGTTTTGTGTCCCTTGTCACAGTGCACCCAGATTCCTGTTGGGTATGCTGTAAACAGAGGAGCTGTTTCTTCAGACCCCCTGCTCTGAGCACACCCCAACCTTAACGGTCTTGAACAAGCTCTCATGTCTAATTGGAATAAAGGCAAGTCTTGAGATTTGCCCTCCGAAAGTGCCCAACGTGACAAACCCTAGATGAGGAGAAAGGATGTCAGTGCATCTTAACAGGGCTCTCACCAACCAAAGTGGAGACAAGCAAACATCGGAGAGGAGAGTAACCATGGTTGACTGAAACACATTCAACCTATAAAAATCCATGAGCTCATCATAATTCTCAAAGAGAGCAAGCACACAAACAAAAACCCTTCCCTAACTTGTCTTCTTTAGAACCAAGAGTTATACCAATGCTTTCCTCTGAAAATTCAGTTAGGCAGGGGGAAGAATGAAGGCCTTATTCACCTTTCCTGCAGAATCCATATTTGGGGTTACTATATAGCCCCAGCTGATAAGAAAACAATCTTCTGTATGGAATTAGGCCAGCTAATAACCACAGGTGATAAGATGAGAAAATCCCCTTTCATAGCCCCTGATGAAATAACTCAGGGCCCTGAGGCAGACCGGGCTAGATACACTCAGGGTTCCAGATGCACACCCCAATAGCTTTCAGCTCCTAAACCCAGAGAGCTACCTGAGCAAAAGGAACAGTCAGGCAGCCTGTGGACCCCGATGTGGTTTTCTACTTAAATTGTTCAGACCTCAGGGCTTAGGGACCTCCTTTCCAGAGACAGGAAATAGGGCGCCATTACCACTGCAGGAGAGTCAGACCCACCAGAGGACAGATCCTCTACAAGACCACTGACCTGGCCTCTTCAACAATACAGTGAAAAAGGGAGGTGAGGGAGGAGTCCATTTAGCTTAAAAGTGATACAAGAAATAAAAACTCAAAAATTCTGTCCTTGATCTACGTGAACCATATTTTAAAGATATCTTGGAAACAATAGGAGACACTTGACTTTCTAATAAGTATGAGATGATGACAAAGAATGATTGTTCATTTTCTTAGGTGTGGAAAATAGGATTGGTATTATAGAGGAAAGGGTACTTGATTTTTAGAGGAGAACATTAAAGTAATTAGGGTTAAATACCACAATGTATGTTATTTAGTTTAAAATACTTCAGCTAAAAACAACAGTTGTAGCAATATAACAAAATGTTAACAGTGAAATCTAGGCGGCGTGTATATGGATATTCATTTTAATATCCACTGTATGTTTGAAACATTTCAAAATAAAAAGTGAAAAAAAAAGGTAAAAGATACATGGCTTAACAGTAGCTCCTTAAGCAAAAGATGTGGTGATTCTGTGTAGGGCAAGAGATGAGAGCTGGTGTATCACCAGCAAGGTGGCAGCGACCCCCGGGCACATCCCTGGAAATAGGGTTTGTAGACGTAGGACAGCGGTCACCCTGCAGGTGAAGAACTGGAAGGGACATTTGGGAAAGATACTTGGAACCACGTTCTAGAACAGAAATGACAAATAGATCTTGGATGGTGGCCGCCATGCTGAGCATCTTCCCAGACCATCCTTCAGGTCAATGGGAGGAGTGCTCTGAGCAATGGGTGATGGACCATCCTTTCGCCTTTCTGAAATCCTGACCTTTATGGACCCACAACGTATATGAGGGGAGAAGTTAGAGAGGCAAGAATCTATACCAAGTGAGTTTAAAAAGAAAGGTTTGGGTTTGATATGCAAAATAATGTTAGCAACATGCAAATGACCCGAGAGGAGGTGCCCAGGTTGTATAGGAACCTTCTACACAGCAAGGGCCCAGCCTGGAGGACACAGCCCATCCACCCAGTTCCTTGTCCACCCCAGGCAGAACCTCTCCATGGTGAGAAAGGGAGATGTCACAGAAAAGAGGAACTCAGTCCGTTCTTGGAAAGAAGGCTAGAGGAGGATGTCCAGGTGCATGCAAGCACGTGCACACGGACGTGTGTGTCTTCCTATTACTTTTGTGTTTTTATTGCCTTGATTTCTGCTCGCATTTTTTTTTTATCTCCTTCCTTCTGCTTGCTTTGCGTTTATTCTGCACTTCTTTTTCTAGGTTCTTGAGGTGGTAGCTCCGATTATTGATCTGAGACTCCTCTTCTAATGCCGGCATGAGGCTTCTAATGCAGCCGCCAACGGCTAACTATCAGAATGAAAAGTCTGATCATTTTTATTTTCATTTGGTTAAAAGTATTCTGAAGTTTCTCTGGACTCTGATTCATGGATTATTTAGAAGTGTGTTCTTTACTCTCCATCTATCTGGGGATTTTTCACTCCTCTTTCTGTTACTTCTAGTTTAATTCTTTTGCTGTCCGAACATACTTTGTGTGATTTCTATTCTTTTAAATCAGTTAAGGTGTGCTCTAAGGCTGAGAATGTGGTCTACCTTGGTGAATGCTCCATGTGGGCTTGAGAAGAGTGTGTATTCTGCTGTTGGATGGAGAACTCTCTACATTTCAATTAGGTCAAGTTGATTGATACTGTTTAACAGATCATCTGATTTCCTGCCTCCTTGATCGATGACTGACAGAAGCACGTTGTAGTTTCAACTACAAAAATGGATTTGTACATTCTCATTTCAGTTCTATTAGTCTTGCTCTATATGTTCTGACATCTTTTTAATACATTGTTAGGTTCACGCATGCTTAGTGCTGTTATAGCTTCTCAGAGAATCTATCACGTTACTCTTCGTTCCTGATAATCTTTCTTGTTCTGAGATCTGTATTGTCTGAAATTAACACAGTCCCTCAAGCTTTTGTTTGATTAGTGTTCTTTTGATTAGTAGCGCGGTATTTCTTTCTCTGTTTCATTCTTTAGGGAGATTTTCCGTCTAAATATTTATACTTAGGTGGGTTTGCTGTAGACAACATAGCTGGGTTTTTGCTTTATGTCCACTCTGCAAACCTCTGTCTTTTCATTGACAACTCATATTTTAAACGACTATTAATACAGATGGCTTGGTATCTACTATCTTTGTAACTGTTTTATAGTCATTTTATTTGCTCTTTTTTCCCTATTGGTGTATTTTGTGAGTTCAGCTGAGCATTTTATATTATTGTATTTTCATATTTTCTTAGCATATCATTTATACTTCTTGAAAAATTTTTAGTTTTTGGCCTAGAGAGTACACTATATATATATATATATTTTTTTTTTTTTTTTTTTTTTTGCGGTACGCGGGCCTCTCACTGCTGTGGCCTCTCCCGTTGCGGAGCACAGGCTCCGGACGCGCAGGCTCAGCGGCCATGGCTCACGGGCCCAGCCGCTCTGCGGCATGTGGGATCTTCCCGGACCGGGGCACGAACCCGTGTCCCCTGCATCGGCAGGCGGACTCTCAACCACTGCGCCACCAGGGAAGCCCACACTATACATTTTAAACTAATCTTAGTCTGCCTTCAAAACAGCACTCTACAGCTCCATGTGGTACAGGTACTGGCTATTCCCACATTTTCCCTCCTGGTTCTCCCATCATTGTCATCATTCATCTCACTTAGTCACCCAATACATTGTTATTATTACTGGTTTAAAAAAACAGCTACTTTTAGATCAATTAAGAACAAGAAAAATAAAATATTTTATTTTAACCTCCATCTATTCCTTCTCCAGCAATATTCCCTTCTTTGTACAAATACAAGTATCTGATGTATGCAGTTTCCTTTCTACCCAAAGAACTTGTGATATTTCTGTGTGGCATGTCAGGTGGCAGTGAGTTCCTTCAGTTTTGTTTTAGAAATTACTTTTTTCTCATTCATTTTAAAATAATTTCTCTAGATATAGAATTCTAGGTTTCTTTTTTCTCCAGCACTTTAAAGATGTCAGTCAACTCTCTTCCTTCTTGCATGGTTCCTGGCAGAAAGGTCTCTCTAATTCTTACACTTGTTCCTTCAGAGTTAAGGTGGTTTTTTCACCCTCTATTCTGCTTGGAGTTCTCTGAGCTTCCTGGATCTGTGGTTTGGTATCTGTCATTAATTTGGGACCATTCTTAACCATTATTACTCCAAATATTTCTTCTACCTCCCTTTCTCTTTCTTCTCCTTCTGGTATTCCAATTATACTTCTGCTACACATTTTGATATTGTTCTATAGTTCTTGCACGGTCTGTTCTGCTCTTTTTTTTCTTTGCATTTCAGTTTGGGAAGTTTCTATTGGCTTGCTTCAAGTTCAGTGATTTTTTTCTTGGTGTATTATTCAGTGTTCTCCAGAGAAAGAGAGCTAATAGGATGGAGAGGGATGTTAATGAATTGGCTCATGTGATTGTGGGGCAACTGTGAAATATGCAGGGTGGATCAGCAGGTTGGAAGCTCAGGCAGGGTTTCTGTGCTGCAATCTTTTTTAAAATTTTTATTAACTAATTTATTTATCTATGGCTGCATTGGGTCTTCGTTACTGCGTGCGGGCTTTCTCTAGTTGTGGCGAGTGGGGGCTACTCTTCGTTGCAGTGTGAGGGCTTCTCATTGAGGTGGCTTCTCTTGTTGCAGATCACAGGCTCTAGGCATGAGGGCTTCAGTAGTTGTGGTTCACGGGCTCTAGAGCGCAGGCTCAGTAGTTGTGGCGCACGGGCTTAGCTGCTCCGCGGCATGTGGGATCTTCCTGGACCAGGGCTCAAACCCATGTCCCCTGCATTGGCGGGCAGATTCTCAACAACTGCGCCACCAGGGAAGCCCCTGTGCTGCAGTCTTGAGGCAGAGTTGCCTCTTCTTCAGGAAACCTCATTCTTTGCTCTTAAGGCCTTCAACTGACTGGATGAACCCGCCCCCCTCCCATTACAGAGCATTAGTAACCTTACTCCATGTCTGAGTAGAGTCTGAGAAACTGATTTAAATATTAATCACACCTAAAATATATCTTCACAGCAACGTTTAGACTAGTGTTTGACCAATAAACTGGGCACCGTAGGCCAGGCAGGTTGACATAAAGGTAACCACCACAGTCCACCCCTTGTCAATTTGGCACCCTTCCACATCTCCTTAAACCATACTTACTTCTATAGCCAAACACCACAGACTGGGTGGCTTATACACAACAGAAACTCTATTTCTCACAGTTATGGAGACTGGAAGTCCAAGATCAAGGCACCAGCACAGTCATGTTCTCATGAAGGTCCTCTTCTGGTTCATAGCCAGAGCCTTCTCCCTGTGTCCTCTTGTGGTGGAAGGGGCAATGACCCCTCTGGGGTCTCTTTTATGAGGTTACGCATCCCATTCATGAGGACTCCACCCTTATGACCTAATCACCTCCCAAAGGCCCTACCTCCTCCAAGTATCGTCACCCTGGGGATTAGGATTCCAGCATATGCATTTTGGTGGCAGGGGGTCAGGCACAAACATTCAGTCCATAGCAGGTAAATTACCCAGGCATGTGATTGCTGGCTTATATGGTAATTGTATGTTTAATTTTAAAACAAGCAAAAAACCCTGCCAAATGAATTTCCAGAGTGGCTATACCGTTTACATTCCCACCAGTGATGTGTGAGAGATCCAGTTTCTCTGAATCCTCACCAGCATTTGACATTGTTATTGCTATTTTTTTTTTAGCTGTTCTAATAGGTGTGTAGTAAACCATCTCATCATGGTTTTAACTTGCACTGCCCTACTGGCCAACAATGAACATATTTTCATGTGCATTTTTCCCATGTGCATACCATCTTTGGTGAAATATTTGCCCATTTCTTTTACTGTTTCATTTTGAAAGTTCTTTATATATTCTAGATATGAGCCTGTTTTCAGATATGTGGTTTATAGTTATTTTCTCCAAATCTGTAGCTTGTCTTTATACTCTTTTTCCTTTATTCTTTCTTTCTTCCTTTCTTTCTTTATTTTTGGCTGCATCAGGTCTTAGTTGCGGCACACGGGATCTTTCGTTGCAGTGCGTGGGCTTCTCTCTAGTTGTGGCGTACCGGCTCCAGAATGCCTGGGCTCTGTAGTTGCCGCCCGCGGGCTCTCTAATTGTAGTACGAGGGCTTAATTACCCCGCAGCATGTGGGATCTTAGTCCGACCAGGGATCGAACCTGCATCCCCTGCACTGATCACCAGGGATCACTCAGTTTGGCTTTCTGGGCCTAATTCTGTTTGCTTATGGGGAACAATTGAAAGCGAACAGCTTTCAAAGCTCGTTTTGGAACACAAACAGACGATTTATGTAATTAGCACGGGTGCAATTACATGGCACACCATCAAGTGGCTTCTTCATGAACTAGATTGGCACCACCTAATTCTTATAAACATAAATAGATCAAGTTGTTAAGTAACAAGTAATTGCAGAGAGCACATCATATTCTCTCTGGGCAAATCAGACTACCCATGTTTAATCTGGCTTCTGTACCGCTCAGGGGAATCAGAAAGAGGTGGAGGGAGGCTATCAGAATGATGTGCCGAGCAGTCTGGGTTAAATTCAAGGGGATATATGAACAGCCCTGTGATCTAGATAAAATGCAAATACAGCAGTGAATGACAAGAACACAGTTTTCACCATGGCTTTACTCTCCTTCAGAGGAATCCACTATTCTTAAATTACACACCGAAAACTATTTGCAGCAGACATTATAACAAGCGTGAACAACTTTCTATGTATAAAGAGCTCATGCAAAATTAAGAAAAATATGAAGACCCAAATATTTAAGTTGTCAAAGGATGTGAAGAGTCATGTCCCAGGGGAAGTACAAATGACTGATGCACATGTGACAAAAATTAAATTTCACTAGTAAGCAAAGAAATGGAAAATAAAGCCATGAAGTGATGCCTTTTTGTCACCCATACTTCTAGCAATAATTTAAATGTTGATATTGCATTTGCTTTTATCCCTCTGGAAACCGCATTGGATGGCCTCATAAAAGCACAGAAAATACACCCATGAGAGCAAAGGAGGAAGGAGAGTTGTTCTGTCTAAGGATGACTTGAGACAGGCACGGGGACCGGTGTTTGTGGATGGGTGGACAGAGCAAGGGATGTCACAGCCGTCAACATCCCGGAAGTCTGCCCTGTTGCCCTGAGCTCAAGGTCATCGGGAACAGTGGAGGCCAGGAGTAGGAGTGACACAGACACCCAGCACTGATGGGAGGTCGGCGTCTAGAGCAGCTGCAGCTCCAGGCCCTGGACATCTCCCACACCCTGTGCAAGCCACCCACCCAAAGGCAAAACCAGAGGATTCTTCCCTGAAGAAATGGAGCTTTCTGGGGAGTCCCAGGGTTTCCAGAGTGGTGCTGGGACCCACAATCAGCCCCACCCCTTCTGGAATGTGGACCCACAACATGACCCGCCTGCTGGTCCGCGCCCACACCATCGCAGCGTGGTCAGGGAAGGGGCCTCGCCAAAGGGGCGGAGTGAGGCCACTTCAGGCCCCACGGTGGGGAGAACACAAGAGGAATGTCACAGCAGGCGCATGAAGATAAGGGAGAATCCACAGGAAAACTGACCCAGAAGTGTGGATCATTCTGCAACAGAAGAGCTCCTTCATAAAGGATTTGAGTTTGTATTTTCAGAGTTGTTCAGGAAGATGTAACAAACATATGAAAATAGGATACTGCGACAAAGGAACACTTGGGAAACAAGAAGACCTTTTAGAAATGAAATCAACTGTTTCAATAAAATGTGGAGCTAAAAAAGACAAGACAGAAAATATGAAAGAAAATGTTTAAAAGAGACAGAAGATCAATGCAGGATGGCCATAATTTGACTAAAAGGGAGGGTCTCCTTGACCCATGAAACAATACAAAGTCTTCAGTTTCAGAGGCCACCAAGAGTTCACAATGATTGAAATAGACCACATATTCAGCCTCCTCTTTTAAGACTGTGAAAATATGAAGGATAAAGAAAAGATTCTAGGAGCTTCCATAGAAAAAAGCAGGTCACCTGCAAAGGCGCCAGAGCCGCAAGGGTATCAGAATGTTCACTAGTCATTCCAGATTCCAAGTGAGTTTCAACCTGGAACTCTGTAGCCACACCATTAATCAAGTGTGAGGACTCACTGCAGGGTTTCCAGACATGCAAAACATTCAAAAATGCATTTGTTTTTGCACCCTTTCTTGGGGATTTGCTTGAAAATGTGCTGTCTCAATAGAAGAAAAGCCCAGAGGAAGAAAGCTAGAAACCCAGGGATCTCAGTTGCTCCTGGCTGTGTCCCCAAGTCCGCAAAAGGAGTGAGGCCCAGGGAGAACGGCGCTGATTCCTGGGGAGGGGTAATGCGGGGAAAGCAAGCTGAGGGTGACGTGTGTGTGTGACCGGCTATGGGAAAGCACAGTACTCCTTTTCCAGTATGAAAAAAAATCTCCAGGGGGAGAAAAACCAGACTGCATTCGTTTGTGAGGGCTGCTATAACAGAGAACAACAGGCCGGACAGCTTAGACAGAAGTTTATTCTCTCACAGTCCTGGAAGCTGGAAGTCTGAGATCAAGGTGTCGACAGAGCTGGTTTCTCCCAAGGCCTCCGTCCTTGCCATGCAGATGGCCACCTTCTTCCTGTGTCCTCACATGGTCGTCCATCTGTGTGTGTCTGTGTCCCAATCACCTCTTCTTATAAGGACCCCAGTTATATCAGATTAGGGCCCAGCCATATGGCCTCATTTTAGCTTACTCACCTCTTTAAAGACCCTCTCTCCAAATACAATCACATCCTGAGGTCCCGGGGGGTGAAGACTTCAGCATACAGATTTTGGGGGACATGGTGCAGCCCGTAACATGTACTGAAATGTTGTTACTAGAAAACAGAATGTATAAAGCAAATTGCAACATGGCCTGACTTTGCAGGGCAGGTGGAGTGTAACATTTGTGAGCTTCAGGCCCTTCACAAGGTTTGGAATTTGGGTTTGCAGGCTCAGTTGGTGAAGGCGGGGTCTCGTTTCTCCTTCTATGAACACCAACTCCCGGCTGGTGTTTCCACGGTGGCTGGAAGAGAGAGGCTGTGACACGCGGAATTCCTCCCACAGTTGGTGGGTGAGGAATTTAATGAGGGACCACCTCAGGCTCTCATGGCCTCGAGCAGCCAGGTTTTCCCACTGCAATGTGGCAAGAAGATTCTAGAACATAAGCTCTGTGAAGGCAGAGACTTTTTTTTTTTTTTTTTTTTTGTGGTACGCGGGCCTCTCACTGTTGCGGCCTCTCCCGTTGCGGAGCACAGGCTCCAGACGCTCAGGCTCAGCGGCCATGGCTCACGGGCCCAGTTGCTCCACGGCATGTGGGATCTTCCCGGACCGGGGCACGAACCCGTGTCCCCTGCACCGGCAGGCGGACTCTCAACCACTGCGCTACCAGGGAAGCCCGGCAGAGACTTTTGTTTGATTCGCCAGTATATGCCCATAGAATGGGCCAGTGCCTGGCACATAGTAGGTACTCAAGAAATGTTTGTTGAATGATTCAATAAATCAACCATTAGGATAAAACTATTGTCAGTAGTTTCCTGTTGGTAACATGTAAAAGAGTCTTGGAAGGGGTGAGTCCTGGAACGGACTGGGAGCTATTCTAAATTCAGAAGGAATTAGCCGCATCTGACCTATAAGTTTTGGCTCACCTGCTGTCTCCTCAGTGAAATTTGGTTTCCCATGATTTCACGAGCTTCCACTTGAGGTGTGGATGGCTTGGTGGTCAAAAAGCAGCACATTTGTAGCGCACGAAGGAAAATCTCTCTCTCTCTCTCCCTCTCACCAGCACTCCCACCCCCAAGCCGTCTCTGAGTTTGGATGTTTGCCCTGGGAAGTGCCCTTCCAATCCCCACACCCCCCTGAGAACCCAGGTTTTCCCGGGAGGAAAGGTTTGAGCTCCTCCATAAGAGGCTGGGCAAGGAGCCTCCTTTTCCCCCTGGAATGGAGGGGGGGCACCAGCAGGAGGAAGGAAGGGGAGGGAGGGGCTGGAGCGCTGGCCGGAGGGAGAGGTTGGCTGGAGGGCCTGACCTCCGGGCATCACTGAATGCTGGAGGAGGGCCTTTGCTTCACCGCACCCCAGCCAGCTCCCCATAAAAGCTGGTTTTGTGTTTCTAGCGTGACGGGTTGTTTGAGTTGACCCATTGGTTTGGAATCTCAACCTGACCAGCACGAGGATCTCAGGACAGGGGTCCAGGAGGCGCGGGAGGCCGAGAGAGAGTCCTAAGGCCCCTGCCCAGGCTGCCACTGGCGGCTCCCGCGCACGTCCTCGGCGCCCTCCCAAGAGTCCGAGAGACCGGCTTGCCCGGAGCCATCAGGTTCTACCACCAGACCAGGCAGGCAGAGCCAGTCATTTGATACAAACTCTATTTTTACTCTTGCCTGAGGCCCACGTGGGAAGCTCAGGCCTGACCTGGAGAGGAAGCTCGGGGCTTCCACGGGGCATGGAATTAGTGGGTTTGTCAAAAAAAAAAAAATCTCAGCTTAATAAGGGGAGACCTTATTCCAAAGTTTATCGCAGTAGGAGAGATGCTCTGACCACAAGGTCTGCAACATCTCTGGGGTTGAGCAGAAAGGGTTTCTTGTCCAGAAAGAGGAAAACAGGCTGGAAGAATGGGAATGTGATGGGAAGGTAGTCAGAGGATGTTTTCCCGAGGCCACCCTAGTCCAGGGGTCCAGGTCCTGGGGCCCAGAAGAAGGAGAGATGTTTATGCCAAGCTCAGTTATGACTGATCAGTGGGGACGGCCGTGCAGGTGGTCGTTTACCAGATGAAGAATGGGACCCTGGCCTGTGTCTGGCCTCATCCAGGTGAGCAGGGGCCTCCCTGGGTCTCATCTAGGGCACGCGAAGAAGGGATTCTTCACAGTGGGGATTCCTTTACCCCTCGCTGCTTCCAGTAGCACAGGGCTCGGGGGAGATCCGACACGGCCAGGCTGAGTGTTACCACATGTGTCATAGGAGCCCCTCTGGCTCGTGGGTTATACATGCGCGTACATTTTTGTCATTTATTAAGTTGTTCTTCTGAAATTAAGAAATACCTACTTGGATCATTTTTCTTTTTTTAATATTTATTTATGTATTTATTTTTATTATTTATTTACTTGGCTGCATCAGGTCTCAGTTGCAGCACACGGGATCTTTCGTTGCAGCACTCGGGCTTTTCTCTAGTTGTGGCTCCTGGGCTCCAGAGCACACAGACTCAGCAGTTGCAGCACGCAGTCTCTCTAGTTGTGCACACAGGCTCACGGGCTTAGTTGCTCTGTGGCATGTGGAATCTTAGTTCCCGGACCAGGGATGGAACCTGCATCCCCTGTGTTGGAAGGTGGATTCTTAACCACTGGACCACCAGAGAAGTCCCAGATCATTTTTCTTTTAATTAAGGAAATTTCTCTGAAAATGAGTTCAACTTCGTAGGTGGATATGTGTTAACCTTCCTGCAGCCTCCACCATGCTGACGAGCTCCCCCAAAGGATTAGGCGGGAGTGACAAGCTCCGTGCTGGTTTTGGTTCATTAGTCATTTCTGCACATTCTTTTCACGTGAACAAAATCCCTGATAAAAATAACACAGGGGGGGCTTCCCTGGTGGCCCAGTGGTTGAGAGTCCGCCTGCCGATGCAGGGGATGCGGGTTCGTGCCCCGGTCCGGGAAGATCCCACATGCCGCAGAGCGGCTGGGCCCGTGAGCCATGGCCGCTGGGCCTGCGTGTCCAGAGCCTGTGCTCCGCAACGGGAGAGGCCGCAACAGTGAGAGGCCCGCGTACCGCAAAAAAAAAGTAAATAAATAAATTAAAATAAAATAAAAAATAATGCGGTGGTAGCTTTGGAGCCCGCCATTGCTGGGGGCACAACAGCGCCATGGGCTCCTGCCGGCACTCCCTGACGGCTGCATGCATAAGGGGGGACCCTATCTCCAGCCCCCCTAGGAAGAATGCCACCTGGCACTAGGGATAGTCCTGCTGTTCCTGCCACCCATCAGAGTGAGTGCAAAAGGAAGGGGTACAGGCCCCCCGAGGGCTCTGCAAGCTCCCTGTCAGCTCATGCTTCACCGACAGTGTAACGCCTTCACTTCCCAAAGTTCCCTCAGATATATTTCCTTTTTGATCACAGAGCAAATTAACAATCTCACTTATATCCTCTGGGAAGATACAAGGTTCCACTTGTTTCTTTCCACCTCTCCGCACCTCTCTCCAGGCCACTACTGTCAGAAACAGGACCCCTCATCACGCCTGCTCATATGAGCGTTGGTCCTCCGGGTGCGTCTCAGCACCAGCTGTCCTGTACATGACGCCATAACGTGGTCCATGAGGACATGCCGTCTGCGACAGGGTCCCTGTCAGTATCCTCACCTTCACTCTAGTCAAGCAGTTAGGAGATGGGAGAGCAGCCTCAGGAGTAAATGGGGGATCCTCAAAATTAAGAAAGAGTCCTTGTCCCGTCTAGACCAGACTCTGTAGCTGGACAGCCAGGAGGCCCTGGGTTAAGTCTCCTTTTGGGGGGAGCTCTGGGTCCCATCTGTCAAATGCATAACTAATCAATGTCTGGATATCTCACAGGAGATTTATGAAAGTCGTGTCTGTTAATGCTGTAGTTCAAGTCCTAAGATTTGATTTTTATATGATTGAATCACTTCATTCAGCTTCTCTTATAGCAATGAAGATGACAATTAATGAATCTGAATTTTCGAAATCTGATTTTTGTAATATTACCTCCGTTTCTTACAAATACAAGACAGAATATTTATTGCCAATAATATATTATAGTAAAACCTTAGCTATGCGCACAATATTGATTGTCTAATTCTGTTATATATTACGATGTTTATCACCACTTATATTTTATCAGCTAGATGACTTGAAGCAATTTTCTCCTCATTTCTGTGATGAGATTTTTATTATTCAGAATTACAACACAGAACTTGGAATGTTTATTTTTGAATGAGATGCAGTTTCTTCTCCCAGAATTTATTTAGAATGTTACATAACACATTTTAAACTCTAATTTGAAAAGAAATTTCTGTGTCAGCAACTACCCTGCAGAGACACCCAAACTGGTATTGACAGAAAAAGAAAAAACAGATATAACTTTATCACTTAGAAAAAAATGGGAATGATAAAATCGTTATTCTTTTTCAGAAGGCAACACATGTAAATTTTTTAAAAATAAAAGTAGTCATACTTATGTGATGAATCGTGAAATATATGGGGAAAAAAATGAAGGAAAATAAGTTACCTCAAATCCTACCAGCCAGAGAGAACCATTCTTAACATATTAGTGTATTTCCTTCCAGTCTTTCTTCTATGAAATAAGCCGATAATATTAGCTGTGCAATATTGCTACACCTGATTGTGTCATAGCTTAGTAACTTCCCCCCAGAGCTGAAAATTTAGGTTGTTTCAAACATTTTGCTATTAAAAGATGACACACCTGGTGGGTATGCAGGGGTATCACACTGTGATTTTAATCTGTATTTCCGTCTAGTGAACTGGATATGTGTCATATGTCTGTTGGACATTTTGATGTCCTCATTTGTAAAGTGTCTGCTCAAATCACTTGCTATTGTGTTGTTTGTCTTATTAATTGAATAGTAGGAGTTCTTTATATCACTGTCCCTCGGCATCCACGGGGGATTGGTTCCAGGACCCCTGCAGATACCAAAATCCACAGATGCTCAAGTCCCTTATACAAATGGTGTAGTATTTGCATGTAACCTACGCGCATCCTCCCATATACTTTAAATCACCTCTTGATTACTTATAATACCTAATACAACGTAATGCAATGTAAACAGCTACAAATACAACGTACATGCTATGTACATGGTTGCTGGTATGTGGCAAACTCAATTTTTGCTTTTTGGGAATTTCTGGAATTTTTTAAAAATGTTTTTGATCCGAGATTGGTTGAATCCTCAGGGGTATGAAACCCGCACATACAAAGGGCCAACTACATATTCTGGGTTCAAGTCCTTTGTTACAGTTACAGTAGATTCTCAATACTCAAGGTAGTTATGTCCTACAGAGTTGCCATGAATATTGAATTCGTGAACCCTGAACCATTGCTCCTGGGGAAATCCAGGGTTTAGGTTCCTGCGAGCCTCTGGTCACAACATGTTCATCAACCGAAACGCTATTTGCGTTTTCTGGGTTCATTTACCAATGTTCTGGTAAAGCAGGACGGTCTCATCCGCTTTTCAAATCTGCTCTTCCCGTAGCCTTTTCCCTCTGTAACGCACAACAGGTATGTAGACAATCTTCCTCTAGTTCCTGAGCTCAGAACCCCCTGGTGCAGGCTTGACATTTTCATGCCTTGTCACCTTTTGAAACCTGCGAGCCAGCCCACACTAGCCGAGAAGGGTTTTACATTTTCTGGACCCTAGGCAACATGACAGTAAAGTTCTTTGGCTCCCAGCCTCCCCCCGCCACACCATCCACTGCCCTTTTGTTTATTATCTGTCGTCATTTCATGAATCTACACATTTAGCCGCTTCCCCGTCTTCTTTCCCACCTCTTAGTCACACACTGCAGATGTTACTTTGGTACTTTCCGGTGACCTCACATACAGATGGGTGAATTTCCTCTTCCTTTTCCTGGATGTAGCATATCGTACTATTGATTCATTCTTGCTGAACTCCCCGGCCGCAGCACCGGGACTCAGGCCAGGACAGCTCAGCTAACACACGTGTTTTCTGCGTAAGGCACATCACGCCTCCTTGCTCGGGACACTATAGACAGCACTTCAACATGACACTTGGGGGCCATTTTAAACAGTGATATCACCAACAAAAAGCACAAATATGAACTAAAACATGGTACTGAATAGACCACACAAAGAACGCTTGTTTACAGTATGAGCTGAAATAAGACGGTGTCGCGGTGTTCGACCTCAGCTGGGAACGTGCCCAAGGGGTGACTCAGACTTGTCACCTCTCTGAGCACGTTCGCAAATGCCCATGAGGGTGCCATGATATTCATTTGGGGTTACCTATAAATTTTCGTAAGCAGGCAAATTCACAGCTGTGGAATCTGTGAATAATGAGGATCCAGTAGTGTGAATATCTTCTCCCTCTATGGGTTACACTTTTTACTCTCTCTTAATGGGTCGTTTACTAAGCATAAGTTCTAAAATTTTTAAATAGTTAAACTTATTATGTTTGTTAATGGTCAGAGTTTTTCAATGCCTAATCCAAGATCATGACGTTGTTCCTTACTCTTAGTTTCCTCTTAAAAGTTTTATTGTTTACCCTTCCCATTTAAATTGGCACTCCATCTGGAATTGATTCCTGCATATAATGTGAGGTGGATACCCATGTGGCTATCTTATCGCTCCAGCATAATTTATTGAAAATAATATTTCTTTTCTCTTTATGGCCCATTTTTTCATGGATCAAGTAACCTATAAAGGTGGGTCTATGTTCAGACTATTTTTAATCTATTTATCTTTGTGCCGATACCAACTGCCTTAATATAGTTTTTAACAGTTCTTGATATGTATGTAGTGTAAGTCCTCCAACTTTGCTGTTTTCTAGAGTATCCTGGTTATTTCTGACACTCTGAATTTCTATATAAAGTTTAGAATCGGCTTTTTTTCTATAAAAATACAGTTGCTGGTGTTTTGACTGGGACTGCATTGAATCAATAGATCTGTTTGGAGGGTACTGACTTTAAAAAATATCATTGACCTTGATTCATGAACACGGACTACCCCTCGATTACTTATTTCTTCTTTAATTTACCTCAGTAATGTGTGTCAGTTTTATGTAGAGTCCTCGTGCATCTTGTGTTGGGTTTATATCCTCTTTGTTCCTACATCTATTTTATCCCATATTGATATAGCAACTCCTGGCTTTGTCCTTGAGTAACATTAGCATGATATATCTTTTCCCATTCTTTCGCTTTAAAGTACCTGTATTTTTGTGTTTGAAGGGAGTTTCTTGGAGACAGCATACAGCGGGGGTCGTGTTTTTGAATAAACTCTGCTGAGACCAAGTAATTCCTGACATGTTAGGACTTAAATCTGCCAATTTTTTAACTTATTATCTGTTTTATTCCTCTGTTGTCCATTCCTCTTTTTTCTTGTCTTCTGGGTACTTGAACCTTTTCTAAGGTTCCATCATGTCTTATTTATAGTATTTCTGAGTACATGGCTTTGTATATTTTTCATGGTAGTTTCTCTGGACATCATATCGTGCATACCTAACTTATCACAACATACTGTCATTGATGTCTTAACAATTCAAATGAAGTATTGAAACCTTCTCTCTATATAGGTCCCTTTCCCATCTCTGTCTCAAAAATGTAATTGTCTCAAGTATTTCCTCCACGTACACTGAGTACTGCAACTGATACTGTACTCTTGCTTCGATCATTATGTCTTATTTAAGGAAGCCACGAGGTGGAGAATAGCTTTTATACTCTCCATGATTTTTCCTATCCAGCTGTTCTTTCCTCTCTGAAGTTCCAAGTCATCTTTTTTTTTTTAAATTGGTGTAAAAGACACATAACACAAAAATTTACCATCGTAACAACTTTTAAGTGCACAATACAAAAGTGTTAACTATGTCACTGTTGTACAATAGATTCCTAGAACTTTTTCATCTCGTGAAACTGCAACTCTATACCCACCTAACAAATCTCTTCTCCCTCAACCCCACCAGCCCCTGGCAACTGCCATTCTACTCCCTGCTTCTGTGAATGTGACGATCTTAGATTCTGCATATGAGTGAGATCATGCAGTATTTGTCTTTCTGTGTTTGGCTTATTTCAGTCAGTATAACGTCCTGGAGGTTCATCCATGGTGCAGCACGTGTCAGAATTTCCTTCCTTTTTAAAGGTTAAACAACATTCCATTGTACGTGTACATCATGTTTTTCTAATCCATTTATTGATCAATGGACCTTTAGGTTGCTTCCACTTCTTGGCTATCATGAATAATGCCCAAAACGACATGGGGTACAAATATCTCTTCCAGATCCTGCTTTAAATTCTTTTGAGTATATACCCAGAATTGGAATTCTGCATCGTATGTTAATTCTATTTTAATTTTTGTGAGGATTCTTCATACTCTTTTCTATAGATGTTGTATCATTTTAGATTCCCACCAACAGTGGTCTAAGTGTAATTGAAATCCAATATTTCCTCATTGATTTTCTGTCTGGATGATCTATAAATCGTTGAAAGTGAGGTATTGAAGTCCTCCACTATTATTGTGTTGCTGTTTTGCCTTCAGATCTGTTAACATTTGCTTAATAAATTTAGGTGCTCTGATATTAGATACGTATATGTATATGTATCAATATATGTATATGTGTATATATATATCTCTATATATAACAACTTACAATGAGCAATTTACAATTGTTATGTTTTCTTGATGAATTTATCCCTTCATCGTTATATAGTGACCCTTTTTGTCTCTTGTTACAGTTTTTGACTTAAAGTCTATTTTGTCTGAAATAAGTATAGCTACCCGTGTCCTCTTTTAGTTTCCATTGCCATGAAAATCTTTTTCCTTCCCTTCACTTTGAATCTATGTATGTCCTTGAAACTGAAGTGAATCTCTTGTAGGCAGCATATATTTGGGTCTTGTTTTTTAATCCATTCAACCACTCTTCATCTCATCTTTAGATTGGAGAATTTAATCTATTTACATTTAAAGTAATTATTGTTAGGGAAACACTTACTATTCCCATCTTTTAATCGCTTTCTGGCTTATTTGCAGTTCCTTTCTTCCTCTCTTGCTGTCCTTTGTGAATTGATCATTTTCTATAGTGGTATGCTTTGATTTCTTTCTCTATGTCTTTTGTGCCTCTACTACAAGTTTTTGCTTTGTGATTACCACAAGGCTTACATAAAGCATAGTTTTCACAATCAATTTTAAATGGATAACAACTTAGACTTCATTGCATACAAAAACTCTACACTTTTATTTCTGCTACTTCACATTTTATGTTTTTGATGGCACAATTTATAGCTTTTTATGTTTGTATCCATTAACAAATTATTGTAACTACAGTTATTTTTGATATTTTTGTCTTTTAACCTTTATATAAGACTTAAGTGATTTACACACCACTATTACAGTATTAGAGTATTCTGAATTTTACTGTTTACTTACATGTATCAGTGAGTTTCATACTTTCATGTGTTTTTGTGTTACAAATTAGCATCCTCTCATTTCAGCTGGAGGAACTCCTTTCAGCATTTCTTACAAGGCAGGTCTAGTAGTGATGAACTTCATCAGCTTTTGTTTAGGAAAATCTTTTTCTCTCCATTTCTGAAGGAGATTTTGCTGGGTAAAGTATTCTTGGTTGTAATTTTCTTTTTCTTTCAGCACTTTGAATATAACATCCCACTCTCTCCTGGACTGCAAAGTTTCTTCTGAGAATTTTGCTAATAGACTTACAGGGGTCTCACCATATGAGATGAGTTATTTTTCTCTTGCTGCTTTCAAAATTCTCTTTGTTTTTAATTTTTGGCAGTTTTATTATAATGTGTCTAAGTTTGAGTTAAATTTGTATTCATTTGTATGTTCATGAATTCATGAACCTGGATGTCCATATCTCTCCCAGATTTGGAGCTCTTGGATATTATTTCTTTAAATAAGCTTTCTGCCCTTTTCTCTCTTCTTCCTCTCCTGGGACCCCCATAACGTGACTCTTGTTTCAGTTGATGGCGTCCCGTAATTCACATGGCTTTCTTCACTCTTCTTTATTCTTTTTTCTTTTTCTTTTCCCTCCGACTGAATAATTTCAAATGACTTATCTTGAAGTTTACAGATTCTTTCTTCTGTTTCATCAACTCTGATGCTGATGTTCTATACTGCATTTTTCATTTCATACATTGTATTCTTCAGCTCCATAATTTCTGCTTAGTTCTTTTTTATTATTTCTATCTCTCTGTTGAACTTCTCATTTTATTCATGTATTGCTTTCTTGATTTCATTGAATTGTCTATCTGTGTTCTCTTCTAGCTCCCTGAGCTTCCTTAAAACAATTATTTTGAATTATTTTCCCAGGAATTCATAGATCTCTATTTCTTTGGGATCAGTTACTAGAAAATTATTGTATTCCTTCATTGGTGTCATGCTTCCTTGATTTTTTCATGTTTCTTGTGTTCTTGAATTAATGTCTGAGTACTTGATGGCACAGTCACCTCCTCTAGATTTTATGGACTAGTTTTGGTGGGGAAAGATCTTCACCTGCGGGTAGGTGTGAGGGGACAGGCTAGTAAGCTGTGGTGGTTACAGCTCTAGGGAGGGCCCAGCAGTGTCATCTCTGCAACTGTCAGCTGAGGTCAGTGTCAGTGAGGACTGCAGTGATCCTCAGTAGTCAAGGCTGCAGTAGCAGAAAGACTGTTGGGGTCTTTGGTGGCAAAGGCTGATCTCTTTTTTTCCCATAGGGCATGTTGTCACTAGCCCACAGTGGCAATGATGTGTGAGGCATGGATGCCTGTGGAGCAACCACAGAGCTGCGGACTGGAGCTCAGGTGCTCACAGAGCAACAGCGGCTGTGGGGTCCAGGATGTTCACAGGGTTGGAGGGTGACAGCCCAACCCCATGATGGGACAACAGCGGCTCCTTCTGGGCAGGGGGATGTAGCAGCACCTCCCTTCCCAAGGAATCTGCAGTGAAAATGGCTATTGGTTATCTCAGCAGCAAAGACTTCTAGTGTCTTCCACAGAACAGGTCACTGGGAACCAAGATAGCACCTACCACACGGCTGGTAATCCTAGCCATCTTCTTTGTTCCTAGCCATCTCCAACATCTCAGCTAAGCCGATCTCCCCAGTGATCCCTTCTGTGCAGTTATTCTCCTTTTTTTATTCCACTGTTTTGCAGTAGGTTCTTAATTAGACTCTTGAGCCCTACCCCCAACACTCTTTTCACTTGTGGATAGCTGTCCAGCTGTTGTTTGGTGTGGTGGGGGGTGGGGGGCAGGGGAGGCAAAGCTAATATCGCTTACTCTGCCGTCATGCTGATGTCACTTCTCTGTAACTGATTCTTGAAGTATTTTTGATGGCAGCTTTAAGTCATTCGCAGTTAATTTTAACAACTCATTCATCTTTGTGTTGCCATCAACTGATATCTTTTCTCACTCAAGTTGTGGTTTTTCTGGCTCTTGTTCTGATGAGTGATTTTTTATTGTATCCTGGACATTTTGGAGACTATATTAAAAGACTCTTGGTCCTACCTAAATTTTCTGTATTTGCAGGCAGTCATCCTGTTCAGGTTTAGTGTGTAGGCTCTGACCTACTTGTGTGAGCTTTAGTTTCTGAGCCCTTTGCCATGCTATTAAGGACTCCTTTGTTCTTCTGATTCTGCTGGAGCTTCTGCTGGCTCCCTGATAATGCTGCCCACTGGGGTGGGAGGGTGCCTCCTTGGACCACTCATGTCCTTGAGCATAGGTGGGATGCTGGGCCTGTGGGATGAAGAGTTTCTACTGGCCTGTTCTCTGGTCATCCAGTTTAAATGGGCTTATAACTCTATCTCTGCCAGTGGCACTGGGTGAAGGAAGCATTTACCAGGACCACCTTCTTTCATAGGATATGGTTCAGGAGACCCTAGGTCTGGCTCACCTTCTGCCACTGGAAGGAGGGCCTAGAGAAGCCTGGATCTTCTGTCGCCAGACAGAGGGCCAGAAGCCACTGGATCTAGGTGGATAATAGGGAGACACTAGTCCTGTTGGCCCCACAGTACCAGCAAAGGGGAAAGACTGCTGCAGTCAGACCCACCCAGGTCCTAGAGCTGCCACTGCTGTAAGCAGACCAGTCCGTAACTTTCAGCTGTTGGAGCTGGTGCTGCAGGAAGATCTGATGACCTGCCACCGGTTATGAGTCTCCCCGTTATATCCCTGCTGGGCTACCTCTTTCCCACTATTTTTAGAGGGGTTTTTTGGCCTGAGAGGACAGGCTTTTCTCTCTCTTTCTCTTTCTCTTTCTCTTTCTCTTTCTCTTTCTCCCTTCCTTCCATGCCTGTTAGCAGTTCTGGTTGCAGGTATCTCCAGCACTCAGTCCAAGGTATCTGGGAGATAAAAAAAATAACAAACCAGTGAGCTCACTGTGTGTCCTTCGTCAAGTCCTGATGTCCCTAGGCAGTTCACCTTCTTTCCACCTTTTGGAGCCCTTTATGGCTGTTGAATTATTTCTAGGGTATTTAGTTATTTTTAGAGGGGAGGAACAGAGAAAAATGAGTACATGCCATCTTGCCCTAAAACCAGAACCAAGAGTTTTATTTTTAGTTAATCATAAATGTTGATTTGCAATGCTTATCAAAAACTTATTACCATCTATCAAGACAATCCTATGACATGTCTTCTTTGATGTATTAATTTGGTGACTCACAATGATTGCTGTCAGATGTTAAACCAACCATGAGTTATGAGGTAAATTCAGCATTTTGTTTGTTCTCTGCTTGTCACCTCACAAGACTCATTCTCTGCCCTTTCCTGGCCCATGAAAGGTGAACCTTTCTGTACTGCTTTGCCCAGGCTCCTTGTCCTCTGAGTTGGGATCAACTGAATTTAAAAAATGGAAGGTGTAGCCAAAAGTTTAGAGGGTGGGAATGGAGAAGGAAGTTAGGGAATCATCTCCTCGCTCTAACTGCTTGCTGTGGGGAGATAGATACTGAAACTAAACATAAATAAGTGAGAAAAGTATATTGTATCTAGAAAGCAAGAAGTGCCCTGCAAAAAGTAAAAGCACAACGGAGTAGGAGAATTGAGAGGGGGCAGGTTGTCATTTTAAATCAGATGGGGGTCACACTAGGTCTCGTTTAAGAAGGCGATATTTGAGCAAGGACTTCTGACAGGTACAGAAGCAACCATTTTAAGGACTTTGGATTTTCCCAAGTAAAATGGAATACATTGGAGGGCTTTAGACAGAAGAATAACATACTTTGACATATTTTACAAAGACCTTACAGTAATAAAAGTCTCTTGAAAAATAGAAATGCATGAATCCTTCCTTAAAATGATAAAATGTAAACTTCAATCCTGAAGCTCTTATTTTACTTGCAGATATATTAGAGACATCCCCACTAAGGTCAGGATCAATGCAAGGGTGACCAATTTCCCCATTCTTTCTAACATTCTTCTGGAGGTATTAGCCAATACAATTGGACAAGAAAATACAATTAGAGGCATAAGAACTGGAAATGAAGAAATAAAACTATATTTTCAAATGTTATATTAGTTTAACAGGAAAATCCTATATAACAATGATAATAAAAGAATTCAGCAAGGTAGCTGGCTATAAGATTAAATTGGAAAAAAATGACCTAAGCCTCGTATAAATTAATTCAAATAGATTAAGTCAAAATAGTTTATAGAATTAAGTGTAGGCTGTAACACTATAAAACTTATACAGGAAAACATAGGAGAAACATGGTGACCTGGATTAGGAGAAAGTGAAGAGGTTTTTTACATGACATCAAAAGCAGGATCCATAAAAGAAAAACAATCAATAAGCTGAATTTCATCAAAATTTAAAACACTTGCTCTGCAAAATATGCTGTTAAGAGGATAAAGACAAGCAACAAATTTGTAGAAAATAACTACATATCTACAGATAACTACGTATCTACATAACTACATAAACTACACATCTGAAAATGGACTTATATCAAGAATATATAAAGAATTTTCAAAATGAAACCGTAAAAGAAATGGGCAAACATTTCACCAAAGAGGATACGCAGATGGCAAAGATGCACATGTAAATATATTCAGCATTATTAGCCAATAGGGCAGGACAACTTAAAACCATGATGAGATGTCACTCCACACCTATTAGAACAGCTAAAATTTTTAAAAATAAATAATACCAAATGCTGGGTGAGGATTCAGAGAAACTGGATCTCTCACACACCATTGGTGGGGATGTAAATCGTATGGCCACTTTGGAAATTCATTTGGCAGGGTTTTTGCTTGTTTAAAATTAAACATACGATTACCATACAAGTCAGCAATCACACTTCTGGGTATTCATCTGCTATGGACTGAATGCTCATGTCTCTCCAAAATGCATATGCTGGAATCCTAATCCCCAAGGTGATGTTACTTGGAGGAGGTAGGGCCTTTGGGAGGTGATTAGGCCATGAGGGTGGAGTCCTCAAGAATGGGATGCATGCCCTTAAAAAAGAGACCCCAGAGGGGTCCTTGCCCTTTCCACCACAAGAGGACACAGTGAGAAGCTGCTGGCTATAAACCAGAAGAGGACCTTCACGAGAACATGACTGTGCTAGAGCCTTGATCTTGGACTCGCAGTGTCCGTAACTGTGAGAAATACATTTCTGTTGTTTATAAGCCACCCAGTCTGTGGTATTTGGTTATAGCAGCCCAAACAGACTAAGACATTATCCCAAAGAAATGAAAACAGGTCCACACAAAATTCTGCACACAGATGTTCATAGCAGCTCTTTTTGTAATATGCAAAATGGTAAACAGCCCAAACTTCTTTCAAAGGATGAATGTTCAAGCAAACCATGACACATCTATACCACAGAATATTCCTTTGCAGTGTAGCCAGTGAAGTGTTGATAAGTCCAACAGCTTGCATGGATCTCAAGGGTATATGCTGAGTGGGAAAGGCCAATCTCAAAAAGTCACATATGGTATGATTCCATTTATGTAACAGTCTCTAAAGGACAAAAGCATTGGTGGTTTCCAGGGAAGTGGGGTGGTGATAGGGAGATGGGTGTTACTATAAAAGGTATCACAAGGAATCTTTGTGCTGATAGAACATTTCTGTATCTTGATTGTGATGGTGGTTACACAAATCTACACATGACAACATTGCATAGAGCTCTACTTGTACACATACACACACACAATGAGTTCATGTAAAACTAAAATCTAAATAAGGTCTATAGATCGTACCAGTGTCCGTTGCCTGGTTTGATAGTGTGCTATACTTAGGTAAGACATGACCACTGGCCAAAAACTTCAAAATTCTTACATGTCTGCATTCTTTAACTCACTATTTCCTTGGGACATACCCCAAGAAAATTATTAGAAAGGTAAGCAAATCTTTACAAATATAGATACTCATTACTGTTTTCTTTTCATACATATGTATCATATAACAATATAATTTGTATGCCAATCCAGGAAAACCTTAAAAATTAGGGGAAGGTGCTAACCTAATTGAAATTATATAATTTCTTGAAATATTTCCTTTTTGACTGACAAGTTGGTTTACCATGATTTAACATGGACTTAATAAAAGAATTCTAGTCACAAAATACTGTAAAAGGACAAATAAGACATTCTAGCTATACATCTTTGATTATGTTTTAAGAGTTACTCTACAGAATATAATATACATCCACAACTTATCACAATGTACCTTGAATTGCTAGTATACCATTTCATATGTAAGGTAAAAATCTTACAACAGCATAATCCTCCTTAAAAACTTTCTGTCCTCTCTGCTACTGGGAGCATATACTTTACTTTAAAAGGTTATAATCCCTAAACATGCAATTATTAGTTTTTTCTTAAATATTAAATTGACTGTAAATGAATTTTTTAAATGAAAGAAAAACAGTCTTTCATATTTATCAACCTATTTACCATTGTCAGCTATCTTCCTTCCTGTTGATCTGAATTTCTATCCTGTATTTGTTCCTCTCAGCCTGAAATTCTTTTATCATTTCTTGTAGTGCAAGTCTGGTGATGGACAATTCTCTCAGCTTTGGTATACTGAAGATAACTTTATTTTGTTTTTGTTTCAGAAAACCTCTGCATATAGAATTCTGGGTTGTCATTTTTTCTTTCAGCCCTTTAAAAATGTTCCATTTTCTTCTTACCACTGTACTTCTGATGAGAAGTGAGTTGTTCTTATCATTATTCCCCCAGTATGTAATGTGTCTTTTTCCTCTGGCTGTTTTTAGGAATTTTCTTCTTTATCTTTAGTTTTCAGGAGTTTGTATTTGGTGTGCTTTGGTGTGAATCTGGTGGTGGGAGGGGGAGGGAAATTTTTATACTACTTGAGGTTTGTAGTGATTCTTGAATGAATGGGTTGATGAACTTATCAAATCTGCTAAATTATTAAAGACCTAAATGTAAGGCCAGAAACTATCAAACTCTTAGAGGAAAACATAGGCAGAACACTCTATGACATAAATCACAGCAAGATCCTTTTTGACCCACCTCCTAGAGAAATGGAAATAAAACCAAAAATAAACCAATGGGACCTAATGAAACTTCAAAACTTTTGCACAGCAAAGGAAACCATAAACAAGATGAAAAGACAACCCTCAGAATGGGAGAAAATATTTGCAAATGAAGCAACTCACAAAGGATTAATCTCCAAAATATACAAGCAGCTCATGCAGCTCAATGACAAAAAAACAAACAACCCAATCCAAAAATGGGCAGAAGACCTAAATAGACATTTCTCCAAAGAAGATATACAGACTGCCAACAAACACATGAAAGAATGCTCAACATCATTAATCATTAGAGAAATGCAAATCAAAACTACAGTGAGGTATCATCTCACACCAGTCAGAATGGCCATCATCAAAAAATCTAGAAACAATAAATGCTGGAGAGGGTGTGGAGAAAAGGGAACACTCTTGCACTGTTGATGGGAATGTGAATTGGTACAGCCACTATGGAGAACAGTATGGAGGTTCCTTAAAAAACTACAAATAGAACTACCATATGACCCAGCAATCCCACTACTGGGCATATACCCTGAGAAAACCATAATTCAAAAAGAGTCATGTACCAAAATGTTCATTGCAGCTCTATTTACAATAGCCAGGACATGGAAACAACCTAAGTGCCCATCTTCGGATGAATGGATAAAGAAGATGTGGCACATATATACAATGGAATATTACTCAGCCATAAAAAGAAACGAAATTGAGCTACTTGTAATGAGGTGGATAGACCTAGAGTCTGTCATACAGAGTGAAGTAAGTCAGAAAGAGAAAGACAAATACCGTATGCTAGCACATATATATGGAATTTAAGAAAAAAAAATGTCATGAAGAGCCTGGGGGTAAGACAGGAATAAAGCCAACAGACCTACCAGAGGATTGACTTGAGGACATGGGGAGGGGGAAGGGTGAGCTGTGACAAAGTGAGAGAGTGGCATGGACACATATACACTACAAAACGTAAGGTAGGTAGCTAGTGGGAAGCAGCCGCGTAGCACAAGGAGATCAGCTCGGTGCTTTGTGACCGCCTGGAGGGGTGGAATAGGGAGGATGGGAGGGAGGGAGACGCAAGAGGGAAGAGATATGAGAACATGTGTATATGTATAACTGATTCACTTTGTTATAAAGCAGAAACTAACACACCATTGTAAAGCAATTATACCCCAATAAAGATGTTTTAAAAAATAACATTAAATAAAAAAATTTTTTTTAAATCTGCTAAATTTTGTCAAATATATGCATATTTTATTGAATGTATAAACTCCATTTCTCCCTCTTCTTCTACCTTTGAGACACCACTTCTATGTACGTTAGACCCCTCGGCACTGTTCAACTCGTCACTGAAGCTCCATTCATTTTTCAGTCTTCTTTATCTACATGCTTCAGTTTTCTTCAAGATCACTGACCCTTTCTTCTGTTACATCCAATCTTTTGTTAAGGCTAGCCAGTAAATTTTTGACTTGAGATACTGTATTATTCAGTTCTAGGATTTCCACTGGGTTCTTCTCTAGTTTTCATATCTCTCCTGAAATCCCACTCTTCACTCATTACAGTCTCATTGTCCCACGGACTGCGTAGGCAGAGTCACTGTAGGCACTTCAAATCCTTAGTGCTGATTCCAGCATCAGCATTCCTTGTGATTCTACATCTAATGACTTAGTTTTCTGGACTGTGAGGCACGTTTTCCTGTTTCTTCACATACCTAGTAAGTACACTCCTGTACCATGGTTTCTTCATTTAGTGAGAACTTTGGTTTCCTATGAGTGGTACTCCACTAAAACGTGTTCATATTAGTGCCACCAAAATTTGACTTTATCTTCAACATCAACTTTAGTAGCATGCAGAATTATGTCAGATGTTATATTTTCTATGAAATAAACTTTTAAGATCTTTGTGTGGATTCCCTGAATTGCATTAAAAACATGAAACCATTCATATTAACTAATTTTCTATTTAAAGGATCTAATGACTACGACAAAAAAAATGACATTTTTAAACTGATTTTAAAGTTTTTTCTGAAAATGGAGGCCATGTAATAACAGATACAGCTATACTTTTGATACATGCAAAAAATCCAAAAATAGAAGTGAAAAACATAATTTAGAATGACAGCCATTTGACCTAAAAAGGCATGTTTCTCAAGTGATATATGAGTGCAGCTTCTGTCATTGTACATCTTAATTGTTCACCTTTGAGCACTATGCTCTTAAAATAACTACTAACTTTTGAAGCAAAAGCTGACGCTTTCTCAGAGTCTTTTTTTTTCTTGTGGAGACTGGTGGCCTGGTGCCTTTGTGTGTGTCAGAGACTGTGCCATGCTGCTTGCCTTTCAGATTTAATCAGGAGTTAAAGTCAGAGCTCTGCTTACCACACATTCATCTCACAGTGGCAGCCACTGGAGGTACACAGTGGTGGTCTACCAGAGTCACCTATCTTAATGTGGCTATTTATAATAAAACAATTAAAAATGAAAAACCCAAGATAAATAATAGGCTATATGGGACTCCAGGACAACAGGGTTGTCGTGGGAAATTGGGGACATACAGTCATTCAGTTTATACCTACACTTTGCAGCTATTTTGGAGATGGGGGCTGGTCCTCTTGCTCATCCCAATTCTATCGCTGTACCATTTGCTGGTATCTGCCATTCCATCCCTGTTTAAGGTTCAGGCCTTGAGCAACGACACGCCGAGTGCCCACAGACATAGATCTGGCTGTTCTTTTCTGCGGCACTCACCGGATTGAGAGGACAGCTTCACATAGGCTTCTCCAGGTCTGTGGGGTCGTTTCAGCATTAACCTGAGAGTAAAATGGCCCATTCTGCGATTCTCTAAGTGCACTTCATTTGCTCACATCTCACTCTTCTGTCACAACAGATCACACCCACGGAACTCGAGTTGTTCCATAATTGTGTTCACTGCTGTTCATAACAGGCCACAGGCTTGTCATCTAGCATTAGTGCTGGCGGGTCTGGGGCTGGGGCGGTCCCTGCGTGTGAGTCAGGCTCCACACACATGCTCACGCCGAACAGAACTCATCCCCGTGGTGGCAGATGTCACCTCCCTCAGCAGGAACCTCCATCTCCAAGAGGTTGTTAAAAGTAGACATACATCTTTAATGGGGACATTAATACTTCATGAGCTTGTAACGTTGCTGGAGAGCAGGGTTTTAGTCACTTTCCAGGACCCATTAAAATTCATGTGCAAATTATTGGGGGGAGTTTTTTCAGCTCACCATCCATTAGTAACTCGTGAAACAGCTGTTTCACACGTGCATGGTGGAGGGAAAGTGCTGCAAAGGCAGTCAGACCTAATGTTTATCATACTGCTTGGTTTTTAGGTTTTGGAGCAGTCGGTAATTATTTCAAAGTTGGTAAAATTTGGAACCAGCGTATTGGTTGTACAGGAAGTACAAACATAACCAATCAATGGTTCTCTGACTTTAGGAGGGTTCAGGCTGCTGCTTTTAAGAAGCATCAAAGCCCATTTTGACAGCTGAGTGTTATGGGAAGAGGCTGCTGTTAACGCTTGCGTTAGGAATTCACATCCTCCTAACAGACTGCCGGAACTCCAGCCCTGCCTAAAGGTGCTGGTCTGAATAGAAATGTCACAATTATCTACACCTGTCCCAGGAACAATAACTCAAATTCAACTAAACTAAGCAAACATTATTAAGCATTTACCGTGACAGACCCAGTGCTGGAGCTGGGGATCTGTGGGGATCAGGTATGGTCCTGGCCCTGAGGAGGCTCACAGACTTGTAGGATCCAAGGAAGCAAAAGGTTACACCATAGCAGTGTGTGTGAGGAAGAAGTGGGGAAGGCATGAGCAAGGGAAGCTTCTAGAAAGTGGCGGGCGGCACCACAAATGGAGGAGTGAAGATGAGGCCTGCAGGCACACAGGTGGGCGAGCGTTCCAGACCGTGAGAGCAGTATTTGCAAACCCAGTGATCTTAAACCTATCTGAATTGGGCAGGTCCTGTTACCCAAAAGCTGGGTTCGCCTCTTGGGTGTTAGGCCAAAAGACACAACCAAGCCAAAGATGAAGAGAAGGAAGGTGTGATTACCTGCAGCAAGTGAGGAGAACACAGGGCATCTTTCCCAAAGCAGTGTCTACCCAGTAGCAAAACTGGGGAAGTTTTAAGCTGAGGGTACGTGCATATTCATGAAGGGGCTCGAGCAGAGGAGAATTCAGCATAGAATTGGGGCAAAGGTCAACAGAGTTCCTCCCTCAACCCCCTCCCCTTGGCAACCACAAGTCTGTTCTCTAGGTCTGTGGTTCTGTTTCTGTTTCACAGATAGGTTCATTTGTGTCATGTTTTAGAGTCCACGTATAAACGATATCATATGGTATTTGTCTTTCTCTTTCTGACTTGCTTCACTAAGTATGATAATCTCTAGTTGTATCCATGTTGCTGCAAATGGCATTATTTTGTTCTTTTTTATGGCTGAGTAGTATTCCATTGTATATATGTACCACATCTTCTTTATCCATTCATCTGTCAACGGACATTTAGGTTGTTTCCATGTCTTGCCTATTGTGAATATTGTCAACTTTTTAAATGATAGTTGTTCAGGAAGGGGTATGAAGACATCACATAAATTTTATGGAGTTTTCCAGTTTTGTGGTGAAAGCAACCATTGTTCCAGCACTGTGTAAGCAAGTGGACATGGTCACCTCTAATCCTTTTGGGTGGTTCTTCCCCAGCTTCAGGTGTTTTCTCATGCACAAGTGCTGACCCGCAGTCTGGTATTTACTAAAAGGGTACCCTTTGTAGATTTCTCTGTGCCAGTGGCTCCTGCCTGTCAGTCTGTCCTGCAAACTCTAGCTGCCTTGATCTCCCCAGACTCACAGCTCCATTTCTTTAACCTGGGTGTCCACTAGGCATCTCCTGGCGCCCCCTTGCTGGGCAGTCAAACTATCCCAAGGTAGCAATCTGGGGGCAATCACAGTGCTTACCTCACTTGTTTCCTGCCTCTCAGAGATTATTCACCTACGTTGCTAAACATCCAATGTCTTGGAAACCAGCGTCTCATGCATTTTGTCCATTTTTTGGTTGTCTCTGATAAGAGGGTCAACTGGTCCCCATTATTCCATTTGTACCAGATGTGGAAGTCTTTTTCATACATTTTCAAATGGATAATTGGTATATATTTAAACGTTATTGCATTTAGATTTCAGATACATTTAAGAGTGATGCCACAGTTTTATTTTAAAACTTCAATATGTACATTACTCTGGGGGTCACATCCATGGAGTAGTTAACCTTTCAATGAACATTTTTATATGTCAACTTGAAAAGCACTTTAAGTTAATATTTAACTTAATTTTAGCATTTAAGTTAATATTTTGGTCAATATTACTTTGAGGTTACAGAAGCAAAACAGTCTGAGGACCATTGTTTTAATTACCCATATGGTGTCTCTGTCGGTCTGAAACTAGTTGACATTTGCCAACATAGTGGTCTTTTAGGGACTCCTGGGGTATACTAGGACCAGCCTGTGTGGTACCCTTGTCCCAATTCCTTCCCGACAACAGGCTTTGTCTTGAATTTCATGAAAGGGGAAACTGCACCTAGTTTGCCGTCTATGGTATAAGTATCAATCTCCCTGGTTGCTTTTCGCATATCTCATTTGTGCAAGTCCACGTCTTGGTCTTGGTGTGATGAGCATAGACACACACTCTTGACGGGTGAGTATAAGCTCAGATCTTGTTTGGAAGGGTTGCCATCCCAACGAGAGACGGTGAGGTGGCTCATCCACTGTCACACTGTTAAACATGTGTGGATCCAGAATTGGAACCCAAGTGACTAGATACAGCATCTCCTGTCCTTCCTTCCACCAGAGTCTCTAATATAAGTGGGACAAACAACCACATTGGCCATCTATCCCATCTGTCCCCACTTTCATATGAAGAAAGAACTTGAGTACAAATTGTTACTGTACAAGTGAAAATTTGAGGGGGTCTTATTTATTACCTATGTTTTATCAATAAGAGCATAGATGTTTCATAGTTGATCTGTGTATAAGTCTTAAGGCTACTTCTTGGAAAATTATAACCCAAAATAAAGTTGATACAATAACAGACCACTGTCTAGTGGAAAATTAACCAAACAAATTTAAACAAATCGTATTAATAATCATGTAGCAATACTTTCAGTAATTTAAGTGTAAAAAATAAGAATGTCAGCAAGTGAAATTCATTCCATTTAAAGTGACAGTTATCATAAAACAGACTTTCCTCAAGTGTTGGTAATTTCAACTACGTGCATGCACAGGAGATTTTCATCTATTTAGGGGGTTTCTAGTAAGTGGCTACTAAGAGAAATACAAATCTGGAGAGCTTCCTGTGATCCCTCCATAAAAAACAAAGACAGGGGGGCTTCCCTGGTGGCGCAGTGGTTGAGAGTCCGCCTGCCGATGCAGGGGACACGGGTTCGTGCCCCGGTCTGGGAGGATCCCACATGCCGCGGAGCGGCTGGGCCCGTGAGCCATGGCCGCTGAGCCTGCGCGTCCGGAGCCTGTGCTCCGCGACGGGAGAGGCCACAACAGTGAGAGGCCCGCATACCGCCAAAACAAACAAACAAAAAAAAAAAACAAAGACAGGGCTTGAAAGTTGAGATTAAAAAGGAATCTGAACTTTGATTCTGGTGGCATGGTAGATTAAGTACCCCAATGGATCTTCCTGACTGAATCAACTAAATGCTGGATAAAATATAAAGATGAAAAATAAAAATTACAAACAACAATAGTGTGTGCATTGGAAGGGGGTGATAAGGAATGAAGCATTCTAAAGTCCTTGAATTATTGGGGTGAAGGTATAGATACTGACTACTGTTGTTCTGTAAAATTAAGTACACATGTTCATATACTAGCATAACCACTGGAAGAAGAAGCACAGAGCATATTACCTGCAAACAAGGAGTTAAAAAAATATTGGAATCGGAAAAAGACAAAAGAAAATCAATGAAAAAGATGGCAGTATAAAAGGAAATAGAAAACAGAGCAGACCAAAACACACACCTAATATGATAATAAGGTTATATTCAAATAGAGGAGTGATCAGAATAAATGTAACCGGATAAGCTGTGCAGTTATAAGACAGAAATGTCAGACTGTCTCTTTTAATTCAGCCTAACCGTTGTTGGTTTTATAAAGAGACACGACCAAAAATTACAGACACAGAGATAGTCCTTAAGTCAACGGATGGCTGGGAAAAAAAATGTGTACCAGAAAAATGCGTACTCAGAGAAAAGCTAATGTAGCCATTTAAATAGCAGACAAATTCGTTTCTGATCAAAGGTTCGTGTTAGCAAAAAGATATGACCTCTCTAAGCTTGCAAGTGCCTGAGAAAATAGCCTCAAATTGTACAAGGCAAAAATTGACAGAAAACTAGGAACGTTTGACAAATTCACTGTCATAATGGGGGATTTAAACCCCTTCTTTCAATAATAGGGCAATCAAGCAGGCCAGAAAGTCAGTAGGAATGTAGGAGATTTGAACAACAAAATGAATAACTGGACCTAATGAACGTTTATAAAACACTGCAACCAACATTCAGACAATACACCCTCTCCTTAAGCGCTTAGTAGAATCCATGAATTTCAAATGATAAGCCCCCTTCTCTGACCACAATTCAATTAAGTTAGAAACCAACTGCAAAAAGAAAATGAGGAAAACACCACACATTTGTAAATAAAACCTCACACACAGCTAAAGCCTTCATGGATAAAAGCAGAAATCATCATGGAAATGAGATAATAGAACGGAAGGATGATGAGATGACCACTTATGATAATCTGTGGCCTGCAGTAAAAATATTACTGAAGCGGAAATTTATAGCCCTGAGTGCTGGCTTCACATAGCTGGAAAAGCACACATCTCAAAATACAGTCATTTCATTCCAGGTCTAGACTCACATACATACTGCACGAGAAATCGTATGTAAGAAAGTTGTGGAAGCCAGGTTTCTCACAGAAAAACGCATGGTAGGTAAATGTGGCACATGTATGATGACAGGCAAAAGGCTTAGCAACTTGCATGGTACATTTTATTCATACATAAATAAAAATGAAAGTTCCCTTATATTCTTTAGATAAAACAATATTCTTTTACATAAGTGCCTACCAAGCCATGTAAATTGGAGTGCAAATTTTTAATCAACTCACTCTAATAACTTCTAATTTTTTTAACTTTTAATTGTGGTAAAATACATATAAAATTTACCATCTTGACCATTTTTAAACATACAGTTTGGTGGTATTAAATACATTCACATTGCTGTGTAGCCATCACCACCATCCATCTCCACGACTCTTTCCATCTTCTCAAATTGAATCTCTGTCCCCACTGAACACTAATTCTCCATCCCTCCTCCCCCAGCCCCTGGCATCTGCCATTCTACTTTCTGTCTCTATGAATTTAACTAAACTAAGGACCTCATATGAGTGGAATCATACAGTATTTGTCCTTTAGTGACTGGCTTATTTCACTTACCATAACGTCCTCAAGGTTCATCCACGTTGTAGCATGTGTCAGAGTTTCCCTCCTTTTTATAGTTGAATAATACTGCATTGTATACATAGACCACATTTTATTTATCTATTTATTCTTTGATGGACACCTGGGTTGTTGCATCTTTGGGTATTAAAAATACTCTTCAAGACTATGCTTCCATTCTTTGGGGTATAGACCCAGAAGTGGGATCCCTGGATCATATGGTAATTCTATTTTTAATTTTTTGAGTAACCACTACACTGCTTTCCACAGTGACTGCCCCGTTTTACATTTTTACCAACGGTGCACTGTTTTTTGATAGCAGCCATTCTAATGGAGTGAGGTGGTATCTCATCGCGGTTTCTAATTTTCTAAAGAAAGGATTTGTTCAGTATTTTGTTTGATGCAGCTGTTACAAGCTAAATGATGGCACCGTTTGACCTGGGAACCTTTATCCAGCGTTCACCAATTTCCTCATTGACGCGATACTCGGTGACTTATACTCACGGACAGAAGAAAATTCCTTTTGACATGAAATTGTTCATGGTGCTGCATCTTTTCTCCACTTCTGTTGCAGAATAACTATTTTTAACATGTTCTAGTCCTTATAGAACTGTGTGTGATTTTTGTATATCAATATATATTTCAACAGCTGTCTTGAATATCATTATTGAAACATCATATTTAATTAGCTTAATTTTGTTAGTTTTTATTAATTTTTAAACTCCAGATTTTGAAAAACATCACATAGGCAAGTCTTTGGATTCATTAAATATAAATACCTTAAGTATTTATTGTGTATTTTTTCCTTTTTTTCATCAGAGAACGTCTTCTCCTATAATTTCTCCTATCTCCTATAAGATAATCATAAGTTGTTCTCTTGGATTTGATTTGTTGTTGTTGTTTTCAACTGTTATTTGATATGTAATCAGTCAGTTTCATCTAGTTATGATACGCAGCCATAAAAGAAAATCTCCATGGCCTTCGACAAGGTTGTTTCTCACGCATCTGGTCCCCCGCGGGTTGGGGGCCGCTGGCATCAGGTCTTAGTCTGGGATCAGTGGCCCATCTTCATGCCTGGATAACTGCCCCCACAGGGAACCGAACCAACAGCTGCTCTCACATCAGCTTGGAGGGTCTAAGAAGCACAAGGTGTGTGAAAGAATCAAATCTCCCAAGAAGTACAGCAAGAGACTGTCCATCGCAGGTTAAAAGCAGACACAGTTGCACAACAGGCTGCCCAGGGACTCAAATACGGGCTATAAACAACACAGCATAGAAAGGAACGATTCAGACAAAATCCAGGATACTGGCGAGCTCCATGGCGGGAGGGGGTGGGTGATGTAAACAGGAGAACCTGGAGGGGCCATGAGGGCGGCTCACACACCATAAAAGAAGAGATGGCTGGGCTTCCCTGGTGGCGCAGTGGTTGAGAGTCCTCCGGCCGATGCAGGGGACGCGGGTTCGTGTCCCGGTCCGGGACGATCCCACGTGCCGCGGTGCGGCTGGGCCCGTGAGCCGTGGCCGCTGAGCCTGCGCGTCCGGAGCCTGTGCTCCGCAACGGCCCGCATACCGCAAAAAAAAAAAAAAAAAAAAAGAAGAGATGGCTGCAGGTCAGCAGCACGCCGAGGTCCACACTCCAATGTTCCCCACCCTCCCTGCTTTGGGGTTGGCCCGGAAGGAGACTCACTTTGTTATCTAGCTAGGAAATCTGGACTGTTCCTGACCACGCCCAGGGAAAGGGGAGGTTAATTATGTTATTGGGGATTCTCTTAGCTGGTGCCAGCAGCTCAGGGTAATTAAGGACCTACAGGAATAATAAACAACAAGAAACTAAAAAAATTCCTGAAGCCGTGGAATGGCTTCACCAATTAGGTTGGAGTACGCTGTTTAATTTTTTGGAGCTGTCTCTGTTGCTATAGAAATTAACAACGAAGACAAGACACCTGAGCGTGGCCTTTCGAAGCACTCCAGCCACCAGCCTCGCTCCGCAGCCGGCGGCACCGCTGCCCAGAGCTGCCCCTGAGACTGAAAGGGGTGGGGGTCATGTGGTCTGTCTCCAGGGCAGTGCCAGCTGCACGCACGGAGGTCACGACCGGCAGCCTGCACCCAGTTTAGGAAGGTGACCAGGACTTGACCCACGTCTGTCTCTCCCTGTGTGGCCTGGGCGGGGCCTCAATTTTCTACCTCTGGGATGCAGTCGTGATGCCCTTCTCACCCGGCGGTGAGGCCTGGATGAAGAGCCCATGTGGACCCCCCCATAGCCCGTGGTGACCCCCACGTCCCCATGCTCCGTGAGGGCGTCCCCCGCGTCCCCAGGATCCACACCACAGCCACGTGCACCACGCCCTGTGCAGGGTCCCTGCCTGGAGTGCACGTGCTCGAGCCCACACCGTGAGCACCCGTCCCTGCTCCGTCACACACTAACGGCCGGTATCTGCTGCGGAGGGGTTGGAAGTGGTTTGCATTTATTCATTGTTCTGCCAGCAGAGATAAAGGAGGATATGTGCGCAGAATGGGGTCAGCTGAACTCAAGCCCCAGGGCGGGGCTCTGGGGACGCCTCAGCGGCTGCCCCTCCACCTGCTCTCCTGGGACAGCCCCATCTTGGCCATCACCGGCTTTCCCTGTTGACCACACGGATAGTGGGTGGCCCGGTCCTGAGACGCAGCGATGTGACCGGGTCTGTGGGGCAGCAGGGGCAGCGGGCACAGGGCGCACACTCGTGCGTGAAGCCGTGCAGGGAGGAGGCTTCCGGGGGGAGGGGGGAGGAGGCTATGTGTGCAGGGCTGACTGGGCAGAGCTACAGCCCCGTGGGGTGCAGACGCGGAAGCCCCAGGCCCCAGAGGCAGGAGCTGTGGCCCCTGGGCTGGGAGTACCTCATACAACCCTCTGAGGAGCTGGAGAGCCCTCTGCATCCGAGTCTCTGTAAAGGTCAAGACCGCATGCATTTTGAAATCTCAGAATTTGTTTAAAATGGAGCGTCAAAGAAGTCAGCATGATGAGATGTGGGCAGCATGACTCCGGAAAGCACCCTTTCCCCAGAGGTCATAGGCACAGCCCCTCAGCCGAAGGTCCCAGCACACGGGCCACTGGGGAGTCTGAAGGGTGCGGTGTGCGTCTGTGTGTGTGTTCACGTGTGCGTGTGTGCACATGTGAGTTCATGTGTGCGTCGGCACGTGACATGGGTGCATGTGCGTACACGTACATGTGCACTCAGGGACAGGGTGCCACATTCCGACGTGCCGCCAGGTGGCCAGGTCAGCACCTACAGACACGTGTGATAGGACAAGTGTTAGCTCCCCGCCCGTGATGTCCCTGATCCGATACCCAGGGCCACCTTCTTTTTTGGTGGCTTGCATGACCAGAAATGAAGGGACCCCTTGTTTCTCGGTGGGAAGTTCTCTGAGGAGAGAAAGAAAAAGACCGGAGCCAAAAGATATTTTAAACGTCAGAGACACACGCTGAGACGCCCCCGTGCTCCTCGGGTGCCTAGAAACGCATGAGGTGCACGGTGGGAATTCATCGATCACCAAACCTTCATGAAATACACGTTCCTAACTTTGTGAATTTCTCCAAAATCTGAAAAAGAGGGAAGGACTCAATGCCTTGATTTCTTCTCTTTTTTTTGTCGCATCAGTGCAGCGTCTGCTCCCAGGCCTGGCAAGTGTTGGCCGGACCTGACTCTGTGAAATGAGTGAGTGGTCACATGACGCTTGGCCTGGGGGGAGGGGGAGGGCCCTGCTGGTACCTCTGGGCCACGACTCCCACGTGTGCTGTTCTCTGGGGTGCCTTGCGTCTGGCCCGGCTTTCCCCGTCCCCACCGCCTGTCCTCCTGACGTGCCCCTCAACCAGCATGGCTCTCAGACACCCCCATCGAGCTCTCAGCCCTGCATGCCACCGCTGCCTGCCCCCTGTGCCCAACCCCGCCCCCCGCCCTCTCTGCACCACCACTGTCAGGCTCCACGCCCGGCTGTGGCCTCCCAGCCTCCCCAGCTCCAGTCCTGCCCCCAAGGTGGCCAGAGGGGTGATCTCAACCCCCTGCCTCTTGTCCGGGTGGCAGAGCTGCAAACTACACAACCTGCCCCAACGGGCTGAAAGCCTGAGGACAAGGACGGGCTCCCAGGCTAGAAATCACAGTTGTGGGGTCCCGGGGGGCCTGCGGGGGCCCACCTCTGTCACTTACCACCGCGGCCCCGGCGTGGGCTCCGCCTGAGGCTGGTTCACAGCAAGGCTGCTGGCGGCACAGCAGGGCCGGCTCCCTGCCCTTGTCCTGCAGGGGACACACAGGCTACCTTTGCTGCTGTCCCTTCGAAACAAGGAAATTTCCTCACTTCTCCTCACGTTCCTTGGCCCCAAGCAGGTCATGAGGCCATTGCTGGCCAATCACTGTCCCTGGGAGGCTAAACGTTGACAGTCTCGGGCCTGGGTTCCCGAGTGGCGCCCACGGGGGTGCAGGGATGGGCTGACTGTGACAGGTGATCTTGAAAAAGAATAAACTATCGCTGCTTGAAGCCACTACGTGTGGGGGGGCTTGGTTATAGGACATTCAATCCTGGCACGCACAGTGATGTGACCAGTAAGAGGACGGCCCTGGAATGTGCTGGGGTGCTTTTGAGGGACAAGCAGGCCCTCCGTGACCTCTGGTGCCCAGGCTGGTGGGAACCCTGACCTTCCTCCACCGCAAGCCCCTCTCACGCTGCAGGCCGTTGTGCTCAGCCAGGGCTGCAGGGTGTCTCCTCAGGGAGTGTCAGGAGGACCCTCGCAGACTCAGAAGTACGCTGAAGCAGAATTCGTGACTGTGAAGGTCCCAGATGGCCACAGCATCCAAGCTTCAGTGGCTTCTCACACGCTGGGTGACACACGCAGGTATGCCAAGAGCATGCAGCCCAGCTCCGGAGCTGGTGGGCAGCACGTTTGCCCAGCATCACAGGGAATGCATCAGTGAAAGTGGCGGGGCCGGGCCGGGCCCCCCATGGGGGGACGAGGTCAACGCTCTAAGGATATCCCACGGCGGTGTCTCCTGTAGTCTTTGAGCATTGACTGGGGCCTTGGTCGGGGATGAGGCGACCGCATCTGCAGCTGCAGGAGAACAGAGATGGGCAGCGTGGTGGGGACTGGTGTAGGGAGTAGTGCAGTGTGAGGGTGCCTGTAGAATGACATCTACCATCATGGTTTCCCAGGAGTCCTCAGGATCTGGAAAGAGTTGCACTGATCTTGGGTCCAAGTGTAGGGGCTGGGAGTATGGTTGAATAAGAATCACCATGCTGGGGGCGGGGCTGCCCAGAGTCTCTGTGTATAGCGTCTGGAATTGTACATAGGCCATCTTGGCCGATGGTGTGGTTGGGCGTTCAAAGCACAGCTGGAATGCTGACCTCCCTGGCTGGGTGTGGAGCTGGTCACTGTGAGGACCCTTGTGGCCCTCTGTCCACCATGGGGTAGCTTTGGGTCTTGGCTGGGAGCCTTGCTCGCTCGGTCAGTCTTTTAATTGACCACAGAACGGGCAGCTTAAACAACAGACATTTCTCATCCTACAGTCCCGTACACTGCAATTCTAAGCTAAAGGCGTCGGCAGGGCTGCTTTCTCCCGGAGCCTCTCTCCTCGGTGTGTAGATGACCGTCCTCTCCCCGTGTCCTCCTCGGAGTGTCTCTGTGCGTGTCTGTGTCCTGACCTTTCTTCTTATGAGGATGTCTGTCATATTCAATTAGGGCCCACCTTAATGACCCCATTTTAACTGAATTGCCTTTTTAAAGACCTGACCTTTGAAGAGTCCCATTCTGAGGTCCTGGTTAGACTTCAACCTGTGAATCTGGGGGACACGGTTTGACCCACAACATTTCCATTAGTCTGTCTGATCCTCACAGGAAGCCAGGGCACATGTGGGACAGGCATTATCCTCCATTTTATAGATGAAGTGACTGGGGTGAGAGACACTGATGCTCACCCACCAGCACAGAGGCGGGAGGGTCAGGGAGAAGCCGTCCAGCTTGTTTCCCGATGATCAGAGCTGAGATGAGCACGGACGAGACACCTGGCAACACACAGCTGACTGCGATCCACCCCTGGAGAGGCTGTCTGACAGGAGTGGGGGACCATCTGGGGGCCTGGGAGGGGTGTGGTTGGACTCGCCCAGGAGAGAAGAGGTCTTAGCCAGTGACCACAGCTCTGTACGCCCCCAGCCTCTGCCTGCACAGCTTCCAGAACACCTTGCTTCCTGCACCTTCTCCTTGGCTGTCCTTGGGTGCGCCCTGTGCCCCTTGGACCCGTACGGAGTCTTGTAGCACCTGCCTCTCCTTCCTTCATGTCCCTGCCCCTTCTCGGGCCACCCTCCTCTGTCACCATCAGAGACCCATCTGCCTCGTCCACCACAAAACAGAGGTGCCAAGAGGAAACGCAGGCTCTCCTCACAGCTCAGATGCAGGCATTCAGGAGATGCCCAATGAGAGGCTGGTACAGCACAGGGTCCCGTTGGTTCTGCTGGTGCCGCCTCCTTGGTGCCACTGCTTCGCTCCTTCCCCCCTGGCAGGACTTCACGTGGCTATCTACAGGTATTTACTGAGCTCCTACCATGTGTCACTTCTGGCCCGTGGGGCTAACCCACGAGCAGGGTAAACAGACAGCAGGTACCAAACTTAACGCATCGGTGAATCTCAGAGTGCTCTGAGGATGCTTCATAAGCTCTAAGGAGAAGAGAACAAGGGGTGAGGGCGGGAGGCGTAGGGTGGGGCTACCGGGCACGGGTGCAGTTTCAGGGGCCGCTGAGTGACGCGGAGAAGGTAGTATTCCAGCAAGGACTTGACGGGGTCAGACGCCCATCATTCTGGGGTCACTGTAGCAAAGTGCACAGGCCCCCGAACCTGCAGCTGTGCTTAGAGAGGTTGGGTCCCCAGCTAAGTGCGGCGTGGCCGGTGTGGCAGATAAAGCGGAGTGACTGAGTGGAAGCAGTAAGTAAGAACTTAAGGAAGGATAGATAATTCTGGAACTCTCTCCCTCTGCCTCATTTCAGTATATCTAGCATACTGATTACAAGTCAGCAAACATTTGTACTGTCCATGGTCACTTTCGGAATGATCCTACATGCCGTCTCATTGGGTCCTGACTTTTGAAATAAACACATGTATGCCCGTTTCACGGACGAACGACAGATCACTCTTCAAAATCACGATTCTCCAAAGAACGGTCTGGAAAAGAATTAAGAAATAAGACGGGGGAGTTTAACTAGGCAATATCTCGTTTCCGTCTCTGCACATCCGTGATCACAATGAGCTGAAACGTCAACATTCTGCTTCTTCCACTACTTACATTTTCAAAAATTAAGCCAAATCACACTGGCAGGCATTCTCTGAGGACATCTACCCACCCAGATAGGAACTGTACGGCCTGACAAACGTGTAAGCTGCAGTGCGAGTTTGCGAGCAACTCAGCAAAGTAATTTACACATAAAAATACGGACCTTCTTGTATTTAAGCAACACTATCAAGGAAAGTGCAGGAGGTAGCTGAGTGCGGTAGATAACCGCTCTCGGACAGCACCATCCTGGGTGGTGGTCCCGACTCGGCCCCCCTGGCTTGGCAGGTGCCCTGGGCAATCACCAGCCCCTACCCGGCCTTCTGAGCTGTCCCTTCCTCAGCCACGTGCCCCGGGTCCCGCCGGAGTCCCACAGTTCTGTGAGAGGTCTGCCCTCAGTCACAAGCATCTATCTGGCCTCTTCCTGTTTTCTAACCCTCTTGACAATTTTGCCCAATGAAGATTACACCAAAGGAGACAAGAATCCACAAGACAGGATTCCACCCCAGGGATACTAAATCAAAAGCAAACTGAGAAATGTCTTTGCATTTAGTGAGTCCTGAATATTTTGTGTACCAAGCTGAAAGCACAGCCTCTGATGCCGAAACCTCACGAGAATCCGTCTGTGTGCTCAGCTGACCTTGTTGGTAAGTGCTGGTCTTTTTATGGGGTTGCTTTATATGGACCATGCGTTCCTTGTCTTGTGTGAGGCAGTGCCTCACCCCTGCGGGCGCGTGCTAACTAATATGTGGTCATAATCCTTCTAGAACTTCTTAGCTAAGGGCAAAATGGCTTCGCCTGTTCATTCTATTTTCAACTTATTTCTGTCTCTTCCCTGTACGGTTTCTGTTGTTCCAGAAACAGGCCTGTACTCAGATCAGAAAGGTGCAAACACTAGCGTTGAGTTAGTCCCAGGCCAGTGTTCAGATTCTCTGAGCTTTGGACCTCTGAAAAGCGACAGGGATAACAGCGCCTATTTTGATAAAGTGAAAGAATCGTGGAAATGCACGTAGCCCGGCACGCCCATGCACGTTTGCCGGAAGACTTCCCACCCTGTGTTTGTCTTTTATCATTTTTAAACAGGAGACGGCTACCCTTATCTCCTCTCACCCCACACTGAGCAAAAACAATGATGGAGAGCCCCATCAGGAGCAGAGAGTAAACAAAATAATGGGGACTGACAGGGACACGGTCAGCGCTGAGTTCCAGGAAACCCCTCTGGCTGCAGCACGAAGGGCTGGGAGACAGAGATGCTAAGACGTGCTGGGTTTGCTGAGGACGGAGACCCGGGTGGGAAGGGAGGGCCAGCAAAGTGGCACAGCTCCCAGCCTGCTGGCTGCCTGCACGAGGCTGCAACTCGGTGATCTGGGAAGGAAGGAAGGTTTGGAGGAGAGGATGGAGGGACGCCGAGCCAGACGCACCTGCCATCTGGAGCGGCAGCTATTCTGAGCCCCAAGCTGCAGAGTGGAGCAGGGTGTCCCCGGAGCCATGGAAGAGAAGGTGCTGGAGGGGAGGGAGGGGAGAGAGGGGCGGGCAGAGGCTTCGCGGGGCTGGGAAGCAGATGCAGGAAGCAGATGCAGGCGTTGGAAGGGTAACCAGCATTTGTCCACTTCTGCCAGGTGTCCTGGTGCAGCCACCAGCCGAGCCGTGCAGAGCCGAGAGGACCCATGGCCACAGAGCCCAGAGTCCCAGCATCCCCACCGGGTCAGAGAGCAGAGTACGGCCTCTTCACGTGTGTTCCCAGTGGGAGGGGTGCCCACTCCACCAGGACTTTTACTCTTTAGATGGAAACTGGCAATGCTGCTCTCTGCCTTTTCAGTCTGCCGAAGTCCCATCACATGCCCCTCACCGCGGCTGCCCCTTGAAGACACACGTGGTGCCCACGTCTGCATTTCTTCAACACGTCCTGGCCTCCCAGTTGGTCCTGCCACACGTGCCGTCCAGGTGCTGAGCACTGACCCCCCAGACTCGCCATGACATCCTGTGCGCCTCCCAGGGCTGCAGCTACGTCTCCACCCCCAGACCCCACCCTGGTCCATTTGGGGGTTTTAACCCAAAAGCAGAGCCTGATAGCCATCCTCCCTATCCCATCTCACTGTCTGTCTTCCAATCACCACAGAACATAAAAGCAACTAAAATGGAGCTGACACCTTCTTCTAAGAAATGGAAGATTCAAAAATGCTTTTGGGGGGGCTTCCCTGGTGGCGCAGTTGTTGAGAGCCCACCTGCCAATGCAGAGGACACGTGTTCGTGCCCCGGTCCGGGAAGATCCCACATGCCATGGAGCAGCTGGGCCCGTGAGCCATGGCCGCTGAGCCTGCGCGTCCGGAGCCTGTGCTCCGCAACGGGAGAGGCCACAGCAGTGAGAGGCCCGTGTACCGCAAAAAAAAAAAAAAAAAAAAAAAAAGCTTTTTTTAAAAAAAAGCTTTAAAGAAATGACAAGAACAAGCTGAAAACTCATCATGAATGAAGAAATTTAAATTCCATTTTGATTAAAAATAAAATAGAGAAGTGTTGCTTTCTGTGATGAAACATGTCTCTCACCTTCAAATCTTCATTAAAGTCTCAAAGTTCCCCCCAAATACCCTGTTTTAACACTGCAGCCTGTGTCATGGGGTTATATGTCTGGGTGAGAAAACTCCTCGCAAAATACCCATTCTGTCTAAACCAGTATAGAGATTTAATGCAATTTCATCCCAATGGCCTTTGTTTGAACTAAACGATAGATTCTAAAATTTATCTGAGAAAATAAATAATGAGATTGCAAAGAAACTTTCTAATATGAAAATTAATGAGGGAGCTTCTTTTTAATCGAAGTATAGTTGACTTACAATGTTGTGTTAGTTTCAGGTGTACAGGAAAAGGGATCCAGTTCTACATATAGATATCCTTTTTCATATTCTTTTCCATTATAGGTTATTATAAGATATTGAATACAGTTCCCAGGAGCTTCTCCTTTGAGATAACTTTAAATGATTACGAAAAAAGAGGAAAGTTATTTTAAAAAGAAAAAGCATGTGTGGCTTCCCTGGTGGTGTAGTGGTTGAGAATCCGCCTGCCAATGCAGAGGACACAGGTTCGATCCCTGGTCTGGGAAGATGCCACATGCCACAAAGCAACTAAGCCCGTGTGCCGCAACTACTGAAGCCCTGGTGCCTAGAGCTCCTGTCCGCAACAAAGAGAAGCCACCGCAATGAGACACCCGTGCACTGCAACGAAGAGTAGCCCCCACTCGCGGCAACGAGAGAAAGCCTGCGCCCAGCAACGAAGACCCAATGCAGCCAAAAATAAATAAATAAATAATTTTTTAAAAAAAGAATAAACACGTAAAGATTCTCAGCCATCTCCAGAAACATGCTTCTCCCCTGAAGGCCAGTCAATAACGCGGTTTGCGGTCCATCCACTGGCCTTGCCTTTGACTCTTCCCGTTGTGGGCAGGGTCCTTTGAGGAGGACCCCCTCTCAGCGAACCAGATGTTGGAGGTGCAGATGTGGCTGACACACAAGACGCAGCTGCTATTTCCCTGATTTAGTGGAAATGCATCCATGCAGAGCCCTCACCCCACCACCCCTGACTGGGCCTGTTTTTAGGTGGGAGGTTCTGTCCTGTGGACACAAAGGAGAGGCAGTGGCCTAACTCCCCAGACGGCCAATTCCAGCTCTTCTGGGCACTCGTGGTTTGGGAACAAGGCTCACCCACCCACCCCTGCCGAGTAGGCTGGTCTCTCCGCCACGTGGGCAGGGCTTAGGGGAGCTTTCCTGAGCCTTATTCCCACCTCTATTCCAACGTGGGCAGAGGGTGTTAACACCGGTCAATAGTGCGCTCATTGCACTAACCGCTCTGCCGTTGTCACGGGCATTCGAGTTAGCCGGGTCCTGCTGCGGCTACCGCGCTCCTCGTGGGTGAAGTGAGGGATGAGACAGGAGACGGTTAGAGAGGGCTTCCTCCACAAGCATTTTCTGGCACAGACAACCTTCTGTTTTTCCAGACACGCTATCCCCAATGAAATGTGCAGCTACGTTTGTTTTCCCCGACAAGGCTGAGAACCAAACGTACCACAATGACTGTGTTTAAACCATAAGCTGCTTATGATTCAAATGTTCATATTTCTCAAGCCATAAATCATCATTTTAGTAATAGTAGCTGGAAATGGCCATCGCGTGTGCGTGTGTGTGTGTGTGAGAGAGAGAGAGAGAGAGAGAGAGATGGGGGCCATTAAATGCCATACGGCCCCAGTTTAAAGTCAGGTGACCTTATTTACATTTTCCAGTGTTTTGTGAAAAAAGATCAATTGAGCCCACTTAAGGAACACTGGCGACGTCTGTGCCTGGAGCCAGGTCCTCCTTCTTTGGGTATGGGAGCTGGGCCCTGGCTGCTGCGGGATGAAGCCAGCTGGGTAGGTCTCTGAGCTCGTCCAGAGCAGGGAGGGTCCGCAGTGCTCCCTTGCCTAGCTGGTTTGGACAGAGTGGGGGCGGTCCCTCCCTCGACACCGACCCAGCCTGTAGCCTCAGCCCAGCAAGCTTCCCACAGGGCGGGCGGGTGAAGCATCAACACAGGGAACCACAGGCTTGCACGAGGTCACCACTTCCTGACATTCAGGGGACAAGGTGGCTCGTTGGCCGGAGGGAAAGTGGAATGAGGAGAAGGCCGCGGGAGTGGGCAGGGCAGAGCTAACATCTCACCCGCACCCAGGCCAGGTGGGCAGCTCACCTGCTGTCTGAAGCAGCCGGTGCATCTAGCATCACGCCTGGCTGATTTGCTGGGCAGATCTTGCCCGGTGTGGCTGGTGAGCAGAAGAGGATGGAGGGTCACCAGACACCACATGCCCTCCCACGAGGACCAGCTGGCTAGACCCAGTTCATGGCCTTCGCCCGAGGACCTGCGGGGCCATGGCTTCTGGTCCTGCCTCTTCACCCAGCGCCCCCTCCCTTCATATTGGCTCGTCCACGGTCCAGCTCCAAGGCTCCTCTCCTTTCTCCCACCCACACGTGAGATAAGAATCCTCCACATCTCTGGGCTTCCCCCCAACACAGCAGTTTTGGGCATCCCTGCATTACCATGATGTGTGCGTACCTTGGACATCCTTAGTTAAATATGATGTCTCCGGTAAACCCAAGTGGGGGCAGCATTGGGCACAGAGCCAGCCCCTCTGACCCAGATGCTGCTTGGCTGAGAGGTGGCCCAGGTGAGCGGCGTGGCTGAGGCCCGCCCAGGGCCAAGCCACCAGTCATGGGGGCCCGGAGAGCTATGTTTGCTGCTACAAAAATGGATTAAAGGGACATTCTCCACCTATGTAGCGGAAGTGCAGGGTCTTCCCTGTTGCTTGGGTTTTATAATGAAGATGGAAGCCAGTTTCTGGGATCCAGGAGAACCCAAGAGACTGCTCAGGGTGTTCTCACAGCCAGAAAGTAATTGAAACACTTTTCAAATAGGCCAGAATGTCCGGTCTGGAAATAGTCTGTGCTTTTTCAAAGTAAAACATATTCACTTCAGATCTCATCCATGGGGGAGGCTTCTCAGCAGTGCTGCTCTGTGCAGGTGGTAGGGCTTCGTGGAGGACGGACCAGAGGCTCTCACAGCTTTGCATTTCAGCCCCGCTCAGCCCTACCCCAGAGGGTCTGCGGGCTGCAGGTCTGGTCACGAGGGATCCCTCAGACCATCTTTCAGAACAACAACAACAGTGATGGCAATAACAGAACTGCTAGTTACAAACATCACCACAGCCAGATGTGGCCTGCCGGCTCCCCCCACTCGTCCACAGAGGCCCCAGTGAGCTTGTGCGGCTCCACTTGCTTCTCTCCTCGCCCCCGGGGTCCCAAGGTGGGAGAGGAATCCTAGAGCCCAGCTCCACCTGAGCCTCAGTTGGCCCATCTGTGAAATGGGGATAATGCTGCCTGGCCCATGTCCCGCTCCCCCCCGCCCCCGCCGCCCCCAGGGCAGCCTGGCCTTATGTGTGGCTGGGGCAGAGAGGCTGTGTTCCAGGAGTCCTTCAGCGAACAGGAGGCGGCGGGACCAGCCACAGCAGAGAGTTGAGGAGCAAGAGGCCCCAGCCGCAGGTGGGAGGGGACGAGGCCAGAAGGGCTCTGAGGTCCCGCATTTGCCCAAACCAGGCCAGGCCTGGCGGTCTTTCCAGTGCCAGGACGGAGACTTCCAGCCAGCCCCCTCCCTCGGTCCCAAAGAACAAAAAACTGGCACTCTCCTTTTCCCTCTTTAGCCTGTGAACTCCACCCCCTCCCTGGGGGGCACGGGCCTCAGACAGAGGACGGGGAACACAGCCTCGAGGTGTCTGTGCTGACCCCAGGGCAGCCCCAGTAACCTCCCACCCCGGACAGCTTCAGGGGCCCAGGCACACCCACCCCACTCGGCTCAGCTAAATGTGGACCCTGACTGCCCCCGAGGGCATCCCAGGACCCCTGTTCAGATGGTGCTGGACCCAGAAGGAGCCCCTCCCCACGCGGACCCCACATGCATCCCAGCAACCCTCCCATCAGTCAAGACAGCCGGTGTCCCCGACGGGCTCTGTCCTCCCGTCACACCCACAAGGAGACAAACACACCTACCTTCACCTCCATCTGACTGTGGGAGGTGAGAGGGTGGGCTTTCCACAGGACCCCAGAGCACCCGTCTCTCCTGCCAGCCCTGATGACTCTGGCTGGCCCCCGGGCTCCATGCATATCCGCATGGGCTACAAGCATCCCACAGCAGATGATGGCGCCAGGAGCCTTAGGCACAGTTAGACGTTCAGGGCTCCAGATTAGTTAGCCAAAAAGCATTTGTCCTCCCTGAAATAATATTGGTCTGAAGAAATAACCCCAATAAAAAGTTAATGCAGGGCTTCCCTGGTGGCACAGTGGTTGAGAGTCCGCCTGCCGATGCAGAGGACACGGGTTCGTGCCCAGGACCAGGAAGATCCCACATGCCGCGGAGAGGTTGGGCCCGTGAGCCATGGCCGCTGAGCCTGCGCGTCCGGAGCCTGTGCTCCGCAACGGGAGAGGCCACAACAGTGAGAGGCCCGCGTGCCGCAAAAAAAAAAAAAAAAAAAAAAAAAAAAAGTTAATGCACTGACCGACTGACTCATCTATAGCCACTTTGGGGAAGCCCCCAGGGGCCTCAGTCTGACCCTGGTGCTCATAGCAACATGCAAACTTCTCCTTTCTCCGCTCCCTCATTGGCACCCGGTTCCAGTGAGTAGTCGTCTTGAAGCTTCCTCAAGTGGCTTGGACAAGTCCACCAGTCATGGAGAGTTGTCTGCCTCCTTTTTCCATGCTCCCAACACGCCAGGAAGAAAAGGCACCCTAGAGCCCTGCAGGAAGCCAGCCAGAGGAAACCATGCTCCCTTCCCCAGAGCAGGTGCCGGGGGACATCTCAGGGCAGGGTGGAGGGAGAGGACTCCGGACTGGATATCAGGTTGAAGTTTCCGTGTGGACTCAATGGGATTTTCACGCCAGAGAGTGAGTCCTAATCACTTACAGAGATTCTTCAGGCCATGAGATCTTCCTGAGATGTCGTGCTGTGGGAACTAGGAGACATGAAGACAGCCTTTGCAGGCAAACAGCCGTTTAAGAAGGCTCAATGTTCAGTACATTGGTGACACAAAGATTCTTTTTTTTTTTTTTGCGGTACGCGGGTCTCTCACTGTCGTGGCCTCTCCCGCTGCGGAGCACGGGCACCGGACGCGCAGGCTCAGCGGCCATGGCTCACGGGCCCAGCCGCTCCGCGGCATGTGGGATCCTCCCGGACCGGGGCACGAACCCATGTCCCCTGCATCGGCAGGTGGACTCTCAACCACTGCGCCACCAGGGAAGCCCGATTCGTATGTTTTTAATGATGGCAGTTCCAGGGAGCTGATGAAGCTCACGGGAACAATTCCTGTGCCCTATAGAGGTATACATATAAATAATCCAATATGCCACTGGCTGCTGGACACATGGCTGCACAATCCCCCTATCTGTTTTGTGAAGCCTACTAGTTCAATGACTATTAAAACAGGAAAGCATGTGGACGCTAACGGGAAGATATATCTTCCTTATCTACATGAATGGAAACACAGTCAGTCTCGGGGCTTGTTCAAGTCATGATTGTAGTGTTTGGAGAAGAACCTCCAGTCTTTTCTCATCCTACTATCTCAGCATCCTATCCACCATACCAGGCAACAGGGTCACCAAATACTTCCTACGAGCCAGTACACCAGGTGGAATTTCTGCATACCCATCCAGATACCCTTCCAATCCCAGTGGTGACCCAGGCCGTCCTAACCCACCTGGCAGTCAGTATCCTGCCACCACAGGTTCCCAGTACCCTTCCCAGCCTCCTGTGACCACCGTTGGTCCCAGGAGGGATGGCACAATTAGCGAGGACACACTGTCCGAGCCTCTCTCATCTCAGCAGTCAGTGACAAACTGAGATGGCGGATGAAGGAGGAAATGGATCGTGCCCAGGCAGAGCTCAATGCCTTGAAACGAACAGAAGAAGACCTGAAAAAAGGTCACCAGAAACTGGAACAGATGGTTACCTGTTTAGATCAAGAAGTAGCTGAGGTTGATGAAAACGTAGAACTTTTGAGAAAGAAGGATGTAGAACTCAGTTCTACTCTGGAGAAAATGGAAAATCGATCTGAAAACAATGATATTGATGAAGCTATCATTCCCACAGCCCCACTATACAAACAGATCCTAAATCTGTATGCAGAGGAAAATGCTATTGGAGACACTATCCTTCACCTGGGAGAAGCCTTGAGGCGGGGAGTAATAGACCTGGACGTCTTCCTGAAGCATGTATGTCTTCTGTCCTGCAAACAGTTCCAGCTGAGGGCATTAATGCAGGAAGCAAGAAACACTGCCAGTCTTAGTGACCTCTACTGCCTCCAGTGATACCAGCTGGAGATTGAGCTCTTCTAAAGCATTCTTGTCTTGTCTTCCTTTCTCTTACATCAGTAGGTGCCCAGAATAAGTTATTGCAGTTTATCATTCAAGTGTAAAATATTTTGAATCAATAATATATTTTCTGTTTCCTTTTGGTAAAGACTGGCTTTTATTAATGCAATTTCTATCCTCTGTAAACTCTTTTTGTGCTGAATGTTGGGACTGACCATGCTAAATAAAATTTGTTGCAAAAAAAAAAAGTATGAGGCATTCACTTTCTCCACATCCTTGTCACTTGTTATTATAACACTTGTTATTATCTGTTGTTGTTTTTTTTAGCCGTACTAGTGGTTATGTAATTGGATCTCGTGGTCGATATTTTCATTTCCTTAATGATGTTGAGCATCTTTTCAGCAGCTATTCAAATTTTTGCCCGTTTGCTGCGCTATTTATTTTATTTTTACTAAGTTGTAAGAGTTCTTTTTATATTCCTATATAAACCTATATATAGGTCCTCCAATTTTGTTTCTCTTTTTCAGGACTGGCTATTCTGAGCATTTGCTTGTTCGCTTCTGCAAGAAAAACTGCTAGGATGTCATAGGATTTATGTGGAAACTATAGGTCAGTTTGGGAAGAATTGTAATCTTAACAATATTGCTTATAATATCTTAACAATAGCTTAACAATTCTAATTCATGAACTTAAGCATCTCCCCATGTATTTTGATCTTAATTTCTCTCAACAGTGTTTATAATTTTTGGTGTATGTTTTATACTTTCTTTTTAAATTTTATTCCTAAGTATTTATTATAAATGGAATTGTTTTCTTAATTTCATTTTAGATTGTTTATTGCTAGTATGCAGAAATACAATTGAATGTTGTATATTGATTTATATCCTGCAATCTTGCTGAAGTTGTTTTTTAGTTCATGTCGGTTTGTGTGTGTGTATGGATTACTTAGGATTTACGCATCTGAGATCATATCATCTGTGAATAAAGATGGTTTTACTTCTTCTTTGCAATTTTAATGCCTTTTATTCCTTTTTTTGCCTTAATGCACTAGCTAAAACTTCCAATGTTGAATAAAAGTAGTGTGATTGGATGTCCTTGCCTTTTCCTGACCTTAGGAAGAAAATATATAGTCTTTCACATTTAAAGATGACACTAGCTATTAGTTTTTTATAAATGCCCTGGATCTAGCTGAAGAAGCTTTTTCCTATTCCTAGGTAGTCCAAAGTTTGTATCATAAATGGGTGTTGGATTTTGTCAAATGCTTTTTCTGTCTATATCATGGTTTTTGTCTTGTTAGTATTCTGTACTAATTGATTTTCAGCTGTTAAATCAACCTTGAATTCCTGGAATGAATTCCATTTGATCATGTGTATAATCCTTTTTATACATTTCTTGATTTGGTTTGCCAATATTTTTTGAGCATTTTTGTACCTATATTCCCAAGGGATGTTTGTCTGAGTTTTCTTTTCTTGTGATGTCTCTGTCTGACTTTGGTATCAGAGTAATAACTGGCCTCATAGAATGAGTTGGGAAGTATTCCCTCCTCTCCTATTTCCTGGAGGAGTTTGTAAAAATTAGCAGTATTTATAGTCTAAATGTTTGGTAGAATTCGACAATGAAGCCATCTGGGTCTAGGCTTTTCTTTGTGGGAAGATTTTTAGTTATTAATTGAACGCCTTTACGTCCTATACTACATTCCCTAGAATGCCCTTCCCAGTACCTTTCTGGCTACAGCATACTGCGAGGGATAGTCCCTTGTGACTGGAGGACGTAGGGAGGAAAATGCCATTTTGTAGCATACATGCACCTTCTCTCCCTTATTCAATCAAATACATTGTAATTGCTGCTGTGAAGGGATCTTGTGGAAGTAATTAGAGTCAATTAGTCAATTGACATTTAATCAAAAGGAAGATTATTATGGGTGAATCTGATTTAAGTAGTTGGAGATCCTTTAAAAGAAGGTCTATGTCTTCCCTGAGCTCAGAAACTCCAAGGCGTAGTATAGAAGGAAAATTGCAGAATCTTTGTACGTTTTGGGACCTCCACACTCACTTTGTTGGCTGTGGTCTGTTGATTTACCTCACTGGTATGAAGCAGCAGCTGGTCCTGCAACTGCTTCCCAATTGTTTTATGGCGTAGACATGGCCTTTCCTCGAGAAGAGTCCATGTGTGCTTGAAAGGAAAGTGTGTTCTCCTGTGGTTAGGGGAAGTGTTCTATAGAGGTCGGTTGGGTCAAGTTTGTCAATAGTGTTGTACGGATCTTCTGCATCCTTGATTTTCTGTTTAGTTGCTCTATCCATTACTGAGAGGGGTACTGAAGTCTCCAAATCTTATTGCTGAATTGTGTATTGTTTTCCCTTGAATTCTGTGGGGTTTTACTTATTATATTTTGGGGTTTTGTTAAGTGCATATATATTTATAACTATTCTGCCTTCCTGATGAATTTTCCCTTATGTGATTATAAAATGACCCTTTGTCTCAAGACCTATTTTGCCTGATAATTCTACAGCCACTCCAACTGTCTCGTTGTTGTTTGCATGATATATCTTTTTTCCATACTTTTATTTTTAACCTGTTTGTGTCCTTGAATGTCAGTACATGTCTCTTATAGACAGCATATAATCGGATCTTATTAACTTGTCTACTATGACAGTTTCTGTCTTTTGCATGGTGTGTCTATCCACATTTAATGTTATTATTGGTATGATTGGATCTACATATTCCATTTGCTATTTGTTTTGTGTATATCTCATGTCTTTTTTATTCTTTCTCCTTTATTACTTTCTTTTGTATTAAATGTTTTCCTATGGTGCATTTTAATTCTTTTAGTGAATTTTTTACTATAATGTTTGAGTTCTTTTCTTAATGATTGCTGCGTGGATTTCAATATGTATCCTGATTTGCAACAATTTACTTCATATTAATAGCGCCTAATTCCAGTAAAATATAGAAAATTTCTCCATCATTGCTTTATTCCCTTCCCCCATTTTATGCTATTATTGTCATCTATAGCATGTCTATATATGATATAAACTTAACAATACAGTGTTATTATAATTATTATTATTATTACTATAATAATCTTATATTTTTTAAGTTTTTAAGGAAGAAGGAGAAATTGCATTTTAGAATCTCTTAGATTAACTTTCCATTACTCTTAATTTCTTCCTGTGGATCCATATTACGCTTTGGTTTCATTTCCTTGTTCCAGTTTATTTCCATTCCTTGTCTTCTCTTTTGTGCTATTATTGTCATAAATTTACATATTCATATAAGGCCAACAGAACAACTTTATAATTATTGTTTTGTGTAATTGTCTTTTAAATCAGTTTTTTAACTTGTCTTTTAAATCAGTTTTAAATCAGAGATTTTTTTTTTTTTTTTTTTTGCGGTACGCGGGCCTCTCACTGTTGTGGCCTCTCCCATTGCAGAGCACAGGCTCCGGACGCGCAGCCTCAGCGGCCATGGCTAACGGGCCCAGCCTCTCCGCGGCATGTGGGATCTTCCCGGACCGGGGCACGAACCCGTGTCTCCTGCATCGGCAGGCGGACTCTCAACCACTGCGCCACCAGGGAAGCCCTCCCACTATTTTTTAAACCGAGTTTCAGTAGACTTTCTTGAATAAATGCTTCTCAACTTGCTGTATGACTTTGGCCAATTTGACAGAAACTTTAAGAGATTATTTTTGACAGTTTTGTCCAGTATTGTGTATGCCTTGTGGGGGACAGGATTTGCCAAGCTGTTCATTCAGACCTTCCAGAAGTCTTGCCCCAGACAAGGATTCAGATTAGGAAATATTACAAAAAATATCCCCAATGAAAACAAAAGTATGGGAAAATATGATAAGTATAAACAATAAGAAAACTCCTTTGTTATCCAAAAGCATAAACGTTTGTATTTTAATGTATGACCCATATGAGCAAGGTCCCATGAGCCTGTACTATATCCACAAAATGAAGCCTCGTTTTAATCATCAAATTATGATGGCATGAGCTTTCCCTGGCCTAACTGGGAGATATTAGCTCTCTTCAAAATTGTTCCCAACAACTTCTGAGAGTTCTCCAGACACGTGTCCCACACCTGCTCAGGAGCCCACCCTTCAGGATTCCCCAAGACTTCCTCTTCCTGCTTCACATCTAACATCCTATAAGATGACCACTCTTCTGGGTCTAACTGCCACCCATGGAGACAAGCTGAATGCTCCCTCAACGAGGGACAGCCCCCTGCTCAGTTCCTGCATCTGAATTGTGTGCAGACTTCTCCAGTTTCCCCCAGAACAACTGTGGCTCTTATCAAAGCTTTAAGAGAGCTTAATTGAGGTGAAGTTGTATGAGTTACAGTTCTAAGTGAGTTGAGGTTCTAATTATGAACAGCAGAAACGGACTCCGACTGATTAAATAGTAAAAGGAATTCATCGAAAAGCTATTTGGCAGATTGGAATATGAACAGGAGCAAAGGGAGAGCGGAAGCATGGACCACGGGCAGAACAGCCCTCAGGAAGCCGCCTGTACATGCTCATCTGTGGACAGTACAAATGGCACTGAGCCCCTGGCACCACCACCTACCTCCCTGACGGTGGCTGCAGCTACATCCTTCCGTTCCATCCATGCCTGCCAAGGATGCTCCTTTCCCAGCTTTGGCTCCATTTTCAAGCATCTGACTGACCAGGGTAAGGTCACATACCCACTCAACAGCAGCCAGAGGCCTGGCTTGGGGGCTACAGGAGGGGGTGGCCCTTTGGAGCCCTCAGACCAAACCTGAACCCAGAGTTTTTGCCAGGACAGGCTACATCTTACTCATCCTGTGTCCCTGTGCCTGACCCAGAGCCTGTGCCCAGTGTGCACTTATTGAAATAAACTGAGAGAAATTCATCCTCAGAAATAAAAAGTCCACACACCAATGGATATGCTACCTTTGATAAAAAAGAAAGCAGATTTTTTTGTCATCGCCCCATCCGAGGACATGTTCCAGTTTCCATCTTGGCTTCTGCGTCTCAGCTACCAAAGACCCCGTGAGAACCACTCTCCCCATTATTATCATTCAACCACAGATTCAAGGAGAAGCGATGCTGTGAGGCGGGGGCTCTTTCCTGTCCCTGCAATGATCAGTGCGGAAGAGGAGAGTCCTTGCCTTCTGTACTAAGCCCTCAAGGGACTCTGAACAGGCAGGGGGGAAGGGGCTAGTCCATGGCCACACAGTACATTGTGCTGGAGCAGATGTCCGGACTCCTGAGGAAGGGAGAGATCCTTCCGTTACCTGGCACTTCCTCATTCGGGGCATCGGAGTCTCCACCGGTCAAATGAGTACGCCGAGCTGGCCAGCAAGGTGGAGCCCTCCTGCAATTCCTCTGTCCAGTACTGGCTGTGACGTCAGGAAGCCCTCTGACCCACCCACCTCTCACCCACAACACAGACTCCTCCTTGACCCCCCAGGAAGGCTCTTGGGAGTAAAAGGAAAGATACATCTAGATGAAAGTCTTCAAGGGAAGTCAGAGGTCCAGGAAACTGTCCGTCATGGCTTAAAAGCAGCTACCAGCAATGCTCTGTTCTCCTCCTGCTGAAAATAGCCTTCAGATGAGCACGTCCAGGAGGCCCTGTGACTTCTGTTCTCCAGTAACTCAAAAGATACCTTGAGGTTCCTGCCACTAAAATAGAGCCCTCTGTTGTCTCAGGAACACATCTCCGAGGACTGCTGTGGACAGCAATCCTCCCTGGCGCTTTGAGGCTGCACGTAATCCTGATACTCTCAACCCCACGTAAATCTGGTCAAGGCTCTGCCTTCCTCTGCTAGTCCTTCTGAGATTGGAGTAGGTTACCAGGAACCAGGTGACGTGCATGCATCACCACTCGTCCTGAAGGCATGGGGAAGGCCGGGCTGTCCTCCCTGTTTGATACATATGGAGACCAGTGTCAGGAGCATGACAGAGCAGGAATCATGGACTCGGAGGCTTTCACAGGGTTAGGGCTTCCCTGGACAGGATAGGCAGTGCCATCTCAACTCAGAATATTTCTTTTTCATTCATTCCTCATTCATTTATGAGTTCAAGAACGTGGACCTCGGGCTTCCCTGGTGGCGCAGTGGTTGAGAATCTGCCTGCCAATGCAGGGGTCACGGGTTCGAGCCCCGGTCTGGGAAGATCCCACATGCCACGGAGCAACTGGGCCCGTGAGCCACAACTACTGAGCCTGCGCGTCTGGAGCCTGTGCTCCGCAACGAGAGGCCCGCGCACCGCGATGAAGAGTGGACCCCGCTCGCTGCAACTAGAGAAAGCCCTCGCACAGAAACGAGGACCCAACACAGCCAAAGATAAATAAATAAATTTAAAAAAAAAAAAAAAAAGAACGTGGACCTCACACCAAGCCTTATGCTGGAAGCAGGGAAGTAAATAAGACACAAAACCAGTCCCCGCATGGCTCAGCGTGGAGAGGCAGTGGTCCCACCAACAAACAGCTCCCCGCACAGTGGGGTCCAGGGACGGATGAGGCATGACCATCCCGGGGGCACCAGCCTCTGTAGAAATTTCACCAGGAGCGAGGTGAGTGAAATAGCAAACCCCTGGCTGCAAGAAGAGCAGAGACCAAGGCCGGGAGGACTAACGGGACAGGACAGTGTTCCCCTGGGGTCAGCAGGTGGGGCTCAGTATGGGGGAGTGGAGGCAGGACAGTCAGCTCCCCCAACACCGCAAACAAACCCTGGGCACTGAACTTGGCTTCTGGAATCCTTCTTAGAAGTATACTTCCACGCCAGACTTTGAGTTACTGAGGCTACTACAGGTGTTGCTGGAAAGAGCTCCCAGGTGAACAGAGCCAAGCAGAAGGTGGACATTGTTTTCTCCCCTGCCATGTTGGACTGCTGAACCAGCCAGCACCTACTGTGGATGTGAAATTGGGAAAAACCAAACACTGCATTCAAAGAGAGTAAACCGGGCTTCCCTGGTGGCGCAGTGGTTGAGAGTCTGCCTGCCGATGCAGGGGATGCTGGTCCGTGCCCCGGTCCGGGAGGATCCCACATGCCGTGGAGCGGCTGGGCCCGTGAGCCATGGCCGCTGAGCCTGCGCGTCCGGAGCCTGCGCTCCACGACGGGAGAGGCCACAGCAGTGAGAGGCCCGCATACCACAAAAAAAAAAAAAAAAAAAAAAAAAAAAACGGCAAAGAGAGCAAACCACACTTGGCAGGATATTTATTTTCATTAGGATAACTCCTCATCATTCTAAGCAACTGTGATAGATACCATCTCAGCTTTAACAGATGTAATTTCGAGAATTAGCAGTGTGCTGTAAGGTAGAAGGAAAGGTATCTGGCATCTGGAGACAAGATTAAAGCTAATGTTCCACCCTAAGAGTCTACATTAACAGACTCAAAAATGTAATTCTTGTCTCCCAGTGTCTGGTAGCGAGCCACTGCATTTTATTGCATGTATTTTAAAATTCATTCAAGCGTGGAATAATTGATGATTAGAGAGCTGGGCGAAAGACTCGTGTGTAACTCAATTTGAGGGGCTCTTCACATGCTAGGGGACATAATAGAATAAATAATAAAGCAGCTACCAGATGACGAATCAATTCGAGTGTCAATCCCACACCAGGAACAGAAGAGTCTAGAAGCACTGTGACCATTGCCTACAGCAGCCCTATCACCCACAGCACCACCATCATGGCTCCCTTGACATGACGCCAAGATGACCATGACCATGTTAGCCCCAGTGCCGCCCAAACCACCGTGCTCGCCCTCTGCACCATCATTATTCACGTCTCACTTTCTTCCTAACCTACTGACCTCTGAAATCGAGTGCCCTGGGGCTATCCTCAGACCTCCTGCTCTCTGTGTCCACCCTCCTGCAGTCCAGTGGCTTTGAACACCAGCAGTTTCAAGGCCAACTCCATGTGCACGCCATTCACTTGAACTTTCTCAGACTCGACACCTCTGCTCAGTCTCCACACAGAAGTCTAAGACGCATCGCAAGTGTAAACATCCACCAATTTTGGACTGCAGCCCCCCCACCCCTGCTGCCTCCAGCCATTCTCATCTCAATAAATGGCACCGCAACTCTGACCTCTGTAACTGGCTGCGGAGACGGAAACCTGGCACCAGCTTTATTTACACCGAACGCAGCGCACCTAGACTTCACCCACAATGCCACATCTCACGGCCCAGCACACCTGCTGAAACAACGTGATGCCTTCTTAACTCCCCTCCCTCTGCTCTTCCCCTCTTGATTCTACACAGGAGCCAGCCTCCTTCTTCTAAACACACGTGAGATCTTGTCACTCCCAAACCCAAAGTCTGTTAAAGGGCCTAACCAGATCCAGGTGCAGCCCCCCTGCCCTCAGGTGGTACCACTCTCCATTTTCCCAGAAGGACTTGCCCGACCCCCAGCCTCCCACCCTCCCAACGTGCCAGACTGACTTCTTCCGCGGAGACTTTGATCTCCTATTTGCTCTGGAAGCCGGGACCACTTCTCACTTCCTTCACCCATGTTCAACATCGCTCTACCAGAGGAGACTAAGATAAAATACCACATCACCTGCTGTGCTTTGTCAGCCTACGCCGCTTTGTCTTTCTTCACAGCGTGTTTCAGCCTGTTTGGTGTCTGGCTATCCCAATCAAAATGTCAAATCCACGGAGCAGAGGTTGGCCTGTTTTGCTTATTGCCGTCTTCCCACCCGTTGCCATCCTGCCCCACGGCAGTCACGGAACGCGTGTTTATCGAGTGGATGAACAGATGGATGAGGAAGTGTGGAAATATCCCTAGTGTTCATGATGTTGAAACATTAGTGTCTTCCATGTGGGGCATCTAGACCAGAAGGGGAGACACCAGGTCAGCACCACTAGAAGCGCCACAGACACAAAGAGAAGTACCAGCCCCTGTCTTAGGATCTGGGAGTCACCGTGAAATGGTGGCCAGTGGGCAAGTTCTCACTGCATGTGTCCCCACTTCCAGGGAGGGTTTCTGCCAGTGACTGCTTTCAGGAGGTTATCCGTAGAAAGTTTCTCCGGGGAGGGGAAGAAATTAATGATGTCCAGATAATTCAAGGTAAGTATTAAAAATTAAAAATAGAAACATAATACAACATTTTCAATAACAGACTTGAAAACTAGCAAAGGAGGTTGCTATAGACCAGCCCCACGAGAACTTGAAATAAGGTAAGGCTGCCCTCAAAACCAAACTGCAAAATCAATCCACCATGTCTCAGAGATGTGCCAGGTCATCCTCAAAAGACACGGCAGGATGCAGACAACTTCAGCCAAAATGGATGTGGCACCTGCTATGTGCCTGGAGAGCTTCTAAGCACTTTGTGGTCCTGATGACAATCGTGTGACCTATTTTGTTGACTAAGGCACTGAGCCACAGGGGATGGGAGGGGGGCAGCTCGGCCACCGGCTGATATGCGGCAGGACAGGTGCACAGTGCAGGTGGTTGGTACCTGAACCACCAGTCCTGGTGACTCCTGGCTGTGACCACCTTGTCTTATCTGAAAGGAGAGGGTGTGTGGTGTGTGTGTGTGAGAGTGGCTACGGTGGGGCGTTCTGGTGCCACGGAAGCTTAGAAGTCACAGGGATGGCGCAGGCAAGGTGGGAGACCTTTACTTCTCTGATCCTCTTGGCAAAGCCGTCCCCCTTACAACAGGGCAGTACCCTGGACCGACCCCATTAAATAGATGCAAGTTGTCTTACCTGATAGCGTGACAGTCAGGCCCCTATGAACCTCCCTTTCTTCTCGTGCCCATATGGGTCTACCTTCTGGAAGGGAGGCACTGGGTCACGTGGGTGGGAATATTCCGGTCTGCACAAATGACATACATTAACAAATTGTCTTATAATTTACTCCTGCATGTCAGTGGAGGTCATCAGCTTCCCTAAGCCAGGTCAGCAATGAGTGTGGCTGAGACCTCAGTGGATCCTTTCCCCACACGCATCCATAAATTTCTAAGAATTTTCCTGGGAGGAAAGGGATTCCGCTTCTGCTCTTACCCCAACTCCTTCCTTGAAGACAAGACTGAAAAACACCTCCTGAATGAGAGACGCAACAGCCCCAACCAAAGCTTGAGTGAAGGTGCAGCAATTACATGGGGTTGGATACTTGGGAGGACTCTCAAGACCACGCAGTTTACTCACGAAAGGTGTGGATAAAGGCGAAGATTCCAGGGGAGGAAGGAAGCACAGGCAACCATAGAAAGACGCCGACCCCCAGGATCCTTTCTCGGTTGCAGAAGACATGTTTCACCTTTGAAACATGAACCCCAAAGATATGTGTGAGATGTCTTGGAATTGGGGCCACGGCACAATTAACCTGGAGTAGGGTGCTGGCTGTAGCCATAGGGTCCTATCTTGGGTATAGAGCCGTGTACCTAAAGTGATGGAACCTGGGAATAAAGGGCTGTAATACCTGCCAACTGTGGGTTTTTACAGAGAGGTGAGAGAAAGAATGCCTCTCCCAGTCGAAAAAGCTCTCTTTCTGGCTTTGCCCACACCTCCACTCTTGAATCTGTCCCCCTCACTCCACACCCACTGTCCCCACCCTATTCCAGCCAACTTCACCTCTTACCTGGATCGTTGCAATTGTCCTCCACCCTGGGAGTCTCCACTCTGCACTGGTTCCCTGTGGTGGAGATTGGGGACTGGCACATCACATTCATTCCAATTTTTTCCAGGCCGGCCATCCTCTTCCACAGAGGCTGGAGACAAAAAAAAATTAGATTTCTCACACGTCTTTGTACCCGTTCCAGTTTCACCAATTAGACGCATCCATGCAAGATATTGAAAGCAGAAGAGGTAGGGACTGAGGACAAGGGGAGGGGGAAGGGTAAGTTGGGACGAAGTGAGAGAGAGGCATGGACATATATACACTACCAAATGTAAAATAGCTAGGGGGAAGCAGCTCCGTGCTTTGCGACCACCTAGAGGGGTGGGATAGGGAGGGTGGGAGGGAAGCGCAAGAGGGAGGGAATATGGGGATATATATATACATATAGCTGATTCACTTTGTTATACAGAAGAAACTACCACAACATTGTAAAGCGATTATACTCCAATAAAGATGTTTAAAAAAAAAAAAAAGAGGTAGGGGCCCTCCTGCCTCTGTTTCAGCTATTTCGGTTGGCAAAAATGGGAGATTTTTCTGCAGTCACATTCCAGTGTCTGTTCCCCTGTGGGCATTTGAATGCAAGGCTGTATATAGTGACAACAGTGGGTCCCGAATATTGGATCACAACTCAGGTATGTTTTTCCCAGGATGGAATGCAGAATATGACAATAGAATCTAACTCGATTATGAAAGTATGAACCAATCTCACTGAAGGGAGTGGGGAAGAGGTCCTGACCTCAGTAACTTTGGAAACGAGTGGAGTCTATACGACTCAAGGCAAAAAGAACAGTACATAAATAAGCACTGCACTCTAGTTGGCAAAGTTATTTCTCATGGGAGTACGATTTTACAAGTCTGAAATCACTATACATATATACTGGAAATGAAAACCTAACTAAGTGGATAGAGGATAGTGAGAACCAGGTTTGTCACTGTTGGAGTTAGAAGTTCCAGAAAATCTAGGGACGGTTAACGTGAACCATGTGGTATGGAATAAAATTTGGATAGATAACTATGAACTTATGTCTATCCCAATATAGGTACAGATGGATGTGTGTGTGAGTGTGTGTGTGTGTGTACACAGGTAAGTATACACACATATGTTTCCCAGCCCTGTCTGTTGAGAAAGCCTAGAATCAATGATACTCCTGTAGCAATGAGCACACTCAACGCCCAGATCATGGTCTCTAAGACCATTCTTCAGTAAAAGGAACCAGGGCTCCTTAAAGAAATGGCTTATTCTAGGACTGGGGCAGGAAATATTGACATATGAGATGATTCTGCAGTATCTTGTGTTATAAAAGATAAGAAAATGCTCAAAAAGCACAAAATGATAGCAGTACACAAGGTGACGTAGGAGCAAACCAAAGAGACTCCTAATGGCCAAAGCTGGAACGATTTGGGTAACAGAATAAGTAATGTAGAATTGGATGATAACACAAAGGCTAACATAAACACCCCTGGGTTCTTGCTGATGTAAATGATGGAATAGATGAGTAGACAGGAGGGAATGGACAGGGCTTCTTGCAGCAGAGGTCCAAGGTGTTTATTTCCCCCTCCACAAGGTGGTGCAGCATTGTTCCCCACCCCTCGAAGGGGGAGAGCACGTAGTAACTTCTTTATCAATAGCACAGTGTGGAAGGGCTGGGGGGCAGGGAGTAACTTCGCAGTGGGGAAACTGGCCAGCAGTACCCCCAATCCCTCTTCTAGTGTTTATACTAGAGAAATGAAAGCCAGTGTTCTAATTTTTGTTTTAATTTGTATTTTATAACGATTAGTGTTGTTTAGGATATCCATATGCTTACTTGCAATCCATATATTGTCTTTGAAGTATCTATGTAAAAATTTTTTGCTTATTTTTTATCGGGTTGTCTCTTTTCTTGTCTTCTTTTTTTTTTAATTCTCTTTTTGTCTCTTTCCTTATACTGAGTTTTGAGAGTTCCTTCTACATTCTGGGTACAAGTTCTTTGTCAGACATAAATAATACTTTGGAAATACTTTCTCCCTGTCTGTGGCTGAGCCTTTTCATTCTCTTAAATGTCTCTCCGAGATCAGAAGTTTTCAATTTTCATGAAGTCCAATTTCTTCGTTTGTTTGGCTTTGGTATCATATCTAAGGATGCTTCACTTAACACAATGCCACAAACATTCATTTCTGGGTTGGGTTCTGTGATTGATTCCTCTCCTCATTACGGTCCTATTTTCTGGCTTCTTTTCATGCCTGGTGATCTTGGATTAGATGCCAGCATTGCGTATCTTACCCTGTTGGGTTAGGGGAGTGGGGGGAGATTTGGAGTCGGCCTCCCTGTGTCCCCCAGCCCCTCACTCCTCACAGACACCAGGAGGAAGCATTCCAAGCCCTCCTAGGTCCCTGCCTCCCCTACTCTCCCTCTACTTTGCACTTGCCCATCTTGGCTGGGCAGGGCACATCCCTTTTAAGCAAAGATCACCTGTGCTTTCTCTCCTCTTGAGGCCGCTAAAACTGTCAGCCTGCCATCCCCAGCACCACTGGCCCCGGTGACCTGATGACCATTGAAAGATTTCCCTCCTTAACCCAGGCTTGGCTGCTGTCCTAACGAGAGGAGGGGTCTCCCTTGCTGCAGTGGGCAGGGGTGTGGGGGGGGAGAGGAGGGAGCCTAGGAGAAGGGCAAGCTCTACCCCTGCAGGAACATGGAAGGCAGACACAGATGCTTTCTGTGATGAACTATCGCTTTTTTATTCTAAGATCTCTAAAAAGCAATATTTCCACCCTGAGAGCAGCAGTTTCCTTCAAAGACCCGTATGTGATCTGTGTGAGTCTCAGATTCTTCTCAACCTCCACAGCATCAACCCCTGTGCCCACACCAGGCTGACTACACAGCCACCCTTCCCCACACCGGCGCATGCCACAAAGCTTTTCCAACGTTGCCCTGATGGGGTGGGGTGCAAGCCCCCCGACTTTCCCCTCTGGCAAGAGTAGACAGGCTGTGGGAGGAAGACTGAAACACAGTTAGGGGTCATGGCACAGGCAAAGGCAGGGTGAGGCTCAGATCTGAGGCTGGCCCCAGATCAGAGCCCCACCATCATCACCACCACCAAGCTGAGGGCAGGAATGAGGGAGCCATGTGCCAGGAAGAGCACCGGTGTTTCGGTGGAAAACCCTCTCGGGTTGGAGTCTTTGGCTCCTTTCCTTATTAGCTGGATCAGCCTGGGCAAAGGGCCAGGAAGTGACCTAGCAGAGGACAAGGCACCGGCATCCAGGTGCCTTCAGAGGGGCCACCCAGAAAGAGCAGGTTGATGCCCAGGGAACCCAGGAGGGGCTGGGGCACAGGCTGGATGGGTCCCCAGTCCCTTCTTCTTCATACTTAGTGCTGGTTTTTCATCCCTCCACCTCTCACCAGGAGACAGAGGGTTTCCTCTCCAGGGAAATGAAGCCAGAGAGGATCCAGGTCTGGGGCACAAGAGGCAGGATAGCAGGAGGGGTGGGACGGGAGCAGGTGAGGAGTGAGACCAAAGGCCAAGCATTGTCTGCAAACCCTCCAAAGGGAGAGAGGTCCACACCCCTGGCCAGCTCCCCAAACGCCATCAAGGCCGGGCACCCTTGGAATACAGCCTTTCTGAGAACCGATATCCTCAAAGATAAGGTTTCCAGGTGGTGACAGGAGGAAAAGCCTGCCAGTAGCCAATCTCCGCTAAGTACGTGAACACAGCATTTCCCACCAGCTTTAGAGCACGCACGCTCAAATGGGAACCTAGCCTCCACAGCAGGCAAAAGGGAAACCTAGAGGAAATAGAGGCAGTGCAGGGGGATAGGATAGAAACCTAGAAAACAAAGCTTCTTTATCTTAGATAGCATTACCATCCAAAGAAATGAATGGGCAGGGCATTGCAGACAAGGGGATAAGCAGAAACACAATATGCTAGTGAGAAAAACACAAAGCACTAAAATGTTCATCCCCTTTGCTCTGGTGTTTCAAAATGCCTGGGAATTCATCCTAAGAAAATTATACCAAACTATGAAAAGCCCCCATGCTTCATCTTCAGCAACAGGAATCAATTTGAGTGGCAACAATAGACGAAAAGTGAAGCAAATCACAGCTCACCCACGTGAAGAACTACCACACAGCAAGCCAGCATGATGACTAAAGGACCAAGTAGTGATAACAAGGACATTTGTGATGCAATTACAGGAAATTGTATACAGTCGGCCCTTCATATCAGCAGGTTCTGCATCTGCAGATTCGACCAACCACGGATCAAAACTATTCAGGAAAAAAAATTCCAGAATGTTCCAAGAAGCAAAACTTGAATTTGCCAAGCTCTGGCAACTACTTACATAGCATTAACATTGTGTCGGTTATTGTCAGTAATCTAGAAATGACCTGAAGTATACGGAAGATGCGTGTAGGTTTTATGCCAATACTGCACCATTTTATGTAAAGCATTTCAGCATTTCTGGACCTTGGTATCTGCGGGAGTCCTAGAACCAAACCCTCGTGGATTCCGAGGGACAACTACACGTGCTGTTTGCACATGTTTAAGACGTGTGCATTCCCAGGGGTAAAGGCTGGAAGAACATTGAAAAATGAACACGTGGCAAGATTGTACGTGTTTATTAAATGAGGTTCTTGTCACACTGTTGATTACTCAGTAAGTGAACCTTCTGAAAGCTGAAATAACCCAGCTGACTTGTGTGTGTGTGTGTGTGTGTGTGTGGTAGTTTAGCGATAATGTCCCCTGATGGAAGTGGCTGCATAACGAGTTGCAATCACCCCTTGCTTCCCAGAGGACACATCCCCAGGCTGTGCAGACCAGGCTGCTGGAGGCGAAGGCTTTCAGCAAACTGACACTCCAGCAGATGGTTTCCCACACTGTGTTATATTTATTAACATTTAGCCCGGACTTAATTGACAATACTAAATGCTGGTTCTTTAAACATTCAGTTTCATTATTTGCAATGGTAATTTCGGTAAACAGTTTCTATTCCAAAACTCTGTAGTGTGAAATTAAGTTTGTTGGTTAATTAATTGGAAGAATGTAGCACCTTCATTCTGCTTACGGATTGTGGCACTGAAATTAGTGATCTGTAAAATTACTGACAGTACAGCAAAGTCAAAACAATAGAATAAATACACTCATCAGCTTTTAGAAACCAGCAAGCACTGAGTTGCCTGCAACAGTGTTATTGGAGAATTAACACACTGCCATGTTGGTTGGAGGATATTCTTGTTTTAATAACAAATTCCTCGGGCTTCCCTGGTGGCGCAATGGTTGGGAGTCCGCCTGCCGATGCGGGGGACACGGGTTCGTGCCCCGGTCCGGGAAGATCCCACATGCCGTGGAGCGGCTGGGCCCGTGAGCCATGGCCACTGAGCCTGCGCGTCCGGAGCCTGTGCTCCGCAACGGGAGAGGCCGCAACGGTGAGAGGCCCACGTACCGCATAAATAAATAAAAATTAAAATAAATAAATAAATATTAATAACAAATTCCTCGCTTGCTTATTGCTTTGGGGTCACTATAGCACCCGACTTATCGTCCTGGACAATTCTTCTTACTGATGTCGCATTTGACAGAATGGAAGTTGGAGAGCCTCACCCTAACGGCAGTTGAAAGGAAAAGGTCTTATTCAGAGAGTGGCCTTCTAGCTGAAGCTGGTTACATTACATCAGTATTTTCTATTAGCTTGTTATAAATCTTCCATTTACAAATCATAACGTGAACTACTTCGGCCAAGGACATTTTAAATGGTTGACTTCAAAAGATGATCACCAGCATATGTCTGACGGCCATTAGCAGGCCCAGAACATTACCAATAATGAGATGACGTTTTTTTCACCTATTGAATTGGCAAGGATTAAAAGCATGGATAATCCCAGTGTTAACACGGTGGGTGAGAAAGCATCTGACACACTCTTTGAGGAGTAGAAACTGATACAATATTTATGAAAGCAATTTGGTATCAGAATTGTATCAAACAAGTATCAAAAGCCTCCGTACAGCACCTCCCAAGAGATTCCATATCTGGAAACGTGGCCTTCAGGTGTGATCGTGGATGCGTTGAAAAGTGCACACATGAGGATTGGACTCACGGGGCTATTTACAATAATGAATGGTCCACATGATTCATTTTTCATTGATTCTGGCCAACCCCATGGCGCTGATTAAATGCATTTACAATGTTTGTTCAATGGGGTGATTATGCAAAACTTGGAAATAACTTAGCGGAAGACGATATAACGATACGAAAACCTGTTCATCGCATAGTGTCGAGTTGTAAAAGCTGCCTGTGTATTCTGCACGGCAGCCCCCTTTCCTGAAAGCCATGTATGTGGGTATTGAAAGTGACTCAGAGGTTTACAGGTGGGGCTTCAGGATGGGGCTAACAGGCGATTTTCCTCTTTTGGGTCATCCATATTTCTTCACTGGAGCGCGAAATTGTTTAAGACACAGGAATCACCAGCTCTCCCAAGGAGTGTGGGAATGGCTTCGGCAAGGGCAGGAGAGCACCTCACCTCACTGCACAGCCCAGCCAGCACACAGAGGCGTATTCAATGAGAAAGTGAGGCCAGGTTGCCTTCCCGGAAGGCTGTACTAGGTTTTCCCTGAATGCCCTGTGGCTTTGTCATGCTTGAAGCAAAGAGGAGATTAGAATTAGAAGAGGCTGGGGTCAGGGACTTCCCTGGTGATCCAGCAGTTAAGGCTCACGCTCCCAATGCGGGGGGCCTGGGGTGAATCCCTGGTCAGGGAACTAGATCTCACATGCCACAGCTAAGATCCTGCACGTGGCAAAGAAGAGCCCGCGTGCCGCGACTAAGACCCAGACAGCCAAATAAATAAATAAATAGTAAAAAAGAGAAGGGGGGTGGTCAGTTTGCACAGGACCCATAACGGACATCAGCAGATGCCATTGTCGCCAGGTGGATGGAAATGTCCCAGTTTATCATAATCCTTTCAAGGCTTTCGTCTAAACATCAATTAGTATCATCTGCAAAAATACTGAATCACTATGCTGTAACTATGCCGTACACCTAAAACTATAACCAGGCAGGACCCTATGTGGCCTTCCCAGCACAGGCCTTCCCCTTCCCATGGGGGGGCCTTCCCTACACCATGTTGTTGCCGAAAACCCAGCCTCTGTTCACCGGTGCCGAATAGAAATGGGGAGACAGAGCTTTGGAAGAAAAGAAAGGAATATCTTTATCACTTTGCCAGGCAGCGGGCTCCTGCCTCAAAAAACTATGTGTCCCAACCCAGAGGGATTTGATGAGTTTTATGACAATACCTCCTAAGGGTGGGGTTTCTGACAACATTAGGGCGTGTGCAGGGGCTCAGGTGGCTGGTCTCCTAATCTTTTTTTTTTTTTTTTATAAATTTATTTATTTATGTATGGCTGTGTTGGGTCTTCGTTTCTCTGCGAGGGCTTTCTCCAGCTGCGGCGAGCGGGGGCCTCTCTTCATCGCGGTGCGCAGGCCTCTCACTGTCGCGGCCTCTCTTGTTGAGGAGCATAGGCTCCAGACGCACAGGCTCAGTAGTTGTGGCTCACGGGCCCAGCTGCTCCGCGGCATGTGGGATCCTCCCGGACCAGGGCTCGAACCCACGTCCCCTGCATCGGCAGGCGGACTCAACCACTGCACCACCAGGGAAGCCCTGGTCTCCTAATCTTGATGAGCTTCTCTGGTTCCTTTAATCTTGCCTCAGGTGGTTTCTTATTTTTTCTATTTTTTTAATTTTTGAATTTTATTTTATTTATTTTTTTTATACAGCAGGTTCTTATTAGTTATCCATTTTATACATATTAGTGTATATATGTCAATCCCAATCTCCCAATTCATCACAGCACCACCACCACCACCCTGCCACTTTCCCCACTTGGTGTCCATATGTTTGTTCTCTACATCTGTGTCTCTATTTCTGCCCTGCAAACTGGTTCATCTGTACCATTTTTCTAGGTTCCACATATATGTGTTAATATACGATATATGTTTTTCTCTTTCTGACTTATTTCACTCTGTATGACAGTCTCTAGATCCACCCATGTCTCTACAAATGACCCAATTTCATTCCTTTTTATGGCCGAGTAACATTCCATTGTATATGTGCACCACATCTTCTTTATCCATTCATCTGTCGATGGGCATTTAGGCTGCTTCCATGACCTGGCTATTGTAAATAGTGCTGCAATAAACACTGGGGTGCATGTGTCTTTTTGAATTATGGTTTTCTCAGGGTATATGCCCAGTAGTGGGATTGCTGGGTCATATGATAATTCTATTTTTAGTTTTAAGGAACTTCCATAAATGTTCTCCATAGTGGCTGTATCAATTTACATTCCCACCAAGAGTACAGGAGGGTTGCCTGTTCTCCACACCCTCTCCAGCATTTGTTGTTTGCAGATTTTCTGATGATGGCCATTCTAACCCGTGTGAGGTGATACCTCATTGTAGTTTTGATTTGCATTTCTCTAATGATTAGTGATGCTGAGCAGCTTTTCATGTGCTTCTTGGCCATCTGTATGTCTTCTTCGGAGAAATGTCTATTTAGGGCTTCTGCCCATTTTTTGATTGGGTTGTTTGTTTTTTTAATATTGAGTTGCATGAGCTGTTTATATATTTTGGAGATTAATCTTTTGTCCATTGATTCGTTTGCAAATATTTTCTTCCATTCTGAGGGTTGTCTTTTCGTCTTGTTTGTAGTTTCCTTTGCTTTGCAAAAGCTTTGAAGTTTCATTAGGTCCCATTGGTTTATTTTTGGTTTTATTTCCATTTCTCTAGGAGGTGGGTCACAAAGGATCTTGCTGTGATTTATGTCAAAGAGTGTTCTTCCTGTGTTTTCCTCTAAGAGTTTTATAGTGTCCGGTCTTACATTTAGGTCTCTAATCCATTTTGAGTTTATTTTTGGGTATGGTGTTAGGGAGTGTTCTAATTTCATTCTTTTACATGTAGCTGTCCAGTTTTCCCAGCACCGCTTATTGAAGAGACTGTCTTTTCTCCATCGTATATTCTTGCCTCCTTTGTCTCAGATTGTTTCCTGGCTGCTCCTCCCTTGATTAAGAACTGTTCACATTCTGCCCCTTGGAACTCAGGGAAGGTCATGGAGGCTGGAGTCTTGCCTATAAGAAATGCGGGACAAGAAGAGGCCTCCATGCCCAGGATCCCCACAGGGCCCTGCTCAATTTCAGTGTCCTCTGCCTGCCTCTTTCTTGTAGAAAAACTTTAGACTCCTGGGCCTTCCCCGAGTTCCAAAGAAGAAGTCTAATTAGAGAAGCGAGAAAATGCAGAGACAAAGAAAAACAGTCAATCAAGACAAAATAATAATAGTTTAGCCATTAAACAAAGTCAAGGACTTTAGTTCCTCCTCAGGGGCTGTAGATCGTATTCTGAGCCATGTCCTTTGAGCTGTTTTGCAGATACTGAAACCCCCACCAGGTGGAAGAAGTCAACTATACACTGCCCACAAGCACCTTGATCTCAGAGCTGTTGGAAACAGAAAATTGGTGATGTTGACTCTTGATTACCTCACCACCAACCAATCAGAAGAATGTCCACGAGCCGATCACACACCCCACCACACCTTCCCTCACCCTGTCTTTAAAAACCTTTCCCTGAAAGCCATCGAGGAGTTTGGGTCTTTTTAGCACTAGCTGCTTGGACTCCTTGCTTGGTGGTACAATAAATGTTACACTTTCCTTCACGATAACCCTGTGTCAGTAGATTGGCTTTACTGCGTGTGGGCAAGTGGACTTGAGTTTGGCTGGGTAAAACAATAAACACCATATTGTAAATCAACTATACTTCGATGAAAAAAGAAAGATAGAAATGACCTCTGTGGGAACAGGCAAACTTGTCTCTTCTTCTGGTCTGGGCACCTGTTCTGTGTTCTTTTACGAGACGGTTAGTCAGTCAGCCTAAGAGGAGGCAGAAGAGAGGCTCAGAAAAGCAAATTTCTTACACTCAGGAGACATGGCACACCACAAAGGGCCACAGGGAGCACTAGCTGGTCCGGAGGCAGAGGACAGGAGTGAGGGAAGGGCCAATGCCAAAGCCTTTATTAAGGTTTCCTTTGGAAGGACAAGGCAGGGCAGGGTGGACAGCTTAGGACTGGTTAGTTTGAGCAATTCTGGTGGCTCTAAGCTATAGATGTGGTCCCTAGTTGCCTGGAACCTTGCCCTGGGGTGATTAAGGTGAAAGAATATTTTCTCCTGGGGTGCACGAGCCAGACCGAGGAGGTCTGCTCTGGACTGGTTAGTTTCCATCTCACAGAACTGCTCCTGGATGGGCTGTTTTCTATCTCTAAGCATTGGTTAACCAGTCTCTCCCCAGCCAGAAGGTGTTTGTAAGATGTCAAAACATCATAATACACAGAAAAAAAAATTTTTAATGTAAACAATACAGCACTAGAAATAATGCCAGATACAATAGAAGTTCCTAAACATAGTGTAATTCCAGTACGTATGAGGAGGCTCCTGACACCGGAACAAGGAAGCCCTCAAGTACCCTTTGTATGGACCTCGAGTCTCCTTAGATGGATCCTATACAGAACAGTAATTTTACAGCTGCAGAAACTGTGACTTTGGCAATCGAAACAAAATTAAATATAGGCTTTTAAATAACAAAGGTGAAACACTTGAGGACTATTTAAGGAATACTGCCCTTTCCAGAGGACATTGGCAAAAGGTGTCTGTGGGGACTAGATGCAGTGTTTGCCAAATAAAAATTGTCGGGATGCTCCCCTTGAACATGAACTGGATGCCAGCCTCACACCAGAGAAAACTGGAGTGGGGCTGCTGTAGACTCTACCCCAAGGGGCAGCCAGAGGATTGACGGCCCCTATGGGGTGAACCTCTGGGTGCAAGAGAAGCAGACAGAGACAGAGCTTCCTCTGCAGGATGGTGGCAGGTTGCCCAGCCTGGACCACACATACCTGCGCCTCCTCTGGCTGAAGCCCAGGCAATAGATTTCCTACCCCCTTCCTTCCTCTCCTCATCTCTACCCCACCCCACCAGGGGTCAAAACTGTCGTAGGCTGAGGGAAAGAGGCAGATACACAAGGAGAGAGGACAGAACTCAAGTCAGGAAGGGCAAGGAGACTCCACTCTAACTGGAGGTTGCGTGTGAATCGGGACCAGGCATTTCCATCACCAGTTTGAGACACTGTGAGTGTCCAGCACAGTCCCCGAGAAGGACTAGCCCCACGCAGCCGTGCAGGGAAGGGAACCTGGGTTGTATCCACCTAGAACTGGGCAGGTCCCGAGAACCAACCCGGCATCAGGACTGACACGCGTTTTCCTTGGCATCTGAAGTACAGCAGAGTGTGGGCCACTGAATAAATGCACAGAAGCAGGTCAAATGGTTTTAGCTTAGTCCTTCTTTTTTACTTGAAGTAAATTAAAACAGTGCTTGTAAACCAAATCTATTCCACAAAGTGCCTCACTTTAAGTCCTGAGAGCTGATGTCCCCCGTGGGTTATGTAAGATGAGAACTGCAAAGAGCCCAGTGGGAGAGCTTAAGGTAGAGGCGCTGCAAATCCCCTTCCCGACGCCTATCACATGCAGGGGTTCCCATTCCCAAGGCTTGCTGGCGGTGATCTGGGCTTGACCGGCTCCGGGCCAAGCAGGAGCTCAGCGGTCAGTCACCCTGTGCTAGGGACTCCTGCCTGCCACCCCATTTAGTTTACACCCAGGAGACCGTTTCCTCAGAGCCCCAGGCACAGGTCCCCTGGTGTCCCTCACAACCATTAGGGGGCTGCACCACAGACCTGCCTGCCCAGGAACTGCCAAAGGCCAGACGTACGCCCAGATGGGTGAGATAACAAAGATGAGATGTTACAGGAAGGCTCTCGGAGTTTGTGTCTCCCGAGCCCCCAGGGTAGAAACCGGGAGGCAGAGCAGGGGGACCACACAGGATGTCACGGGAAAGCTGGGACAAGAGCCCAGGTGTCCCTTCCTCTCACAGGTCTGACCCTGCCCCCTCCACCTGGGGTGCAGGTGCCCGGGCTGGAGGCGGCAGAGAGCAGGTCTCAGAGCGGGGACTTGCCCAGGTGGCCCCGGTGCTTCTGGGGGCCTCCTGGTCCCTCCATACAGTGCAGGGAGGAGGGGCGTCCCTGTGGGCTCCAGGGAAAGGTCAGTGAGGTTTGCTGGGGGTCAGGGAGGGTTCTGACAGTATTAGAGGGTCTTAGGCAGGGAAATGGAAGGCTTGGCTCCACTGCCACACCCCCTCTGCCAAACCTGGCCCCAGGCAGAAATCCACCCACACCAGAACACAGCAGAACAGGGAACATGGGCCAGCCCAGTGCTCCTGGGGGACGCCTCACTGGGGAAGATGGAGTGGGACACAGGGAGCTTTACTCAGGACACAGACCAGCTTAAGAAAACACAAGCTAGAACAAAACAGCGATGGTGGAACGCATTGGCTTTCTCATCTCTCCCTCTTCCCTCCCTCCGCCTCTTCCTGTCCCCCCTCCCACTTCTCTCTTTCCCTCCTTTCCTCCCCCTTCCGCCCCTCCCCACTCTGACCTTCACCCTCAAGATGCTCTTTCCAGCTGCTGGCAAAGATGGCTCCCAGCAGCCTCTGACTTCCTTGGTGCTCAGCTCCAGCGATCTCTGAAAGAGAGAGGAGTACTTTTGGCAGCACCCTGGGGTTGGCTCTGATGGACCTGATTTGGGTCATGTTTCATCCCTGAGTCAATCACCGTGGCTGAGGAATGCAGCACTCTCACTGACCAGGCCTAAGTCATGTGCCCAACCTGGGCCTGAGATGGTCACACGGACCACATATGGGGGGATGAAGGGGCAGTTCCCCAAAGAGATGATGGATGGGCAAAAATAAAAGTAACCAAGAGAGTGACTTAAGCCATCCAGGGCACAGGGTCTGCTGTCTCCATCCAGAATCCAAGATGAAGGAGCAGAAGATTCAGAGATGGAGAGAGAGAGAGGAGAGCGTTCACTAATGCACATCAGCTTTTATGCTTTGATGACACAGAAGAATCAACCATGGCTTTATCAGGGGCTCAAATCTAGCCAGCTGGACAGGAACTCCTCTTTCTTGGGGGGTGGGGGGTGGCAGGGGAGCGAGAGTAATAGGATGAACCAGAAGGACCAGTGTATAGACTGAGAGGCTCTTCCCCAACCAGATTCATCTTCCAAGCCCTGAGGCTTCCAGGAATAGTGAGTGAGGCGTTAGGAGAAGCAAACTCCACACAGCTCAGGAAAGCCACCTCCTGTCATCCCAGACAGCCCTCTCCACTTTTGTCACGTGCCAAACAGTCCCCTATGCAAGGGGACTACTTAGAAGAGACTCACTTCAGCTTCAAGGACACACATGGACTCAAAGTAAAGGGATGGAAAAGATATTCCACACAAACAAAAACCAAAAGACAGCAGGGATAGCTCTACTTGTATCAGAAAACATAAGCGTTTAGCCAGAAACAGTAATGACAGACAAAGAAAGTCATTACATAATGATAAAGGGATCAATTTGTCAAGGGGATATAACAATTGTAACTATATGTGTACCCAACAAAAGAGGATCTAAATGAATTAAGCAATATAAGGAATCTGCAGTGAGAAAAAGACAATACAATAATAGTAGAAGACTTCAATACCCCACTTCCAAAAGTGGATGGATCACCCAGACGAGCCCTGGTCTGGGAAGATCCCACATGCCAGGGAGCAACTAAGCCCGTGCACCACAACTACTGAGCCCACGTGCCACAACAACTGAAGCCCGTGCACCTAGAGCCCGTGCTCCGCAACAGGAGAAGCCACCGCAACGAGAAGCCCGCACACCGCAGCCAAGAGTAGCCCCCACTCGCTGCAACTACAGAAAGCCCACGCACAGCACTGAAGACCCAACACGGCCAAAAATAAATAAATAAATTTTAAAAAATAAATTTAAAAACCTAACAGACATTCCATCCATCAGCAGCAGAATACATATTCTTCTCAAGCACCAATGGAACATTCTCCAGAATAGATCCTATATTAGGTCACAAAACAAGTCTTCACAAATGTAAGAAGACTGAAATCATACCAAGTGTCTTTTTCAACCACAGTGGTATGAAACTAGAAATAAAGAAAGGGAGGAAAACTGGAAAATTCACTAATATGTGGAAATTAAACAACACACTCCTAAACAACCTATGGGTCAAAGATGTGTGTGTGTGAGTGAGTGAATACACACATAGCCTATAGGTGTGTATATCATATATATATGGAGGAGGGGTGTTTATTTTAAGGAACTGGCTCACACTGTTGTGGGGCTGGCCAGTCCACAATCTGCAGGGCAGGCAGCAGGCTGGAGGTGCAGGGAGGAGTTGATGCTGCAACTCAAGTCTGGAGGCAGAATTTCCTCTTCCTCAAGGGACCTCAGTCTTTTCCCTCAAGGCCGTCAACTGATTGGAGGAGGCCCACCACACCTTAGAGGGTCGTCTGCTTTACTCAGAGTCTTCTGATTCAAATGTTAATCTCACCTAAAAAGTACCTTCACAGCATCATCTAGGCTAGTGTTTGATTACACACCTGGGCAACATGGCCTAGCCAAGTTGACACATAAAATTACTCATCACACCATCCTTCAGGAGAGAAAGAATAGGGTCTGAGTTGGTGCAGGTATGGTGAGGGTACCTGTGAGTGGAAGCAGGGTCTGGAGGCAGCAGGTACAGTGTGAGGTCCAGGGGGCTCCTGGCCTGGGTGATCGCCAGGACACAAGGGCCCAAGGCTGACTCAGCCGCTGGGGCTGCAGGGCGATAACCAGCTGCCACTCAAAAATGTCCCCCTGACGGAAGAGCTATTTGTTTTCTCAAGCTCATTAGAAGCACGGCCATCAGGAAGAGTCCCGTGCCAGCGTTTGAAAATAGAATCACTTTTCCAAGGCAGTGCTGTGCTGAAAGCTCCCCCGTGGCCACAGGAACAGCTGCCCCCACCTGGAGGGTCAGGCTCCATCACGAGACGGGGGTGCAGGGAGCTGGGTCCTGCAGGGCAGGCGGATGACAAGCTCATCTCCAGATATTCGTGCCCTGGGTTTTCATTTTCTGCAGAGACGCGGGGCTGAGTGGGTCAAAGCAAATGAACTGGCAGCTGAGGTGGCCCCGGCTGGGCCTTCGACCTTGCAGATAAATGAGAGAAGCACAGGCTGTACCAATCCTTGCCTCTCCCATGCTGGAGGCCACAGAGGAAACAAGCTGAGGTCCAATTTCGAAGTGAGGGCTTGATTAGAGGCTCAAAATTTGAAAGTCATGGTTGATAAATCCACTTGGTGTATTGGCTCCATTTCCAAAACATCCGTGAAGTTGCCCTGCTCGGTTCCATCCCCATTTTTACGTAACAAACACTTGCTTTCTTTGGGGCTCAAGGAAGCACAAGCCATTCATTCATTCATTTATCCGTTCATTTATTTATCCAGCTTTATTGAGATGTAATTGACATATAACATTGCATAAGATTCAGGGGTATCACCTGATAATTTGATACACACATGTATTGTGAAATGGTTATCACAGTAAAGTTAGTTAACATCTCCATCACCTTACATACGTAAAACATGTCTTTTAGTGGTGAGAAATTTTAAGATCTACTCTCTTAGCAACTTTCATGTATACCATACGGTGTCCTGAGCAATATTCACCATGCTATACACTAGCTGCACAGAACTTATTCATCTCATTTGTCTTGTACTCTTGACCAACATCTCCCCATCTCCACCACCTCCAAGCCCCAGGTAACCACCAGTCTACTTTCTGTTTCTATGAATTCAATGTTATTAGATTCCACATATGAATGGGATCATGCAGTATTTGTCTTTCTCTTTTTTCACCATCCAGGCCTCCCACATCATACCTAACTACTAAGCCAGTGCCATGTATTATAGACTTTATTAAAGCCAACTCAATTTTGGGCACAAATTCTGCACCTGCTTCTTTGAGACCAACATAACAGTGGCTTCAGCACTGCACACATCCATACCTCTCTCTTCCCACGCAAGCCCAGGACGAAGGTCTTCATGAGTCCAGGCCCCTCCTGACGGGTCCTCTGTCCCCCACATATGAATGGTTGAAATGACTTCCCACCAGCCCACAGGGAGGGGTCAGAGGCAGGGAAGACAGAACAAAGATGCCCTCGTCATGTCTGCACTCATCCTCTCAGATATGGCATAAAGGAAAACTCAAAAGGGACATGGCTCTAATGCTATTCGTTATTTGGAAAACCAAGTCTATTCTTTTTTTTTTTCTGTTTTTGCGGTATGCGGGCCTCTCACTGTTGTGGCCTCTCCCGTTGCGGAGCACAGGCTCCGGACGCGCAGGCTCAGCGGCCATGTCTCACGGGCCCAGCCGCTCCACGGCATGTGGGATCTTCCCGGACCGGGGCACGTACCCGTGACCCCTGCAGGCGGACTCTCAACAACCGCGCCACCAGGGAAGCCCAGTTTATTCTTGATTTAAACACCCTCCAATTTCTAGATGTGACTTACAGTCCAGTATATTGTGGTCTGAATACCCCTGTGTGCACGCACATTGCATTTGTGCACCCAAATGTGTGCTAATGATGTGCTATGTGGCCTTGGCCCCCCTTGGCTACACACCACCCCCACTGCCCCAGTAAAGGGAGGTCACAGACAGGCAGACACACAGGACACAGGATTTGTGTATCGGCTTCTGGGCTTCTAGACAACACCTTGCAGATGTCATAGTTATAGGACACACTTGCCCTTACTACACACACTTCCCAGTGCAGGTGTGGGCACCCAGACACACCTGCCCCAAGACAAACCTCTGGTGGCACAGTGGTTGAGAGTCCGCCTGCCGATGCAGGGGACACGGGTTTGTGCCCCGGTCCGGGAAGATCCCGCACGCCGCAGAGTGGCTGGGCCCGTGAGCCATGGCCGCTGAGCCTGCGCGTCCGGAGCCTGTGCTCCGCAACGGGAGAGGCCACAACAGCGAGAGGTCCAAGTAACTCCCCCCCGAAAAAAAAAAAAAAGAGGACCACTGAAGGAACAGAATTAGAAAGTAAATTTCCAAACCAATGAAGAGAAAAATGGATGAAATAAATGTGATCCATGTGAAAGTCATGAGGGAAGGTTAAAGAAATAAGCAGAGAGCATGTCAGATAGACTGCCAAAAAATATCTGGTAAACTAAGTCCAAAAACATGGATAATCATAACCATGTAAATATATTAAACTCACCTATTAAAAAGCAGAGACCATCAAATAGAATTAAACAAATAAAATGCAATGCTTTGCAACTTATGAAAGACAAATGTAAAGAAAAGCAAACACTAAGAAAAATACAAGGCAATCACTAACCAGAATAAAGTTGTTGCAATATTTTATGTCAGTCATATGTGTGGCAAAAACCACTTTTTTTTTTTTTTTTTTTTTTTTTTTTTTGCGGTACGCAGGCCTCTCACTGCCGTGGCCTCTCTCATTGCGGAGCACAGGCTCCGGACGCGCAGGCTCAGCGGCCATGGCTCACGGGCCCAGCCGCTCCGCGGCATGTGGGATCCTCCCGGACCAGGGCACGAACCCATGTCCCCTGCAACGGCAGGCGGACACTTAACCACTGCGCCACCAGCAAAAACCATTGATAGGACTTGGATTAACTTCCCACCAGAAAGAACCAGGACATCTGTGAGTCACTGTCAGCAGAGAACCATGAGCCCTGACATCCCTCCAACTTTCCATCAAGATGCAGTACCTGACCATGGGCCCTGGGGAAGGAGGACCAGGGCAGAGCATGGCAGTCTTGCTGGGGCGAGAAGATGGGAGAGAGGGAGACTGAGGCTGTTGGCAGTTGAGAGAGTTTCAGGAAGAAAGGCAGTATGCAGAAAAAGAACCCCCAAACCTCCACAGGGGGCCCCAGGAGTTTTTGTCAGGTACTAAGGCCTGTAATGAGCACTTGGCAAGTACCGAGCAAAAGTCCACAAGGCTGGGAAAAGAACGGCCAGGTGGTTTAAACAGAACAATGCCCAGAGCTCACACAGGTCAGGGAATGTTTACACCATGACCAGTCAAACAAATGGTCCTTAGAGATAACACAGAGCTCCCAGACCCTTTCACCATGCCACGACGCCCAGAGCAAGGGATGCTCTAAGTGAAGGGCCAGCAAACTCTGACCTATGAGGCAAATCTTGTCCACTGCCTGTTTTTGTTCACCTGTGAGCTCAGAATGGTTTGCAAATTTTAAAGGAGCTGGGAAAAGTCAAAAATATAATCGTATTTCATGACAAATAAAAATTGTATTAAATTCAAATTTTCAGTGTCCGTAAATAAAGCTTTATAGGAACACAGACAGGCTCAGTGGTTTCCATATTGTCCAGGGCTGTTTTGTGCTGTAATGTTGGGGTTGAAAAGTTGTGACAGAGGCCTTACGGCTCACAAAATCTGAAATACTTGCTATCTGGCTTGTTAGAGAAAATCCCTGCTCTACGCCCTGCATAGCAAAGCTAACAACAGGATGTTAAAGAAAACGTGAGCATAATGATGAGGGAGGGAGATTTTAAAAGAACCAGATGGAGTTTCTAGAGATGAAAAGTACAGTATCTGAAATAAATTTATTGGGTGGGCTTTCATCAGATTAGTCAATTTCTATAAATGTTACGTGAGTATTTGAGTAAAAGACATATTTCGTAGGAGACAGTAATATCTTTGGTTTTGATTTATACAAATCAAATCTGAGTTATACAATCTGAGTGTGACTTGACTCATAATGTCTACTCACACTGATTGTGTCATTTATATGACAAATTTTTTGTCCACATGACCTATCATAGACTGAGACTGACAAACTCTTCTTGTTCCATCATTTTAATTTCAATTTGCCTATGTCATTATGTTTAAAGTGAGCTTCTATGAACAGCACATAGTTGGGTTCCATTTTTTTATCCATTCTGACAGGAGGATATAACAGTACATAACCTGTTACTGTCTTTTTATTGCTGTGTTTAGACCATTTACATTTAATGTAATTAATTTAGTTAGGTCTACCATTCTATTATTTGTTTTCTGTCTGTTCCTTCTGAGTTTTTTCCCTCTGTTTCCCCTTTCCTGCCTACTTTTGGGTTGTTAAACATTATGTATATTCCATTTTAATTTATCTATTGTGATTTTTCACTATATCTGTTTGTATAATATTGTCAGTGATTGCTCTATTTGAAATCAATTTTTATCCTCTCAATTACAAAGTATACAAAACTTACCACAATATGGTTCCCTTTACCCTCCACATTTTATGCTATATTTATCTTATAAATTATATCTACACAAATTGAAAACACCATTAGACAATAATCTTTTTTTTACTTTCAACATTTAATCATGTTCTTTAAAACTCCAGAGAAGAAAAATAATCTATTATACTTACCTAGATAATTAACATTTCTGTTACGTTCCTTCATTCCCGATGTATTAAGTTTTTCTGGCTTCATTTCCTGTCTGTCCGAGAATTTCTAACAATTCTCTTGGAGCAAATCTGCTGGCAATGAATTCTCTAAGTTTTCCTTCTTCTGTGAAAGATTTCATTTCATCCTCATTCCTAAAGAATTTTTTGATAGATATAGAATTCTGTGTTGACAATTCCTTTCTTTTAGTACTTTAAAAGTGTGACCAATTCTTCTGGCCTTGATGATTTCTGATAAAAAATCTACTGTCATTTGAATAGCTGTTCCACTGTAGGTAATGTGTTGTTTTCCTCTGGCTGCTTTCAAGATCCCCTCTTTATATTTAGTTTTCAGTAACTTGATTATAATGTGTTTGTGAGTGTATTTTGGGGGGATTATCTTATTTGGGGTTTGCTCAGCTTCTTGAATCCGTACATTTATTTATATCTTTTGCCAGATGTGGGAAGTCATCAGCCATTATGTCATCATATATTTCTCAGCATCACATTCTTTCTCTTCTTCTGGGACTCTTGCGACATGAGTATTAGACCTTTAGTTGTCATGCTACACGGTCTGAGACTCTGTTTACATTCATTTTTCAAACTGTTTTCTCTCTGTTGTTCAGATTGGGTAATTTATATTGATCTTCAAGATCACTAATTATTTCCTCCTTCATCTCCTTTCTGCTATTGAGCCAACACAGTGAGGTTTTTTCTTATTTCCATTATTGTAGTTTTTAGTGCTATAATTTCCACATGGTGTGTCTTTATATTTCCTATTCCTTTGATGACAATTTTATTTTTCCATTGGTTTCAAGAATGTTTGTGATTGTTTCTTGAAATAGTTTTACAATAGCTGCTTTAAGGTCTTTGCCAGATACAGTAGGCGGAATAATAGCCCTACAGAGATGTCCATGTCCTAATCCCAGAACCTGTGAAAACATTACTTGACATGGCAAAAGAGTCTTTGCAGATGTGATTAAGAATTCTGCACTGGGAAGATTATCTTGGATTATTTGGTAAACTCACTGCAATCACAAGTGTCTTTATAAGGCAGAGGCAAGAGGGTCAGATTGAGAGAAGGAGAATGATGATGGAAGTTATGTGGGACCACAAGCCAAAGTATGCAAGCAGCCCATAGAAGCTGGAAAAGTTAAAGATATGGATTAGCCCTCAGCCTGCAGAATGAATGCAGCCCTGCCGACACCTTGATTTTAGCCACTGAAGCTGACTTTGGACTTCTGATCCTCCTGAACTATAAGACGACAAAGTTGTATTGTTTTAAGCCATGAGGTTTGTGGTAATTTGTTACAGCAGCTATAGGAAACCAATACATCAGAAAATTCCTACAGCTCCATCCTCTCAGCATTGGCCTCTGTCGATCAGCTTGTCCATGGGGTTGAGACTGTCCAGGTTCTATGTATGGAAGTCATATTGGATTATAAACTGTATAATTTTAAATACTAAGTGACGTAACTCTAAGTCTTATGTAAATTTTATGGAGAATGTTCATTTTTTGTTTTAGGAGGCAGCCTACTTACGTTCAAGTCCTAAGCTCCAGCCCTTCTGTTGGCTACATCCTGATCAAAGTTTTGGTTTTCACAGCCTCTGCAGTACTATTTGGATCTATCCCATGTGCATAGCTCAGGGGCCAGTCTGAGACATGGGTGCCATCTGTCAGCAAGGTTACCAAAACCTTGGCTGAGTAGGACCAGATCCACACATGCGCGGCTTGGGGGTGAGCTCAGAAGCCCATAAATGACATCATGGGGTCGCTTTCCCAGGCTCCTTGCTCACCAAGACCTCACCAGCTCTTTCCATTTGCTTGAGGTTCTCGTGTGTCTCCTCTGGCCCAAAATCGGGAGGATTAGTTGTCCTGTTCTGCTGTGTGCTTCCGTAACTGTGCCTGCATCTGAGCCCAAGAAGCGGGAGGGGGGAAAACAGTGGGATCTCCCCTCTTAGAATCACATCATCACCATTTTGAGAGGGAGTCCCTTTCCTCAAATTAAAAATACAAGTATGTGGAGCAGACTTAGAGATACTGATATAAGCACAGTGCAAATAGGATGTCACCTTTCCAATGGAGACTGTGCCAGTACAGTGGGTAGAGAATGAGGGGTCATACTCAGTGGGTACTGCAGACAAGGGTGGTGAGAATGTCATAATTACCTTATGTATCTCAATATATGTAAAGAAAATCAAAGTCAACCCATTTGCATTTTGGAATATGTCATCTCATGAAACTCGAGTGGCTACATAACCTGTTCCTGAAGATGCTCTTCTTAAATACAGCAGAGACAAAATGAAAAAGACCCTGACAAGTGACCTTCCATGAGGCACCAGCCAAGCAGGCAGCTTCTGATGAAAATCCTCTCACCTTGAGGTTGAAGGAGAAGAAAACTCAGAAAGGAACCCCAGATTGGAAAAGACAGAAAACATAGAAAGGACAAAAATAGATGATAAAGGAATACAGTGGTTTTTTAAAAGAGACAGTACCACAGCTCTTCTTTGCATGAATTAAAGAACCTCGGGGCATTTTCAGGAAACCGTACTAGAGTGAGAAATAACTGGGAGAAAGACAAGAGCTGATTTTTAAAAGAGACTGTTGATGTCATCTGTCACAGTTCAGCACAACAAGCACTGATTTCAAAGTGCTAAGCTTTTGAGTTTTAATTTTCTAATTAACAAGCAAAAACATTGCCGCTGTGCTTGGTATTTAAATTGTAAATATATGTGCATAAAATTAATATTTTAAAGAGTCAATTTGTTTCTCTGTTCTGACTTTTCCATCTTTTCTACTCAAACTTTTTAGCTCATTCTTAAAACAAACAAAAATGTTTTAAACACCTCCATTGATTTATCAAACAGAAAGGAGTAAATCTAGAATTACTTAATAACTTAAAAGAAATTGAAAGAACTAAAAATCAGTTGGAAATCACTTTTTGTGTATTTCCATTTTTTTTTTTTTTTCTTTTGCGGTACGCGGGCCTCTCACTGTTGTGGCCTCTCCCGTTGCGGAGCACAGGCTCCGGACGCGCAGGCTCAGCGGTCATGGCTCACTGGCCCAGCCGCTCCGAGGCATGTGGGATCTTCCCGGACTGGGGCACGAACCCGTGTTCCCTGCGTCGGCAGGCGGACTCTCATACCACTGCGCCACCAGGGAAGCCCTGTATTTCCAATTTTGAACACAAAATACCTTAGGTTATTAAGTAGCTAACCCAAAGTTATTAAATAGTATAATATTAACAGTCCCCAAGAGGTCACGATAAACATGCTTTTATCCAGATGTAAATTGTACCAAAATGCTCTAGCTGAGTTTTTAACTGGTAGAACATACATACACAGTACAAATAGGAGACTATAGTCACAAAAAGAAAGCTCTTATTAATCTGAGTCCCTTTAAACCTTTTTAAATTGCTACTACCTTAATTCCCAACAGTAAAAATAATCCTCAGGGACACACCATTTTCATTTATAAAACATTTATAAATTTGTTTTATGGATTTCCTCCATAATCAGGAAATCACTCTGTCTTTTAGAGTTTGCAAAAAGCAATTTGATCTCAATTTATTAAGTAAAAATAGTGAGTTAAAAGAGCAAATCTATAATAGGATTTTTATTTCATATACAAATATGAAAAAATTTCTCGCTATTAAGTGAAATATGGAATATTAACATTATATAACAAGCATGAATGACTTGATTGATTTAATCATCTTTGTACGTTATATTTTTGGAGACATTTATTACTAAAGGAAATATTTTTAAAACAAACTTTTACTCTAGATTAGTGTTAGAGTTACAAAACGTTGTGAAAATGGTACAGAGAGTTCTCATGTAACTTACACCCAGTTTCCACTATTTATGTTATATTCTTATATTATGTATTATCTTATATACAATATGTATTATGTTATAGTCTACATCTTTTCTTAGTATGTTTCAGCTAATGAATCAATATCGACACATTATTATTCACTGATGTCCACACTTTATTTGGACTTCCTCAGTTTTTAATCCACAGTCCTTTTTCTGTTCCAGGTCTCACCTGGAACACTCTATGATATTAGTTGTCATGTGTCCTTAGACACCTCTTGGCCATAACAGTTTCTCAGGCTTTTTCTTGTTTTGGATAACCTTTACAGTTTTGATCAGGTATTCTGTACAATTTGCCTAAATTGGGGTTTATCTAATGTTTTTCCATGATTGCACTGGGCCCATAGGCTTTTAGGAGGAAGATCACAGAGGTGGAGTGCCCTTCTCATCACATGTTATCAAGGATGTATACTACCAACATGACTTATGCTGCTTACCTTGGCCACCTGGCTGAGGTCATGTCTCCACTGTGAAGTTACTCTTTTCTCTTTCCATGCTGCGCTGTTTAGAGGGAAGTCCCCATGCACAGCCCACTCTTAAGGTACAGGGAGCTATGTTCCACTTCCAGCAAGACAAAACATCTTCATAAATTATTTGAATTTTCTTCACAAGAGTTTTGTTGCTTCTCCCCACTTATTATTTATTTGTGTGTTCGGCCGTTTATTTACATCACACTCGTGGATTTATTTTATTCTTTGGGTTGTAATCCAATACTACTGCGTTAATTTTGTTGCTATATCGGCCCCAGCTTTGGCCATCGTGAGCGCCTCCACTTGGTCCCCGTGTTCCTGTGGCATCATCATATTTTTTCAGACACTTCTTCTTCTGGCGCTACCAGGTAGGTTCTCCAGGCTCACCCTGTATATTCCCTGTCCAGGGACAGAATCAGCCAGTCCTCCAAGCAGCCCTAGTTCCTTTTATCAGAAAATGGGATTAGAAACCAAGATCTGGGCACTGGTTGTGCTTATTGCTACTGGAGTGTCCTTCCTTCTAGGCCTTCTCAGCACACAAAACAATGTAATACATGTGTATGTGCTAACCCGTGTGCATACGGATATCTGTGATCATTTCTACGTGTACCATCTGTAGCTATCCTAGCTAAACATGAATCCACATTGATGCCTCAGACTGTGATCTTTTTTTTTTAAGATTTTTTTTTTTGATTGGACCACTTTTAAAGTCTTTATTGAATTTGCTACAATACTGCTTCTGTTTTATGTTCTGGTTTTTCTGCCACGAAGCATGTGAGATCTTAGCTCCCCAACCGGGGCTCGAACCCACACCCCCTGCACTGGAAGGCGAAGTCTTAATCACTGGACCACCAGGGGAGTCCCTCAGGCTGTTCTCTAATACCACTTCGTTCATTACAGCCTTCCCGCCTTGCTTGTCTGCTTCCTCGCTCTGCAGCAGTGAGAAATCTGCTCCCAGCTTCCGCCATTCAGGTACTGAATAGCTCATCATGGTATCTGCGGAGTGGTTTCAGAGCTGTTGCCCTGAAAAGGAACAACTTTACCAAGCAGGGGACAGTGCCGTGAGCAACAGCTTCTGCCTTTAGTCCTACAGTTACTATTCATTTCCAGCGTTACCTGGGTCCTCATTCTCCCACTCCCTTAAGGAGGTCATTGTATACGTTTGTGAAAGCTATCTTTCTCAGTATTAATTCCATCTGGGATCCTCCAAACTCCTAGATGAATTTTTAAGTTGCATATATTAAGGTTCACTCTTTGTGATGTAAAGTTCCATTTTAACAAACGCAGTGTCATGTATCCACCATTAAAGTGTACAGAGTAGTTTCACCGCCCTAAAAATCCCACGTGCTTCACCCATTCAACCCTCCCAGCCCAAGAAAACCTGGTAACGGCTGATACCAATCTGTTTACCACCACGATACTTTTGTCTCTTCCAGAATGTCACATAAATTGAATCATACAATATGTAGCCTTTTCAGACTACCTTCTTTCACTTATCAGGAACCATCTAAGGGTCATGCAGGGCTTTTCATGGCTTGGTATCTCATTCCTTTCTTCACTGAACAATGTCCCACCGTATAAATTACCACAGTTTATTCATCCATTCACCTGTTGAAGGATATCTCGATTGCTTCCAGTTTTTGGTGATTATGAGTAAAGCTGTTATAGATATTTGCGTGCAGCTATTTTTGTGGATACAATCTTTCAAATCAGTTGAAAAATATTCAGAAGCATGATTGCTGGATCATATGATAAGATTATATTTAGCATTATAAGAAATTACCAAACTCTCTGCCAAAGTGACTGTACCATTTTGCATCTCCACCAGCAATGAATGAGAGTTCCTGTTGTTCTGCATCCTCACCAGAAACTGGTATAGTCCCCTTTTATTTTTTAATTTTAGACATTCCAGTAAGTTTTTATCGTGATAAATGATGTTGAGAGTCTTCGTATGCTCATTTACCGTCCGTACGTCATTTTTAGGGAAAAGTCTGTTTAGATCTTTTGCCTATTTTGTAATTGTGTTGCTTGGTTTATATGCTGTTGACTTTTAAGAGTTCTTTGTTATTCTGGACACAAGCCCTTTATCAGGAAGGTGATTTGCAAATATTTTCTCCCAGCCTGTGGTTCGTACTTTCACTCTCTTAACAAAGCAAAAGTCTTTCACAGAGCTAAAGTTTTCGATTTTAAGGAAGCCCAATTATTAATTTTTTTCTTCCATAGATTGTGCTAATAGTATTGTACTACAAAATTGCCAAACCTGAAATCATGCAGATTTTCCTACATGTTTTCTTCTAGAAGTTTTATGATGTGGTACATTTATATCTATTTTGAGTTAATTTTTGCATAAGGCGTGGAGGTCTGTTTCTAGGCTCTCTTTTTCCTTGCATATGGATGCCCAGTTGTTCAGCACCTTTTATTGAAAAGATTATCCTTTCTCCATTGAATTGCCTTTACGCCTTTGTCAAAAGTCTGTTCACTATACTGTGTCAGACTACTTCTAAGTTCTCCTGTTGATCAATGTGTCTGTTCTTTCACCAACATCACAGTCTTGATTATTGTTGCTTTATATTCTTTACGTTCTCATAATTGGCGATCTGTGTTTTCTCTCTTTTTTCTTGGTTAGCTTGGCTAGAGATTTGTCAATTTCACCGATATTCTCAAAGAACTAGTTTTTGCTTTTATTGATTTTACCTTTTGTTTGCCTGTATTCAATGTTGTTGATTTCTGGTCTCATTTTTATGATTTCCTTTCTTCTGCTTGCTTTAGCTGTAAATTGCTCTTCAAACTCTCGTTTCCTGAGGTGGAAGTTCCGATTACTTATTTTAGACCCTTCTTCTTTTCTAATATTTGCATTTTATATATAGTGCTATAGATTTCCTTCTACCAACTTCTTTAGCTGCATCCCCGAAATGTGCTGTTAAATTTTCTAGAAATCTCTCCCCCAAAATAGAAGCAGAAGTACTTCCCAACTCATTTATGAGGACAACACTACACTAATACCCAACACCAAAACCAGATGAGGTATTGTAAGAAGTATATTTTAATTTCTCTTGAGACTTCTTCTTTGATCCATGGGGTTTCAAGTGTTTTGTTTAATTAGCAAATATTTGGAAATTTTTCACCTTTCTGTTACTTATTTCTAATTTAATTTCACTGTAGTCCAAAAACATGCTTTGTATGATATTCATTCCTTTAAACGTATTAAGACATGTTTCATGGCCCAGAACCGGATTCATCTTGGTGACTGTTCCATGTGAGCTTGAGATAAATATGCATTTTGCTACGGTTGAATGGAGTGGTCTGCAGATGTCAACTACATCCAGTTGATGGACGGTGCTGTTGAGGCCCGTACTGGTTCTCTAGGTTCTTGATCTATCAATTACTTGGCAGAGGACTGTTGAAGTTGCAACCATATAGCGATTTGTCTATTCCTCCTTTTCGTTTGATCACCTTTATCTGATGTATTTCAATGCTCTGTTCGTAGGCACATCCACGTGTAGGATTATTGTGTCTTCTTTTCCCTTCATCATTCTGTAATGTCATTCTTTTTCCTTGACGATATTTCTTATTCTGTAGAACGCTTAGTCTGAAATTAACATAGGTAATCTATCTCTTTGTGGATTACTTTTAGCTACCTGAGTCTTAATATTTAAAGTGGGTTTCTTGGAGACAATATATAGTTATGTCTTATATTTTTATCCAGTCTGACAAAATCTGTCTTCCAACTGGTATATTTATATTAATCATATTTCAAATAATTATTGGTAGAGTCGGACTAGAAAATTTTTATTTGTTTCATTTTGTCTTCTTTTCTTCCTTCTTTTTCTGTCTTTTCCTGTTTTAATTGAACATTTTATACGATTCCATTTTTATCTCCTCTCTTGCCAAATCATTTAATCCTCCATTTTAAACTTTTCAGTGGTTGCTCTAGGGTTTACAATATGCATTTTAAAACAATCTACGTCTACCTTCATATAACATTATACCATTTCACATGTGGTACAATGTTAAAATTCAATACAAAGTGGAGACCAGACTTGAGAATTCCCTGAGCAGACAAAACCACTGAAGCCATGTAAGCAAAACTAAATCTAGCTTATTTCACAAACATAAGCAAAACTTAGGTTATTTCTTGTAAATGTCTCTGATGATCATAAACAAGTCATCTTTCTAAAAATGGTATAAGATAATCACTTTTAACCAATCCTCTGGAAACCCCATTGTAATAACCAATCATTGTAAATGCTAAACTTCCTCATTTTCACTTTATAAGACATCCTATAACATCATGACCCTGAGTTTCATATCAGTTTTAAATTTGGAAGCTCCGAATTTGTGAACCATTCTTATATGTACAGTAAAGTCTCATAAATACAATTTTATTAATCTGGTGGTTTTAATCTTGCCATTTCTGGATTTTTGACAGCAGGTATCTTAGAACAGGCAGACTCTGGGCCCGACCACTTGCACTGTGCACCAATGCTGCCGCTTACCAGCTGGGTGACCAAGCAGTTTACTTCCCTTCCCTGTGTCTCAGTGTCTTCATCTACAAAATGAGTCACATGGTTGTCATTAGGACAACAAAGTGCTTAGAAACTCTCCAGACACATAGCAGGTGCCACATCCATTTTGGCTGAAGTCGTCTGCATCCCGCCGTGTCTTTTGTGGATGACCTGGCACATCTCTGAGAGACTGTGGATTGATTTTACAGTTTGGTTTAAAGGGCGACCTTACCTTATGTCAAACGCTCATGGGGCTGGTCTATAGCAACCTCCTTTGCTACTTTTCAGGTCTGTTGTTGAAAATGTTATGTTTCCATTTTTAATTTTTAATTCTTTCTTTGAATCAGCTGGACATCGCTAATTTCATCCCCTCCCCCAAAGAATCTTTCTATGGATGACTCCCTGAAAGTCCTCCCGGGAAGCGGGGACACACGTAGTGAGAACTTACCCACTGGCCACTATTTCACGGGGACCCCCAGACCGGAGGAAAGGAGCTGGCGCTTCTCTTTGTATCTGTGGTGCTTCTACTGGTGCTGACCTGGTGTCTCCCCTTCTGGTCTAGGTGCCCCACATGGAAGACAATTTCCAACAACAACGTTGCAGCTCCTTGAACCCTGGAGGTATTTACATTTGTTCATTCACTCATTCATCTACTTGACAAATCGTATAAATCCTAGGAATAAAAACTCTGTCATTTCCCAACAGACATTTTCGTGTATTCTGTGCTTGAGGCGAGCCCAGAGCTGCATGAGCTGTGAGGAGGACACAGGGCCAGCCGCTTCTCTAGGGGGATTACGGGCATTAAACGCTTAACAAGCACGCAGAGAACATTGTGAGATACAAAGGTGCCATGAAAGAGAGCATCTCGGAAGTGGTTTGGGACTGAGTGGGCAGGCAGGCTGGTCTGTGGGAATGTCATTTCAGCTGAAACCTAAAGGTCAACAAGAAGCCGGAGTCATGCAACAGTTCATCCATTGCTCCGTCTATTTATTCACCACCCCAGGGGCACACTGGGCCTTCTGAAATCTGGTTGTTGATACTGTTGCAGCAAAAATAGAAATAAAGTTTTCCTTCTCCTGAGCGCAAGGAAAGCAAAGGAACAGGCTAGAGAAGAAACATAACCTGGCCTGAAAGAGTTAATCACTCCTGGTTTTATTTTAACTGTTACTCATCTGTACTGTCTGTAACTAGATTTGGACTTCACAAAGCTATCCTCGCTCCCTGACACTACGTAAATTACATTCTGCACCTGTCACTCCTGACTCTGTGTGAGTTACGTCCTGTGCCTGTCACTCCCTAACCTTATTACATCCGGTTGTTTACATCCCCTACGCCCCCTGGTGACAAATCACCCCCTGTAGCTTTTGCATTTCAGAAAGAAGGTCGCGGGGCAGATAAACCAGAGACAAACGGACCCAATTACCAGACTGCCGGACCCCAATTACGGAGGCCGCCTGAAGCCAGCTATGACTGTTTTGAAATAATGCAAAGGAAAAAGAAAGCAAGACCTTCACTACTTTGATCCTTATCACATACCCCAGACTTTAAGCCCCAAGTGTAAAATCCGTCTCCGATTCCCTAGGGAAAGGGGCACAGTTCTTGAGGATCTAGCCTGCTGTGTCTTCCCTTCTGCCTGGAAGGAAAATAAAGCCATCTCTCTCATCCTCCAAAATCTCTGTCTCTGTATTTCTGTTCGGCATCGGTGCACAGAGAAGCAGAGATTTCAGCAACAATACTCTTTAATCCCCCTCAGGTTCTAACCCACTCTATTTCCAATTGAGACCAGTGAAGCTATCGGGAATCTCTGAGGAAGGATAGAGAAGGGATAAAAGAGAATGGCGGATTTTCAAAAAGCATAAAGAAGTAAGATACTGTGATATTATGATTTATATTAAGAAATACATACAATCGTTCTTGGGGGATTGGTTCCAGGATTGCCCCATGGACACCAAAATCCATGAATGTTCAAGTTCCTTATGTAAAATAGCATAGTATATACATATAAACTACGAACACATCTAGATTACTTATAATACCTAATATAATGTTATGTAAATAGTTGCCAACATCCAGCAAATTTAAGTTTTGCTTTTTTGGGACTTTTCTGAAATTTTTTTTCGAATATTTTTGACTCATGGTTGGTTGAATCCGTGGATACAGAAACCAAGGATGGAGAGCTTTCTTCCGTCTTTGTCCTGTTTCTGACACAGGGCTCCTAAAACCCTTGGAATTTCCTAAGAGAAGAGAGTGATTAAGTTGTCTTTTGTTATATTAATGAGGTGATTTGGGGAGATGGAGGCTGGTTGCCAGGAGAACAATTAGAGCGTTGGAACTCTCTCAGTCCCACCCCTCCCCCAGGCCTCTGAGGAGGGGTGAAGGGCTGGAGGTTGAATCAATCACCAATGGCCATTAAAAATATAGCACAGGGAGATCAGCTCGGTGCTTTGTGACTGCCTGGAGGGGTGGGAGAGGGAGGGTGGGAGGGAGGGAGACGCAAGAGGGAAGAGATATGGGATCATATGTATATGTATAACTGATTCACTTTGTTATAAAGCGGAAACTGACACACCATTGTAAAGCAATTATACCCCAATAAAGATGTTAAAAAATATATATATATATAGCAGTGTGTCTGTATACCACAGGGAACTCTGCTCAATATTATGTAACAACTTAAATGGGAAAGAAATTTGAAAAAGAATAGATACGTGTATATGTACAACAGAATCACTTTGCTGTAAACCTGAAACTAACACAACATTGTTAATCAACTATACTCCAATATAAAATAAAAAGTTAAAAAAAAAATCACCAGTGGCCAATAATTTAATCAATCGTGCCTATGTAATGAAACCTCCATAAAAAAACCAAAAGGAGAGCTTCCAGGTTGGTGAACACTCAGAGATTTGGGAAGAACGGTGCTCCTGGAGAGGGCATGGAAGCTTCGTGCCCTTTCCCCATACCTTGCCCTGTGCATCTCTTCCAACTGGCTGTTCATCCGTATACTTTAGCATATCCTTTAATAAACTAATAAACTAAGTAAATGTTTCCCTGAGTTCTGTGAGCCACTCCAGCAAATTAATCAAACCCAAGTGTTAGGGGAAACACTGACTGAAACCACCACCATGGCCAGGCAAGATAGTAGCAACTTGCACAAGTTATCTTACAACAGGAGGTCCTGGTAAGGAATGCAGAGCTAACAAGCTACCACCAACCGGAAGAATTCAGAAAAGGTCAAAGGAGAGAGGAGACGCCAGTCCATATGTCCTACCAACCTCCCAGAATCCTTCTCGCTGGAATCCATCTTGGCTGAGTGATGCTCGCGCCACCAAGAAGGACCCTGAGTCAGAATGATTGGCCAGAGACAACCAGGAAACTAATTCCATCACCATAAAACCCGAGACTGCAAGCCACGTGGCAGAGCAGTTCTCCTGGGTTGCCTTACCCTGCTGCTCTCCGCCCAGGTGCCCCTTCCCAGTAAAGTCTCTTGCTTTGTCAGCACGTGTCTCCTCGGACAATTCATTTCCGAGTGTTAGACAAGAGCCCACTCTCGGGCCCTGGAAAGGGTCCCCCCTTCCTGCAACACAAGAATAGAGTCATTGCAACCTCCAATCTATAGGTGCTTTACTTGAAGCACAGGTGACAACCTGGACTTGAGACTGGCATCTGAATTTGGGGAGAGAGGCTGAGGGGGCCAGTCTTGTAGGACTGGGCCCTTAACCCATGGGATCTAATGCTATTTCCAGGTAGATAGTGTCAGAATCCAGTTGAATTGTAGGACACCCAGCTGGTGGTGTGGAGAATTCCTTGGTGGTGTGGGGAAACCCCCTCCGCATACACATACTCACTCACACTGGAACTTGTACCAGACCCCTTGGTATCAGAACCACTATTACATACGTTCTGAAAACTACAGACCCTGGAACTCTACGCTGGTCCCAGATAAGGCTGTAGGGTCAGGGACATAAGCCGAGGCCCAGGCATATCTAGACAGGGAAGCAGTGATGTCTCCACACCCACAGGGTCCCAAAGACCACATTGTGAAGGATGCTGCCTTTTCCGTAAGGTCTGTCTGAGAAGGAGGTCCAGGATATGAGGTCTAAGAAATAAATGTACCTGGACGCAGACAAGGCATTTGACAAGATCTTTCATGACATCTCTCTGGCCACGGTGAAGAAGTATGACAGTATAATATGAACTATAAAGACAGGGTGTATCACCAAATAATTGAAGGAGAACAAGACCCTTATTAAAAAAAACTTCATTTCAGTTTGCTGAAGTATATAAAATTGAGGGTTAGAAATAAGTAAGAAAAGAAAAGCAATGGGCTTACCCTATACACATCAGAAAACAGATCATTAAATGCAGTTTCAACAATATTCCAAATGAATAATCACAGTTATGTCTCTCTCATCAGCTCATTCATTCCCACCTAATTAATTCTTGCTCCATGGGATCTCGGGATAGCATTCTATTTCCAAAAAGCAGTTCTAGCTTGCTAGAAATCTTTTTTTAAATAGGCATTGGGTTTTTTTTTTTTTTTTTTTTTTTTTTTTTTATGCGTTACGCGGGCCTCTCACTGCTGTGGCCTCTCCCGTTGCGGAGGACAGGCTCCGGACGCGCAGGCTCAGCGGCCATGGCTCACGGGCCCAGCCGCTCCGCGGCATGTGGGATCTTCCCAGACCGGGGCACGAACCCGTGTCCCCTGCATCGGCAGGCGGACTCTCAACCACTGCGCCACCAGGGAAGCCCGGGTTTTTTTTTAATTGTAGAAAATATCATATAACATAAAATTTACCGTTTTAGCCATTTTTAAATTTTATTTTATTATGGTAAAGACATAACATGAGATCTACCCTTTTAGCGGATTTTTAAGCGCACAATACAGTATAGTTATCTACAGGCACGATGTTGTGTGTCTGATCTCTAGAATGTATTCATCTTGCATAACTGAAACTTCATACCCGTTGGTTAGCAACCCCTCCAACCTCCTCCCCCAGCCCCTGGCAGCAACCATCCTATTCCTTGCTTCTATGAACTTGACTATTTTAGATTCCTCATATAAGAGGAAACACACACTAACTGTTCTTCTGTGGCTGGTTTATTTCACTTAACATGAACCTCAAGGTTCATCCGTGTTGTTATCTAGGGCAGGAGTTCCTTCTTTTTAAGGCTGAACGATATTCCCGTACATGTATATACCACATTTCGGTCATCCATTCATCTGTTGATGAACGTTTGGATTGTTTCCACATCTTGCCTGTTGTGGATAGTGCCACAGTGAATATGGGGGTGCTAATATCTCTTCAAGTTCCTGACTTCAATTATTCTTGATAAATACCCACAAGTAGGACTATTGGATCATATGGTAGCTCTATTTTTCAGTTTTTGAGGAACCTCCATACTGTTCTCCACAGTGGCTGCACCAGTTTACATTTCCACCAACAGCGCAGGAGAGTTCCCTTTTCTCCACACTCTCACCAACACATTGTCTCTTATCTTTTTGGTAATTGCCATTCTGACAGGTGTGAAGTGATATCTCATTGTGGTTTTCATCTGCATTTCCCTGAAGATTAATGATCTTGAGCATCTTTTCGTATACCTGTTGGCCATTTGTATGACTTGTTTGGGAAAATGTCTATTCAGGTCCTCTGCCCATTTTTAAATTGTGTTACTAGAGTTTGGGGAGGGTTTTGTGTTTGTTTGTTTGCTGTTACTGAGTTGCAGTCTGAAAGTTGTCTAAGCAACGTCAGCTTAAGTCCAAAGTCTGTACAGAATTTTTAGAATCTGAGTAGTTGACAGTACCTAGTGCAGTCCTTTCAGTACTAGATTCTGAAATTAACCTTCTTTGCTGAAGACCTAATTTCTCAGCCTGTAAATTAGAGCAGAGCTTTCAGGCAATCACAAGAAAGCAGAAACCAGCTATTGATGACAAGGCTCTGGTTATTTTATTACAGTTACCAACAATAGGAAAATGGAGGGAGCGCAATACATAATTACTACATATGATTTAATCAGTGTTCCTTCTGCAGTTAAGAACATCCTACAGAAAGTGAGGGCATTGACTTATCTCCAGAACCTGCCTGTGAAGTGTACAATCTCTAAACACAGTTATATGAAAGATGTTTCACCTGAAACCTTGGGAAGGTTGAACTTCTCCTTTGATTTGACAGATCGTTCCATACAGTTTTTTTTAAGCGTTGAGCTAATTAAGAAATATGAAGCATACAAAAAAACTCATTATTTCTACCATGGCTCGTTTTATATACAAAAGAACAAATCTTTGTGCTTTTCTGACAGTTCCATGGGAAATCACAAGGATGGTTTTAAGTGTTTTTTTAATCCAAAATATATTATTTTCCTGAATTTAGGGTTTGATCTCCATGAGACAAAAAAAATCAAAAGAATTATAACAGGGGATTTGGTCACTTAATTAAGATGGAACCATAGATGCCTAAGAAGATGGATTGGTTACCATTTAAGCAAAATAACATATGTTATTTTAAATAAACATAGAAGATGATAACATGCCTGAAGGAGCCTGATTTACGGCAGAATTGAGGAATTCCCTCCAATGTTCTGTTTTTAATGAAGGACATGACAAAGTCACCAAGAGCACAAAGATGTACCTGGTAGGATAAGGAGTTTCTGCCATCTTGGCAGATGACAGAAAGTAAAAAACGTTTAACTTCCTTGGGTTAAAAGCAGACTAAGCCAATCGTTTTAAGAGAGAGAAAATGTAATTTCTAGTTTGTTAATAACATAACAAATGGCAGTAAATGATCTACAAGTTCCTTTTTCAAATGTCATTTTATAGTTCGGCACGGGAGAAAAGCTAGATTGAACCATGTGGTAGCGGATGGAGGGTGAAGACATCATTATGAACTCATGTTTAACCTAGTATACAAATATACACCCAGATGAATGGACATTGACATATATGGACAAACATATATATTTATAGACATGTGTATATGCACAGGTCAGTATGCAGACATATGTTTCTGTAGAAGAGGAAAACTTCCCTTCTTCCCTTCTAGGTTCTTGGCTGGTCTAATAACTAAATTGACAAAAGACAGATCAAAAGGAGAAAAACAAATTTAATTTCATATGTACAGGAGTCCATAAAAATCTGAGACTCAAAGAAGGGATAAAACCAGGCAGTTTTTATACCTTTTAGACAAAGAAAACATAGATTAATCTTATGTAGCAAGACTTTGGTTTAAATTCAGATCTTTTAACCTATTTCTCTCTCTGCATCTTTTGTACTATTATGAATTTTAAAGACAAATTTTAAAGCTAATGAGCAGCTTGATAATTCCAATTGTTGAGGATTAGCCGCTGGTGTTATTTCAGCGCTTCCAAATGGCGATACATAAATGAGCTCCATTCCTCACAACATATCCGCTGTCCACGTGGGCAGGCCCACGTTGTTATGAGATTCACAAAACTCCAAAAATTTGTCTTCTTTCAGGAAATGATGGAAGTCTATAAAAGCTGTGACTTGAAACCCTTGACAAATGTTCATTATGTAAAACTATTGTCACATCAAGTGTAGAAATTTTTTAAAAAATAATTCAAGTAAATCTCACATAGACTAGAATTGTAACCATGACTCCAGTGCTCCAGGCTCCCCCAGAAGACACTGTAATTAGTTTTTTCATCTTCCTACACCCCAACAAACAAGTGTTCCATTTTCACGATGCTGTTAGCAGAGGCAATACTTCACGGATGGGGTGCAAGGCTTACGGAGCTGAGTTGTAGCACATTATTAACCCACTAATGGTGTGTAAACACATCATCCTCAATCCACAGGTTCCTCCTTCTAGACACGCTCTCCAGAAAGGCGGCTGGCATATTCTGTACCTCACTTTCCTTCCAGCCTCCTGGAACAGAGTTTCTGGTGAATTCCTCAACTCCTTTCATGCCCAGATACTTCAGTTTCGTAGGTTTTGAAGCCAAGGATACAGGAGAAATGGTAACTACATGAGAAATTATAAAGACTTTAAAAAATTAACTAAAGCTTTTTTGAAATGAAACTGAGTTATTTGTAGTGAGGTGGATGGACCTATAGTCTGTCATACAGAGTGAAATAAGTCAGAAAGAGAAAAACAAATACCGTATACTAACACATAGATATAGAATCTAAAAATAAAATGGTTCTGAAGAACCTAGGGACAGGACAGTAATAAAGATGCAGTCATAGAAAATGGACTTGCTGACATGGGGCAGAGGGGAGGGGAAGCTGGGATGAGGTGAGAGAGTAGCATTGACATATATACACTACCAAATGTAAAATAGATAGCTAGTGGGAAGCAGCCGCATAGCACAGGGGGATCAGCTTGGTGCTTTGTGACTACCTAGAGGGGTGGGATAGGAAGGGTGGGAGGGAGGCTCAAGAGGGAGGGGATATGGGGATATATGTATACATACAGCTGATTCACTTGGTTATACAGCAGAAACTAACACAACATTGTAGAGCAATTATACTCCAATAAAGATGTAAAAAAAAATTTAACTAAAGCTTTTTAAAAGATAATTTAATGCTTAGGGCAATAATAATAACAATATATTGTGGAATTTATAACATATGTAGAAGTAAAGTATATTACAATAATAGCACAAAGAACAGAAAGGGAGAAACGAAAGTACACTGTTGTAAATTCCTTTTACCACACAAGAAGTGCTAAAATATTGCTCAAAGGTAGACTGCAATTAGTAAAGGATGTATATCACAAACTCTAAAGAAATCACGAAAATATCACAACAAAAAAAGCTGATAATCCAACACAATAAGTGGTGTGGGGGCCTCCCTGATGGCGCAGTGGTTGAGAGTCCACCTGCCGATACAGGGGACACGGGTTCGTGTCCTGGTCCGGGAAGATCCCACATGCCGCGGAGCGGATGGGCCTGTGAGCCACGGCCGCTGAGCCTGTGTGTCCAGAGCCTGTGCTCCGCAACGGGAGAGGCCACAGCAGTGGGAGGCCTGCATACCGCAAAAAAAAAAAATTTTTTTTAAATAATAATAATAAGTGGTGTGGAATTATTTTAAAAATTCAATAGATCCAAAAGAAGATAAAGGGAACAAAGAACAAATAGGACAAAAAGAAGACAAATAGCAAGACAATAGATTTAAACCCAATCATTTCAATAATCACAGTAAATGTAAGTGACCCAAAACCCATTTAAAAGTTAGAGATTGTCAGATTGAATGAAAAATCAAAGCCCAAGTATATATTCCTTACTGGAAATCTACTTTAAATACAAAGACACAAATAAATTAAACATAAAGGACGCAAAAAGGCATACCATGCTATCATTAGTCTAAAGAAAGCAATAGCATATTAATATCTGACAAAGTTGATTTCAGAACAAAGACTATTACAAGGGATAAAGAGAATCTTCTCATAATGATACAGGTTTCAATTAATCAAGAGGGCATAACATAATCCTGAATGCTTGTACCTAATAACATAACTTCAAAATACATGAAGTAAAAATTACATAGACAAGGAGATATAAACAAATCCACAGGTGGAGTCACAGATTTTGACATCACTGTCTTAATAAATTGATAGAGCACATAGTAGACAGATCATCAGTAAGGATATTGAGGACCTGAACCACACTGTCAATCAACTAGACCTAAATGACATTTATTGAACACAACGCTCAAAAACAAGAGACTATCCATTCTTTTCAGGTATTTATGGAACACTTACCAAGATGAACCATTGTCTGGACCATGAAAAAATCTTAGTAAATTTCAAAGGATTCCAGTCATAAAAATATGTTCTCTGATCACAAAATGAAATTAAATTGGAAACCAATAATAGAAACATATTTAGAAAGTCCTCAAACTTTTACAACTAACTAAAATGTTTTTAAATTAAAGATTAATCAAAGAAAAAATATTTAAGAAATTAGGAAGCATTTTTAACTGAATGAAAATGAATACGCAATATAGCAACACTTGTGGGATGCAGCTGAAGCAGTGTTTAGAGGGCCATTTATAGCACTAAACATCCATGTCAGAAAAGAACTGGTTTTTTGCGGTACACAGGCCTCTCACTGTTGTGGCCTCTCCCATGGCGGAGCACAGGCTCCGGACGCACAGGCTCAGCGGCCATGGCTCACAGGCCCAGCCGCTCCACGGCATGTGGAATCTTGCCGGACCGGGGCACGAACCCGTGTCCCCTGCATCGGCAGGCGGACTCTCAACCACTGCGCCACCAGAGAAGCCCAAGCCCATTTTACGGAGAAGAAACTGAAAGTTGGCCAACTTCCCCCCACCTCCCACCAAAGGAGGAGCCTGGAAAGTGCTCCTTTTAACCACTACTCCCCATACTGATAAGAATACATGTCTTTTATGGAGTATTCCCAAACGCCAACCTCTGTGAAAGGCGTTCTGAGAGTATTCTTTGACTCTCATAAAACTTGGTGAAAATGGTATTGCTGTTATTTGCATTTTTCCTGTGAGACAAGAGGATGCTTGCCAGCCTCCCCAGGTAATAAAAGAGGTATTCACAGATGACCTCCAAGAGTGGGAGTTGACTTCCGTCATTCAGGAAATCTCATCTATCCCAAGCACAGTTCCTCTGGATCCTGACTTCCAGTCCCGATGTGCCCTGCCCTGTGGTCTGGGCGATGGCTCAGCTTTGAGGCAGCCAGAATCCACCCTCTGCCCCCTGCACGTAGCATCAAGGCCTTCTCTAAGGAGATGGGTGAGAATCCTGGAGGGGGTCAGATTGTATGTTCAAGCACCCCAGGAGAGGCATCTCTCAGTTCACACTTTTTTTTTTGGTTTTCTTTTGCGGTACACGGGCCTCTCACAGCTGTGGCCTCTCCCGTTGCGGAGCACAGGCTCCGGACGCGCAGGCTCAGTGGCCATGCCTCACGGGCCCAGCCTCTCCGCGGCATGTGGGATCCTCCTGGACTGGGGCACGAACCCGTATACCCTGCATCGGCAGGCAGACTCTCAACCCCTGCGCCACCAGGGAAGCCCTCATTTCACGCTTTCTTTTCATTTCTCATCTCCTTCATTTCGCATTGGCCTCCTTGATCGCCCTAACCCGGGTTTCCATGAGGCCCAGTCGCCTACCTTCTTCAGGCCTTTGCTCAAATGCGGCCCCCCGCCCAAAGTGCAGTCTCCCCAACAGGCACCCCACCCTTCCCTGTTTGTTTTTCCTACAACTTTTCACCAACTAGCACGCTATACATTACTGTGTTTATTGTGATGACTGTTTCACCCCACTGCCCCCAGAAAATTAACCCCACAGGAAAGGTTGTGTGTCTGTTTTGTTCACTGACTTATCTTTAGAACCAAACAGAATCTTTGGGACCTAGCATTAACAAAAACGCTCTTACACTCGGCACCAACACGCAATTCATAAGAGAGAAACTTAATAAATTAGACTTAATCAAGTTTAAAACTTTAGCTCCTTGAAAGTCCATTAAGCTGATTAAAAAATCTACAGACTGAAAGAAAATATTTGCAAGCCACTTATCCAATAAAGGTCTCGTATTTAGAATATATAAAGAACTCATATATAAAGACTATATGAGAACTCTCAAAACTCAAAAGTAAAACAAACAATCCAATTAGAAAAAAAGCAAAAGATATTTCACCAAATAAGAGAGCAAATAAACACAAGTAAATGTCATTAACCATTAGGGAAATACAAATTAAGACCACAGTGAGACATCAATATATACCTTTAAATATAAATAAAATAAAGTTTAAATGAAAATGAGTGGTAATGCCAAAAACTGGCAAGAATGTGAAGCTGGATTTCACATGTATCAATGGGGAATGTAAAATTATACAGCCTCTCTGGAAACGATTTGGTAGTTTCTTACAAAACCCAACACACGCTTGCCTTATAACCCAATCATTACAATCTTATGCATTATCCCAGGGAAATAGAAACATATGTTCACATATAACCTGTACACAAATATTCACAGCAGCTCTATTTATAATAGAAAAAATACTGTAAGAAACCCAGATGCCATTCAATAGGTGAATGGCTGAACAAATTCTGGTACATTCCATATGATAGAATATTATTCAGCAATAAAAAGTACTGAACACTTTCTGGTTTGGCATGTAAGGAGCCTGGAAGTAGCCCTTCTCTTCTAACAGCAAGTAAAAAGCCAAATAAACTGAAAAATCAACCACTCTTCTTAGAGCCGTAAGAGAAATGAGGTCACGTGCTGAACCTCTGCTCCAAAATTGGGCAGGCAGATACAGAAAACCACGGTACACTGGAGCAGAAACCTCCACGGGAACCAGTCAAGGTAGGAAAACCAGAACGGTCATGAGTTACTGGAGGCTAGGCGTGGGCTGGACTGAGAGTTAAAAACCCCAGAGGGACACAGGGCAGCCCCTACACGTTTGTGAATTTGACGTCCAGGAGCACAGCCAAGTTCTCACAGTAAATATCACAGAAAAATCCCTTTGTACTTCCGGTAGAGGGAGGGGAAAAGGAACCATTTTGAAATACATCAGAGCGCTCAGTTTTTCTTAACAAGGAGAAAGTAGTTAACCAGAGCCTAACCTGCTGGGGTTGATCAGAGCTTAACTGACCAAGGGAAGTACCCAACTCCAGCCCCTTCTGGCTATACTGCCCCACCTAAGGGAGAAGGGAAAAAAAAAAAAAAAACAGAAACACTTTTAAGGTTCACAATCCAGAGGTGTGGTCTCACTAAAGGACGGAGACCTAATCATGGGACTATAGAATGCTTCTCCTCCCCCTACACCTTACCACCACGAGATTAAAGGCATCGTGTTTACTGCAGTTCCTTTCACCCAGTATGTCATGTGCAACTATCAAGAAAAAATTACAAGGTATACTAAAAGGGAAAAAAAAAAAAAAACACAGTTTGAAGAGACAGAGCAAGCATCAGAACCAGACATGACAGGGGATGTTGGAATTACCAGAGAATTTAAAACTGTGATTCACATGCTAAGGGTTCTAATGGATAAAGCAGGCAGTATATAAGAACAGATGGGCAATGTAAGCAGCGAGATGGAAATCCCAAGAAAGAACCAAAAAGAAATGCTAGAAATCAAAAACACTGTAACAGAAATGAAGAATGACTGCTTTTCTTTCTCTTTTTTGCGGCACGCAGGCCTCTCACTGTTGCGGCCTCTCCCGTTGCGAAGCACAGGCTCCGGACGCGCAGGCTCAGTGGCCATGGCTCACGGGCCCAGCCGCTCTGCGGCATGTGGGATCTTCCCGGACCAGGGCACGAACCCGTGTCTCTTGCATCAGCAGGTGGACTCCCAACCACTGCGCCACCAGGGAAGCCCAGACTTCTTTGACTGCTTTGATGAGCTTATTAGTAGGCTGGGCATGGCTGAGGAAAGAATCTCCAAGCTTGAGGATATATCAGTAGAAACCCATAAAACTAAAAAGCAAAGAGAACAAAGTCTGAAAAGAAACAGAGCAGAACAGCATCCCGAAGGACTGTGGGACAACTACAAAAGCTATCGTATACCTAGTGGGATTACCAAAAGGAAAAGAAAGAGAGAAAGAAACTGAAGAAATATTTAAACATTAATGAGTGAGAATTCCCCCAAGTTATTGTCAGACATCAAAACACAGATCCAAGAGGCTTAGACAACACCAAGCAGAATAAAAGTCAAAAACAAACAAACAAACAAAAAACCTACACCTATGCAAATCATTTCCAAACTACAGAAAATCAAAGATAAAGAAAAAATGCTGAAAGAAGCCAGAGGAAAAAATACCTTACCTATAGAGGAGAAAAGATAAGAATTACATCCAATTTCTCCTCAGAAATCATGCAAGCAAACTATGAAATATATGAAGAGCTGAAAGAAAAAAAACCCACCAACCTAGAATTCTGTACTCTGCCAAATTATTCTTCAAAAGCAAAAGAGAAATACTTTCTCAAACAGAGAGACAGTAAAAGGACTAGCGGTTGCCAGGAGCTGGGGGGAGGAAAGGGTGACTAGATGGAACACGGGATTTTTAGGGCATTGAAACCACTCTGTGTGATATTATAATGGTGGATACATGTCATTATACATCGTTCAGATTCATACAATGCACACACAACACACGAGGGAACCCTAAGGTAAACAATGTGCTTTGGGTGATGATGACATGTCACTGTAGGTTCATAGATTGTAACAAATGTATCCCTCTGCTTGGAATGTTGATAATGGAGGAGGCTACACATGTGTGGGGTGAGGCTATATGGGAAATCTCTATACATTCCCCTCAATTTTGCTGTCAACCCAAAACTCCTCTTTTAAAATTGTCTTTTTAAAACAGCAATGAAGCATTGAAGCGTGCGACAACGTCGATGGAACTCCGGGGCGTGATGCTCAGCGGGGGGAAAAAATTCAGTCTCAAAACATTGATTATTATTTTATTCCATTCAAGTCACTAGGAACACTGAAATGTAAAAAGAATAAGATATTGCTTCATATCAATCCATAAAAAAATAAAATAAAATCCCCTAAAGAAAAATGAAATAAGAGGAATCCCCTTCAGAAAGAACATATCAGTAGAAAAACAGGTGCAGTGTGGCCAACAGAGACCCCAAATAAAATGGAACCAAGCAGACAAGACAGACCTGGGGTTCAGTCACATACTTTGTGTTCTTAGAAAAACCACCAAGAGACAACAAATCCTATAAGGACTTCTGATTCTGCTAAGGGTCCTACCTGGGAAAGTTCCCAAAGAGAAGCTCCAAGGACAGCCAAACATGGTCAAGCTACAAGGGCCATCCAACCCCCTTTTGCAAGTCTCTCAACGGTGGCGTCTGTGGTTTTTGCTTTTAAAAATCCCCCAACCCTGGCCCATTCCCTCCCCGGGAACGTACTTTTGGTCACAGTTTGCAAACCTTGTGAAGAATAAAGCTGTCCTTTTGCTTTAAGATAATCCCGACTCGTTTTCTGGGATTTATTTCTAATTTAGGATGACAAATCAAACCAGAAAAAAAAAAGTGAAAAGCTATAATGTCAGTTGAGGGGCAATGCAAGGAAGATGGTGCCCAAAACAGCAAATCAGGCTGAGGGGTATAGCCACCCTCTCGGGACAAATGAGCTCAGAGCCACACAGGCCCACATTCTCCAGCCCTGGTCCTCTCCCCAGGATTCCCAGGGGAAGATTCAGACCCTCTCTGAGTTTCTGAGGACATGTGAGTTACTGGGGGACCCTGGGTTAAAATTCAGGACGGGCAGCTCCCTTGCCTGGCCCGGCCCCTAGCTAGCTGACGGTGTGCTTTCCCACTCGGGGGTCCCGCCCCTCAGCTGTAAAGCCTGTGAGGGCAGGACGTTGGGTCTGCACACCCTTGAGGCCCCTCCAGCTCTAATCTCTGTAACAAAGCGTTTCACTGAGACCCTCAGGGGAGAGGGACACTCAGATGTGCTGGGGCAAACAAATGTCAGGGAATCTGGGGAAAATACACTCCCTCTTAACAGGAAAGACACTCCTTTTACAGAGTTCAAGAAGGCAGCCTGTTGGTCACTGAAAAAAGACTGTCCTTTGAGGTTTGACAACAGCAGGCCAGGGCCTTGCATCCTCCGCTAGTGGTGAGAAAGGAGCTCAGTGCCCGCAGAGCAGTGCATCGCCGGCAGGGGGCAGCAGAGGCCAGGCCACAACGCAGGGCCCCAGCGCCCCAGCGCCCCAGCGCCCCAGGTTGCGTCCAAGATGCTTACTCCAGGGCTGGGTCCAGGATGTTCTCAGCAAAGCTGCATCTGCGGACTCTCACTCCTAGCCTGGTTTGATTGCGTAAGCACGTACCTTCCCACCAACATCCTTCTTCTCTCCACACCCTGCACAGCCACAACCAGTGCCTGGAAGGGACTGCGCCTCATTTACTGAATGAATGAATGAACGAACGAACGAACGAACGAACATACGAACTTACACATGAATAGCGGTGGAGATCAGGACGCAATTTGGTGTAGAGGCAGTTTGGTGTGACGGAGAGAGTTCAGGTTGACGGTTCCCTTCTGCTCACCTCAGACGATGCTTGCAACTCACAGGGCACGAATTTAAGGCTACTTTATGTCACTGAGTTTGTTCTCAGTGTGTCTTCCCTGTATTAAATGCCTTGGGGCCACGCCCGGTGTCTTCACCTCTATCACAGCCCAGTCCTGTGTCCTTGTGAGAAGCACAATGCCTGTAGCAAAATGCTCACAAGATACTGCTATTAAACACTCTGTTGTAAGATGATGTGTGATATGAACCCAACTTCTTTGGGAAAACAAGAGCATTGGTCTTATTCTCACAATCTGACCCCTCCTGGAAGAAAAGCGATGGCACCATTTAGTGAGTCCTCCAGATCTAAAGCCCCAGTCACACTCCGGAATGTCTTTGTGTGTTTCTATCAGAGACACGGTATCTGGCTGATGATGTTATTTACAAAATGATTATGTTCCGGGTCTATCATTCCTCACTTATCAGCTGGAAATTTCCATGAAAAAAGAACTTTGTATTTAACCCTTTGTCCTGACACAGGTAGTTGCCAGTCTAGCTTTCAGGTAGTCTCACTAGCTTTCTGGTGAGATGAGACATCCCGTATTGTCCTTTTCTAGCGTAAGATAGGCCATCTCTCATTGGAGTCAGTGCTCCTTGTAATGGGCAGTGGTTTGGGGGAGACCACAGTCTGAGAGGTGGTAGGCTGGGTACAAAGGCTGTCAATTGAGCTGGATTTGGTTTCTAGACCTTCATGACGGACAGAGTGAGGAAATATATGTATTTTTAAAGGCCGTTCTATGCTCTTGTATGAGATGGTCAGTCAAGTACAGCCGCAAGAGGAAACAAAGGAGAGACTTGGGAAAACAAAGTTGATTACAGTCCCAGGTCCTAGAGACAGGAGACCCAGAACACTACACAGGGCCACAGCGGAAACACCATGGTGAACAGGAGGCAGAAGCGAAAGTGATGGGATAGCCGAGGCCACCGCCTTTATTGGGGTCTCCTTGGGGAAAAAGGGCAGGGCAGAGCAAACAGCTCGGGAATGGCTGGTTTGAATAATTCCGGGGGGCTTTGGGCTGTAGATGTGGTCCCTAGTTGCCTGGTGCCTGGCCTCTGGGTGATTAATGCAGAGGAATATTGCCTCCTGGGAGGCACGGTCCAGGCAAAGGGGGTCTGGCTCTGGATGGGGGAGTTCTATATCACAGGTCTGCTCCCGGATGGGCCCTTTGCTGTCTCTAAGGAATGGCTGATCCAGGAAGGGTAGTCTCTCCTCAGCCAGAAAGGGTTTTCAAGATGCCAAAACATCATAATATACGAAAATCTTTCACATCAGGCGTACCTCAAAGCTACTGCCGGTTCAGTTCCAGACCACTGCAATACAGTGAATATCACGGTAAAGCAAATACGGTAATAAAGCAAGTCACACGGATTTTTTGGTTCCCCACTGCATATAAAAGTTACGTTTGCACGATACTGTAGTCTGTTAAGTGTGCAGTAGCATTCTGTCTAAAAAAACAATGTTCATACCTTAATTTAAAAATACTTTATTGCTAAAAAACGCTCACCATCATCTGAGCCTTCAGTGAGTCATAAACTTTTTGCAATAGTAACATCAAAGGTCACTGATCATCATAACGAAATGATAATGAGGAAGTTTGAAATATTGCAGGAATTACTAAAATGTGGTCACAGACACATGAAGTGAGCCAATGTTGTTGGAAAAATGGCGCCAATAGACTTGCTCAAAATGCAGGGTTGCCACAGAACTTCAATTTGTAAAAAACACAGTATCTGCAAAGCAATAAGCAAAGTACAATAGAAGGAAGTATGTCTGTGTATATAGTACAGAGGCAAAAATGCATTGTGAGTTCATATTTCAAAATGAAACACAGAGCTCCAGAGTTTTTGTAAACTTTAATCAGTCTTAAATTTGCACCTCCTTTGTCTGTTGATTTTTAAATGCCAGTTCCTATTTACTTTATCCAGTATTCCATGTACCTGGTTAAATTTGGACTCCATTGTATACGGAACACATAAATATATAGACAAATGTATATATTAGATAAAATGTCAAATAGAGCATATAATATATACTGTTTAATATTTCCCATGTAATATTGTATTTAGCCTTTAATAAATAAGCATAATGCATATAACATAGTATATAAAAATGAGGAAAACACAGCAAGCTACAAAGAATGATTGTCTCTGGATAGTAATATACAAGCAATTCTTATTTTCATTTTTATACTTTTCTGAAATTCCTAACAAAACAATGTTTAATATGTGAACCTTGATAAGCACTGATTGATGCTCTCCCAAATTTTAATTTGCTTGCAGGAAATAATACTGCAAAAGAAATATAAAAGCAGGGAATTCCCTGGCAGTCCAGTGGTTAGGGCTCTGCACTTCCACTGCCGAGGGCACGGGTTCAATCCCTGGTCGGGGAACTAAGATCCCATGAGCCACACGGTGCGGCCAAAAAAAAAAAAAAAGAAATATAAAAACAACCACTTATGAATGATTTTATGATGTTGTTAATATTAGAAATGTTTGTTTTGTTTTTAGTTAAATGTGTGGTGTTTGTAACTTGAGCCCTAACATGCAGGATGTCACGATGGTTGTCTCTAAATGTCAGGACATCCTGCCTAGAAGCAGTACCTGCCCCGCCCACCTCAAAATGCTGTAAGAGTCAAAGCGCTCCTGGTTATTTTCCCCTGGCTGACCCTGCATCATTGCCCCGCCCTTCTTGTCCACAAAGCAGAGCCCCAGGATTCTGGGGATGAAAGGGCCCAGAGTCCACACCTCCATTTAAATTAAGCCCATTAACAAACCATGCCTTCCTGTAACACTGTGGAGCACCCTAATAAATGAAAGCTCATCGCTGCAATTAACAGATTTCCTAACTCAGACCTTCGATCTCCTTGTCTCGCCTTCCCTGAATGCACCTCCCTACCTCTTCACGTCTACCTCCAGTGCATCCTGCGAGATCCAGCTCCAGGGCCAGGCTCTCATAGCTGGCCCACACTTCTCTCCACCGCATTCCATTTGTGTGACCCTCCTACCTTGCAGTCCAGTCATTCCTTCTGTGCCTGGATACACGTGAGTCCCCCCAAGTTGGCCTGTGGTTCATTCATCTCTGCATCTCTCAGCACCAAACACAACACAGGCTCTAAACTTGTATCTATTCAAGAAATGGAAGGTGGGCTTCCCTGGTGGCGCAGTGGTTGAGAGTCCGCCGGCCGATGCAGGGGATACGGGTTTGTGCCCCGGTCCGGGAAGATCCCACGTGCCGCAGAGCAGCTGGGCCCGTGAGCCATGGCCGCTGAGCCTGCGTGTCCGGAGCCTGTGCTCCGCAACTGGAGAGACCACAACAGTGAGAGGCCCGCGTACCGCAAAAAAAAAAAAAAAAGAAATGGAAAAAGCACACAGAGCTGTCCAGTGCTGAAATGGGAGACCCTGTGGGTAGAAAACTCGCTACACACTCCATGAACGTCAGGAAGCTTCCGCCCTTCTGGGTGAGGGGTGTAAAATGGTGAACAAGCCCCTCCTCACCAAGCTTATGGTCCAGAGGTTTATGAGGAGCCTTGCAGACCTTCTCAATACTGTTGGGCTTTATTAACTATTTTTATTGGAATGCAACATGTAGGGGGCACTGCACAGCTTGCCGGATTTCCACAACATGCAAACACAGTGTGTCCAGGACCCGCCCAAGAAGTTCCTAGGCTGTCTGGAACCCCTTCCAGCCACTGCCGCACTTCAGGGTGCGGCCGACCCCCAGACGGACCTCTGACTCTACCGATAAAGACTTCAACTTTTGAAATTGGTGTAATGGAATTTTATGATATGTACTCTCTTTGTGTATGTGGGTTTTTTTTTTCACTTAACGTAATGCTCAAGGGCCATCTTTTTACATGAATAAAGAGTAAACTTTACATAAATCGCACACCTGAGTTGTTTTAATAATTCAGACAAAAGGTAAAAGGATTTACAGTGAAAAGTAGGCCTGTCTCCTACATCCCTTCCTCAGAGGTTACCGCTGCTACCAGTTTATTCACCTTCTTTTCAGGCAAACAGGCTTCTGTTACGTACTGTGTGTGTATGTGTGCGTTCCTTCTTACAAACAAAGTGGCACATGCTACGTACAGAAAAGAACTCTTTGTGAGATTGTCTGCTGAGTATTTCCCGAGTTAGCCTGCCTTCTCTCCGTCCGAATCACCACCATTCAGTCCGCCTTCGAAGAGCACACCCAGTTACTTAACAGGAGTCACTCGACTTGGTTTTGTCTGACATTTCCTCATGACTCGATTAGTTTATGCTCTGGGACAATAAGACTCCAGAAGCCATTGCTTCCTACTAGGAGACACTGTGGGTCAGTGTGTTCCCCTGCAGGGACACAAATCTTGATCACTCGATTAAGGAGTGGTCTGCACATACAGGACAATGGGCACATGAAAAGATGCTCAACATCGCTGATTATTATAGAAATACAAAACAAACTACAGTGTGGTATCACCTCACACCAGTCAGAATGGCCATCGTTAAAAAGTCTTCAAATAGGGCTTCCCTGGTGGCGCAGTGGTTGAGAGTCCGCCTGCCGATGCAGGAGACGTGGGTTCGTGCCCCGGTCCGGGAAGATCCCACATGCCGCGGAGCGGCTGGGCCCGTGAGCCATGGCCGCTGAGCCTGCGCGTCCGGAGCCTGTGCTCCACAATGGGAGAGGCCACTACAGTGAGAGGCCCGCGTACCGCAAAAATAAATAAATAAATATCAAGCATCCACTCACAGGGGTGATGCTGCCAGCATCCGCACTTACTCTGGCGCCTGGCGCAGGCTCGGTCTGTGTTCGTGTTGTCTTAACTGCTCCGAGCTCCGCTGCCTGTGGGACCAGGCAGTACTTCTCAGATCTGTGGCTCCTGCAGTGCTGTTCAGCTTCTTCAGGAAGCCTGCCTATGGCTGCAAAGGGTGAGACCCAGAAGGAGTGGTGGGTGGTGAGGCCAAGGGTCAGGACCTCCAATGCAGTGCCATGTGCCCAGTCCTGGCCCCAGAGGATTCTGGGGTGACTTCGATGCCCATGGCTGCTCATCCCGGGGATCTTGTCCCTGGTCTTGCCTTCATTCTAAGGCCTCGTGAGTTCTCTCTTCCTCTGGGCAGAGCATCTAGAGCTTTGATTTTGAAACCAAATTTGCATTCTTGACCCTAGAACCCCTGTTTATTTGGCAAGTCACAGTCTAGAATCAATGCAAGGGAAGGATTGTTCCTGAATGCTTTGATGAGTACATGTAGCCGGGAGGAGGGGCCGCGGGTACGATGCCACCTGGCTCCTCCAGCTTCAGTCTTCACTTGCGGGTGGTCTTGTCCATGATCTGGGCTTAATTCTAACACCTTGCCTTTTCCGGAATGGAGGCCTGATTCTTCAATTCTAAAACCAAATGTGGATTCTAGAGTCTTCAGTACTGAGATCTAAAGCAAGTTTTCAATATTACTTAAACGTGGAATCTGAAATATGACACAAATGAACTTATCTACAAAACAGAAACCGACTCACGGACATAGAGAACAGATTTGTGGTTGCCAAGGGGGTGGGGAAGGGATGGATGGAGAGTTTGGGATTAGCACATGCAAACTATTATATATAAAATGGATAAACAACAAGGTCCTACTGTATAGCAGAGAGGATTATATTCAGTATCCTGTGATAAACCATAATGGAAAAGAATATGAAAAAGAATGTGTCTGTATATATATATATATATATATATCTGAATATATATATATATATATATATCTGAATCACTTTACTGTACAGCAGAAATTAACACATTGTAAGTCAACTATGCTTCAGTAAAATTAGTTTTTAAAAAATATAAAGTTTCCATTGGGTAGTGCAACCTGGGTGAATGTGTCTCTAAGGACCTTGATTATCTGTGAACTTAGCCTGGCTGCCTGTGTCATTTGTAGTGTAATCACGTTTGGGGTCACCCCGTGACATGTTGGAATAGAGTCCTAACAGCCAAGGATGTGACTAGGCACAGGATAATGTTTTTAAATGCATAAATACGATCCTGACAATCTCAGAGACGATGCAGTTGGGATATTGGGATATGTGTGCTTCTTTATTAATGCATTAAATAAAGCAAAATCCAGCAGAGCGTGCAACAAGCGTCATAATTTTATGAAATTTAATGATGAAAATAAACCATATTCAGACTCTCTGCCACAACTGTAGTGCAATATGGAATCATTGGTGATTTTTCTTGATGACACAGTCACAGGTGCTGCTGACAGTACGATAGCCGCCAGTTAGGTGTTGAGAGCGATAGTCACACCTTTTCTGCCACCTCTTGAAGTGGAATCAACTAAAAACACGGCAGTCGGGGTGATAGAAGATACGTGTGTGCGTATGTGCACGTGTGTATGTATATTTCACCTTCGTCACTGATAAGGTGCTTTGGGAACTGCAGAGTTCAGCCTGCAGCCACAGCTGGACCCCCTCCCACCCCTGACACCTCTTCTGTCATACCCTCCAAGGCAGCTTCCAGTACGTGGAGCAGACATTTACCCCGAAGGATCCTCAGGTGCAAAGAGGAAAGAGAGAAGCGGCTTCCTGACCTCCTTCTAGAAGGAAGGGCTGGTGGATCCTGACCTCTGGGGCACCACTTGCCCCGGGGCCAGCCTGGCAGTTCAGGCCCGGGGGCTCATGCCCATCCCTGCTCCTCGTGTTGCCAGTCAGAGAAGGGGAGGGGAGACCACCCTCCCAGCTCCCGGTTCGCAGGCCCTGGCACGGAGGTGGGAGGAGTCTTCCGTGTACCCACTGGCCTTTCCCCCTGAAGCTTGGGGTCTGCGGTGCCGGGTGGCAGTCCTGACTCTAACCACCTCCAGAGGGAGCTGCTGCTTCTCCATGATTCTCTGGAGCCTCTGTCCCCAAAAGACTCCAGAGTGGACAAGAGAGCATTGCTGAGACTCCCAGCCCCCGCCCCGCTCCCCCGTCCCCTAAACAAAAGCTCTTATTTCAGCCTCACGTGACGCCTGTGATAACTCATTTTGTGTATCAACTTGGCTAGACCATGGTGCTCAGTGTTTGGTCAAATACTCATCTAGGTGTTGCCATGAAGGTATTTTTAAGATGTGATTAACATTTAAATCTGTGAACTTTGATCAAAGTACATTACCCTCCATGACATGGGTGGGCCTCATCTAATCAGGTGAAGCCTGTAGGAGAAAAAAGACTGAGGTTTCCTGAGGAAGAGGGGGTTTTGCCTACACATGCCCTTCAGACTCAAGATCGCAGCATCAGCTCTTCCCTGGGTCTCCATCCTGCCTTCTGCCCGGCAGATTTCAGAATTGCCAGCCCCATGATTACATGAGCCAACTACTTAAAATAGACAGATGAAGAGAGAGAGAGACAGAGTAACAGAGAGAGAGATTGAGAGAGACAGATAGAGGAAGGGGAGAGAAAGATTGAGACAGAAAAAAAGATACAGACTGGGAAAGACAGAAAGAGGGAGAGAAAATGCAGATGTCAGTCTTTCTTGGAGATCAGGGAAGCAGAATACGGAGGACAGAGCAGGGGCAGGGTGGTCAGATCCACCAGGGCCACGCTGTGTCTCTGTGTCCCTCACACCTCGAAGGCAAATAGAGGATCTTCAGGCCGGACCTGCAGAGAAGATGCTGGGTACCTGGGTCCCACAGCAGCGGGCGGAAGGACCAGGGAAGACACCACTGTCGTCCACCTGCTGTTCGGAGGCAAGGGGAGGGGGGTCAGGGAGTAGGGCACTTCTGCTCCCCTTACCCGGGGGCAGGAATAAATGACCAGTGATGAAATCAGGATAAGAGAATCTCTCTCTCTCGCTCGCTCTCTCTCTCTCTCTCTCTCTTTCACACACACACACACACACACACACACACACACACACACACAGAATTTGCTGCTGCTGTTTCATTTTTGTTCTTGTTCTTGTGGCTGTTTACTTATTGTGTGACTTTCCTGGATTAATTCTGTAGATTCTGTATTCCTGGCAATGCGTGCACACTGAGTTCTCTCCTAGCTTTAGTTCTTTTCGTTATTTTAAAGCCTGGCTTCCTATGAGTCGCGCAGGTCAGGATCATTTAGGGATCAGCCAGTTATCGATCTTCAATGCCCTGAACCACCTTTTGCCAACGGGGTCTGTTTGTAAAGGCCCATCTTGAAACTGTAGGCAGTTTACAAGATGGTTTAGCTTTCGTTGCCTGCTTGCCCATTTCCCAGGTCCTTCCTGGGCACGGATGCAGCCCTACGCATGCCCAGGAATGTGCCAGAGCTTTTTGAAGTACCCTATGGTCATCTAGTTCTCCAGGTCTTCCTTTTACATGTTTGGCCAGTCTTTTTTCACCTCAGCTGAAATTATAGCCTGTGTAGCTGCCATATTACTAGCAGATTGCTAGTGTTTTCTGTAATAGGATAGGGCTTTTTTTTTTCTTTTTTTTTTGTGCGGTACGTGGGCCTCTCACTGCTGTGGCCTCTCCCGTTGCGGAGCACAGACTCCAGACGCTCAGGCTAAGCGGCCATGGCTCACGGGCCCAGCTGCTCCGCGGCATGTGGGATCTTCCCGGACCGGGGCACGAACCCGTGTCCCCTGCATCGGCAGGCAGACTCTCAACCACTGCGCCACCAGGGAAGCCCCGGATAGGGGTTTTTTTTTCAGAACTCATCTCTGTGTCAAATCAAATAGAGACTATACCAGGGGAGTGAAGATCTTCCAGGTTACTTCTAGTTTGGTCAAGCTGTTGACTCTGTTCTGAGCTTCGGGCTTTTAGTGGAGCTCTCAAAATGGTCATTCCTCTGTTGGCTGCGAGGCTGCCAACATTTCATGCCACTGAGCTGGGGAGGAAGGGCAGATGTCATAGCCTTAATTTACACCACCACATACCCTGCTGTTCTTAGGACAATTCAGGATAATTTTTTTCTCGAATGTATGCTTTTTAGTTTGTTCTGTACCTTTGGTTAATTTCCAGAGTTCTGAAATGGTTGGGTCTTATTGGCTTGTCATTATTTCTGCTGCTTTCGTGGGGATGTAGGTTCCTAAGATTCACCTTTCCAGAAGTCAATCTTTCGCAACAGCCTATATTTTTAAGCTGCCTTGAAACCCTTTAGGAAGCAGGTGAGGTGTAAAGCATGAAATGATTATAATAGTCATCCTAGGGCTTTCCTGGTGGCGCAGTGGTTAAGAATCCGCCTGCCAACGCAGGGGACACGGGTTTGAGCCCTGGTCCAGGAAGATCCCACGTGCCACGGAGCAACTGGGCCCGTGAGCCACAACTACTGAGCCTGCGCTTCTGGAGCCTGTGCTCTGCAGCATGAGAGGCCGCGACAGTGAGAGGCCCGCGCACCGCGATGAAGAGTGGCCCCCACTCGCCACAACTAGAGAAAGCCCAGGCACAGAAACGAAGACCCAACACAGCCAAAAATTAATTAATTAATTTTTTTAAAAAAGAATAAAATAACAAGAAGTTGTAATAAATCTCCAAAAGAAAGTGGATATTTAGAGTTACGTCTCTAAGAAACGGTGTTTGCGAATTCAATGAAAGTCACTGAATTCATCTTCGGCCCTCCTTACCCAGCCACGTGGCAGAATTGGTCACTGCTGCTGCTCCCATAGCTAGAAGACCTCACAAACGCCATCTCTCCGGGGTCTCCCCTGCCTCCTTTTCCAGGTGATCCTGTCTCCCCACCTTTAAATGCAAGAATTCCCCAAGTCTTGGTCCCCACCCAGCCCGGCTCCCCCATTTCCAGGCCATGTGCGAGACAGAGGGAGGAATCAAAGATGATGCCAGGGTTTGTGCCAGAGAGACTGTAAGAACCTGAGCCTGGCCTGGCCTGAGCCGGGCCCAGGGGAGCAGAACTGGGGCCCTGGTGGGGCCAGAAGCAAGGAGACAGACGGGTGACTGCATCTTGCCGGAGTTACAAGGGTGGGAATAATCCAGATCAGATGTGAAAGGACACTTGTATTCATTTTCAAACAAGATGACTTTTGGTACATGGTAGAGCACTTTCTGATTGCCAACCTTTGCTGCATCTCCCGCTGTGGGGAAGTGTAAACTGCTCTCACTGTGTGCTTGTAATGACCCTCGTCGTCGACAAAGTAGCAGGCTGACAACAGCCCTGAAACCCCGGAGAGGAAGGCCCCCCGTGGTGTGGCTTTGCCATCAGATACACACAGACGTTCAGGGGAGGTGGTCTGTTGTCGGTTCATGAGTGAAATACAACTCTGTCAACTACTAGCCGTGTAATCATTGGACATCCCACAGCGGGGAGAGCCCTGGTCTCTGGCCGTCCTAATGGACCCCGTGGGCCCACACCGTGCTGGTGGGTGATGGACCGGAAGCCGTCCGCTGCTGTGCGGAGGACGAAGGCCCCCATTTAAATTCATTACGCAGTCAATCGCCCACGCCAGGCCTCTGTGTACCTGCAGGGGCCCTTTTCTGTTGTTTTCCACTGCAGGCGTGTTTAGGCGAGTGTCCGTGTTCTGGTTTCTTTGGCAGGTCTGTGTGTCTGGAAGGGAGCAGTCTTTCCAGAGACACCACGATGGCTTGGAAAGTGTGGTTCTTAGGCCCATGCCCTTGACTATTAGCCAGTCCCAGGAACACAGGAGAAGATAGATTCAGAAGGACATGTCCCCTGCCCAAGCAACTCAACAAGCCTCACATTTGAAAGGCAAATCTGTTTGTATTGGTTGACAGATCCTAATAGGCACTTACATAAGACCTGTGAGAAGGAAATGAAAGCCTCCTAGTGCTTTGAATTCAAACACGCTGACTCTTTAAGAAAAATTCTCAGTGCCGTGGAGGGGGTACTCCAACCCAGAGGGACAAATGGAACTGAAGCCTCCACCAACCTTGAATCTACATGCTGTTGCTAAGCTACAAGGCCAAGAGCAAAGAATGTGATTAGTTAGTAGTGAAAAGGAAACAGCTCCAAAGAGCCTAAAATATCAAGACGTTTAAACAAGATTTTTTTTAAATGTCACTATGTTCTGAAAACACAGGAGAATTATACAAGGATTTTTCTTGGATTACAAAGAATTTTCATTGAATATTACATGTCACAGTTCATCCTTAGACAAATTTAACTGGTCTAATCTTGATAAAAAATTCTGCTGTTTATCTTCTCCTGTATGGTATTCGCAGTGTGGAATGCAATGCAGGCAAAGCAAATTGTGTTTGTTTCCTCTTAATAAATTGAATTAATTCAAACGTCTTAAATTTCCTATTCCGGTTTCATGAGTCACTATCATTTCCACTAAACGTTTAGCACTGTGGATGTAATCATGTATTCAACCAAATTGAATTATAATAACTAATGTCTTTATTTTTAGAAAATCAGTTTGTACATGTCAAACCGGGCTGCAAATGCCGTGGGTCCACAGTCACGCCAACAGGTCTGGGACATCTGCAGTGAGCCTGTGGCTACAGTTAGCTGAAATATCATTTCCAAGGTGCCTGATTGGCTCTAAGTCCGTGATTCGTGAACGATCTTTGATTATCTGGAAATTTTTGAATAAATTAAAATTCCACAAAGAGAGAGAGAAAGTACGGTGCACTGAGTTATTACTTAGACATGGCTGTCTACATAAAAACAGCTTTGCTCTTTTTCAATTTCCATTGGGATGGTAACTTGGATATAGGAATCGTCTCGTGCTGGCTGATAAGGTTAAGAATACTGCACTGCTAAAGTTGGGTGTTATATTAGTTTGCGAGGGCTGCCGTAACAAAACACCACAAACCAGGTGGTTTACACAACAGAGATTTATTCTTTCCCAGTCCTGGAAGCTACAAGTCCAAGATCAAGGTGTCGACAAGGGCCGGTTCCTTCTGCACCTGTCAGGGAGAATCTGTTCCCAGCCTCCACCCCAGCTTCTGGTGGTGTGCCGGCAATCTTGGTGTTCCTCGGCTTGTAAGAGCATTGCCAGATATCTGCCTCAGTCTTCGCGTAGTGTTCTCCCTTTGTGACTCTCTGTCCAAATTTCCCACTTATAAGGACACCCACTGTTGGATTAGGAGTCCGTCCTATTCCAGGATGACCTCATCCTAACTACATCTGCAATGGCCTTATCTCTAAATGAGGTCACATTCTGAAGGGCTGGGCACTAGGGCTTCCAACATATGAATTTTGGGGGGACACAATCCAGCCCTTTACAGCCACCATCCAGGAGCGGGGTTGTGCTCCCAGGCGGAATCCGAGCCCCCAAAATCCCTAGAGAACGATGGCCCATGTTCTGAGGTTCTGGGGCTGGTATCATGGGAAGTGAGGAAGGTCCCTCACAGCAGACAGGGTGTTGCAAGTTTCAGGGACCTGGGAGACAGACCCGCCCCCCTGGCAGATCTGGGGACCAACTGGTACAGACAAATGGTCTAGGCTTGGTGAAGAGAGTTAATCCTTTAAGCTGAAAACAAGTTTTCTGGATCCTTGAGGAAACTCCAGGTGGGATTTTGTACAACTTTAGGAGGTTGACTGAACCAAAAAGCAAGGCAGGGCCAAGTCAGCTCACACCTGCTGCCAAAGGAGATCACAGGGCCCAGATGGGACGAGCGGTCACTACGAAAGGCCCCGGTAACACGAGTGACCACGGGAGTGTTTAGAAATCTTCAGAGGAGGAGGAAAGCAGCTTAGAGGAATGAAATCAATGTGCAAATAATCATGATAGGGAAAATGTGTTTAAAGGTAAACCTATGTCTCATTTCCATTGTAGAACGTGATTGACTAAGAGACATATTCCATTAATGATCTTAGTACAAAAGCACAAGGAGACAAATCTCCAGAAATCGTCTGTGTTGAACGTGGACAGTTAAGGAGAACTTGGTCCAAACTTGGAAGAGCTCTTAGGCGTCTCTGCAGGTTTCCTCACTAGTGAGTTAAATCCAACTTTGATATGAACTTGTCTATTTGCATGAGAATGTTGTTTTTAATAGTGATCTTTAACCACGAGATTGAATTAAATCGAACAGAAAATCGCCAACAGAAAAGAGGCTTTCTGGGAGGACAGAGCCTGGGGTGCTGCCCCCTCAGAGGTCTGAGATGAGGAAGGACCCAGGAGAGCAGTGACTGGGAACCAGGTGGTGGGAGCAGCGACCAGCTGACCAGATGCCATCTGAGAACTGACGGGTGGAGGTTGGTGGTGACTGGCTCGGGAGCCCGGGAAGGGTGAAGAACAGGCTGGGGAAGAAGCTTCAGGAGAAAACAGATGGAAATTGCTTAAAGCCAGCAAGTGAGCCCTCAGAACAAAGGCATCGAGCTTCACCGGGGACCAGTGAAGAGGCTCCCAAGGGGCCACTTACCAGTGCATGGGCAAGGGTGGGGGATCACAGGGGGTGGCCCGCAGGGAGGGGCAGGGGCATCTGCTGGGTCCCGGAGGCACGTGTGGAGGGGGCCAGCCCCTTCATTCTCGTTCCTCTGTGAGCCCGTCTCACTCAGAGACGCCCTAACACAGGCTTGCTGGAGTTCACTAGACGGGAAAACTTGAATCCTAGAAACGTGGCTGGTGGAGCCAGCCGACCAGAGCACAAACCCTGGCTATGCCATTTCCTTGCTGTGTGTCCTTGGGCAACTCCCTTTGCCCCTCTGAACTTCTCTTCCCACATCTGTAAAAGGGACAAAAACAGTTTCAACCTCATAAGTTGTTCTCCAGGTTGAGTAAAACAGCAAACACTCCACACCCAGTAAAATGCTCAATAAATGGTGCTTCCTTCCTCCTAACTCATCCCCCAGGTTGTGTCCCCAGTACTAGACCAGACAGTGGGGCTGGGTTTATGTAAGACTAACTGTACTGATAACAGCATCAGCTCGGCCCTCGTGAACACTTGCTCTGTGCCACACAAGGACGCTCGGCCTCACTGAAGCCCAGCTATGCTAAGAGGAAAGTGTCACAGGGGGCAGGGCTGGCCGTCAGGGGTCACGCCATGGCAAGCAGGGTGTGCTCCGTACACCCCAGGACCTGAAGCCAGGTGCCCGTTCTCGCCTCTGCACACCACTGTTTCAAATAAGACAGTGTTCTCACCACAGCCCAAGCCCTGAAGCCAGCAGGAAGGTCGGCGATGCAAGGCCAGAAGGACACTGGCTCGGGGTCCAGAGGTCTGGGGGACAGACACAGTCCCTCCCAGGAACAGAGTCAGGCGAGCCCACCGGGAAACATCTGGACACTCTACCCGGAAGCCTGAGGATCAAGGAGGAGGGCTCCCAGGACCCGCTCTGCCGAACCCGCCAGGAGGGAAGGAGCAAGGGCTCTTTGGGGAGCCCCAGGGCCCCTGAGCACTGCCTGGAAGGTGGGCTCAGGGCGGTCGGAGGGATGACTGGGATTTGGCCAGTGGGGGCTTGGAAGGCAAGCACAGCGGATGGAGGGCCCGCCCCATCATGGCACAGTGCCCACAGCCATGGGCACTCAGGAAAGTCACAGGGTCTTTCTGGGGCTTGATTTCCTGTCTGTGATACGGAATCCAGCCAGTACACCCCAGGACAGCTAAACCCGCTGTTAACCTTTAACAAGGCTTCTCCTAACCACGCCTCCATGCCCAGGGGTCACACCTGCCACCTGCGCCCCTCCTGCTTAGCCCCACTTCTCTCCCAGTGCCCCTGCACCCCACTTCCTAACTCAGCCAGAGGACTCTCTGCCCGGCAGCTGCCGAGCCCTCTCGGGGCATCTCTTGCTGCTCCTCTGTCCTGCGGGTGTCAGCCTCCTGGTCAGCGCCCACCGCCCATAAGAAGGCAGGACTCATCTGCTTTCTACTACTGCTGGCAGACCCTGTACCTCCCCCTCCCTCCGTTAAAGGAAGCCCAACTTTATTAGGGTGTCCATGTGTCCAGAGGCAAATGCTGACTCCCAGACTCCCTTGCAGCTAGGAGTGCCAGTGAAGGCAAGTCTGGACACCGAGATGCCCGTGAACGTCTTCTGAGCCACGTCTCTGGGAAAACTGCCGTTCACCTGAGCAAAGAGGCAGGCCCAGGAGGGGTGCACCCACTCCACCTCCCTCCTGAGGCATCTGCAGGCGCACAGCCCACGGTGGCCCAGAAGCCTGGATCTCATGCCGCGGAGGGCCTGGGTGCCGATGGCGGGGCTGGACTGTCTCCCCCAGACTTCTGACCACAGAGGGAGGCCCGGTAACGTCCGCCTCCTACAGAGCCAGCACCCAGTGAGCGTGTGCAAGTATTTGTCGTGGAATGAACCGTTCAGGGTGTTTCAGAATCAGAGGGGAGGTAGTTAGGAGATGACGGAGGAGGAGGCCAGCAAACATGGGGACTACCCCCCAAAATCCAAACCCGGCTTGTAACGTCACGGGAGAAAGCCCACTGAAGGCAGCTTCGGCCTTCACCCACAGATGTGTTCCCACTTAGCGTCTGACCCAGTGACTCTCTGGTCGGCGCTCCTGTCTGAATTGACCTTGTCACTTGTCTTATTTTGTGACAGTAGGCCAAGAGCCCAGATGGAGAGGAGTCTGATCCACAGCCCCCCCCAGGGAGCCCTGGCTGAGGGAGGGTCTCTACTTCCACCCCCGGCTGTGTGCCCCTCCCCACTAGCACCCATCTGTCCCCGAGGCCAGCCTTAAAGCCCCACCCTGCTGCCTCTGGACACAGAGCTCTCCCTCAGTTTGCTGGCATCAGAAACCCCATTTTCGCCAAAATGCTTCAGTGCGTGGGACACGAGAATGTGTTTTTGCTGTCATTATCTGAATAATTTGACCAATATGCTGAGACAGTGGGGTCTGGCTCTGGAGGGGCACAGATCAGACCTCCTGTAATAGAGCCCTCAGTGTCTACAGAGCCGGAGCCCTCTCAGACCACCAGAGGCCAGCGCGGTCCAGAGTGGGATTTAGAGAGAGTTTCTATTGAGTCCAAGGTCACCATGACTGCCTAGGGCCACGTCTAGTTTGCTGCATAGAAAACAAGAGTGACGATGGTTGGGGTGTGAGCACCTGAGATGCCGGCCAGGGAGACACAGTCTCTTCTGTCCCTGACGGAGCCTCTCCCATCATCTCCACAGAACGAGCTCTCAGCCTGCACGTGGGGATTAACTGCGAGTCCAGAATGAAGACCCCACATCAATCCCTCAGTGCTGCTGGTACCCAGGAGTCCTCAGAAATGCTTGCTGGCTGGCTGGATGGATGCATGCAGGGATGCACGGATGGATGAGTGAATGGGTTTTCCCAGACTTTCAGACGGGAGGCTGATCCCATATCCCAGGCAGAATTGACTCGGAGCCCAGGCTCTGCACCCTCACCCTCCATCAGCCAGAGCATTCAGTCAGGAGGCTCTCAGCCCTCAGGGGGCTCATCCCCCACCCAAGGACCAGGAGATCAGCAGGGAAGGATGTGCTCCGCTACGACAAAAGGCAGTGGTTGGAAGATAAATGGCATAATGGTACTCAATGTTTTATTTTTAAAAAGCCAAATGCACACCAGCCAATTCTTCCAACATACACTGAAGGCTGGCCGTGGCCAAAGACTGCAGAGGTCACCTCCGTGGGCGTGAATCCAGGTCCCTGAGTGGGGAGGTAGGGGCCACGTCCCTGCAAGGCTTCCACGTCTGGAGAGAAATATGATGGGTGCACCTGAAGGGGGCCAGGCCTGGGACTCTGCCCTCTCTCTGTAACAGGTGAGGCTCCCGAGGGGCGGGGCTGGCCCAGGGCCTTTCCACAGCACCCCAAGGGCTGTGAGTGCAGGGCTCCAAAGAGGGGTCTCAGGTGTGGGAGACCCCTCACACCCAGCACCCCCAGCCGGCCTCTGCGTTGAGGGGCCAAGGTTGAGCCCAGGTAAACTGCGAGGTGGGATTTCGTGGAGTCAGGAGGGCAGAAAGCTGAGAAAACAGGGCAGGAGGCCTGCTGGGGATGTGGGTGAGCCCGGTGGCGGAAGGTCGAGGCTCTGGACACCTCTGCAAAAGCTGGGCACCCCCCACACCAGAGGGCCCGGCCTAGTCAGTCCACACACTTTCACCCATCCCTTCAAAACCTCAGGGCAATATGCCTCAGCTTTCAACCCACCCACGTGAGGCAGCTAGAAAACTTGGTGGCTCCACTTTGAGCTAAAATCATATGCAATTCGTGTGCGCACATCATACCCGTCACTCGTCAGAAGCCAAGGGAGCAGCTGAGCTCTCGTTTCACCCAGAAGAGGAAAGGCATTGGCGCCGTGCTCCCTGCGACGCTCCAGACGTGAGGTCTGCAGTCAGGCAGCGCTAGGAGGGATCCGGGGGCGGGGAGGGGGTGGGTGGGTGCCTGCTCCAGGGTGTTGGCTGTCTCCTGGGTGCTCACCTGAGGGGTGGGAGTCTTCAGAGCAGTAAGGGACTGTCCAGTCCTCCGAGCTGAGGATTCAGCGGCCAGTAGGACCCTTGACCCTGCCCTGGAAAAACCCCCTGGACTTTAGTGCCCAGCCCCGTCATGATGCCTTTGCTCTCCCCACTGTGGGAAGAGGGTGGGGTAGGGTTGGCTGGCGGCCCACTGCCCAGGAGGAGGTGGGAGGCCCAGAGGGACCAGTGCCCACCCCTGCCCCCAGCTTCCCCAGGGAGTCTGGGGTTTGTTCCCATCGACAGCAGACACGTGGAGGGGCTGCCATGGGCCCAAGTGTACCCTTGCACAACCAGAGAGCACTGGGCAAATGTCACAGTGGCCACGCTGCCCCCTCCCTTTCCCGACTTTCCCTAACCACCTCCATCCCCATCCCCATGCCGCCAAGATGCCGGGTACCCGCTGGAACCGACCTGGCTTAGGAAGGATCCCACCTCGGGCCTCCAGAGGAGCTCAGAGGATGGCTGTGGTGTTGGGAGAGCGAGGCCAGGAGGGGAGCAGGGGGCGCCCAAGGTGACTCAGGGCCTTGGTGTCAAGGGATGCCCAGGGGGCAGCCCAGGGGTCTTCCAGAGGCCACAGAGAGGGAGGGCAGTCTGCGAACACGGGGGACTTTCCCAGGAACCAAAACATGTCCTGGCAGCGCCCAGGCAGCCCCCAAGCCACGACCCACCTGCAGCCCCCAGAGAGGCCAGAGCCTTGGCCCTAACCCAAGAGAGACCAAAATAGGCCAGCCGGGGAACCGGACAACGTACTAGGAGGGTAGCCTTGGTGGACGTGGGTGTCGTTGTGACCCTGGGAGTGTTGTGTGTCTGGGTGTGACCCTGGGTGTGAGGATCTGACCCTTGACGTGGATGTGACCCTGGGTGAGGGTATAACTCTGGGCGTTTGGGTTTGACCCTGGGTATGTGAATACGACCCGGGTATGTGAGTTTGACCCTGGCTGCAAAGGGAAGAAATGGCTTCCTGGGCTCCCCGGGCAGCAGTGTTGCCACGGGGGGCAGCCTGGTCCCTGAGGCACTGGGTGGTGGCCACCTGCCCAGTGGCCTGGAGGAGAAGGCAGCCCTGCCCCAGCATGGGCATCCTGGGTCTGCAGTGGGAGGGGCAGCCCTGCTGACCTCTGAGTCGCCTTGAGGTCGGTCTTCCCTTTCCTTGAAGGATTACCTAAGTTCACAGCCAAGTAAGTGGCCTTGTCGTGCGTCCTGTAGGAGCTGGGAAGTCTGATGGCTCCTCCCTTTGTCCAGCTCTGCCTGCTTTTGTTCAAGCTGCAGTGTTTCCACTCTGTCATTTCATGATCTCTTTACCCAGTGATGGTGAAACGGAACAGGACCCTATGGTCCTTGCCCTCCCATGTCCTCCGCCTGCCTTTCGTTTGTGGAAAACCTTTAGCCGAAGAGTAAGTTTAATCAGAGACATGAGAAAATGCAGAAACAAAGGAAAGCAGTCAAAGGAGACCACATAATAATAGTTCAGTCATTAAGCATAGTAAGGACACTTAGTTCCTTCTCAAGAGCTACAGATAATATTCTGAGCCATATCCTGGGAGCTGTCTTACAGACACTGATACCCACACCAAGTGGAAGAGGTGAACTACATGGTGACCAGACTGTGGCCATGACATCAGCTGCCACAGTTCCAATAATTGGCCTCAGAGAAATGGGAACGAACCAACGGTGGAACCGAAGATTAACTGTACCTAAAACAATCAAGATGATGCTAAACAGACCACCCCATGGCCAACTTCAAGATGACTGTCAGAGCTGACTGTGATGTTTCTACACATAGCCCCCTCCCTCCGTCTATAAAAGCTCTTGTCCAAGGATTGTCGGGGGGAGGAGTAGGCCTTTGGACGGGAGTCCGCCCTCCCCACTGGCTGCCAGCGTCCAAAATAAAGCAAGCTAAAAAAAAATAAATAAATAACCCCAAAATAAAGCAAGCTTTCCTTTCCGCCAACCTTGCCTCTTTATTGCCATTTGAGCGGCGAGCAGTCAGACCCCACCTTCGGTTATAAAGGTCCAGCCACTGCCTGGTGTCCTGGTATACACGTATACTTAAAGGAGTATAAGAAGCAAATAAAGGGTCTAGTGGGTAAGTCTCTGTGCTCCCAATGCAGGGGGCCCAGGTTCGACCCCTGGTCCGGGAACTAGATCCCACATGCATGCCGCAACTAAGAGTTTGCGTGCCGCAACGAAGACCCAGAGCGACACAACTAAGACCTGGCGCGGCCAAAAATAGATTTAAAAATAAATATTTTTTTAAGAAAAGAAGAAGCACGTAGAGAGCACGTGTACACATATACGTAATGTCCACAGATAGATGTAGGTATATGGACAGAAGGAGAACAAGATGTACATGTGCCATGGTCACAGTCGGTGATCCGGGTAAAAAGTTTATGGGATTTCTTGCAACTCCTATACATTTGAAATTACTCAAAATAAGCTTTTTTATTTTTAAATATCATTATGTGTGAACCAGGGTTTGGGTTTTCTGGAAAGATGACCCAAACCCGTGTCAAACGAACGTGGTACGTTCGTCCATGAGCTCTGTCCGCACCAGTCCCTTCTCTGGGACTCACCGGATCTCTGACCCACCAGGACCCTGAAGAACATCCTTTTTCTGGGCCTAACGCAACCCACCCCTCCGCAGATCCCACATCCCAGCGCCTCTGGAAACCGCTGGCCTGGGCTGTTTCCAGAGCTCCCCTCTCCCAGATTTCCCAGGGATCCTGGCCAGGCTCTGCTCCCCTGAGACTCGGGGTGAGGGTCCCTCTGCACGCTCAGAAGAGCTGTTTTATAGCACAAGCCTATGTCTTCCTGCTGCCCGTCACCCAGCCGCTGTCACCCCCTCAGGCTCCCCCAGATCACTGCCCCAGCGCTTCTATATCCGGACATTGGCCCAAGCGCTGGGAGTGGGGTGAACACTTGCTCCGCCCAGGAGCCGGCCCCTGCTCAGGGGGTGCCCTGAAAGCATGGAGGTCACTGAGATGGAAGGCAGGGGGAATCAAGGGGCACAGCAGGGCTGGGGTGAGCAGAAGGGGAAGGACGGACCTCAGCGGCCCCGGGGGACAGGAGTGGGAACCGCACCCTCACAGAGGGCCACGCACTGAGCCTGTGGGCCCCACGGTCACAACCCCGTCCCTGTGCCCTAGGTACCAGCGCGCTCTGTGCTTCCGTCCTCCACCTGTGACGTGGGGCTGAGAAGACAGCCCTGAGGGTTCCAAGATGGGAGCCCCACTGCCCTGAGTCCCCTCCAGTGGGCTGCCCCCTTCCTCGCCTCAGAGGTACACTGAGGCAGGCCCTCACTTTTCTGGTCACTCTCAGATAACAGAAGTCACCTCGGTCCTGAGACAGCCTCCAGGTTGGCTGTTAAACCAGCCAGCCCAACATACAAACCAGTGTCTGGGGAAGGCCTTGCTCCCCGCCACTTCCTGCGCCCACCTCGGGCTCCACCAGGCTGCAGGGCAGTGGGTGCAGGGGCGTCTCCTGGCATCCCCCTCCCCTGTCTGGGCAGGGGCTTAGGGGCGCTCAGGTCCTCCCCCAGCACGGCATCTCCACGCTGAACAGCAGGAGATGCACGTCAGACCCTCTGAGCCGCCTCCTTTGACGCTCCTGCCAGAAGACTCAAGGTCAGGAGAAGGCACCTGTCTCCCAAGAAGCCTCCCTCTAGCTGCCAGAGCCCTGCTGCCCTAAGTCCCAACCTCTCACCTCCCTCAAAGGGAGGCAGTGGGCGCCTGTGGTCCCGGGGTCTCAGCCAAAACAGACAGGGAAACCTTTCTGTCTCCGTATCCTGTGCCATAAGACGGTGCTACGGACTGAACCGTGTCTCCCAAAATTCATGTACTGAAGCTGTAACCCCAATATGACTTTCAGAAGACGACACGGGACTTTTAGGAAGGTGATTAAGGTTAAATGAGGTCATAGGGTGTGGTCCTAATCTGATAGGACTGGTGGCCTTATAAAAGGAAGAGACACCAGAGCTTCCTCTCTCTCTCTCTCTCTCTCTCTCTCTCTGTGACATGTGAGGACACAGCAGGAAGGCGGCCATCTACAGGCCAGGAGGAGGCCCCCCTACCAGAACCCAACCCCACTGGCACCCTCATCTCGGATCTCCAGCCTCCAGAACTGTGAAAAATCAATGTAGTTTGAGCCGCCAGTCTGTAATATGTCGTTATGGCAACCGAGCTGACTAGGACAGATGGCAAAACACATCAAATGTGCCTAAGCCGCCCGCCAGCAGATTCCCTTAGCCATCAGGAGACAGCTTCTTAAGTCGAATTAGTGTCACCTTCCCTTCACATCAGCTTCGACAATAACGCCAAGAGCTGGTCTACATGCGGTGCTTCCTTCGCGTCAGGGGTCACTTAGATCCTCAAACTGATCCTGGGCTGGAGGCATCACTCATGACGCAGGTGAAGAAGCCAGCCCCCACCTGCCCGAGGGGAGGGGGAAAAAGAAGTGAGCCCCGGGCTGCCCTGGCCTGCGGTTTGTGCCCCTTGGAGTGCTTCCTCCGAGTTTGCAAAGTGCTTTCACAAGCATCCTTATCTAACACGACCGTTCAACAGATTTACCCAACAAGGCACTGGTGAGCTCCTCCTGCAGCCCACATGCTGCGTGCGTGGGTGCCAGAGGGCCAAGGACATGGGAGACAGACACACCACCGCCCCCCTGCGCTCCATACAGAAGGTGAGAAGCAGTCAGACTGTTACACAAGTATGTGTAAAGTTGCAGCTGTATAAACTACAAATTCGGCGCCATCCCACTCGAAACTCTCACTGGAATTTGTGAGGAATGCGAACAAGGACATTCTAGAATCCGTACAGGACAGGAAAGATCTGCAGACAGCTCAGTGCCCTTTGGAGAAAAAGCAGAGGGAGGACTCGCCCTCCCAGGCACTCAGACTGATTCCAGAGGTGAAAAGCTGGAAGAAAGACCTCGGTTCTTGTCTTCTTTGAAGAGAGAATTCAGCAAAGAGACCAAGATTTTGAAAAAGATAAAAGCATTTCTTAGAATCAAAGTACACGTGGAAGAAGCAGAGTACACGTGGAAAAAAACCAAATACCTGTGAAAGAGCACACAGGTGAGCTCAGAGTGAGTTGCACCCAATAGGAGTGGCTTAGATTACTTACATAGGGGCAGGTTTCGGGGTTGTCTCTGGTCAATCATTTGGTCCTGGGGTGAGCACGCATCTCTCAGCCAAGAAGGATTCTAGCTGGCATCTTCTCCCTCCTTTTGTCCTCACCCTGGACCAAGGACCTTCTCCGCGCATGTGTCGGGCCGGGGAATCCACAGGAATGCGCCCGATCAGGGCCCGATGGGCCTCCTGGTATCCCATCTCGAAGCTTCAGCAGGAGTCAGCTGCCCAGCCTGGGGCCTATATATCTCCTACCTCAAGACCCGCTTCAGAACCTCAATGACAGCAGCCAACTCTGCTCCAAACAAAGGGTCCCTCTGGGGGGCTAAATTAGAGGGAGCAACGCCAGAAAGCAGAGGAGAAAGGACAGCTTCATAGGAGGTGTTGTTCCTTGCTCCTGACATGGAGACACACAAAGCCAGACCCCATGTCACACCATCTACAAAGGTAGACGCCACGCAGATTAAAGACTTCAATGGGAAAGGTATAATTATAAAGCCATGAGAAGAAAATGGAGAATATCCTCGCGACTAAGGGTGAAGAAAGCCTCCTTTAAAATAAAATAAAAAGAATAAGTAAAGTCTTCTTAAATAAAAGCACAAACCACAAAGTGAAGAACTGATGCATTTGATGACATGCATTCGACTCTGCTCAGTGACGAACATCACGTACAAATTAATGGGTGAAACCACATCTAAAACTGACGAGAGGGTGAAATCTCGACTGTGAGGAATTCCTGGAATGAATGATGAAAAGTCAGAAACTCCAACAGATAGATGGGGATGAATAGGAATTATGGGAAAGGAAGCCCAATTGGCTAATGAGTCTATGGGACACTCTCACCCTCACTGGTAACAGGATAAAGCACAGCTTTTAAAGGAGAGGACACTTTGTACCCAATAGAATCACACACAGAATTAAAAAGGGGTATGATGCCAAGTGCTGGCTAAGATGTGAAGAAAGGGGAATCCTCCGGGTCTACCAGGAGGAGAATAAACGGGATTCAGTCATCTCGGAAGGCAATATGGTGACACTCGTAACATGAAGCAGGTGCATGCCGAAGACCCAGGAACTCTGCTCCGGGGTAGACACTCCAGAGAGACCCTCCTAGGGCTCCGAGAAGGGGTCTGTGGAGGATGTCCACCAAGGGATCCAGGGTGGCATCGGGGCATTGCAGACAACCCTGGCATCCTCAGGAAGAGAATGGCCGAGTCAATGCGCCAGGTGATTGGTTGACCCAACACTCGGTCCCCACCCCTTTGTCTACCTCCACCTTGCATCCTAGAGAACGTAAATATTCACTCCTTCCAGATGCCCACACCGATAGATGTGGCTGTCAAAGAGAGAGAAGCAAGTCTGCTGAGGATGTGTGGGGACCCCTTGTTCCCTAACTGGTTCAGCTCACTAAGAACGGCAGAGACAGGGAGACGCGGGGACGGAGACGACAGGTGGAGCGGGGAGAGACACTACAGGTGCCTGAGGCGAGAGCAGTGAATGGGGAGAGACCTCCCTTTCCACCCTTCCACTGGATACTTTGGTTTTGTGCCTCTCACGTCTCTTGCCTTCTGAACTGGCCTTCAAAGGCATCCAGTGGGGTAGATGCAAGGCCTCCTGCCTCGCTGAGGACAGTAACACTGTTGGGTTCGCGGTGACAGGGTCTGTCTTCCCCTCCACCCTCCCCTCAGTCTCAGGGTCCTCCCAGCTCCTCTGTCTGCTCTGTCTGCTCTGGTCTCTGTCTTTCAGGTTAGAGGCTAAAATTCCCATCACCAAATGCCAATGTGCGTGTCAAGTTTGGGGGGTGGGGACCCACACATACCTCCAGGTAATTCTCTGACACCAACTGGATGTCCTACAATTCCACTCAAATCTGACACTGTCTACCCGGACACAGAGTCGGATCCCACAAGACTGATGCCCTCCCTTCAGATGCCAGTTGAAAGCCCAGGTTGTCACCTGTGCTCCTGACCAGCTGGCTCTAAATTCGAGGTTCCACGACCCCCTCCTTCCTTGGGTTCAATATTAATTTTCTAGAGCAGCTCACAGAACTTAGGAAACACGTTTACTCACAAGATCGCTGGTTTATTATAAGTGGATATAATTCAAGAACATCCCAATGGAAGAGATGTGCAGGGCAAGGTATGGGGAAAGGGCATGGAGCTTCCACACCCTCTCCAGAAGCTCTGCTCTCCCCAAATCTCCACGCGCTCACCAACCTGGAAGGTCTTCAAACCCTGTCCTTTTGGGCTTTTGTGGAGGCTTCATTACATAGGCAGGATTGATTAAATCATTGGCCACTGATGATTGATTCAGCCTCCAACCCCTCTCCCCTTCCTGGAGTTTGGGGGGCAGGGGTATTGGGACTGCAAGTTCCAACCCTCTAATCACAAGGTTGCACGGTTGGATCTCCTGGCAACCGGAAGTTTCTTTTCCGAAATCACATTATTAATTATTAATTTCCAAAATTAACATAACAAGAGACAACTTCATCACTCTCACCACTTAAGAATTCCAAGGGTTTGAGGAGCTCTGTGCCATAAACAGGATGAAGACCAAATACGTATTTCTTATTATAAATCACGATATCACAGAGGATCTCTGGAGAAGTCAGCTGACCCTGGACCACATGTGACTATTTAAAGGGAAAACATTGAAACACTGGCTGGAGGCTCCAGCGAGAAGACAGGGCCTGGGGACGGATGTGCCTCGAGTAGGGTGACCAGGCGTGGCCACACAGCCTCACTGCGGGGGTCCCCAGAGGTCAGCATGCGTGGCTCTGGCCTCCCAGCTGGGTGGCTCCCTCAGGGGCGATTGTCCAGCCTCCTGCAGGAGCGGGGAACATTCCAGGGAGGAGCACAGAAGGTGGCTGGGCCTCACCTGCCCACCCACACCCTCAGCCTCACCTTTACCCCTTAGCCTCCCTGGAGTCACAGGGTCTCCTGCGGGGGGAGAGGGCAGGGGGAGGGCATGCAGGCCTCACTGCTCACCCCGCACACGGGGCCAACCCACGCCGCTGGAGCCCTGGCTCCCCCCACTTGCCTCCTATGGGCCTGGCCCACCCGGGCCTCGCTTAGGTCTCACTTCCCTCCACTTTGCAAAATCCACCCACTTCTGGCTTCAAACTGCACTGCTAACGCTCCTCGGCTGTTGTTTCCTCTGTTATTCTCTTCATCCTCTCGTTCCTCCTGGGTAGCTTTAGTCGGGTTTAGGTAAATGACCCTGTTAATCCTCCTCTTTAACCAAAAGTCCTGTCCACAAGTTTCCACCCCGCACCTGGGGTTCTCCCCCAACTGAGGAAGGAAAGGGAGGACTGTGGTCAGGCCAAGCAATCCCACCAGGCCTGCCTGTCTCCAAGCCTTCAGTCGCTGTGTCCCGTCTCTCTGACATCACGCTGCATCCCAGAACGCTGAGCTTTGCCTGAAAGGGGATGTGTGGAATCTAGACGTCCCTTTTGAAGCCTGGCTTTCTAGACTGTTGCCTCACTAGAAATTCAGGTCAGTCTTGAAACTCAAAGCCAAGTAGTGACTGTCGTGTCATATCCGTTATCGGAGTGGAATTAAGTCAGCAGGAGGGAACCCACGGAACCACCTGATTTATGGGGAACTAGACATGCATCGGTTTGATGTCTGAGCAAACACCACCATCCCTCCTGGTACAATGGGCACAGGTAGCAGGGGACTTTGGCCCTACCGGGTCTTCTGGGGAGGTAAGAGACTCAGATTGAAGGATGGGGGGTGTTAATATAGCCCAGGGGGAATGGAACGTGCCCGCGGCCCCGCTGCACCAGCCCTTTCATTACTGCCTTCAGTTCTGACGTTTCAGGTTCAGGGCTTCTCATCTCTCGGAGGCTGGAAACTATGGCCATTCAGCAAGGGGACAAGGGGACAAACCTGCAGGTTTCCTGTTTGAAGTTCACGCTCAGCATGGCTCCATCCTGACCCTCAGGTCAATCAGCCCTCAGCAGCACCAGGCGTTCTTCCTACGTTGAGGCCGGGTGAGTTCAGAGCCTTGCTATACCAAGCAAAGGCACTGGGGTCAGCCCTGATACCCAACCTTTCCCTCCAGGCTGGCACCCAGGCTGACCTCACACAGCAGATGTGTCATGAATGGACATGCTTCTCAAGTGGAAGCTCTCACGGGCGTCCCAGGAGACGATGGAGGGAAGTACCTTCCCCTGCCAACCCCTGCACAGTGCCAGTTGTGGGAGGGGCTTCTGGATGACGTCTAGCCTTTGGGAAAACACATGCCGTGTGGTCCCATGGGCAGGCGGAGGAAATCCTGCTAGATGCAGTTCGCTGTGTTTTTACAGCTCCTGCAGCTACTCAGAAGTCCAATATCAAATTAGAGGCCTGGGAGAAGCTGTCCCTGACAACCAGATTCCATTCCAGAAACATCATCTCCCAATCCTCAGTCCTAGACGAAAATCCTATCATTTCTGGTAGCCACCAGTCAATTCATGTGCCCAAGAATGCAGCCACAAATGTACCTGATGACTCCCACATCTGCATCTTTGGTCTAAATCTCTCCTGAGCTCCAGACTGAGATATGTACCCCAGGCACCCAAAACCTAACATGTCTAGAATTGAACTCATACCAGTGAGAGGGGATCAGGGATCCCCAGGACAAGGAGGCCTTTATTTTTTTAAATAAGCTTATTTATTTGTTTGTTTTTATTTTTAGCTGCGTTGGGTCTTCATCGCTGTGTACGGGCTTTCTCTAGTTGCAGTGAGTGGAGGCTACTCTTTGTTGCAGTGCGTGGGCTTCTCGTTGTGGTGGCTTCTCTTGTTGCGGAGCACAGGCTCTAGGCGTGTGGGCTTCAGTACTTGTGACACGTGGCCTCAGTAGTTGTGGCTCGCAGGCTTAGTTGCTCTGCGGCATGTTGGGTCTTCCCGGGCCAGGGCTCGAACCCGTGTCCCCTGCCTTGGCAGGTGGATTCTTAACCACTGTGCCACCAGGGGAGCCTGAGGAGGCCTTTAAATTGGGCTTTGCAGAAGAGTAGGCAGAAATGGGAAAGGGGATGGACAGAAATGGAAACAGATTTGAGAAAATTTTACATAGTAGAATCAATAATGCCTGGAGATCGAGCAGATGTAGTACTGGGGTCAGGTTAATAGAGAGGAATCCAATAATATTAAACAATACATTTTAAAATATTATTTTTAGAATTGATAATACATGTACATGTTCAATATTTAAAGCCTACAAAAAGGTATAAAATGAAAAGTCAGTCTCTCCTTCTCTTGTCCATCTCTGGACTGGGTCCACCAGGGGCCATGAAATATACAATGCTCTGAACCTGACAGCACACCACGGGGATTACCCCCACTCAACACACAACAAATGGACCACCTTGCATTTAACTAGTATTCTGCTTGAACATTCAAGTTGCTCCCAAACTTCTGCTGTAGTGAATGTCCATATAGATTACATATGTATATATGCAAGTATTCAGTAAGACGAATTTGTTGAAGTGAGATTGTGGGCCAAAGGTGTATGCATTTCCAGTTCTGATTGCCAGATATTGCTGAAGTGCCCTCTACAACAACTGTACCAGTTTACATCCCCACCAGCAACATATAAGAGAGCTTTTTCCTCACATCCTCCCCCATGCTCTGTATTATCAATTTTTTATTTTTGCCAATCTGATCAGTGAAAAATTATGGCAGCTTCATATATATATATATATTTTTTTTTTTTTTTTTTTTTTTTTTTTGCGGTACGCACGCCTCTCACTGTTGTGGCCTCTCCCGTTGCGGAGCACAGGCTCCCAACGCACAGGCCCAGCGGCCATGGCTCACGGGCCCAGCCGCTCCGCGGCATGTGGGATCTTCCCAGACCGGGGCACGAACCCATGTCCCCTGCATCGGCAGGCGGACTCTCAACCACTGCGCCACCAGGGAAGCCCTTCATATATTTTAAATTGTATATTTCTTATTATGATGAGGTTGAATATCTTTTCATATGTGTAAAAGTCATCTTAACAAAACATCTCTACTGAGCACCTAGAATATGCTAGGTATTGGGCTTGCAGAGAAGATAAGAAACTGGAATGATTCCTGTTTCTGCCTTAGTCAACTTGGTGGATGAACATAGCACTCACTGAATACAAGAGGAGGAGGAATTTGGGTACGGAGTGAAGGGGGTGAGAAGAGAGAAAAGGGAAATTTGATAATCCAGGCAAGGGACTATGGTGGCCTGAACTAGCCCAGTGGCAGAGGGAAAGAAAAAGAAAAGACAGAGAGAGGAAGGGCTAAAAATGCATAAAAGATAGACTTTAAGGACTGAATGGAGGTGGAATGCAGGAGAGGGAGGAGTCATATATGATTCTTAGGTTCTGGGTTAGAGAGTTGCCTGAAATATAAATCTATTCCCTGAGAAGAAGACACAACAGAAAATGCAGGAGTAAAAGAAAACATTACGAGATCAGGCTATATGCTTCTGGTCAAGATGGAGTAACAGGACATGCAGGTACTGCCATGCCTGGAAAAAAAAAAAACAGAAAAAGAAAAGAGGTAATGTATAAAATAACAATTTTCAAAATATTGGACCTCAGACTATGAAGGACAGGGATCCTGAGAGCTGGAAAGCAAACAAGATGAGCCCAATTATGGTCCCAGCTTACTGCCTTGGGATAATTTCCAGGTGTGGCACAGGGACGGGGAGTTGAGGAGATGCAGGCGAGAGACTCAGGTGTTTAGGGTTTTCATGACAATGTACCAGAGAGGATACAAGCTGCACAGAGAGAGAGCTCTGAAGGTCTGCAGAGGGTCCCCCTTGAGTCTTCAGTTAAGAATGGTCAGTGCATGTGTGAAGAAACCAGGTGAGGTTGGGAAAGAATCATCTCAAAGGTTTAGAGACAACCGTACCCAGCATTGGCACAGAGCTGGTAATAGTGCCTTTTCCCACCATCCAAACTGGATAGTCTCATACTTTGCAGTTCATTGAGTGAAGTACTAAGAATTGTCTAACATCAATCCCCAGAATACACACTGCTCCATCCAGCCTAACAAACCTTCAAAGCGGAACCTGAAAGATTCAAATGGCTTCTATGAAGATAACTGCATCCAAGAACAAAGTTCAAGAATATCTTTATGAAAACAAAATGCCCAGTGCCAACAAAATAAAATTCACTGTACCTGGTAGTTAAACAAAAGCTACCAGGCATGCAAAGAATCAGGATAATACAACTCAAAATGAACATTAAAATCAGTCAATCAAAACTGACTCAAAACTGACACAGCTATTTGAATTAGCAGACAAGGACACAAAAATATATAGACAGTTATTATAACTGTGTTCAGAAAGCTAGAGGAAAGATGGAGTGGGATGAACTGGGAGATTGGGATTGACATATATACACTACTATGTATAAAATAGATAACCAATGAGAACCTGCTGTATGGCACAGGGAACTCCACTTCGCTGTACAGTAGAAACTAACACAACGTTGTAAAACAACTATACCCCAACTTAAAAAAAAAAGCTAGAGGAAAGACTAGAAAGCTAGACATTGTTATGTATCAGACCTATGCTGGCCCCACTGAATGAGTTAGAAAACATTTTTCCTCTTCTATTTTATTAATGTAAGATTGGTGTCATTAATTCCTTAAATGTTTGACAGAATTTACCAATGAAGGCCTCTGACTCTAAAGATTTTTTTCTCGGAAGTTTTTTTATTAATAATTCAATTTCTTTAATAGCTACAGGGCCATTCCAATTACTTCTTGTGTCTATTTTAATAAACTAGGTTTCAGAAAGAATTTGTTCATTATATCTAAGTTGTCAAACCTAATGACATAAATTTGCTCATAATATTTCTGTGTTCTCCTTCTAATATCAGTAGGATCTATTAACATGGCCCCTCTCTCTTTCTCGATGTAGGTAATTTTGGGATTTTCTTTTTCCTTTTTCATCAGTCTTGCTAGGTTTTCACCAATTTTACTAATCTCTTCCAAGGGTCAGCTTTTGACTTTATTGATTCCTCTATTGGCCATCTGCTTTCTCTTTCATTGATTTCCACTCTTACCTTTAGCATTTATTTCCTCCTACTTATTGTTGGCTTTTCTACTTATTTAATTTTTCTCTAGCTTCTTGAGGTAGAATTGTCATTAATTTAAAATGTGCTTCTTCAGGAATTTTGGTATTAAAATCAGGACAGTACCTAGGAGAGAAGGACATTGCGAGAGGTGGTGAGGAAAAGAATACTTTCTGTGTTATAGTTATTGTTATCATCGTTACTGTCAGTAGTAGTAGTAATAGTCGCAGCGTTATAGACCTTTTGATAGTCATTTCTAACTCTAATGCATGTATCAATTAGAAGATAAAAGAATTTTTTAATTTGTTTAAAAAAATAAATAATGCTTGTTTTCTCATATAAGCATTCAGGGCTATAAATTTCCACTAAACACTGCTTTGGCTCATTGCACAAACTCTGACATGTTGTTTCCATTTTCATTAAGTTGAGATATTTTCTAAAAATTACCTTGTGATTTTTGTTTGACCACAGGTTCTTTAAAAGAGTTTTTGCTTAATTTTAAAATATTTGGGGGGCTTTCTAGATATCTTATTGTTACTGATTTCTAATTTATTTTCATTGTGGGCAGAGAATACACTGTATATGACTCTAAACTTCTGAAATGTATTGAGATTTGTTTTTAAGCTCGGGTAGATGGTCTCTATGAGAAAATGCCTTCGTCCTTGCAAAGAATATGTTTCTGCAATTGCTGGGTGTAGTGTTCTATAAATATCAATCAGGTCACCTTGACAGATGGTACTGTTTAAATCCTCCATAGTTTTACTGATTTGTTGGCCTAATTGTTTTATCTATAAATGAAAGGAGGGTGTTAAAATCTCCAACCATAGGACTCAAAAATATTCTCCCCAAATGATATGAAATAACTTAGCTATGAAATTTCTATGCAAAACCATAGTCTCAACATTTCTTAAAAATAAAGAATTCCTAGACTGCAAAATAACTGTCAGTAAAAAGAGAAAAAGCAGCAAACCCCAGCACAAGGTCCCACCCACTGCCCTATCAAGGCTGCCAGAAAAAGACCACAGAGAGGAGGGGGCTGCAGGGTCCAGGCAGAAGTGACTCTTCAGAAGGTAAGACCAATCCAGCCTGAAAATGCTCCCTCTGATTCCAAAGAACAATTTCAGGGCTGGCATCACGTTAAGGGGCAGGCATGATTTAAAGGAACTGTCCTCCCAAAAAAGCCAAAGGGGAAGAAAGAAGGGTCCTTTGGAAATTAGGGGAAAACAAGAAGAAGTAAGTACAGGGTCATGCATGACAAAATCCCACAAAAGCAGAGGATTTGCAGCCCCTCTCCCAAAGCAAACTCTCATCCCAAGGACTGTAGTTGCCAGACTGACAGGAAAGGGTCATGCTTAACTAGGAATTTTATTTATAAAATAAATAAGAGGAAATAAAACCCATAGAGAACAGCTGCAAAACATCAGGAAATGAATTTATACACAAACCAGCAGAGGAAAACACACCTATCCTCCAAAAATGAAAAAGAAGAAAAGTGTTAAGTCTACACTCCAAATAGAATTAGATATAGTCAAAGCATTTGAGAATATGAAAACCCATCTGAATCAGAAATCCACATGTCAAGAACAGAAATGGACAAAAACAGAAAGAAAAGGAAAAGAGTTGATTGAACTCAGAAGAGAAGTGGAAGAAAAGGATGAAATTTCTTAGAAAAAAAGAATAAAATAATAATAATAAAGTAGTCAGCAATTAAAAAAAAAAAAAAAGAATAGGGCTTCCCTGGTGGCGCAGTGGTTGAGAGTCCGCCTGCTGATGCAGGGGACGCGGGTTCGTGCCCCGGTCCGGGAAGATCCCACGTGCCGCGGAGAGGCTGGGCCCGTGAGCCATGGCCGCTGAGCCTGTGCGTCCGGAGCCTGTGCTCTGCAACGGGAGAGACCACAACAGTGAGAGACCCGCGTACCGCAAAAAAAAAAAAAGAATAGATCACAAAGTGCCCAAGAGAAAATAGACTTAAATGCAAAACTTTTTTTTTTCTTTTCTGGCTGCTTAGAGTTTATTTTCTACTTGGTGTAAGGCACAGTGTTATGTGTCAGGAAGACTCTCAGGTGGTTTGAATAGTAGAGTGGGGTTCTCTCAACTTCCTTATTGGTGTTTTGCTAAATGCAAATTTAATACAAAGAAATTTAATCAAAGAAAACAGCAAAACAACCATGAGGATAAAAATGACACAAGAGAAAGAAGTAAAGCAAGTCAGAGAGAAAGGAGTAGAAATGGAAGAAATAATATTTGTATTACTGGAATCCCTGAGGAAGAAAAACAAAACAGTGGAATAGAATTATTATTCAAAAGTATAATCCAAGAAAACATTCCAGAAACAGGAAATGACTTGAATCTGTACATCATAAAGGGCTCACTGGGAACCTGAGAAAATTAACCCAGAATGTCCAAGTTCAAGACGTATTTTAGTAAAACTATTACATATCAAAGATGAAGGTAAAATCCTCAAGGCCTCCGGACATAAAGAAAAAAATAACTTAAAAGGCAAAAGAATTAGATTAACCTCAGACCTTTCAAAACACACGAACAAAGCAAGGCAACAATGGAGTGGCATTTTTCTTTTTCTTTTTTTTTTTTTTTTAACATCTTTATTGGGGTATAATTGCTTTACAATGGTGTGTTAGTTTCTGCTTTACAACAAAGTGAATCAGCTATACATATACATATGTTCCCATATGTCTTCCCTCTTGCGTCTCCCTCCCTCCCACTCTCCCCCTCCCACCCCTCCAGGCTGTCCCAAAGCCCCGAGCTAATATCCCTGTGCCTTGCGGCTGCTTCCCCCCAGCTATCTATCTTACTACGTTTGTTAGTGTGTATATGTCCATGACTCTCTCTCGCCCTGTCAAAACTCACCCTTCCCCCTCCCCATATCCTCAAGTCCGTTCTCCAGTAGGTCTGCGCCTCTATTCAAACACCCAACGAACAGAAGCGTGAAGGAGGATTTAAATACAGCCAAGCTGTCCTTCAGGTATCAAGTCTACAGGAAACACATTTCAAATCCACAAGAACTTAGGGAACCCTTCACCCATTAGCCCTTCCTGGGTTCCTCTTTCTCTTGAGTTGAAAGCAAAACTTAAAATTACCAACGCACAAAAGAACATGCATCCCAGCCATTAGCCCACTCACCTTCCCAACCCAACAGAAGATTTGAAGTGGACCCTCTAGCATCCTAGAGACTTCCCCCCTGCACACCCTCACCCCGACGTGCCCCTAGTAATAAGTGGGATAGATAAGAGGTGTGAGTCAAGTGGGAGAATGCTGTTTGTAAAGGGAAATAAAGCAACCCATCGTTCCTTAACCAAACTTCCCAGGCAGGACAGTTTTAGGAAAGAGCTCTATGGAGGTTAATAATCTAGAAACTGATTATTTAATCTCTCTGTGTGTACAGAATACATACAAAACCTAAAAAACAAAAGTCGAAGATAAATAAGTCTAAACATAAAACAGAACAGGGAGTGGGGTTAATATCCAGCATGTCTTCCATGAGATTCTGCATACCTGCCAGAGACAGGCCCCAAAAGTGGCTCTAAATTTCCTAGTAGCCAATAAGAAAAAGAAAACATTACCCGCTACACAGTTTACAGCATATAAAGGAAAAAAGCCATCCAGTCACTTAAGAGAAATGCAACTGTTCTTGAAGCCAGACCAAAAGGGAGTTTCTTCTGGTCATCGAGTGACCCAATGACCATCGAAATTAGTATCTTCAACCCAGCATGGTAGTGAGTAAACCAAGGCCCTTTTCTCAAAAGTCTCTAAAAAGAAGCCAGTATGGAATCTAAAACACACAACAAACTAGTGAATATAACAAAAAAGAAGCAGACTCACAGATACAGAGAACAAACTAGTGGCTACCAGTGGCGGGGGTGGGGGGGGGGTGCAATACGGGGGTAGGGGAGTAAGAGGTACGAACTGTTAGGTATAAAAGAAGCTACAAGGATATATTGTTCAACATGGGGAAGAGAGCCAATGTTTTATAATAACTATAAACGGAGTAAAACCTTTAAAAATTGTGAATCACCATATTGTACACCTGTAACCTATATAATATTGTTCAGCAACTATACTTCAATTTTTTAAAAAAGAAGCCAATGTCTTCACCTCAAAGCCCCATTCAGCCAACTGCTTGCAGTCTTGCTGTTCTGCCATAATCAGGGTGGTTTTAGGATCTCTAAGGCACAGATGTTCTCATAGTCTTCCAGCAACTCTATAAATATTGCGTTTCTTGGCCACGTATTGATGGACGAGGAGACACAGTCTGTACAAGTTTGCTGGTAAGTCAGGGAGCCCTGTCCCTGACAGCTGACCAAGCTGGCCCTGCAGCCATGCCTGGGACACAGATGGTGCCGCTGCCAGAGAGCTCTGGCCCTCTTTACTCAGAGACACCTGCAGACAGACTGACGCCTAAGAACCTAAACCGTGGCCCCTTAAGATGGGAGCAGGGGAACTACTGTGAATAAAGATAAGCATCAAGCACAGGGAGATGGGAAATGACTGAGCAGGGAGTGGTGGGGGTGGGGGACGGGCTAGACCCCTCTGCTGCCCCCACGCGGTCATGGACAGGTCTGTTCTCTCTGTGCCTCCGTTCTCCCAGCTAGAAGCGGGGGCGCGGTGGGGTGGGGGGGGACTTTGGACAGGACCATCCCCTGAGTCTCTGCTTTGATCACCTAGCACCAGGTTAGAGGAAGTGGACGAGCCCATGCTCCAAAGAGCCTCGGGCAACTCCAGGACACCCCACAATTACAGACAGCCGAGCGTCACTGCACTCCCCGGGGGCCAGCTGGGTAGGGGAGGCAAAGCCAGAAAGCGCCAAAGCCCAGCAGAGGGGACGGTGAGCTCCGTGTTTCTCTGTCCAGAGGCACTGGCAATTCTCTCATGCCCAAGTCAATATGGGGGTGGTTAAAAGTATATGCGATCAGATAAAACCAGCATTTAACCTTTTCTCACCACTAACCAGCTGCGTGGCCTTGGAAGCACTACCTAGCCGTGCTGAGGGCTCAGTTTCCTCATCTACATAATAGCAATAAAAATAGAATCTGCCCCAAGGGTCATGGGGGGAATCACAGGAAACAGGGCGCTTATGCACAGTTCCCAGAATGCAGTGAACATTCAGGAAGGATGTACTATTGTTTGTTCCTGGAAGCCCAGGTCCCATGTTCCTCCTCTGGTGGCTTTGTTATTGGGAAACACTTTTAATTTCTGGCTAAAGGAGCCACCAAGATCCCTGCCTTCCCACTGCCCCCTCCCTGTCTCCCTCTGTCTCCCTGTCTCCTGGGTCATCCACTTTCTCCCTCTCATGGGAACAGAAAACCATCTCCCCCACCCCCATTCCTGGTGTCCCCCAAACACATCCTGTGAACTGAAGAACTCACTGTTAGGAAACAAGCAAGGAGTAGAGAGAAAAGGAGAAATAAAGAGTTCAGAATCTCCCAAAAAGGTTTCATCTTTGTCCCAGTTCCTGGACCCCTTTCTGAGGTCATTCTGCTTGTAGGTGAAGCTGTCCTGAGTGATGGAGATTGGGTGGCGGAGCTGTCCTGAATGATGGGGGGCTTGGATCAGGGGGTGCTGTCCTGAGTGATGGGCACCTGGGGTCAGGGAGACTTGAGTCCTTTCTGACCCGGTTCTTCATCTCTGCTGCCGGTGATTGGGTCTCAGAAAGAAGTCACCTCCGTCCGCTTTGGTCTGCAATCGTACTCGGTGCTTTACTCATTTACTCTTTCTTTCAAAAAAAATTGTTGAGTGCCTTCCTCTCTGAAGCTTCTGCCACTCCGTTGCCTCTAGCACACGCGTAATTCTTTACATCTTCCATGAAGTTACAGGCCACAGAGGGGCAGGGACCCTCTGCTGATGGGGTCTCAGGATCACCAGAGTACAGGACCCCACTTCTCTGCAGAGAAGAGAGGTGTTTCTGCCTTAGGGCACATCTGTCCCACTGTGCTGTCGAAGAAGGAAAACCAGACAGGCAGCAGCTTGTCTCCAGGGACTCTGCAAGTTAGAGGAGAGGTGGGGCCAGCTCTGCCCTAAGCCAACTCCACTCCCTTAGTCTGCTGGGCTGCCAAAAGGAAGTGCCACATACAGGGCAGCTCAAACAACGGAAGTTTATTCCAGAACAGCACTTAGACTTAGAACAGTCTAAGTTCAAGGTATCTGCAGAGTTGGTTTTCTCCAGGGCCTCTCTCTTTCGCACGTAGACAGCCGTCTTCTCCCCGTATCCTCACATGGTCTTCCCTCTGTGTGTATCTGTGTCCGGATCTCTTCTTCTTAAAAGGACACAAGTCAGATTGGATTAGGGCCCAGCCATATGGCCTCACTTTAACTTAGTCACCTCTTTAAAGACCCTAGCTCCAGGGCTTCCCTGGTGGCGCAGTGGTTGAGAATCCGCCTGTCGATGCAGGGAACATGGGTTCGAGCCCCAGTCCTGGAAGATCCCACATGCCACGGAGCAGCTAAGCCCGTGTGCCACAACTACTGAGCCTGTGTGCGCGCCTAGAGCCGGTACTCTGCAACAAGAGAAGCCACCGCAATGAGAAGCCCACGCACCACAGCGAAGAGTAGCCCCCGCTCGCCACAACTAGAGAAAGGCCGCGCGCAGCAACGAAGGCCCAACGCAGCCAAAAATAAATAAATAATTAATTTAAAAAAAAAAAAAAAAGGCCTTACCTCCAAATAGGGTCACATTACGAGGTCCTGGAGGTAGGGTTTCAACATATGCATTTTGAGGAACATGGGCACCCACCACCCCATGCAAAGGCAGCAGAAAACCCATCACCAGCTCCAGACGATTGCTGATTTTCAGCCTGTACTATTATTGGTTATCTTGGATCGAGCTTTTGATGGATTGTTTTGAAATCAACAAAAATAGAAGAGCAAACATATCAGTGGGGTTGTGGATGAGTATGTCCTAGAACACCTTTCAGTTGGACGGGTGGGTAAGAGAGGGGGACCGTGACAGGTGGGTGAGGGAGGGGGACTGTGACAGGTGGGTGAGGGAGGGGGACTGTGACAGGTGGGTGTGGATGGTCAGATACAGCAGTGCTAGAAGTGATAGATGAATGGGATAGATAGAGAAGAGAGAGTACGGACAGTATGCTTATATATACAGCGTTCACCTCTGTGGTGGGATTATAATTCTTATTTTCTGCTTCTTATTTTTCTGGATTTTCATAATTTTCTACAATTAACGTGTACTGTTTTAAAAATAGAAAATATAAATAGATATTTCCACTTAGTTAGAAGTAATACACCCGCATTTTTGCCTGCACTGACAAGGGGACATACTGGAATGTGATCCCTAAACCAAGTTCTGCTCTGGGGAAAATGGTTTCTGAAAGGGCTCAACCTATAAAACTCAATGCTATAAAATTCTTAAGACCCTTATGAACACATAAATGAGTCTTGGAGGTTCCAAGCCAAAGCCATGAGTACTTTTATTATGGTTCCAGAAATGGTGCAGAGCCACCCGGTTGCAGATGGTTTTAATTAATCCTGGAACGGGCAATCAAGCATGTCACTCTAAATGATCCTGAGGACCCGCACTCATTTTAAAGATACGGATAAGTGTCCAAAATACCGGTGGCCCAAGGTGGGGATCTTTCTTGGCCTCCCTCGTCATTTTTATTGTAACAGTGTTATTAATGCTAGTTAACCAGACCAGCATCTGTGCTTCTCAGATATCTTATTGATCATAACTAATATCTATTTGGCGCTAATTCCTTGATTGTGTACTCAATCTTCCAGTTGTAAAATTAGTAATACTTCTGTACTAAAGCAGATCTGTATAACAAAGAGGCATCCATGAATGCACCATATTGTGAGCACCACAGACTACAGAACTGTGAGAAATGATTTCTGTTTGTAAACCCCCAGTCTGTGGTATTTTGTTATAGCAGCCCAAACGGACAAAAACAACATCCTTGTAAACAACCAAAACGCTTAGAAACAAGACCTATGGAGCAGAGAGGCATCGGCCAAAGGAAGCAGCTTCTGTGGCCAGAACCCACTTTCCCTCCAGTTGCATCCATTCAACATCCACTGGCGTTTGACCTGAGGCACATCCATGCAGGGTTGGGTCAGGGGCCGAGGGCTGGCATTGGGAGGAAACGCAGAGCTCAGGCCAACACAGTCTCCGTCGCAAGTAACTTGATGTGGGCGTCAGTTTACAAACATATGATGTGCGTGGCCTACCTCTTAGTGGGGCTCAGTAGATTTTAGCAGAAACAAACTGGAAAGGGGACACGTGAAACTCGGTAAGGAGACTCAAAGGAATGTCCTGGGCCACCTGGGTGCACGATGCCTAAAGCAAGGCACACAATCACATCGGTGCTCGGGGGAAGGACACGCCGCAGTCACCTTCCATCTCCAGGCGCTTTGGCAGGACCACCTCTTCTCCCCCCCAGTTCCCCTCCACCCACTACGGGAGCGCTGGAGCCTCTGCAGCCATCACATTCTGTGACCTGGGAGTTCTAAGAACTCTGCTGACTGCTCTGTGACCTGGTGGCCATCGCCCATCTGAACACAGGACATTCATATCACACCTCCAGCCAGAAGGATCATTTTCAGTGCAAAGGTGAACACAGAGATGAGAGCTTCCCAAAGGGGTGGGTCCAGCCGTGGAGACTGAGCCCCAGGAAGTGGGACAGAGGCCAGAGACCCCTGAGTAAGGGTACACAGATGGGCTCTGGTTGGCCAGATGACTACAGAGAGCCTTCTGGTAGTGATCAGAGAGTCTCAGAAAAGGACTACATGCACAGGCAGGGTTGCAGCTCCATTCTGGTCAGAATCCTGTAAACAGACAGTGTGCGTGGTGCCCGAAGGAGCAGAGAGCTTCCTCCCTGGCTTGTCCAGTTCTCCTAGTGGCCACTGATGGGGAAAGGGGCAGGTCACAATAACTGCAGTAGTCAGCTCAGCTGCCGTCACAAGGCTGGGCAACTTAAACAACAGACATTTATTCCCTCTCTGTTCTGGAGGCTGGAAGTCTGACATCAAGCTGCCAGCAGGGCTGGTTTCCCCTGAGGCCTCTCTCCTTGGCGTGTAGATGGCCGTCTTCTCCCTGTGTCCTCACATGGTCCTCCCACTGTGTGTGTCTGTGTCCTGATCTCCTTATAAGAACACCAGTCATATGGGATTAGGGTCCAGCCATGTGACCTCATTTAACCTTAATAAGAAGGTTTTGTCTCCAAAGAAAGACACATTCTGAGATCCTGGGTGTTCGGGCTTCACCACATGCATCTAGGGGACACGCACAGTTCATCACAACCACCATCCTGGAACCACATGTGTCTTCCCTGACTTCACACACACGCTCACACACAGTCACACGCAATCACACACACAACACGTGCACACACACTCTCATACTGACTCACACACTCACATTTACACACGTTCACACACACTCGCACACTTTCACAATTATTCCCCGAAGTAACAAGACCTGCTGACAAGTGACTCCCAGGCAGAGAAGACCCGTCTCCCACACAGGAGAGAGCAGTGCAGGGCCCCGTGCAGGCTGCGTGCAAGCATTCGTGTGAGGGGTGCGTCCCCCCTAACCAGGGCTCAGGCGGCCTCTGGAGGAAGTAGTGTCCCGGCTGACACCTGAAGGTGGGTCGTAACTGCCCAGGCAGAGTCCGAGAAGGGTAGAGCGTCCTGGCATCAGGACGGGAACGGTGTGTGTAGGCTTGGCATTGGAGGAGCTGGTGGTCAAGAACCATGAGGCACGGGTATATTACTCAGCCATAAAAAAAGAACAAACTAATGCCACGCGCAGCGACGTGGATGGACCTAGAGATTGTCAGGCTGAGCGAAGCAAGTCAGACACAGGAAACCAAATATCCTATGATGTCGCTTATATGCGGAATCTTAAAAAAGGGTACGAATGAACTTGTTTACAAGACAGAAGTAGAGCCACGGATGTAGGAAACAAACTTATGGTTACCAGGGGATGGGGGGGAAGGGATAAATTGGGACATTGGGACTGACATCTTCACAGTACCACCTATAAAATAGATAACTAATAAGAACCTGCCGTAGAGCACAGGGAATGCCTACCCTGGAAAAGAATCTAAAAAAAAAAAAGAAGAGAGTGGATATTTGGCTAGGCATCACTGACTCACTCTGCTGTACACCTGAAACTAACACAACATTGTAAATCAGCTCTACTCCAATAAAAATTTTTTTGAAAATGCCACGAGGAAAAGAACCCCAAAATCCTGTGGTGCAGAGGAAGGTGGCTCGGGGCGGGCTGGAGCTACACCGGGCCTGGGGGGGGCGGGCCCATTCTGCTGAGAGCCAAGGACACCGCCGCCTCCTGGCCTGACTTGCACTTCAGGACACTGGCTAGGTGCGGACTGGCTGGGAGGGGAAGCAGGACTGGGCGTTGGTGAGGGAGGCACTGAGGGGGCGGGGACGAGGCTCTGGGGAGGCTGGGGGGGGTGGGGCAAACCGTATGGGCCTCCACCCCTGGGGTCAGATCACATGGGGAAAGAATCACTCCTTGTGACCCCGCCAGCCTCTCAGCACCTTTCCTTACCACAGTGCCGGTGGGGGGGGGGGGGGGTGACCCAACATCCTGGGGACACAGAGAGGAGCCCCATGGCCCCTCCTCCGGGATCAGCTGCCGACCGCAGCCGCAGGCCAGTCAGCCACCTCTGCGGCTGCGGGGCTGCCACAGGAAGGCGCAAGCTCCTTTCAGGGTCCCCGTTTGGGCTGGGAGCGGATTTAGATGAGGCCCCAGCGGCCACGAATGCCTGTGCCCTGCAGAATCTGGTCCTGGGGCTGCAGCACCACAGTGGCGCCTGCTGCCTGTACTTGTGCCCCAAGGTTGGGCAGCCCTAGGCCTTTGATCTCATCCTCTGGGCAGTGACTGCACCATGGGGCAGCTCTGTCCACCTGAGGCAGGCTTTTCTCCAGGCAGGCTGCTCTGGGCCAGCCCACACCTGCGGGTAGCGGGGCAGCCTGAGCCCACCACAGGCCCTAGGAGGGAAGGTGTCCCGGACCGCCCAGGGGTACCTGACGGGGGCCCAGGGCTGTGAGTGAGGCTGACTCCAGAGGGTATCTCTCCTAGGCACTGGGGGAGGGGACGATACTTATGGCTTTAACTGAGTCAGATCAGCTGGACAGATGGGGGGCTTTCGAGACAAGGAGGTCCCCTGAGGCCACAGAGCCCTGGTGAGCTCTAGCTGGGCAGGCAGACAAGATCGGCAGCCCCGATTCCTCCCAGATTCAGGGCCGAGGAGGGCTGTGGAGTGGGAGGGCAACCGTGCATTCCTGTGGCTTATCTTCAGGCTCCTCTCCTCTCCCTCCCCTCCCCTCCCATCCCACGGTCTCTGGTTGGCTGTGAATTGGCTTTTTCCAGGAGCTCGGATGGAATTCCACCGTATCTTGAGCATCACAGTGAGCCATGAGCCTCAGAAACAACAAAGCCCAGTTTCCTGCTGTGCTGATGGGAATCTCCATCCGAAAGGCATGGTGGGAGGAGCCGGCACCTCCACCCTGAGGGAGGGGCTGCCTAGCTGCAGGGGTGGCCACACAGAAGCTGCTGCAGAGGCCCACGGAGCAGGAGTGATGGGGAGAAACCTGCCCGCTCTCCAAGCTGCTGGGGCCTTTCGTTGGCCAAACGCAATCCAGGAGTCGCCTAGGCAGGGGCAGCTCCTGAGCACAGAGCGGACCCGGAACGGCATTTGTCAAACTTCCTCCTGGTGACCCCAGGCACCCGCCATGTGGACCCTCTGCCTCTGCACGTCCATCACAGTTTGGTCCAGAGCCCGCACAACAGCGCAGAGCCGAGCCTCCGGATAAGGAGAGCTCTCGTAGGCAGGCAGGTGTGGAGGGGACCCCAATCCCTCAAGAAGTTGCCCCTTGTCCACAGCATCCCCAGGTCCAAGCCTGCATGTCACCCGGCCTCCCCTCCAGCCTCCTTTTGTCCTGAGCACATCTGACTCTCCAGCCCCTGCTCAGGCAGGACCAGTCTCCAAAACCCCAGTGACTTGGTTCTGGCAGCCTTTGTGGGTCCTCTCCCGCGGCCACCCCGTGTCCTCTGCTGACCGAAGGCCAGGCCTGGGACTTTCCTGGGGCCCCTCGGCAAGTCGGGGAGGAGCCAGGTCCCGGGCACCTGTGCAGCCACACACACGGCCTCTCTGCTCCCACAGCGCTCAGGGGACAGTGCCAGCCAGTTGCCAACCATACGTCCCTTACCCAGTTATGGTCAGAGACATGAAGAGTGACCTTTGGGGGCCTCTTTCGTCTTCCTGGAAACGCGCCGTGTGGCTTGCGGGATCTCAGTTCCCCGACCAGGGATCAAAGCCAGGCCATGGCAGTGAAAGCCCGGAATCCTAACCACTAGGACACCAGGGAACTCCCCACCCCGGTTCTGATGTTCTGACTGATCCCCTTCCACTGACTGCATTCATTTTGGCTACTTTGCAAGTTAAAGGCATCCACTATTAACTGAACATAAATGACAGCAATAAGAAGGTATCTTCATCCCTGGACACAAAGGGACACCCGGCCACAAGTGGGCATCTCTGGACATGAGTGGGCACCCTGGACACCAGGCATGTGGGGGAAGCAGCAGCAGCGCTGGGCTCAGGTGGCCCCGCTCCCCCTTCTTGGCTGCCCCGAGGCAAGCTGTAAAAACAGCCTCAAGGCTTTTGCTGCCTGGTGACCAAACCAGCCCCAAGGAGAAGGCGCCTGATGAGAGGGACCAGAAATAAGCAGGTAGGAGGGGCGGGGTCAAACCTTTGCGGGGAAACGGCCCCCCTGCCCCTGCGCATCTCCGCCTCCCTGCCAGGGAACCGCTGCTCCCCAGAGGACACCCAGCTTCCTTCCACTTGGGCCCCTGCCCGTGGGGAAAGGGTGGGTCTGCTTTGCTGGAGGCCAAACCGGCCACTAAGTGGGCAGTGGGTGGGAGGAGCCTCTGCAGTGACGACACAGAGGGCCCGTTCCTCCTTCCTCTATCCCTCAAATCCGCTCCCGCCACGGGAACCTCGCCTTGTTTAAAGCCTTTCCGCATCTCCAGTTGTTTTTTGTAAAGTGGCAGCTTCGGGGCTGCCCACCTGCTCCTCAGCACCTCTCCCACACCCTTCAGGACCACCCAGTCTCCCAACCTTCTGACCCACCCGTCATCTGCCAACTCTGCTCTTTCTGGAACCTTCTCCAACAGTCCCAGCAGGATCAGGGCTCCCCCAGCAAGCGTTCCCAGTGTAATCGTGGCCTGCTGTTCGGGGGGATGGTGAGGACATCAGGAGGGTCAGGAGTGCCCTCCTCCCACGAGGACCCGACTGAAGCCACGTAAGCCTCCCACCGTGGGTGACATATTCTTGGTCCTGTTGCCTTGCAGGACAGGAGATGGTTCTGACAGCGGTCCAAGGATCGCCACCTGACCATATCCAGGGGATTCTTCTTGGTCTCCATGAACTGGATCCCTCAGCAGCATTTGACGCCTTCTGGAAACTCTCTGGTTCTCTCACTCCCTCCCTGTTGCCCAGGACCCTCCTTCCTAAGGTCGGAACCCTCGGGACTTTGCCCTAAGCTCTCTTTGCGCCCCACTCAGCACATCCCCTGGGATGTCCACTCCGACATCCCACAGCACATCCCCTGGATGTCCACTCCCACAGTGTCACCCTCCACGAAGGGACACGCCAGGGACTCCCCAGTCCAGACCCCAGCCGAGACTTTCCATAAGAGCAGCCAACAGTGAGCACCTACTGTGTGCCAAGGTCAGCAAGCTGTGTGGATTATCTCATCCCACCCTCCCGAGGCCCTGTGTGGACCAGGAACCTACCTGTGCAGAGGCCACGCACTTGTCAAAGGTCACGTCGTAAGTGGTCAGGCTGGGATTAAACCCAGGCGGTCCCCTGCAGCACCCTGACCATTGTGCAGAGGTCCACACAGAACACACAGAGCACACCTTGGTCAAGGACACGTCGAGGGTTCCTGCACCAACCCCCTCCGGGGAGGGGCACCTGGCTGATCTGTGTACGTAAGACAGAGGCAAGTCTGCACGTGCTCTCGGAGAGTACTGGAGGACGAGGGACAAATTGGGGATGGGCTGGACTGTCAGTGTGAGCCCACATGTCGTTCTCAGAGAGCCCAGCCCTGGGCTCACCACACACACTCAGGACCACAAAGGCTCCGCAGGGCCGCCTTTGATGTCCCTGCGTCTGATCTCTGTGTGAATCTGTTGTCTCTGCAGGTGTCACACTCAGCTGTCAGGCTCCACTGGTGTCTGGCTGACTGCTCTATTGTGTTGACAATGACCTGGACATAAATGCTCCACATTCTAATCCAATTAAATCTGAGCTCCTTGGTGGGGTGGTTTTAAGGCCAGGCTATGAGGTTTGCTCTGACCCTACTGGAGCTCTTTGCATTAGTCTCTGTCCCCACTTCTCTCTGGTGGTAAAATCCAGCTGCCTGTGGCTTAACTTGTGCTCTTATGGAGCTGCCAGCCTCCTTTCATTCTCACCTCCACGGTGGAGCTGCCAGCCGCTTCCCACTACTCACCACCAAAATGCCCACAGTTCTTGAGAGCTCCCTTAGGCTTGGACTTCCCTACGCTCTATTCTAAATAAAGTCAGTTGTCATGGAGAGAGCTTCAGAGCTGCCTATCCTTACGGCTTCCTCTCCCCTAGGGAAGATCTCAGACCCACCGTCCAGAGCTGGGGTTGTGGCATGACACCCCCACTTTATGAACAGGGTGTTGGGTGGGGACGGCAGCTTCTGGTCTTCTCAGGCTGCCTCTCCTGGGGGGAACCTCCACTTTAGAGGCAAGCTGAAGAGACACTGATGGGGCCCCAGTATTCTCAGCATGCCATGCCTGGGGTAGAGCCCCCCAGCAAATAACAGTGAGGTCTGGCCAGGTGCAGGGAGCCCTGACATCTCAGCTGTTCATGACTAAAATTTAGTCTCTGTAACGTGGAGGTTGGGGTGGAGGGGATGAGAAATCCTGCCCCTCCCAGGGAAATACCGTATCAAGATTCCTTGTCTAGAAAGTGGAGAGACATGGCATCCCCTTGTCTGGGAGCTGGGGGAAGAGGGACACAAATGCACACACATATACACACATGCATACACACACACGTTCCCTGTGTGGGCCTGGCACCCAGGACCCTCCAGATCCTAGAAAAGAACTCATGAATAGGTGAAAATGTGAGGAAAGATTCAAATATGAAACTTGAGTAGACATTCCTCTTATTCCTGGATCCTAAGTTCCTGAACAGGGTGAATGTTGAATGCAGGTTTATCTCCCTTCCTGATGAGGTGAGTGGGGACCGGCACCTGGGCTCCTACCCCCCAGTCCTGTCCACAGCAGTGCGGCAGCTCCACGGCCCCCAGCCCTCAGGACCTCAGTGCAGGGAACTCCAGACTCTCCAAACACACACAGCACAGGGAGCATTTGTCTCAGTCAGAGTCCCAACCTCACCTCGGCCAGAAATGGTGCCCAGGGACTCCCACGCTAATAAATGTTTCTAGAAATAAGTGCACAAAGGACATCAGACTGCCGGACCGGACCTAGAGACACCTTGCTCCCTGCACCCTCCGTCACTCACAGCCCACGTCCTTTGCTGGATCCTCTTCCCCACCCGCCTTCAATTGATACAAAGCAGGGCACAGGGGTGACACTTAGTGTGCCAGATGGAGGGAACCAGCCCTCTGCCATTGTGAGACTCAGCGACAAAATAAAGGAGTGAGACGAAGAGGAGGAGGTGTGAGACGTCCGGGAAAACCCAGGCAGAGGGAAGGGCAGAACTGGGGCTGGGGTCGGGGTGGGGGTCCCAAATGTCCTGGGGTCCCCACCCTGGTGGACACACACCCTCTCCGATTATTCAATCAAACTCTAACCAGGGCAACAGGATTTCTCAGATGTGATTAAGGTCTCAACTTTACTGGCTCTCAGATAGGGAGATTATCCTGGCGGGCTTACCGATCATATGACTCCCCCCGATAAATCCAAGTCTAGAGGTCAGAGGGGTCAACATGATGTACAGTCTCCTTTGCTGGCTTTGAAGATGGAGGGGGCCGTGTAGCCAGGAACATATGCAGGGCCTCTAGCAGCTAAGAGCAGCCCCACCGACAGCCACAGGAAATGGGGCCCTTAGCCCTTCAACGGGCCTTTGCCACACCCCGTGAGCCTGGGCGAGAACCCCGAGCTCCGGATGACATCTTGGCTCCAGTCTGGAGAGACCCTGCACTGAGAACCAGCAAACCTGGACCCCAACTCCAGGCTGCAGAGCTGGACTACTTCCAGCCTTGAAGTCTGTGATATTTGTTACCCAGCAGTAGGTGCTGACACAGCATCCCTGTGCGTTCTTCACCCGACACATTCAGCAGCCCCGCTGCAGGTTCAAGGAGGCAAAGAACTGGGTTAGCCGTGCCCTGGTTTTGCCAATGAGCACAGTGAAAGACGAGAGGGCCAAGGGGCTGACAGAGCACGCAAAGGCATGACCAATAGTCCACTGACCAGGATTCAGGCTGGGCGGGGGGAGGGCAGAGAGCCAGAGCTGGACGGAGCTGGCCTGGGGGTCGGAGGTCTCAGTGGGGCCAGGAGGTCTCTAAAGTTAGCATAGTGAAGAAAGTGCACTGTAGAGCTAAGGGGGGTGGTCGGGTGGCCCGGTGCCTGGCCCAGGATTGCAAGGGTCACCACTGTTGGTAAGCGTGGGGTCCACAGCCAAGAAGGGCCCCTTGACGGCCATGTGCACACAGGAGTAGCCTCTTGGTGGGGGCCCAGCTTCTTATGGGAGCCAGGAAGTGAGGACTCTTGGGGAGGGGAAGGCACACACAGCATGTGCTCCAGAGGCCCTCAAACAGGGAGTGACCAGGGCAAGCCAGGGGCTGGGCCGCACACCCACCAAGGCTGCCACGCCCCCCAGGACATCATCTGAGAAGAGGGCCAACATTTTAAAGGTTTGAGATGGTCTGAGACCCGCGAGCACTCTGACCCCACACCCCGGCCGCCAGAGGCCACGTCATCTGGCAGACGTCCAGCGAAGATGACCAGCGGAGGCTCAGGTAGCGGGAAATGCGCTGGAGTCAGCGTGCATTCACGTTCAGATCACAGACTTCTGGTCCTCGGCCGAAGCTGCCTCACGAAGCAGAAGTGCCAGGCGTTTCAGATTCTGTCCCTACACTGTGCCCCTACCCGCACCTCTGGGCACCTGGAGGGGACCAGCAGGCTCAGGGGACCAGCAGATCTCTGGGCAGGAAGGGGGCGGGGCCTCTGAAGGACACAGGGACTGCCCTGCCAGGTTCTCTCCACGTCCACTCATAGCCATGGCCCACCTCTTGTCCCCAGCAAGACCATGCTGAAGCCAACAGCCCACATCCAAAAGCCTCGGCCCCAGAACTGGAACATGGACAAGGCCCAGCGAGAGGTCTGCGGACAGAGTGCCCCCACCAGCTGCTCCCAGGTCCCCAGGACCAGGCGGGGGTCTTGGCAAGCCCTAGGCGACCTTGAAATGCTGGAAGGATAGTCTCCCCTCCATCCTCAAAGCGCAGGGTGCCAGTGGGAAGCACAAAACCTCTTCAAGCTGGATGGGTAGATCCCTCCTGCCTGCCCACATTCCCCTGGTATGAAGCTCTCTTTGCCACTCTGAGCTCTGACATTCTGGAGCCTCAGGCACTCCCCATCTGTAAAATGGGCATGGGGGACTTGCCCGTTCTAAGAGGCCAGGTGGGGTCTCTGTGAATTCCCTGAAATAAAACTGGAAACCCCAGAAGTAGCATGACTCTTTACTCAGAGAAAGCACAGACATGGCAGACAGAGCTCAGCCAGAACGAGAGTGCAGGGGACCCCACCCCGAGACCGTGCTCACAGCGGGGGGCCGTTAGGAAGGAGGCCCACCCAGTTCCAGCCCCTGGTGGTGGCCCCAGAAAGCAGGTCTCAGGCTGTGCTGTGGCTCCTCGGAACCCCCAACCCAACCCTCAGTCTTCCAGATCTTTAGGTGGGCTCCCTACCAAGAGGACTCAAAGCCTGCGAAGCGAGGACCTACAATATCCCCTCCCAATCTCTCTTCCCCCAACCCCCAGCGAGGTGGGAATAGGCACACCTTTCCAGGGTGGTGCCGGGGTGGGGCCAGGGCTGGGGGTGGAGTCAGAGTGGGAGGTGGGGCCAGGACCGGGGGTGGGGTCAGGACTGGGCGTGGGGCCAGGGCTGGAGGTGGGGTCAGGGCCAGAGGTGGAGTCAGAGCCAAGGGGTGGAGTCAGGGCTGGGCTGGGGCCAGGGGTAGAGTCAGTTGGGAGGCGGGGTCTGGCCGGGGCTGTAGATGGGGCCCCACGGGACTCAGTGCTAGGAACCCCGAGGCCCCAGCCCAGCCTGGGACAGCGCGGCGAAGCCGCGGTGACTTGTGCCCAGCACGCAGGCTCCAGCCGCGGCACGTTTTCTTTCACCAGCCCAAAGGCCGCCCAGGCAGGGTGGGGGGCAGCCGAAGAGTGTCCACCGGCTCTCCACTTTCTTCCGCTTCTTCAGGCGGGTCCCCTCGGACTCACCGGGCCCTCACACCACCTGGTCGGTGCGTTTGCTGCGCCACACCACCACGCCGGTCATGGCGATGGTCAGCAGGATGGGCACTGCGATGAGCGGGATGAGAATTTCGTCTGGGGGGTCCTGCCAGTGTTGCCTGTCCACGGAGCAGTTCTGGAAGAACCGCCTGTGGACCCCAGCGATGAAGCTCTCCGCCAGGGGGTTGGGCCAGTAGCAGCCCACCACGTTGGTCTCCACCTCGGTGCAGTTGGTGAAGCTCTCGTAGTACCTGCGAAGGCAGAGGGCTTGACCGCCTGGCTCCTCTGCCCCTCCTCACTCTGGCCCTGACCGCCGGGAAAGTGGGGGGCAGTCCTGTCTGGCTGCCTGCTCTCATCATGGCCCCAGGCCACAGGGGAAGGCCTCTTGCTATGAGCCCTACTGGGCCTGCTGGGCCAGCAGGGTCCATCTCCCTGGGGTCCTTGCCCAGAGGTTCTCTGGCATGGCGACCCCATGCCCTGCTTCCCACCTCTAGGCCTCAGCCCCGCTTTCATCTGCCCCTGAGCCCCCTCCCCAAAGTGCACAGCCATGTTCTACTCCCCGTCGCAGGCTGCCGCGTCACAAACTCGATTCCCCTCGTGCCCACCCCAGCAGACAATGACCTCTGCACAGAGCCTGATGTCATCGAGCCCAACTCCTGGCCCTCCCATCTTAAAACAGAGGCAGCAGAGCCCAGCATGGAAACTCTGAGGCCATGAGCTCCCCAAAATACACCTCATGCCCGTCCTGCATCTCCTACGTCATCCCTGCCTCATCTTGGTCATCCACATCCGTCATCTGCTTCCTATGAGGATGTGAAGTCCCAACGCCCAAGGTCTGGGCCAGCACTTCTCAGGTCTTCCCAGGGGGTACTCTGGGCCTGGCTTCTTTTTCCAAGACCAAGGGATGTGTGGAGTCACAGCCACTTGGACCTGCAAGGCCCTTGTCACCTAAGGCCACCCTATGGGCCCCCCGGGGAGGAGGTCTCTCTGAGGCAGGCCGAGGGCCAGCGGCCTCCCAGTCAAGTCAACCTGCCCTCATTTACCTGGTTGGGGGGGGGGGGGCGTGTCCCACCTGTGAGCCCAGCCCCGGCCTGTCTTCCTCTCAGAAGTCACCTCCCGCAGCCCCCATCTGACAGGACATGTGGGATTCCCCCCGCCCCAGGGTCTTCCTGTCTGTGTCAGTCAACCAGAAAATGCACTCAGCAAACCACCCATGAGGAGCCACGTCCATCCAGCGGGCTGGCTCTGGACGGTCCTTGAAGCCAACCAAGGGCTACAGCTACCAGGACCCAGAGTTCAGCCCCACGGCCAGCTGGCCTGGGATTAGCGGCCCCTAGGGGTGGTGGCCTAGGCTGGCAGCCATTATCCAAGGTGCTCTGGTGAGAGGGCTGGTCAGACACGTGCCAAGGTGCACCAGCTCCACCACTGCCCACACTCTCTTGCAGCTGGCAGAGTGCTGCATGCAGGACAGGTATGGGAGCGGGAGAGGCTCCTGCCCCAGATCCCCACAGGCACCAGGCCCTGTGGTCCCCCTCCTCCCTCCGGTGCGGACCCAGGGCGAGTGGCCTGGCCTGAGCAACAGGAAGGAACTGCTTCCTGCAAGGAGCTTCCTGTACAGAACCTCGTCTCTGCCTGGAAAGGCGGTGGGAAACGGGGCGGCTAATCACTCAACCAGGCCTTTGTAGTGCCCACTCCTCCTGGCAGCCCCGGGCAGTTTCCCAGTCCAGACGCTTGGGTTGCTGGTCAGGCGCACGTCTGCCCTGCACCCCTCAGCTAACGCAGACAAGGGAGAGCCCCACGAGGCAAAAGAGAGCGGGAAGCAAAGGGTACGGCCTGGAATCTGTGTGCAGAGCCGTGATGTGGCCCCTGGGACATGCTCAGGCTCTGGGACACCTCACCAGGCAGGTCCTCAGGCAAACCCATCACTCCCCAAGACGCACCGGAGGGGGTCTGCCACCCCAGACAGAGCCTCTAACCGGACACCCTGCCAAACCCCGACCCACCCCAGGGCTCAGTAGGGCTGAAACGAAGCAGATGGAACTTGGGGAAGCCCCACGGTGGACAGCAAGCCTGCAGGGGCTGGGGAGTGGTGTGTGGCCCAAGTGACCCCCATGCACAGAAAACAGCACAGGACAGCAGCTTAGGGGTCAGGATGAAGAATCAATGTCCTTCAATCCCAGCTAGGCCACTGACCATCTTCCTGACTTTGCCCACATTACTTAGCCTCCATAAGCCTCAGTTTCCCCGCCTGTAAATGGGGTTCATAATTCTTATCCGATAAGGTGACTGAAAGGACCAAATGAGGTGAAGTGAATACACTCCTGGCAAGTGCCTGGCACATAGTAGGTGCTCGGTGAGGTCTCGGGGTGAGCCCCAAAGGCCAGGAATGGGGCAGAGCTGAGCACAACACCTATCTCCGTGGATTGACCTACGGGGCCAGGCACAGAATGCCCACACCTGGTGCTTCCCAAGAACGCTGGGAAGTGGCTCCGAATTTTAATAGCAAACGCTTTCAGGATAAAAGACACAGAAGGTCAGGCACTCAGGCACATGGCAAGAGTTGTAGAGGCCAACTCCCACATCCCAGCATCCCGCCCTTCCCTGGGCTGGGGAGGCAGAAGGCAGGGACGCACACATTTGCACACACTGCTCTCAAGCCCTGTTAACTCGCCAGCCCAAGTTCAGGCTGGAGGTGAAATCAGGGTGTCCTTCACAAGGAAGCTGCTGTTTGTGTGACATCACAGGACCAGGGTCACAACAGGGTCTCTGCTTCCCAAGCGTCCCCTGGTCACCCAGGGCCTCCCCATGTCCTCCCTTCAGTCTGGCTTCCAGAGCAAGAGAAGACGCAGCCATAGGCCAGATGGGAAAGGGGGATGCAGAGGCCGGGAGCGAGGCAAACCGCCCCCATCAGACTCCCTCTCCCGCCAGGCAAATTTCCCTACTCAGGTGGAAGTCGGCCCCTCTCTCTCCAACTCCCAGACCCCCCTCCTGGCTGCCCCCTCTGCTGTCCTCAGGCCCCAGGGCTGGATGTCTGATCTCCTCGCTGAGGCTTTAGCAGGTGACAAAGGCACAGGATGGGAAGCGCCCACCTCATCCTCCCTTACCCCTGACCCCTGTGTGTCCACTCCAGGCTTGGCGTCCAGGCCAGGCTCAGAGGACAAGAAGAAGCCTGGCCAAGCCCCTTCCCGAGCCCCCAGCCCCCTTTCCCAGCAGACACAGAAATTTCATACCACTTGGTTCAGCGAACAACTATGTCTGCGAGGGGCCTGCCACTGTCCCCTGGGGAGTTGGGCATGGAAGCCCCTAGAACAGCCACTGGGGGCAGAGAGCACAGGGGCTGGGGTATTGGAGGGGAAAGGGCTGATGCAACTGAGCATATCCGGGGCTCCCAGGGAGGATGGGGTCTCCAGGCAAGCACGGCTCACAGGACAGTGTGGGTCTGCAGCGGCCGCCAGCAGCGCACCAGGTTGAGATGGTGAAGTGGGAAGTGGAGGAGGGCGGGCACAGCCCGTAGCTGATTTCTGAGGAGATGAAAGGGCCACCTTGACGCTTGATGCTAGGTGTGACCAGAGGAGATCAAAAACCTCGGGAGCTTCTAGAACGTGGGGCTCTCTGTGGTGAGGCACTGCTCCTGCCGCACCAGGTAGAAACCAGTGGGGTTCAGTTTCTCTGGGGTCCACTGGTCCTGACTACAAACCCAGCCCTGGCCGGTGCTGTGAAGAAAACCCAAAATGACAATTTCCACCCAGCATGGACCGTGAAGAGAGGCAGGCACGCCAGGGCAGGGCACTAACCCAATTCAGGAAGGACAGTGGGTGTCAGGGTTTCCCAGAGACATGACCTCGCTCAGAGGAATGGGCGACACACAGCCTGGAGTGTCCAGTTTGGAACTGCCAGGGTGGTCCGTGCGGGGAGCGGAGGGCTGTGAGGCTTGGAGTGGACCTCGGAGCATGCGGGGCACAGACGCCGAGGGCAGGACGTGGGCAGGGCAAGGGCGGGCCACGGGTACACGGTCAGCAGGGTACAGACAGGCTGTGGGCAGAGGGCAGTCCAGCCACGGGCAGGGCACGGGCAGGGCGAGGGCAGGGCGAGGGCAGGGCGAGGGCAGGCCCAGCGCCTGAGCAGGGACACTCACACGATGAACTCCGACAAGTTGCACCACTTCCAGACCTCCACCTTCTTCATCCTTTCAGCAAAGGTCTGGCCGCAGTGGGGCAGCATGGCCAGCATGCGCTTCTCATTGCAGCCGCCCACTGGGGGACACTCCCCTAGAGAGGAGACAGCCATGAGCACTTCTGGAACTGCTGGCATGAGCCTTGAAGGGCTCCTGCTGATGACCCTCAAGGCCAGCTGGGGTCTTCCTCCTTCACCTTGACCTCCATGTGACCTGGGGAGGTTGAAGCCAGTGCAGAAAGAGTGACCCACTTGGAGGCATCCAGGAGACAGGACCCAGAGGGCCCGTGGCCTCCCAGGGCGGCATGGGAAGAAGCAGGTAAGAGGACAGCATGCAGAGGGACAGGGGTCCCGGGAGTGGAGAGGCTGAGGGCTGACGGAGTCCGGGCCGGGTGGGGGCAGGGAGCAGGGGCGACCACTGCACCTCGAGGGTGAGGGCACCCGCAGCATGTCCCAGGAAGGGTTCTGTGAGTCTGATGACAGTCCCAGGCCTCTGGGCAGCGACAGAGGCCCCTTGACAGTAAGGACTGCCCACCCTGTCAAAGCCACCCCCTTGAACTCCAGGAGGCCAGGGGCTGAGGGCTGCAGGGTCCAGCAACAGCGGCCAGGCCTTTGAACACTCTTGGGGTCTAGCAGGACCCCCGCCCCAGGATTTCTCATCACTCTTCCTGAACTCTGCCCCCAACACTTCCTGTGCCCTCCACCCCCAGAGAACACTCTCCTCCCACGGGGAACACCCGCCTGTCTGACCCTCAGGACCCATCCCCCCACCCTCTCCAGGCATCCGATTTCCAGGGGTCAGTTCCCCCCCTCGTAATCTTCCCTCTCGTGACACCCAGCTTTGGCTCCCATCATATAATCAAGAGAAAGCCCTGCTGTGCATGTCCTGGAGTACATATGTTATATTGATATATGTATGTGTGTGCATCTATGTGTGTGTGTGTGTATTTGTGTATGCTGCCCTGCCATGTGTGTCTTAGTGTGTGTGTGTTGTGTTCACATCTGTGTGTGGTGTGTGTGTGGGTATATCTGCCCTGCCATGTGTATCCTGACGTATGTATGTGTGTATGTATATATGTGTACTGCCCTGCCGTGTGTGTCCTGATGTGTGTGTGTGTGTGTTGTGTGTATACGTATGTCTGTCTGGTATGTGTGTTTGTACATGTGTGTGTCTATGTGCACGCTGCCCTACTGTGTATATCTGGTGTATGTGTGCCTATGTGGGACTCACAACTTGACAACTTACAATAACCTTACAATAATGTAGACAGTGTGGTACTGGCATGAGGGTAGACATATAGATCCATGGAATAAAACTGAGAGTGCAAGAATCAACCTTCATTTTAGAATAAAATTATTTTCTATAAATGTACCAAGACAATTCACCAGGGAAAGAATAGTCTTTTCAACAAATGGTGCTGGAACTACTGTATATACACATGCAAGAGAATAAAATTAGACCCTTTCCTCACAATTTACACAAAAATTAACTCAAAACATGTAAGAGAGCTAAATGTAAGAGCTAAACTATAAAAATTCTTAGGATAAAAGGAGAAAGTCTTTGTGTCCTTGTATAAGACAAAGTCTTCTTAAATATGACACCAAAAGCACAAACAACAAAAGAAAAAGACAGAAAGTGAACTGTATCAAATTTTTTAACTTTTGTGCTTCAAAAGACACCATCAAGAGAGTAAAAGACAACCCACCGAATGAAAGAAAATGCATGAAAATCGTATTTCTGATAAGGGGCTTGTATCTAGAATAGATAAAGAACCCTTATGACTCTATAAAAAGAGAGCAATGACCCATTTAAAAATAGGCAAAGGATCTGAATAAACATTTCCCCAAAAATATACACAAATGACCAATAAGCACATGAGAAGATAATGAACATCATTAGCCATCAGGGAAATGCAAGTCAAAACCGTAATCAGATATCACTTCACACCCCCCAAGATAGCTATTATCAAAAAGATCTAACAGAGGTGGGGGGAGGGGAGGGGAGAAAAAAAAAAGATCTAACAAATGTTGGTGAAGATGTGGAGAAATTTGAACCCTCATATGCTGCTGGTAGAAACGTAAAATGATGCAGCCACATTGAAAACTAGTTTCCTGGCAGTTTCTCAAAATGTTAAAAATACAATGACTATATGACCCCACAATCACACTACTAGAGGTAGTAGTGTAATTTCTTTCCATAAAAGAATGAAGTACTGACACGTGCTACAACCTGGATAAACCTTGAAAACATTATGTTAAGTGAAAAATGCCGGTCACAAAATACCACATATTGTATGATTCCATTTTAATGAAGTCTGCAGAATAGCCAAATCTATAGAGGCAGAGTGCAGATTAGATCACTTAAGGCCGAAGGGGTTGGTGGAATGGGTCATCACTGCTAGTGGGCATGGAATTTATTTAGGAGTGATGAAATGTTCTCAACTGGATGGTGGTGATAGTTGCAAAACTCTGTAAATATACTAAAAAACATTGAACTATACACTTTAAATGGGTGAATGTGTGGTATGTGAGTTATATCTCAAAAAAGCTTTTTTAAAAAATAAAAGTTTTTTCAACATTCAAAAGTTGAAAGAAGGTATTACAAGCACACTCAAACTTCAATTAATATTTAAGAATTTCCTTTAGGGAGAAGGAAAATAATATCAGAAGTAAATATTGATCTTCACAAAGGAATGAAGAGCACCAGAAATTGTAACTCTAGGAGTAATAAATAAAGTTTGTTTCTCAATATTTAAATCTTTTAAAAGATAACTGACTGTGAAAACAAAAACAATAACGTACTGTGGGGACTTCCCTGGTGGCGCAGTGGTTGAGAATCCACCTGCCAGTGCAGGGGACACGGGTTCAATCCCTGGTCCGGGAAGATCCCACATACCGCGGAGCAACTAAGCCCGTGAACCACAACTGCTGAAGCCCACGCACCTAGAGCCCGTGCTCCACAACAAGAGAAGCCACCGCAATGAGAAGCCCGCGCACCGCAATGAAGAGAAGCCCCCGCTTGCTGCAACTAGAGAAAGGCCGCATGCAGCAACGAAGACCCAAAGCAGCAAAAAATAAATAAATAAATTTATTTTATAAATAAATAAATAAATAAATAATGTATTGTGGATTTACAACTTAAGTTTAAATAAAATGTATGACAGTGATAATATAAAGGGCAAAAATGGAAGGTTCTTGTGCTATACGTGAATCGATATAATATCATTTAAGAGACTGAGTCTCTCAGGGTGACCACGTGAGGTGTCTGACTTGGCCACACACCAGACTCACCCAGGCCACAGCCCAGGCCCTGAGACACGGACCAAGAATCGGTGTTTGTTAAACTGCCCCTACGCCCACATGATTCCAGTGTGCTGTCAGAGCTGACAAGTGGGAAGAGCAATGCTTGCTCACAGTTACGTGCACACAGGCACGTGGAGATCTTGTGCAATGAAGATTCTAACCCCGCAGGCCTGGGGCACCAAGATGCTAATCTCTGACAAGCTCCAGGTGGGTGATGCGAGACCCAGGCCCACACTCTGCAGAGTGAGAGACAGAAAATGGGAGCGCTGAAACCAAGAGTCAGAGGGGAGTCAGACAGCCCCGTGGCTCTGCTCCCCAGCCCAGACACACTCACTCTCCTCTCTGAGGCTCGGTTTCCCTATCTGGAAATGGAGCCGTGACACCTGCCGTGACACCTCCTTGCCCAGCTTCCCTCCACTTCAGTACTGACCAATGTCCACTGAGTGCCCTGTCCTAAGTGTGGTCCAGCTCACCAAGCCCTGAACAGCCCGACAAGACAGTCCCACTGTGACCGGGGAAAGTCATCGACCTGCTAAGTAACACGGTAGGGGGCCAAACCCAGGTGCAGCCCTGGGTCCAGGGCCGTGCAGGCCCGCAGTTAGTGACTTTAGGGAACGCAGGCTCTCAGGCTGAGGTGGAGGCAGATGATGAGAAGGCAGCCTATGCTCCTTTCTCCCACTGGCTGCCCTGTTCCAAAGGCATCTTTTCCCCGCAGCTCACTGACAGGCTCCCCACCACAGGCTCTGAAAGTCCACCTGATGTTCTCTACATCCAGCCCTTGTACCCATTCCTGGGCCTGGTCTTGTCATCCCCTGACAGTATCCTCTCAGTAACCTTCACGGCTGTCCTGGGCTCCACCTTCCTCCCGCATGGGCACGGGTCCGGCAAGTCTCACACTGTTCGCCCCTGCTGGCTGCTGCCACTCCTCCCAGCCACGGCCCAACTGGACCTGGCCCGTCTAGACCACCTGGACCACCATCTAGACCCAACTGAACCTGGATCCATGGACCTGGACGACCTGGACTTTAATCCTCTGGACCTGGACCCCCTAGACCCCTTGGGCCTTGAATACCTGGACCCTGGACCTCCTAGATGTCCCCTGGACCTTGAATACCTGGACCCCCTGGACCTCTTGGACCCCTTGGACCTGGTCCACTGGACCTGGAACACCTAGACATCCTCAGCCTGACCCAACGGCCACCTGTCGGATCACTGAGACCCAGCCCAGGGCCTTCTCCTCCTCCCCTCCCACTTCTCCCCACCACTGGAGCCCCTTCCTCCTCTTCCTTCCTGCTTCCTCATGGACAGAATCTCCATGAACCCAGAATCTCCACATACCCAGCACCACAGGGGCCTGGCCAGGGCAGGTTGAGAATGTGTCATCACAGACCACGTGACATCCTGAGGCAGGTTTCCTGGGATAACTTCTCCCACCCATGGGGGCAGGCGGGGGATGCTGTGAGGATGCACAGGGCAGGCCCCATGGGACACCTGTCTGATCAACCACAGGTGCCCTCCGTGAGGGGGTGGGGAGACTGGTAATTACGGCACCATTTCTTTTTTTTTTTTTTTTAATTTTATTTTTGCTGTGTTGGGTCTTCGTTTCTGTGCGAGGGCTTTCCCTAGTTGTGGCAAGCGGGGGCCACTCCTCATCGCGGTGCGCGGGCCTCTCACTATCGTGGCCTCTCTTGTTGCGGAGCACACGCTCCAGACGCGCAGGCTCAGTAGTTGTGGCTCACGGGCCTAGTTGCTCCGTGGCGTGTGGGATGCTCCCAGACCAGGGCTCGAACCCGTGTCTGCTGCATTAGCAGGCAGATTCTCAACCACTGTGCCACCAGGGAAGCCCATGGCACCATTTCTGATGCACAGGCTTCAGGGGCTCCCAGCCAAACCCAACAACCTGCCCTGTGTTATAACAGTGAGGTAAACATGCAGATTCCTGACAACACCAAGAAAGCGTGTTGCTGCCACCCACTCAAGCTACCAGCTGCATTAGTAAAGGTCTCGGGAATTAAGTTGAAATAGAAAACCGTTTCAGTTGGTTCCATCAGGGAAACAAAGAAAATGCACTGTGTTCCTTTTGTCTAGGGGACTTCCAGACTCTGGGAGATGATAAACAGCCAAACAGATGCATTTCCAAGAGAAAGGCCTTTTATGGCCAGTCACTTGGAAATGAAATACAGGAGCTCTCGTTCTCCTCTTGTGCAAATCAGCATCAAGCAGACTCGGCAGGCTCTGCAGCGATGGGCCATGGTCACTAGGGCTGTGGGAGGGTGTGGTTTCTGAAAGGTTCTGCCCCCAGTCCCTGCAGTCTAAGGAGTTCCCTCCCCACCCTGGACCTCAGTTTCTGTACCTATACAATGAATAGGGACATCAGAGGACCTTCAAACACCTTTTGGCTAACCACCTCCTTGCAATCACTGCATCACTGGGGTACTTGATATCCCGCCACTGCCTCTGGGCTCGCTTGAGTCCACAGAATCCAATGTGACAGGAGGTGGCTCAACAGCAGGACAACATTACTCCCACCAGTGACAAAAACAGTGACAGTGACATGTTCATACACATACACACTGGCATGGGCACTCTGTCTGGGGGTGCTGTGAGCCGCTGGTAGCCACAGCTGCTAGCAAACTCAAGTGCCCACAGAATGTGTGCCAGGCGCTGATGGGAGCTTCCCATATACACAACCCTTTCATTCCACACTCTTGGTCCCCGCACATCGTTATGGGGACTGAACTCATTGAATCCAAATGGCAATCACAACAGCCCTTTATAGGTTGCTATTCCTGCATCCACACTAGAGTGGGGGAAACTGAAGCTAAGGGCCAGTAAGTAAGTGTCTCATAATCTTGGGGTTAAGCTGCTGCAAATGTAGGCCCCCAGAATTCACACCCAGACCCAAGGGGCTGGTCAAGGGCTAGGCATGAAACCGAGCACTAGGCCTTGGGTTAATTAGTAGAACTTCAACCAAAAGTGAAAAAGGATGGGGGGAGAGGCTTTTTAAACTCAAGTAAGTAAATTTAACTTAGTCCAACTATTATTTTTGGTTTTACACTGGCCAGGTGAATTGCCATGACACACAATGTCCTGATTCCATATCTTTCCATTTGTGTGTTGTTTGTTGTTAAAAAGAGGGAACCTCATTTGGGTAAGTCGAGGGAATTGTTGGACTTCACCCTTCTGTTCTTGTGCTACAAGAGTTGAATTTTGTTCTTTGTGTGTATCTTTGCAGTTGTCTTGGGCATAAGTGTGACTTCTATGGGAAACAAAATCTGTTTTCTGAATGCAACACCTCAGGGTGCATCCTGCAGAAGTGGACCACTTCCAGTTGCAAAGCGATGAAATGTAAACAGATGATTATCCTTTGTAATACAACCTGGCCATGATACTCCCTAGATTCAGGGGGAAAAATTTGCCCTTTAATGGGTCCCTAAACTACGCTACTATTATGCATTAGAGCTATTTCACAATAGAGAGGAAAAATGGGATAAGATTTATAAACTAATAAGTTTTGTATTGAAATAAATACCTGATTCATGAATAAGTTTTAAAATGAAGGTATGGGACTTCCCAGTGGTGCAGTGGTTAAGAATCTGCCTGCCAATTCAGGGGACACGGGTTCCATCCCTGGTCCAGGAAGATCCCAGATGCCACGGAGCAAATAAGCCTGTGCGCCACAACTACTGAGCCCACCTGCCACAACTACTGAAGCCCACACACCTAGAGCCCGTGCTCCACAACAAGAGAAGCCACCGCAATGAGAAGCCCACGCACCACAATGAAGAATAGCCCCCACTCGCCGCAACTAGGGAAGCCCGCACACAGCAACAAAGACCCAACGCAACCATAAATAAATAAATATATATATAATTTAATTTAATGAAGCTATGAGATCTCTGCCTATCTGGATATATGTATGTCTATGTATACATTATAATTATATGTCTTTATCTTTGGATAGTATCACCAAAACTAATTTGTAAATGAGCGTTACTTAATTGGCTTAAAGAAAAGTAAGTGCTTACAAATCAAACATTTCTAAATACAACAAAAAACTAACCAAAATGAATTTCAGGTTCATGTGATCTGGGGAATATTCAGTATTAAATTAATATCCAGCATTAAAGTTAGTTTAAGTATAGTTAATACAGACATGTCTTTAGAGTCATCAACGTTAAGTATGATAATTTTTTTGTACCTAGGTTTACTGAAAGTCAGTAAATTCATATTATATCTACTGAAAAACTTGTCAACAAGAAAACTAATTTTGTATGATGATACTGTCATAAGTAAAAAAAAATAGAGATAAGTGGTATAGAAGCTTTTAGGTGAACTCTTTAGAAGTAATTATGTTTTAGTCTTTCCAGATTCTTAGTAACTTGAAACTTTCAAGCTTTTCTGAATTAAGTTAAATGATAAACATTTCTTGAAGGTCTAGGTCATTTTTAAGATAAAGTACTGGAACATTGATTGCTAGACAAGTCTATCTTCTTTTGTCTTACGAGAGAAAAAAAAAAACTAAAGATGTTTGGGTTTATTAGACACACATCTTGAACCACTTTAAAGAGAGAAATTATGCTATAAAAATGTATTTTTTTTTAAATATGTTTTTAGAGGTTAGGGAACATGTTTATAAGTTTGCCAATCAGAAAACGTTGGTATAACAAAGAGTTCAGTTAGTTGGCTTTTGGGTTTTGCTGGCGATTAAGGTTTTTAAGGGTTAAAAATTCTAATAAATATGCGATTAAACTATTAAAAATAATAAGGAAATCATTTCAGAATGTGAAGAAAATATGTTGTCAGCAAGAGAAGGATGGAGATATTTTTGTTAAAGAAAAAGGGAAAATAATTTTGTCCTAGAGCTCATTGTTTCTAGATGGGAAAAAATAAGGGACAAACTTATATAGATACAGAAAGTTGTAGAAGGTTTATGGAAAAGGAACCTTAAGAAAAGAGTTTTGTGCATGGTCAGGATTGATTGAGATTAGATTGAATTTAAAAGCAAAGTAGGGCTTCCCTGGTGGCGCAGTGGTTGAGAGTCTGCCTGCCAATGCAGGGGACACGGGTTCAAGCCCTGGTCTGGGAAGATCCCACGTGCCACGGAGCAGCTGGGCCCGTGAGCTACAAATACTGAGCTCTGCGCGTCTGGAGCCTGTGCTCCGCAGCAAGAGAGGCCGCGACAGTGAGAGGCCTGCGCGTCTGGAGCCTGTGCTCCGCAGCAAGAGAGGCCGCGACAGTGAGAGGCCCGCGCACCGCGATGAAGAGTGGCCCCCGCTTGCCACAACTAGAGAAAGCCCTCCCTCGCACAGAAACGAAGACCCAACACAGCCAAAAATAAATAAATGAATAAATAAATAAATAAATAAATAAATAAATAAAAGCAAAGTAATACAGGACTAGAGTTTGTTTTTCTCTCTCTGTGAAGAGAACAAAGTTTTCCTGGAATATTGAGAGGCTTTGATAACAGACTGTAAGTTTCTTTCTCTAGCTAACTTTGAGTTTCCCAAAGGGCCCCTGAGCCATCTCAGAAAGACATATTAAACTAATTAAGATTATTTGGTCTATTAAACTACATGGGAAACATTATATGAAAAAATTTCTCTAATAAAGTTGTCACAGAGTATAACTACTCGTGACATGTATCACTGCTTGCTTTAAGTCTACTGCTTGGAGCACGTGCAATGTTTGTTTGACAATTTGATATAATTGATAAGATGTATAACCTATAAAATGTTTCCCTGTCAACATACCTTTGTAGCTGTTTGTTATGTCTGATTAGTTTTCCCCCAACATGGATAACTAGGCAAACATATAAACAAAAAGTAGCAGTAGCACCAAGGGACATGATAGACCCAGGGCAGGCAGCAAACACAATCAAGGGACAGATACTTTGATCATCAGTGCTTTCTACTGAAAGATTTGCAATCAAAAGGGGGAAATGACAGAAGAAATTTTCACCTATTGAGGTATAGGGAAGTCTTTCTGGTTTACATGATTTAACTCAAATTTTATGCTAATTTAAAACAGCCTTTTTGTGGTCTATTAAACATACATTGGGGGCTTCCCTGGTGGCGCAGTGGTTGAGAGTCTGCCTGCCGATGCAGGGGACGCGGGTTCGAGCCCCGGTCCGGGAGGATCCCATGTGCCGCGGAGCGGCTGGGCCCGTGAGCCATGGCCGCTGGGCCTGCGCGTCCGGAGCCTGTGCTTTGCAATGGGAGAGGCCGCGGCGGTGGGAGGCCCGCGTACAGCAAAGAAAAAAAAAAAAAAAAAATTTAAAAAAAAAAAAAAAAAAAAACATACATTGTATGTCTGCTTTAACCATTAAGGGAAAAAATACATTTGGAGAATAGTACAAACATGCATTTTGATTATTATCCTCATTGTAATATATCTACTAATTTTCAAATGTTTGTCTAGGTGCTGTGACAAAGCGATCAAAGAGGGAAGTAATGTTTTCATAATACAAAATATTGATGCTAAGCTTGGAAATAGGGACTATTTCCAACTCTGTGTCCAATTCCCCAAACTGAGGCAGGACTAGGCCTCATTTCACCAGGAAGTAACCAGAGTGATCATCACCCCATTCCCTCAAAGATTTGGGCAAAGTTAAAACAAAAACGGAACCAAAACCAAGTTCCTCTGCTAAGTTTATGATCAACCTTTCTATCCAAAACTTTCTTCCCTTTCATATTCTGCACCTCTTCCTCCTCAGGATTGGAAAATATCAAAGAAAAGGGGGAACTGAAACCAAGCAGGACTCTGCAGGACCCTCTCAGGTACAGAAGCCCTTCTGGGTCCCCTGTTTCTTGTTTGTAGCAAAAAGCTTTAGTCTCCTAGGGGCCTCCCCTGAGTCACAAAAGCCTGGCTCAAGAATTAATGATTGAAAGGATGTAGACATGTAGTGACAAGTATAGCAGTTAGGCCTAGAGAATGGTAACAAGTTAAAGAGCAAATCAGCCATAGAGCAGTCACAGAATCTTTATTCCCTCCCTGAAGAAGACAGATAACAGTGTCTGATGCATACTCCTGCGTTGTTTTGTACATACTTGATAAAAACCGCCACCAGAGGGGAAAAGCTACCTGCGTGATGATCAGACTGTCGCCATGACACAAGCGGATCCATCTGTTCTGCACGCAGTCTCCTGCACATCCTGGAAGCTTTCCTTTAAAAGCTCCTGCCCTCTGATTGGCAACGTGGAGCTGGTTTGGGGGATGCTAGTCTGCCATCTTCCCAGGTTCCTGGATTCCTGAATAAAGCATCTCTTTCCCCCCACCAACTCCTGTCTCTCGAACATGGACTTCTGAGCAGTGAGCAGCCCAAGCTGAGGTCAGTTTTGGCTCCGGGTGGGAACAGACACAGAGGCAGAGGCCCAGCTGAGTGGACTTCTGCTTGACCTCACTACCCCAGGGCCCTGCACAGCAACAACTGCTTCTGAATTAGGGTTTGTAATTTTCAAAGAAGCACCTTCCCTGATGGGCCCTTCAGAGCCCCTGATGGGCCCCTATGGTCAAGAGGAACCGGCCCCCCCTGTGGCCCTGCGCCCTGGGAAGCCAGGCCCCCCACGTGGCACAGCTCAGAGGCCGCGCAGGGACAGCAGGGTGTCAGGATCCAGAGCATAGATAGCCAGCAGCCCTGAAACCCTCCTTCAAGATGCAGCAGCCTCCAGGGCTGATATGGTCTCCATCCCACCTATGACAAAGCAGCACATGACCAAGAGCAGGTTTGCCTCTCCCTGCATCTCCCTGACGCAGACAGGAGCCAGTTCCTGAGGCCCTCACTCTGACCAGACCAGCGCCGGGCTGTGTCTGCTGAGAGGCTGGCCTGGTCCCCACCCCTGGCTGGGGAGCCTGAGCCCAGGCTCCATGGGAGGGGGACACTGGGACCAACAAGACAAGACAAGGTGGCCTCTAGAACTGTGCCAACGTGAGCCCAAGATTATTAACACAGAAGATTTCTGCACAGGGTCTGCCTTTGGGCCTTCTCAACTCCATGCTACAGGTGGGTGAGGAGAACCTCAGCTTCCCTCATAGTGAAGCAAAAGATTCCTCTTCCATTACAAGGACCAAAATCTCCATCCAAGAGCTTTGTATTTGAAGGTTGCTGAAAAGCCACATCAGTGCACTCCTGATTTCTGGAAGCCACCAATCACCCTTTCCTTCAACACAAAACCTAGCTAACCCTAGGGCTCTAACCCCAGAATATGAAATGAAGTCACATTTTCTCCACCCTAGGCATCTCCAGTGGAAGGGTAACCTAGAGTTCAAGATGCCGATGGGCCTATGCAGCCTTTTCCAAATTTCACGTCATCAAAGCTGACAATGGGGCTTCCCTGGTGGCGCAGTGGTTGAGAGTCCGCCTGCCAATGCAGGGGACACGGGTTCGTGCCCCGGTCCGGGAAGATCCCACATGCCGCGGAGCGGCTGTGCCCGTGAGCCGTGGCCGCTGAGCCTGCGCGTCCGGAGCCTGTGCTCCGCAACGGGAGAGACCACAACAGTGAGAGGCCCGCGTACCGCAAAAAAAAAAAAAAGCAGACAATGATATTTCAAATAAGCCCAATTTTGCATCTTACAGCAAGGGAGACTAAGACCAGTAAGAGCAAGGGAGTATCCCAAAGGACCCAGGGGACAGTGGCCCCCACGGACAGGGCCTGAGACCCTTGAACCCCAGGCCAGGGCTCCCTCCTCCCAGAGCTGGCCAGGCTCAGACCCTGCTCTGCAACTCCCAGTCTCAGCAAGTCTCTCCCACCGAAGCCCTCCCCAAACACGCATACCCTATTACTTGTTCTTGGATGATTTCTTTAGAACGATTTTTCAAAACAACCTTTTCATTCAATCCATTCCCAATCTGTGAGCAATGTGTTCTCCCAGGAGTTGTGTTTTCTTGCTGGAGAAGGGATCTGAGAGGGGAAGCCTCGGAAAGCCGCCCCCTGCCCCCTCCAGCCAGTCTCTCCAGACACACGCACACACACTCACACTGAAACATTGTCCTCGGAAGGACAGGCACAGCAGGGAAGATCTAGCACTCCCAGTTCTGGATTCCTCTCATCCACACCCCTGCGCCTGGTGTGAACGCAGGAGCCCCGGGACGAGGAGCGCACTATCTCACAGGAAGGAGGGAGACGGACATGCTCGCCGCCGCTGCTCGCTCGGGGTGTCGCGCTGGCATGGCGTCCCCAGCTCCAGGGCAGCGAGGCTGGGGACATCGCAGCTGGGAGGGGCAGGCCCAGGCCGAGTCTGCGGCTGGCGATGCAGAGCCCGCAGGAGACCCTGCACCTTCCTTCCTAGTCCGGTCCGTCGCCATCGGCTTGGAGAGAGCCTGGGGACCGCACCCGGTCACCCCTCGCCCCTCCGGAGCGGGGCGCGCCAGACTCGCCCAGGTCGGTGCAGGGGAGGAGGTGCAGCCAGGTGCGGCTGCAGGAAGGCAAAGGCCGCGCGGATCCCACAGCCCCAGGGGCGGTTGGGCCCCCGGTGCCGGACCGAGCGTCCCCTTACCGCAGAGCAGCAGCAGCAGCAGCAGTAGCGGGAAAAGGTGCGGGCGCCGCCGCGCTCTTGTCTCCATGACTGACCAGCTGTGGCGCGCGGTCCAGCTGTGTGGCGCACAATCCAGCTGCGGCGCGCGGTACAGCTGAGTCCCGGCTGGGGGCGCTAGGGGCGCCCGGGGGCGGAGCCCAGGCGGGGATGGGGCCGCAAAAAGCCCGCCCCCAGGAGGTGCCTTCCCCCAGGATGTGCTCTGCGCCCCTTAGGATGCGCCTCCCTCCCACCCAGGTGCCCTCCCTCAGGTCGTGCTCCCCCAGGACGTGCTCCCCCTCAGGACGCTTCCTCCCCCAGGACGCTCCCATCCCTAGGACGAGTACCCTAAGGACGCGCCCTATAGCCCAAAATATGTCTTCCCTCACTGGACGGTCCTTCCCCCAGGACGGATCCCCTCCCCAGCGCAAGCCCCCTTCCTGCAGCCCTGGGGGCGCGGCCCACCGCAAGTGAGAGCCTGGAAGGCTCCGCGCCCGGCTGGGCTGCGGGGCAAGATGAGGGGCAGGTGAGAGCAGCCTGCCAAGGAGCGGGCAGGATCCTGCGGATGCACCCACCCCCACCCCAGCCCGAAGAAGAGCTGGGCATGGTGTCCGGAGAAGGACTGCTCTGCGTCTCTGTGCCATGATAGACCGGGCAGGGCAGCGCCCCTGGGGAGAGAGCTGGCTGAGAGTGGGGATATCTCTGTGTGAGGGTGCGGAGAGGAGCCCTCAGGGTGGAGCGCAAATGATCCCCGAACTCTTACTGGCCTCAGGCCCCCAGGATACTTTCCTGGGGCCTCGCCTGTGCCAGGAGCCTTTGCACCCCTCTGGACTAGAGCGGGTGGGGCCATACACGCGTGCACCCGGCTGCACTCCCGCACACACCCCACTGCCCACGGCTAGAACCGCGTCCTCAGGCCCTGGTCCTGCCCTGTGCCCTCTGGAGGCCTCAGGGGACAAGACGAGGGCCAGGAGAGTGACTGGGTACCCCTAAGGACCTGACCTAGAGGAGTGTCATGGGCTCCGAGGGGAGGGAGGGAGGGACCCGGGATTCTCCAACCATGGATCACTTCACCTGGCTTGGTCACCTCTGTCATTCTCAGCCCCTGGCATAGACTCTGGCCCCATGGACAGCTGGTCACATTGTCACTGATGGGGACCCCTCTGCCCTACGGTGCCCCCAGTCCACACACCCCCCCCCAGCACGTGCTGGTCTGAGGGCTCAAGAAGCCGGGTCAGGAAGATGGGGGTCCCCTCAGGGACTGGTTGCTCTCAGCCTGGGCCCTTCCCAAGTCAGAGGGATGGAGCAAGTGGGCTCCCCACCTGGACAAGGGCTCCGCCTCTCTGAGTGGTGGAAGATGGGTAATACCCCCACCCTGAAGTCCAGGTCCTGCGAGGGAGGGTTGGGTAGAGGGATTCTAGTACAGGCATCGCAAAACAACTACCTTGCAAGAGCTGAACTGACCTTTCTTGCATGAGGAAGTCCACTTAATAAGGGATTGAAGCTTTCTGTGCTTTTTCTGATTACAAACAGAATTATTTCAAGGGAGAATTCAAGCTAGTTAAAATTGACCAGCCGTCCTGCCTGCCTCTGCCCTAGGTGGTGGCAAGCACAGATGCAGGGGCGACTCAGCACCTGTGACCCAGGCCTTCCACGCGTTCAGCGGGGGCTGAAGTCTCAGCCAGTGTTTCCTGCCAGCTGCCCTATCTCAGATGCCCTGCACCAACGGAGACAAGTCAAGAGCACGGCCCAGGTGTCCACCAGTGTCCCAGGAGGCCACAGACTCACAGAGGCCTGCACCACTCCATGAGAGAGGCTAGGCCAGACCTCGCAGGCGATCATACACAGCTAGCAGGCTGGAATGGGGGAGATGGGCCAGATGCAGGGGGCAGATCAGACAGCACCCTGGAGCCTGCCCCAGCCTGGGGCTGTGGCTCCACACCGACCGGTACTAGGGAACGAGCACCCTGGGATGCAGGGCGCTGGATGAAGCTGCTCCCCTGTCTGCGATGCCCTCCCCTCCCCCATCCCGTAGACTCGGGTTCCTGCACCCCACTTCCATGGAGCTCCTCCGTGCCCCAGGGCAAACTCCCGAGGCCTACAGGCTGCCCACGCATCCCCATTAGAGGGAGTGCCTGAGAGGCAGGGCCTTGGCTTCCGTTCCCCGTGCACAGTGCCGTGGCCCACACAGGGCACATGGTCTGCTGGCGCAGGTGGTTTCAGGCAGGTAGTGAGAAGGGGGTTAGGAGAGTCCCAGAGGGGCCATCATGCTGGGACCCCACGCTGCTGCTCCCACATTCATCCTGTCCTGGCACCTGCTGGGCACACTGGACCCCCCTGTGCAGAGCTGTCTCCCCTGCTGAGAGCCGGCTGCTCCTCTTCTCTCCAGAGAGGTCATCAGAGACGCTTCAAAGGTCATCAGAGACGCTTCAAAGGTCATCAGAGACTCTTGGCTGCCCCTCCCCCCACCAGATCCAGGCTGGCATTAGTGGTTGCTATGGTGTGTGGATCACAGAAGAAGGGACGTTCTGGGAACTCCAGGGCCAGAACTTAAGAGATGGGCAGCTCTGGCTTGTTGCTGTGCAGAGCTGCTTTTTCACGGACAAGGAGAAGCCACGTGGGTGGCCCTGGGGTTAGAGGTCACCTCGACATTCCTCCAGCTGCACTGAGGTCCTGGCTGAGTCGGGGCCAGCCTCCCCCAGGATGGTGAGGAAGGACACGTATTTGCTGTATACGCCACTAGGTCTGGGTGCAGGGGTGTGAGGGTGTGATGTTCCCAGGAAGACAGGAGGGGCTCTCCCTGTGGAAGGATGAGCTTGAGAGGGGAAGGTGGGACGGTGGAGGCTGGGTAAGGGGACACCCTGGACAGGTGGGTTAGGGTCAGTGCTCATGACAGTGGGTGCTGCCCTAGGATGTTGCTGTTTGATCCACAAGCAATCTGCCCTTAAGAGGGGGACAGGCTGTAGTCTGGATCCCTCCAGGGATGGAAGCCCCTACTCACAAAACAGCCAGCTCCTCTGGGCCAAGCTGATGACGTTTGGGAGGCCAGCTGCAGCCTTCGGGCCTCAGGGCAGAGAGAACAGGCCAGGCCCAGGGGATTTCCTGAGCTCACAGGCTAGAACCATCTCCTCCCCACATGGATGGATCCAGAAACCCACCTGAGGGTCTCCCAGCCAGCCCTCCTCCTGTTCCCCTGAAGCCCCAGCTGCCCTCGGTTCAGCTCACACACCCTTGAGAACAGGTCCAATCAGCTTATATAGGAACCCGCCCCAAGCTCGAAAACCCTCAGGGAGCTTCGAGTTTTCCGTCTGAAGCTGAAGGGGATAACTGCCCTGCCTCATTCTCAGGTCAGAGGTGAGGATTGAGGTCAAAGAGGCTTCTCTGTGCTGAGATTCATAGGCACTGGGGGATGGAGGTGGAGATGGTGGAGGTGGAGGTGCTGGAGGTGAGGATGGTGGAGGTGGACATGGTGGAGATGGCGATGGACATGGTGGCGATGGAGATGGCAGAGCTGGAGATGGTGCAGACGGTGGTAGAGGTAGAGATGGAAATGGTGCGGGTGGAGACGGTACAGTGGAGATGGAGGTGGAGATGGGGAGGACCCAGATGGCCATGGCAGGCCCAGAGTAGCCATCATGCCTGTCGGCCTCGTCTGGCTCCCCCTTGCGGCACAGCCTCTCTGAGCAGGTGGCGTCTGCATTGGGAAGGCAAGGCCAGCAGACCCCACCTTCTCCAGCAGGCCTGCAGGCAGCTCCCCGAGGGTCCTCTCCTCACCCCTGCCTGGCCACGGGCCACCAGATGGGAAAAGAGCAGTGTGTTGATTGAGGAGGGGCCCCTGCGGGGTCCAGGGACCCATGCCAGGTCCTCTGGGAAACACAGGCACTGGACGAGCACAAGGCCCTCCCCTGCGGCTCACGGTAGGCTCAGGCCCCGTGGAGTAGGCTGAGCCCTGAAGGGTGAGCGCAAGTGGTCTTATTCCCCTGCGAGCGGCCTGGCAGCCAGTGCCACCCAGAGACCAGCTCAGACGAGCTGGTCATGGGGTGGGGAGAACCCCTGCCCCTAGGGGAGAGGACAGGGCTCACTGCTGGATCCCACAGGGGCTGCTCCCCGTCTGTACTGCCGGGCCCCAGGGTCTGAGACCCCAGAGAGGAAGCAGCCGCTCCTGCACCTGCGTCTTCTCACGTGTGACACGGGGACGCTCGGTTCCCACGCCCACGTATGATGCGCCCAGGCAGCGCCTGGCCTCTGACTCACTCCTCCTGAGGGTGCGGCCCCCCGCCGCCGGGGTCTGCTGACCAGGCATCCCTACAGCTGCGATCCTGCGTTCCTTCGTAGGCCACCCAGTCTCCGTTCACAGTCCTCTATATCAAACTCTCCCATGCCAATTACTGTGTGGCTTCTCTATCCTGATCCAGCCCTGACTGACACAGTATTCTCATGATATTTATTCAATAATTTTTCTTGTAATGGCTTTAGGAGCAAATTCTCTCGACAGTAAAGGAGCTTCTTCTCTAAGTGGAGGGTTTGTGAGCAAATGGGATCAGAGAAACACGGGGCGTATCGGCTCCACGCATCTCGCCCAGGAGCCAGCATGAGAGGAGCCGAGGCTCCTTCTGGGAGACTCCCCTCAAAACCCAGACGGTGGGAGACTTGGCTGGACAGGCCGGCGGAGCGGGGCAGGTGCACGGGTACTTGGCGCCCCCTGCCGGTGAAACATTGTCTCTCCATCCTCAGCGAAGCGCCAGACGTGACCCCCGCAAGTGATGCGGCAGAGGGTCTGTATACAAAGTAGGGGCGGCAGGGAGATCCCCCTCGGCCGGCCGGGAGAGGGACCTGACCCTCAGCTGTTTCCCAGGGCCCAGAACTCAACTCTCTGTGTTGCTGTTGTTGTTTTTGTCGTTGTCGTTGTAAAACACACATCACATAAAATTTACCATCCTAACCACTTTCAAGTGTACAGTTCAGGGGCATTAAGCGAACTCACATGTTGTGCTACCAACACCACCATCCATATACTGAACTTTTCATCTTCCCAAACTCTGCCCCCATTAAACAGTAATTCCCCTTGTCCTCTCCCGCAGCCCCTGGCAACCACCATTCTACTTTCTGCCTCTATGAATCTGCCTGCCAATGCAGGGGACGTGAGTTCGATCCCTGCTCCAGGAAGATCCCACATTCCGTGGAGCAACTAAGCCCATGCGCCACAACTACTGAAGCCTGCGCACCCTAGAACCCGCATGCCCCAACTACTGAGCCCGCGTGCTACAACTACTAAAGCCCGCGCACCTAGAGCCCGTGCTCCACAGCAATGAGAAGCCCGTGCACCACAACGAAGAGAAGCCCCCGCTCGCCTCAACTAGAGAAAGCCCTCACCCAGCAATGAAGACCCAACGCAGCCAAAAATAAATTTTTAAAAACAAGAAACGTGGGTGACCTCAGAAGCTGAGAGCCAGTGAGGAAGGGGGACCTCAGTCCTACAACCGCAAGGAAGTAAATTCTGCCAGTGACACAAACAAGCAAGGAAATGGATCCTCCCCTGGAGTCTCCAGGAAGAAGGGGGCCCTGAGACACCCTGATTGTAGCCCAAGGGACCCAAACTGGACTTCTGACCTACAGAACTATAAGAGGATAAGTGTGTGGATTTAAGTTGCTGCGTTTGTGGTCAGTGGCACGGCAGCTCCGGAAAGCTCATCCACCCTAAAACAAATACAGTAAGTCCCCTACGTATGAACGAGTTCCGTTCCGAGAGCGCATTCGTAAGTCCAATTTGTTCACAAGTCTAACAAAGTCAGCCTAGGTACTCAGCTACACAATCGGCTATGTAGTGCTGTGCTGTAATAGGTTTATAATACTTTTCACACAGATAATACATAAAAACAAACACACACAAAAAATAAACATTTTTAATCTTACAGCGCTGTACCTTGAAAAGTACAGCAGTGCAGTACAACAGCTGGCACACAGGGGCTGGCATCGAGTGAACAGGCAAGAACGTTATTGACTGGAGGAGGGAGAGGAGGTGGGAGATGGTAGAGCTGAAGGATCGCCAGCAATAGGAGACGGAGGGCAAGCTGCAATTTCGCTCATGCCTGACGTTGATGGAACACACGTTCACATCTTTGAAAGTTCACAGCTTGAAGGTTCGTATGTAGGGGACTTACTGTACAGCTCACATCTTGCCTTGGGCTCCCTGAAACAGACCCCGACACCAGGAGCCGGCATGAAACCAACGTGAGTGGTTTCTGGGGAGGCCCAGGGGAGTGGGGTTCACTTGAGGTGGGAGAGGCGAGAGAGGGCGCAGGGGAGGAAGAGGAGGTCCAACCCCAGAGGAGTGTGGGCCAGGCCAAAAGCAGTGAAGCCCCCAGGGGGGGCTCAGGGAATGTCCGTTTTATTTTGCGTGCAGTAGGCCTGCTCTGCAGAGCTGATTAGATGGCACTTTCAGCAGGCCCCTCTAACCACAGGGAGGGCACAGCCGACAGATGCTGACAGGACTCCAGAAAGGATGGACAGAGTGAGAGAGAGTGACGAGTCAAGGACGGCTGCCCAGGGAGTGCCCCGGCGGTCCAGTGGTTAGGGCTCCACGCTTCCACCGCAGGGGGCACAGGTTCGATCCCTGGTCAGGGAACTAAGATGCCACATGCCGTGCGGTGAGGCCAAAAAAAACCAACCAAACAAACAAAACCCAAAAACAACCACAACAACGAAACACAATTTTTTAAAAAAAAGATGGCTGCCCAGGACGGCAGCTCAAACCCCCAGTGGGTGCTGGTGGCGGTCCCTGAGTGGGGAGAAGAAAGATGTGGGCTGGCGGGAAGGGGTCTGCTTGAGCCCTGCAGGGGAATGTCCCCAGGCAGGTCCATGCCTGGGCCTGGAGCCCGGGGGGCAGGTTGGGTGGAGAAACAGGCCTATAGGCCTTTGGCATCCAGATGGCATCTGAAGCCAAAGGAAAGCACGAGATTCCCAGGTAAAGTGTAGAGTGAAGAGAAAACGAGCCCAGACAGAGGTTTGGGCGCTCTGACGCTGAGGTGTTCCTGGAGCACCATTTCTGAACCACCCAGACCCCGGTCCTGTCACTCGAGTTTCTAGAAAACACAGGCTTTGGAGCCAGCCCTCTCGGCTGGAAACCTCAGGCTGAGGGTCCATGAAGTGAGCACATCGCCACGTCGCTGAAACTCTGAGCTTCAGGATTTTACCTTGAAGATGGAGCGCAGGGTCCATGCAGAGCTGCAGTGGTACCCACGTGAGCCGGGCCGTGTGCTCTGACCCTCCCTCCACGCCATGCCGCACCACACACACTGCCGAGCGATAGCAGAATTCAAGGAACTGAACAAATTGAACAAAAGGACAGGGCCTTAAACAGGCAGCATTTAAAATCAAGGAGGAAAGAGTGGGCTTGGAGCAATCTGTCAGCTTTGAGGGAAATTAATTACATTAATTCCTGACCTGATACACATTTGCACACATATGATTTCCAATGAACCAAAAGAACTTAACGTTAAAAAATCCATCAGAGTATTACTAAAACTACAGAAGGATGTGTTTATAACTCTGGGCTAGATTAGTCCGGGTTATAGCAAGAAGGCATAAAGTAGCGCACAATTCTGACCACATAAAATTTTACATATTTCACAAGACAAAAAAATACCATAGATTGGTAATAAAAACAACCTAATGAAAGGAAGTATTTGCAACACACAGAATTCATATCCAACAGGTAAGAGGAATGTCTACAAATCAGTAACAGCCTGACAGGAAAATGCACGGGCCACAGAGTATGAACAAGCAGGGCACAGGAGACGATGAAACGGGGGTAACATAAAATGCGGTCACCTCGCTAGTAATGAGGGAGACAAAATTCAAACAGGTGTAAATTCTGATGCCATCAGCGTGCCTGACATCCACAGAACAAGCGTGGCTGGCTGAGGGCTGCTGCCGAGCACCAAGCCACAAGGCCCGCTCCAGGGTGCTGGAAGGAGATGGACGCTGGCCACTTCAGGAGTGACCCTGCCAGGACAAAATAGGAGGCCATCTCCTGCCCCACCCCCTCCAGTCCCCCTCTGACGCCTCCTACTGCAGAATCTAACAGGAAGCCAGCTGGCAACGCGGCCTCGGAGATGTGGCTCTCGGATCCCTCGCTCTGTGTGACTATTTGGGTTTAATTACCCGCAGTGAAACAAATTACAGATTCAGGTCCTCAGTTGCACTAGTCACGCTAGTACTCAAGAGCCTCCTGTGGCCGCATACTGGACATACTTCCACCGCTGGAGAAAGTTCTGGGGAGCAGTGCTGCCCAAATCATAGGGGCGGGCAGGCTGGTGGCAGTCCACGATGGCACTCTTGTCCTCACAATGTCTCCTGAGGGCAGAGACGGGAGCCGTCTCCCCAGACCTCCCTTCTCAGGCTTGAGAAATGTACGCATTGCGGAGGTGCTCCCCACTTCCCTGGGGACCAGCAGAGAGACCGCCACACTCACCACCTGCCTCGGCCATCCCCCTCTACTCCTCCCCTACAATCACCTCTATCACCACGTCCAGACAGGGGTGGGACATACATGACCACTGCCCATCCATCCATTCACTCAGCAGGTATACACTGGAAAAGTCCCACCATAAACAAGCTTTCCTTTTCCAGCTGGACCCTGACAGATATTCCGGCTGAAGTTCACATTAGTGATGGCAGACCTGAGCCTTCAATAACATGACCTACTTACCTGATCAATGACCTGATTTGCATGAAGTCCCTCTGTAGCACATGGTGGAGCCTGGCTTGTCCAACTGCCCTGGCTTCAAATCTCGGCCCTGCTCTCCTACACACCCCTGTGGCTGAAATGAAAGAATGGTTGTCTGTCTCCTGTGGGAAGCATGCTCCTTGAACAGTGCCAAGTCAAAAGTATGCACCCAATGTATACCTGCTGAATGAACAGATGGATGGGTGGTGGTCATGCATGTCCCACCCTCTCTGGCTGGCAGATCACTCAGCCTGCCAAAGCTGGTGAGCAAGAGAGCCATTACATCTGCATTTTGAGAAGCGGTTAGGAGGACGGACCCTGAGGCACAAGGTCACAGGGAGAGGGAGGTAGGAGAGAGTGAGGAGTGGAAGTGACGTATTTAGGGATAACATTGGCAGGACTTGGCCAGAAGCCCCCAGGGTTCTGGCCAGGCTTGGTGGTGGAGGTGCAGGCTTAGCAGGAGAGGGGCTGGCCGGAGCTCAGAGGAGAAACAGGGCTGCCTGGGGATGGGCCGTGCAGAAGCCCCAGCAAAGCAGAGGGCTCGGCCACGTGCCTTCAGGACCTCGCCATTTAGAGGCTGGTTGCAGGAGGTTAAGCCTCCCGCCAGGCACAAAGGAGGGGCTGCCAGGCCAGGAGCGCCTGGTGTCACAGTGGGCACAAGAGGACCACACATCACGGGGAGCAGGACGATGAGGGCTAGGGATGCCCACAGAGGTCGGCAGAATCCTGGCAGGAGTGGATTCAGAGGCGGCCGGGTCTGCTCTCCCTGCACTGAGCCTGGAGGGGAGAGCTGTGTGCAGTCTCTCCAGCCACAAGGGACCTCTGCTCCTCTCTCCAGGCGTCTCCGTGCCCTCGCTGTCCACTTAGGACGCTGACTTTTCTTATTCTTGGAAACCACCATTTCCTTCGCACTTAGCCTCGGGGGCCCTCCTCCATGTCTGCTCCCCTGGATGACTGTGCCTTGTCTCCGCCTGGCTCTGCCCCCAGCTTCACACACCAAGATCCAGCTCTGGAGTCGTCTCCTCTGAGCAGCTATCCCTGGCTCCTTCTCTGACACCCCCTCCCACTCCTGGGCTCAGGGGTCTCTGTGGTTACAGCTCTCCGCCGCGACATCTGGTAGCCCCAAGCCACCCGCTCCGCAGCCTGGGAAACGGGTTTTGCCATCAAGTGCTGGAATAGAACTGTCTTTGCCGAACTTAATGAAACTGCCCGGCAGCATGAGCAGTGGAGAACACTGGTCTGCGGAGAGATGGAGCCCAAATGCCGGTTCTTCCTCTGGTCTAGCTGCATGCTTCCCCCACCTCTGTGCGATCCACGGTTTCTCCTTTCGTTACCGAGTCCAAGCTCGCTCAGCTCACCGCACGACAGGCCAAAAAATCAGAGACAGGTGTTGAGGCAGGGAATACGACTTTATTCGGAAAGCAGGCAGATCGAGAAGATGGCAGATTAAAGTCTCAAAATAACCATCTTATCGGGGTTTGGATGCCAGTTTCTTTTATAGCACAGAGAGCGGGAGGAGATGAGGAAGTAAAGTAAAAAAGCCATAAGTTTTGCAGATATCACCTGGAATGACCAGCCTCGGGGAGGGAAGGAGTTAATTTCTTCTTTCTTGCAGCCATCCACAGGTGGACAGGGCGGGATGTTTGCCTGAACAAAGGCACTTTGGTTTAACATTCAGGCAGAGGGGCGGGGTTCCCAGAGGCAGGCCATTGTGTAGAGACAGTATCCTTTTAGTGAACAAAAGCGGCGGAAAGCAAAGGTTAAAGTAAAAGGAACAGATCCAACATGTCAAATTTGGCTCTTCCTGTTACACTTTGGCTGTGCAAACTGCTTTTTAATTTTTTAGATGAGATTCATGTAAAATAATAGAACGTGGAAGACGCCAAATTGTTTTTAATTAATTTGTTATGATCACGCTACCACTCGGTAATTGTAAAACTGTCTTTTAAAGTTAAAGAGTGACATCAGAAACATGGTGGAGTGGAAAACTACCTTTGTCCTTCCCCTTGGATCTATACCTGGTAAAACGTCCACAGCTCAGCAAAGGCTCCTCTGCCCAACACAGCAGGACGGGGAATGTCCACACATCAGTACATCTAAAGGTGGGTGAACTGAAATAGAGAAGACAGAACCGTGGGAACAGTGGAATGGGTGCCTGCCTGCAGTCCCAGCCCTCTGACCACGGCAGCTGAGCCCACAGCTTCAGAGAACCCAGGAGCAGCAGCAGAAGGGGCACATATGACTCAGGCGTCCCAGCTGCACCGGCACCCGTGGCCACAGGTAACTGGGCAGCAGTGGCAGTGAGGGCTGGGGGACCATCCTCCCAGCCGCTGAGGCGCCCACGACACGCCCCCATCCGCAGTGGTGGGGCCCGGGAACCTTAAAACACCAGACACAGGAGAGGTGCCCCGTGGACCCTGGCTCCCTTCCCCTCGTCTTCCCTCCTCCACAGGGAGCCTGTGTCTCCGGGGATCCCAGACATAAGGAAAGAGCCCACCATCCCAGGGATGACAGCAGCCCTGGCAGAAACAAGGCAGCAATGACCCCAGAGGCACAAGAAATGACAATGAAGGCACAGAGCCACACTTTTTACAGAGACGACGAAGCTGGAAAGTGCACTGAAATAGAACCAGAGGCAGCTCAGCTAAGAGAAACCAAAAACTTGTGTGATAGCGCCACCTACTGGAAAATAAAAGAAAGGACTCTTAACTCCCAACCTGTCCAGCCTCAAATGTACCAGCAAAGGAACAGTTCATCAAACAACACGAAGAACCGCAGTAACACTACACAAAAAGAAAATGACAATTCTCCAGACACCAAACTTAAAGTCATGAAACATTGTGATCTGACAGCGAATTCAGATAGCTGTCATCAAGAAACTCAGAGAGGGCTTCCCTGGTGGCGCAGTGGTCGGGAGTCCGCCTGCCGAGGCAGGAGACACGGGTTCGTGCCCCGGTCTGGGAGGATCCCACGTGCCGCGGAGCGGCTGTGCTCCGCAACGGGAGAGGCCACAGCAGTGAGAGGCTCGTGTACCTCAAAAAAAAAAAAAAAAGAAACTCAGAGATACAAGAAAAGTCAGAAAGGCAGTTTAACGAGCTCAGGAATAAAAATGATGAACAGAAGGTACACTTTACCAAAAAGACCGAAACTCTCAAAAGGAACCAAAGAGAAATTCTGGAGCTGAAGACCTCAATAAATGAGATGAAGAGAGTATTAGCACTGGAAATGGAGCAGACCATATGGAAGATAGAATTAGTGAGCTCCAAGATAGAAGATAGAAATCTAACAATAATACAAGTAAAAGAGGAAAGAGAAATAAGATATTCCTTTAAATGAGGAAATCCTACAAGAGATATCTTTTAGGAAGGGCAATATTAGCATAATGGGTATCCCAGAAGGAGAAGAGAGGGAGAAGGGAGCTTATTTAAAGAAATAATAGCTGAACAATTCCCAAATTTGGGGAAGGAACTGGATACACAAGCCCATGAAGTTACAAGAACACCTAATTACCTCAACGCAAGAAGACTTTCTTTGAGACACATTATATTAAAATTGCCAAAAGTCAAGGAAAAAGAAAGAATTTAAAGCCAGCCAGGGAAAAAATGGTAATCTACAAAGGAACCCAAATTAGGCTATCAGCAGATTTCTCAGCAGAAACCCTACAGGCCAGAGGGAGCGGAGTGACATTCTCAAAATACTGAAAGATAAAAATTGTCACTCAAGAATACTCTATACAGGGACTTCCCTGGTGGCGCAGTGGTTGGGAATCCGCCTGCCAATGCAGGGCACAGGGGTTTGATCCCTGGTCCGGGAAGATCCCACATGCTGCAGGGCGACTGAGCCCACGTGCCACAGCTGCTGAGCCTGCGCGCCACAACTACTGAAGCCCGCACGCCTGAAGCCTGTGCTCCGCAGCAAGAGAGGCCACCTCAATGAGAAGCCCATGCACTGCAACAAAGTGTAGCCCCCGCTCACCGCAACTAGAGAAAGCCTGCGTGCAGCAGTGAAGACCCAACACAAAAATAAAATAATTTAATTTTTTTAAAAAAAGGAAAAAAAAAAAAAAAAAGGAATACCCTATACAGCAAATTTGTCATTCAAAAATGAAGGAGAAATAAAGACTTTCCCAGACAAAGGTGAGGGAATTCACCACTAGACCTGCTTTACAAGAAATGCTGAAAGGAACTCTTCTACTAAAAACAAAACAGCAAAAATACACAAAACTTTGAGCAAGGAGCCTCCCTGGTGGTGGAGTGGTTGAGAGTCCGCCTGCCGATGCAGGGGACACAGGTTCGTGCCCCGATCTGGGAGGATCCCACGTGCTGCAGAGCAGCTGGGCCCGTGAGCCATGGCCGCTGAGCCTTGCGCGTCCAGAGCCTGTGCTCTGCAACGGGAGAGGCCACAACAGTGAGAGGCCCACGTACCGCAAAAAAAAAAAAAAAAAAAAAAGGAAAGCAGAAAAACAGCTATAGCTATCTCATTTTCAGGTATAAGTAACAAACTTACAACAAAAAAAGGGATAATTTGAGACAATGAAAACATAAAAGGGGAAGAAGAAAAGGATGAAACTCATATAGGTAAATGAAAATAAGATACTATCAGCAGAAAAAGGACTGTTTTAGACTCACAGACATAGAAAACAAACTTTTGGTTACCAAAGGGGAAAGGGGGGAGGGGAGGATAAGTTAGGAGTTTGGGATTAACAGATACACACTACTACGTATAACATAGATAAACAACAAGGACCTGCTGTACAGCACAGGGAACTATAATCAATATCTTGTAATAACCTATAACGGAAAAGAATCTGAAAAGGAATATATGTAACTGAATCGCTTTGCTGTACACCTGAAACTAGCAAAACGTAAATCAACTATACTTCAATTTTAAAAGGTTGGGGGGAGATGAGATTAGGAGGCTAGCTTTGATGCTGTATTTCCATAATAATTTACACAAGTTTTTTTTTATAAATTTATTTATTTTGGCTGCATTCGTTCTTCATTGCTGCACGCAGGCTTTCTCTAGTTGCAGTGAGCGGGGGCTGCTCTTTGTTGCAGTGCATGGGCTTCTCATCGTGGTGGCTTCTCTTGTTGTGGAGCACGGGCTCTAGGCACAAGGACTCAGTAGTTGTGGCACACGGGCTTCAGTAGTTGTGGCTCACAGGCTCCAGAGAGCAGGCTCAGTAGTTACGGCGCACGGGCTTAGTTGCTCCGCAGCATGTGGGATCTTCCCGGCCCAGGGCTCAAACCCTTGTTCCCTGCATTGGCAGGCACACAAGATTTTTTAAAAAGAAAAAGGACTATTTTATCTATGAGACATTTTATACAAACCTCAGGGTAACGAAGAAAACATAAACACAGAGCAGAGACATGAAACACAAAAAAACAAAAAAAGGAAACTGAGAAAAATACCAAAGAAGACCACCAAACCAAAATGGCAGACAGAAACACAAGGAAAAAGAAACAATGGAGGTATAGAGAAACCAGAAAACCAAAGATAAAATGGCAGTACTAAATCCTCATTTATCAATGATCACCCTAAGTGAAACTGGATTGACTTCACCAATCAAAAGACACAGAGTGGCTGGATTAAAAAATAAGACCCAGCTATATGCTGCCTCCAAGAGACTCACCTCAGCTCTGGAGACAAACATAGGCTCAAAGTTAAGGGATGGAAAACGATACTTCAAGCAAATGGCAGCCAAAACAAAGCTGGTATAGCCATACTTATGTCAGACAAAATGACTTCAAGCCAGAAAAGGTAACAGGAGACAAAGATGGACATTATGTATTGATAAAGGAGACAATTCATCAAGAAGACAGAACAATGATCGATATATATGCATCTAACATAGGAAAACCAAAATGTTTAAAGTAATTATTAACAGTTCTACACAGAGAAATTGACTGTAACACAATAATAGTAGAGGAGTTTAACACCCCAACATCAGTGGAAAGATCATCCAGACAGAAACTCAACAAGGAAACAACACTCTTAAGTGAAACATTAGACCAGATGGATTTGACAGATTTATAAAGGACATTCTATCCAAACGCAGTACAATACACATTCTTCTCAAGTGCACTTGGAACTTTCTCAAGGATAAACCATATGTTGAGACACAAAAGAAGTCTCAATAAATTTAAGATTGAAATCATATTAAACATATTTTCTGATCACAACGGAATGAAACTAGATGTCAACTACAAGAAGAAAGTGGGAAAAATCACAAATATGTGGAGACTGTACAACATGCTACTGAACAACTACTGGGTCAACAAAGAAATCAAAGGAGAAATCACAAATTACCAGAAGACAAATAAAAATAAATATACTCCATAGCAACATGTGATGCTGCAAAAGTGGTACTAAGAGAGAAGTTTACAGCAATACAGGTCAACTCAAGAAACAGGAAAAATCTCAAGTAAACAATCTAACTTTATACCTAAAGGAACTAGAAAAAGAACAAATGAAGCCCAAAGTTAATATAAAGACTGAAATAATAAAGACCGGAGCAAAAATAAATCAAATAGAGACTAAAAAGACAACAGAAAAGATCAAAGAAACTAAGAGCTGGTTCTTTGCAAAGACAAACAAAATTGACAAACTATTAGCTAGACTCACTAAGGAAAAAAGAGAGAAGGCCTTGATAAATAAAATCAGAAACAAAGAGGAGGGAAAAAAGCCAGATACCACAGGAATACAAGGACTATAAGAGAATATTATGAACAGCTACACACCAACAAGTTGAACAACCTAGAAGAAATGGACAAATTTTTAAAATCATACAAACTTCCAAGACTGAATCAGGAAGAAATTTTAAAAATCTGAATATACCAATCACTAATACAGAGACTGAAGCAGTAATCAAAAAGCTTCCAGGGCTTCCCTGGTGGCGCAGTGGTTGAGAGTCCGGCTGCCGATGCAGGGGCCACGGGTTTGAGCCCTGGTCCGGGAAGATCCCACATGCCGTGGAGCAACTAAGCCTGTGCACCACAACTACTGAAGCCCATGTGCCTAGAGCCCGTGCTCTACAAGAGAAGCCACGGCAATGAGAAGCCCACGCACCGCAACGAAGAGTAGCCCCTGCTCGCCGCAACTAGAGAAAGCCCACACGCAGCAACGAAGACCCAACACAGCCAAAAGTAAATAAATAAAATAAATTTTTTAAAAAAGACAACAGCCATGGTCACCACAAGAAGAGCTTGAGCCCAGGTGTTGTTCCACACCTGATCCATTCATAGCCTTGTTTAACCACCAGAGTCAGAAACCCACTTGGACAAGATTAAGCACTAGGTTGGCTGGCCGGGGGCCACCTGGGACCCCTGCCCCCGCTCTCCCATCTCCCTCCCCGTGCTGCAGAGGGACCCAGGCACGGACGTCCATCTTTGGAGCCTACCGCCAAGACAGAAATCTCCAGATCGAAAAGGCCTGCTGGCGGGCCCTACCATCACCACCCTTGTGTGCCAGAGACCAGCAGCGGCTACCAGGAGTGGGGAGAGCCCCGCCCCACAAACACCCTTCCAGAAAGGAACCCTGGGACCCCACACGACGGTCTCCACAGTGTTTCTCTTCTCCGGGTTTTACTTGGTAAAGAGCATCAGCCATCCCTGTGTCTGCATAGCGCCAAGCTCCCCTGCAGGCTGCTCTGTGCCACACGTGTTTGGTGTGAATCCTCAAGAGGCATATTCTCTACTCTGTTCTGGGCCACAGTTTGAGATGGTTTTCCTTGCCATGTTCTGTGGGTGGGAGAGTTTGATTTCTAGATCTCTGAGTCCTTAAAGCCCCATCTTGGGCACATCCTGGGTTTTGTCTCCTGCTGGCTGTGTTCAATATCAAGTTCGGCTGGCAGGGCAAAGGCCACTTACGGCTCTGCTGAGCCTTCTTGGGGTCCTTTCACCTAACTCAGCTCCTGATCATTTGTTGCTACCCGGCGAGGTTTGTTTTCCGTTCAGGACTCTTTTCCTTGTCTTCACAAGGAGGCTCAGCCGGGACACCTAGGGGGAGTCCCCTCCCCTGGAAGGTGCTGCTCTTGGTGCTTCCATTCCGCCCACCCCTCTTCCACCTGGAGTTCTGCATCCTTCTCCCCAACCAGTTCCCAAATGTGGTGTCTTGGGGCTCAGCCAGGAACCCCTCCCTGCACTCCTTCCCTGCAAACCCCATGCATTTCCCATAAGCTGACAGCTCCCCTGATGTTCCGGACACTTCTGGCCTCTGGCTTGCTGTATATCCGGGTCCCAGTGGGTCTGCCTTCAAAGTGCATGGATGCCCCTCACCACACAGCACCCCACCTCACCCCTGCTGCTGTAGAAGCCACCTGGTCTCCCCCCTCACCCTGCCCACCCCTCACTCTGTTCTCCACACAGCAGCCCAAGAGGTCTTTCTAAACACGCACCAGACCCTCCCCTGCTCAGGCCCTTCATTTATTCCCATCACACTTGGACAAACGTGCAAAGCCCTTTTCCTGGACCATCGAGACATGGGGTCTCTGTCTCTGCTGCTGTCCCCTCGGTCCCCATGTTCCCACCGTTCCAGCCCCTCCAGACACTCCCCACTCTTTTTTTTTTTTTTTTTGCGGTACGCAGGCCACTGCTGTGGCCTCTCCCGTTGTGGAGCACAGGCTCCGGACGCGCAGGCTCAGCAGCCATGGCTCACGGGCCCAGCCGCACCGCGGCATGTGGGATCTTCCCGGACCGGGGCACGAACCCACGTCCCCTGCATCAGCAGGCGGACTCCCAACCACTGCGCCACCAGGGAAGCCCAGACACTCCCCACTCTTGGCCTCAGTCCCCTTCTCCCAGACTGGACAGGCCCGAACTAGCCCCAGTCTGGCCACGTGCCTGTATTCTCCTCTGCACTGCTTGTGCTCATGGATCAATGGTAACGGAGTCCCCTGTCCCCGGAGGCCTTCCACAAAGCCCACGTCGTGGATCAGCTATGACAAAGGGACATGGCCAAAGCAAAGCTCCTGTTCACGGCTCACTTCCTAGAGCAGGAACGCAAAGGCAGCTGTCCAGGCTTACCTTGGGGTCCCTGTCTTCCAATCCTGTGGGTTTTGATGCTTTCAGTGAGAATTCTGACCACTATTGCTTGGCTTCCTGAGTCGCCCTTGGGAAGGGGAAGTGGATCTGAGTTGCCTCTCCACCATTACAGAAGCGCAAGGCTGGCTTCTGATTCTTCAAGAGGACCCAGTGAGACTGACGCCCGAACCACATAGAAAACAGACTTCTGACCCGCAGCCTGCAGCAGCCAGCCCAGGAAGCCAGCCTGCTGTCTCTAGGGACAATCCAGGAAGCTAAACAATAACCCCTGTAACAATCAAAAGGCCAGAATTTGGTCGATAACTGACAGCTTCCCTAATTTCAGTCCCTACCTCCAACTCAGGACCAACCAGAGAAAGCCAAACACGCTCCCCCAACCAATCACATGGGACCCCCCCTTCTAGTGAGGGCACCTCCAGCTTCCCCAGGCCCACAGCCCCCACCAGGGCAGCCCTGAGCCCTCCTTCTCCTCCAGGAAGCTGTCCCACTGCCCTGCCTGCCCTTGAGTCTCTGCCAAACCAAGTGATGGGAGCAACTCCCTCGCTACAGCCAGCTCTGAACACACACCTCTGCCTTCCCCATCTGGTTGGTTTTGTTTATTTCCACACAAGAAAGCTAGATTTTATGAAAAATCTCCAATTACTCTTTTTTTTTTTTTTTTTGGCTGCGTTGGGTCTTCATTGCTGCGTGCGGGCTTTCTCTAGTTGTGGTGAGCGGGGGCTGCTCTTCATTGCAGTGCGCAGGCTTCTCATTGCCGTGGCTTCTCTTGTTGTGGAGCACGGGCTCTAGGGCTCTTGGGCTTCAGTAGTTGTGGCACGTGGGCTCAGTAGTTGTGGCTTGCAGGCTCTAGAGTGCAGGCTCAGTAGTTGCGGCACACGGGCTTAGTTGCTCCGCGGCATGTGGGATCTTCCCAGACCACAGCTCAAACCCGTGGCACCTGCATTGGCAGGCGGATTCTTAACCACTGCGCCACCAGGGAAGTCCCTCCAATTACTTTAATGTTGAGAACAAACATAAAAATTTTAAATGTCATGGAGGTGACAGGGCTGCAAGGTTGTCATGTCTGTTGAGTAAAGTGGGAGCCTCTGACCTCTGACTCCTAGTGGCAGGAATTGTGGGAAACAGTTTTGGCCTCTTTTCTAAGCTGGCAGGGTGGTGCTGTGGGCCCTGGCCTGGCACTGGGGATGCGACCTGCAGGCTTGTACAGATCCACTCCTTGGTCCCTGTCCTCCCGGCAAGCCTTGCTCCGCTCTCTGAGCTGTCAGGCCCCCATCACGAAGGAAGGGGTGTGCCTCTGGCTCCCTGGGCTTGTTGAAAAGCCCTCCCATTGTGAGCCCATTAGTGCTAATTCTCTACCCAAGGCTCCATCTGAGGCAGGACAAGCCCACTGGGCTTGGATTCAAGGGTTTATGGAGACACCACGAGGGGGGAGGCTCCACCCTGCTCTCCCCCTGATCACGGGGCTGGACCCCCACTTCCTCAGCTCCAGGACACCCAGTCCCCTGGTCCCACATTCCTTCTGCCCAGGCCTCACCCTTATCAGCAGGACAGGCAGTGGGCTCTCCCGGGGTCTCCCTGCCCCTCACGGTCCCACCTCCCAGTCAGCCAGCAGAGGGCCTTTCTGAAACATACTGGCCGTGCCCACCCACCCTGACACCTGGCCTGGCTCCATGCCCTGTGTGGTCCAGGTCTGCGGCCTCCCCAGCTCCCTCCCACTTGAGTGACGTGGTTATCAGACTCCCCTAGAACTGGGGTCCCCAACCCCGGGGCCGTGGCCCAGTACCGGTCGGCAGCCTGTTAGGAAGCGGGCCGCACAGCAGGCGGTGAGCGGTGGGCGATGGAATCTTCATCTGCCCCTCCCCATCGCTGGCATTACCGCCCGAACCACTCCCACCACTGCCCCCCGCCCCCCGTCCGTGGAAAAATTGTCTTCCACGAAACTGGCCCCTGGTGCCAAATAGGTTGGGGACCGCTGCCCTAGAAGACTCCGTTTCTTTGTGCCTGGCAGCACCACCCCTCATGGCCCCTGGACCGTCCACATCTTCCGGCCTCTCTCAGCCTCCAGGTCCCCAGCCGGTGCGATGCCTGCACCAGTGCACATCTGGGACCAGAGGGCTGCATTCACCGGTGTCCCTGGCCAGAAAACCAGCCTGGATGAATGGATGAAGAGTAGGGACCCTGAACAGGGGTGATGCCGTGGGGCGCAGCCACCCAAGCCTTCCTACCAGGACCACCCGGCAGCCCCTGCAGCACACCCTTCACCCTGGATGTCCCACTAACCCAGCAGACCCCATGGGAGCCCGAGGGGACCACAGTGCTGTTGGATCATGAGGGAAGGGGCAGGGCTCCCCGACAGCCCCACACCCAGGAGCCCTGAACAAGAGGTGCCGATAGAGCCTTGAGAAACTTGGGGGAGGAAAGAAATTTCTGGAGAGGAGCAAGAGGCAGGAGAAGCAACCGCTACATGCACTGACTTGGTAAGATCAGGGTGTGGAAAAGTTCATGAGCTGTGAGAGATCCGATGAGGACGGGACTCCCACCCAGGGGCCGTGATGGTCCCCACAGAGAGGGGCAAGCGTGTGAATGGCGTGGCCTCCCCTACCTGGTCTTGGGCATGAGAGTTTGGAGGAAACCCCAAACCCAGCTGACCCCACAGAACCAGTGGGGACACTATGCGCTTAGCTCACCATGTAACTGATGCTCCGGGAGATCACAGCTGAGCCTCAGTTTCCCCATCCATCCTGACACACAGGAGCTGTGCAGAGAGAAAAGGCCTGCAGGTCTTGGAAGAAGATGGGCTGAGGCCAGGCCAGAGGGGCCAGTGAACACCCCCAGGGCCCGAGGACCCCACGTCCCTGCCCCGGGGCTGGTGAGCAAGGGAACATCATTCCTGGAAACTCCTGGTTCTCTGTCTAGCCCTCGGGGCCGAGAACCTGCCTGAAGTCCTGGGCTGCCAACACCTCTTGCCCCTCCCCTTCCCCCTAAGCCCACCGGGCCTGCATCCCCCCTGGCCTGGCCTCCCCAGCACCCAGCAATTAGAGCTGGCCTCCACTCCCCCTCCAGATGAAAAGTGCAGTCCCAGTCTCATGGCTGTGTGAAGGGTTCTCTTAGAAGCTGAGGAAATGGGTTAATGGTGGTGGCCTGCCAGGGAAGTGACTTGGTTCCCCACCACTGACCACCATGCTTTCTATAAGTCTTGAAGGCATGGGAGTGCTCTGAGTAAAATGTGACTGTACCACACCTGCAGCACAGCCCCAGTGACACGAGATTGCCTGGGGGGAACAGTCTGTGTATATATGGTGGGATGTGACAGATACACATGCGCTTACATAGGAAAAAGCCAGATGAAGGTGAACGAAGACATTAACAAGGTAGCTCCAGGACACAGATCACGTGTGATTTTCTTTTTCTTCTTTATGCTTTTCTGAATTGTGCAAGTTTTCTGCAATGTGTATCAATTATTTTTCTAATTTAAAAACTTTGAAATTATCTTCTAAATAACCTCAGTTGAAATCTGTAGAAAGCTTTCTAGATAAGAGGCACCTTCACTAATTTACCACCTCATGTAACCCTCACACCTACCCATTATGAAAGATGCTGTCGTTGCCTCCGTTTCATAGGTGGGAGAACTGAGGGGCACGTGGAGGGAAACGACCTGTCTGAGGTCACACAGCAAATGAGACCAGAGCCCGATTCCCAAGGACAGACTCCTTCCACGATGGGTTTACCCAGGGGCCTTAAATCTTGAGCCTTCAAATCTTAGGCAAGACTTCAACATTAGCAATGCCCTTGTGTTGATCATAAAATACATTCTGAGATGTAATCTGCTAACAGCCCTCACCGCCCCAAAAGTCTCAACCTAAATCACAGAGATCAGAGAATGTCAAGGACAGGAATGTCCGCTAACGTGCTATGCCCCAGGTGCCAAATGCTTTTGCAACACCTGGGTTCCCTAGGCAACATCCTCACCCCATGCACAGGTGAGAAACAGTAAATAGTTCAAGGTCACAGAACTAGCAGAAACAGGGCTGGACACACCCAGGCATGGATTCAAACCCTCCCGCTTGACCACTTCATGGGAAGGGCATTCATGCCACACGCTGTGTTTGGACTTCACCCCCCAAGTTGTATAGGAAGAATTTCAGATGGCAGGGGTGGCTGGGGGGAGGGACAGTCAGTGATAGGATCATGCTAACGTGCGAAAGCTCAGCTGGCCAGAAAGACCAGCATGGGGACTTCCCTGGTGGCGCAGCGGTTAAGAATCCGCCTGCCAATGCAGGGGACACAGGTTCAAGCCCTCGTCCGGGAAGATCGCACATACCGCTGAGCAACTAAGCCCACGTGCCACAACTACTGAGCCTGCGCTCTACAGCCTGAGAGCCACAACTACTGAGCCCACATGCCAAAACTACTGAAGCCCGTGTGCCTGGAGCCCATGCTCCGCAACAAGAGAAGCCACCACAATGAGAAGCCCGCGCACTGCAATGAAGAGTAGCCCCCGCTTGCCACAAATAGAGAAAGCCTATGCACAGCAACGAAGACTCAATGCAGCCAAAAGTAAATAAATTTATTTTTTGAAAAAAAGAGTGAATCTGAAAATAAAAGGAAAAAAAGTGAAGAGAAAGCACTTTGTAAGTTTTGTGCAGAATGAAATACATGTGCCCATCCCAACCAGGGATGTAAAGTACGATTTTGGTGATTCCACATAAGCGTCAAATGCTCTCGTGTTCTCATTTAAACTGGCATTTCACAATATAAAGATGAATGGTGGGCTTCCCTGGTGGCACAGTGGTTGAGAGTCCGCCTGCTGATGCAGGTGACACAGGTTCATGCCCCGGTCCAGGAAGATCCCACATGCTGTGGAGCGGCTGGGCCCGTGAGCCATGGCCGCTGAGCCTGCACGTCCAGAGCCTGTGCTCCGCAACAGGAGAGGCCACAACAGTGAGAGGCCCGCGTACCGCAAAAAAAAAAAAAAAAAAAAAAAAAAAGATGAATGGTAATATTCACACTAATAATAGAAACATTTAATTTTAATTTAGCTAGAGTGACATTTTTAAAAAACACCATTTTTAAAAATGAGAGACGTGGAAAAGAGGAAAACCTTTGTATTTAGTATCTTTACCAACACTTTCTTCCCACTTGTTGAACAAGGCACCCCACAAAGTATGTAGCCAGCCCTATGGTCAAGGAGGAAGGGACCAGGCCCTGTGACCCTATGACCACAGGTCCCATAGCCCAAGGGCTGTGTCCCAGGGAGCCAGAGGCTGGCGACTCAGTATGAGGCCACAGCCCCGTGGCCTGAGTTCCTGGTGTGGTCAGCCTGGCCTCAGACCCAGCATCTGAGCCAGGAGGACCCTGAGTCCTCCCGGCCGTGGTGTAGGGGGAGGGACAGAGAAAAGGGAGAGAAAGGCCAGCAGGGCCAGCCAGTGAGTGACCGTGGCCTGGCCACCCCTCACTTCTCTGAACCTCAGTACCCCGCTCTGACCTGTGCACTGCATTCTCAGACTGCAGGAGGGGAAACAGCCAAAGGGGGAGCATCTTGTGAGCTGCCAGTGTAAAGAGGCACCAGCAGGTAGCAAGTCGCCATTGGCCAGGACTCCAGACCCCCATCCCTGAAGGCCGGCACTGGCCACCCCGGGAGGGACCTGGGCTGAGGTCCGAGAACTCTGCTGAGGGGTCCTAGGGACTGAGACGGTGCTACATGGGGCCCGGAGTCAGGGAGAGCCAGGGGGACCTGAGCTGTCTGTCGTAGTGGCAGGGTGTTCCGGGCTAAAACATCTGGAAACGCGAGTACCCAGGGAAGAACTGAGGGGCTCTGTGTCAAAGGTCAAGAGGCCACAGGCCAGGCAGAGTATGGCCTGGACCAGGGGTGGGCACTGACCATCAGCACACGTGGTCACCCCGGGGCCACCTTCCCTGTCCAGGCCCTCAGGGCAGCAGGATCAAGGAAGTTTCCCCAGAGAAGGAGGGGCACGTCTCCTTGATGTTGGTCCCGCTCACAGGGCACAGGCGGGCCCTTCTGGGAAGAGGCCTTCCCAGTGTCCGCCCTGTGCAGAAACAGCCCTGACACTGCCCCTGCCCCTCCCTTTCTCGGATGCCCGACATTCTCTGCACAGAACATGCAGCCCATAAACTCAAGATGGCCTGTTCTTGCTGTAGAATGTTCAGGAAAAGACACCATGGGAGAAATAAAACGCCCCCCCAGATACCCCTGCGCCTGGGCTCCTCCTCCTTCTCCGTTACCTGTGGACCGTGTGCTGAACTGGATCTGTGACTCCCTCTCCCTGAAGGGCACCCCCACGACCACGGAAAACAACGCCACGTTGTGTCGTCGTGGATTCTATTTCTTCCTTCGTCTGCCCTTCATTTTCTTAATTCTCAGAGTAAACACGCATTACTTTCAAAGTGGAAAAAAATGGTCCACCTTATTAGGAATTCTTTTTTTGTTTACAAATGCGGCCCAAGGCAGCAGCTGCCCAGTCTGGGCTCTGTCCAAGCCGGAAGCCCCTCGGTCCCACTGGGGCAGCCCCAGCAGCCCGCCCTCCCCCCCATGCTCCTCCCCCCACTGCCTCCTTTAAAGGTGCCCCGGGGCCACAAGCCACCATCTGCCACCTGCCTGCCACCCGCCACCATGCGTTGTCTTGCCAGCCTGGCCCTGGCCCTGCTCACCCTGAAGGCTGCCCTGAGGCTGGCCCTGGCCCTCCCCTTGCCAAGTAGGCCCAGGAGGGTCGTCCCGAACTCCCTCCCCTCCAGGTGCGCCCCTGAAACACTGCCGGACCTGGCAGTTTGGTAACTAGGACAAGAGGAGAGAACGGGGGAGGCACACCCCGCGGCGGCGTGTGTCAGTGACAGCAGAAGAGTGGGGTACTGCCCAAAGATGCCCGTGTGCTGGGGGACTAGAGCCACAGGGCCCAGGCCACTGTCCCAGGGTGAAAAGTGACTGGGCAGCTAACTGGGCATGGGGGGAGCCTGTCCTGGCCCCTCAGGGTCTTAACTCCACCTCCTGCAGTGCGCCTGAGGCCTTGTTTCCTAATTTTCACAGCTGATTCACACTTTTGTCAGCCATGTCACATTTCTGGCAGATTTTTTCTTTCCTAGAAGCAGAGAGCTGGGCTGCTGGGGACCCGCCTCCCCATGGTTCTGTCCTTGCCCCACCTTGCTTTCCCCTGAGGAGCCCCAGGGGAGGCGGGATCCGGCCACCCCCCACCCACCTCCCCATCCTGTGTGCAGGGCAGGCTTGTGCCCAGAGCTCAGCTCCTCCTCCGAGGATTCCTGCACAATCTCCTGTGTCAACGATGAGAACTGTCCCCAAGACACCAGGTGCTGCGCCAGGAGCCCCTGCAGCTGATCCTGCGTGGTCCCCCTCATAGGTAATGCCGCCGTCCCTGCACCCCAGTGGAGCCCCATCTGGAGGGACGGAGGGACCAGCTTTGTCAAGGGTCCCCTTGAGGCGGCACTCCACACTCCGCTCTCAGTGAACCCCCCAGTGGCCCCATAAAAGCCCGGCCATGACACCGCTTCACCTGCTGGACCCACCGGAGGCCCAGCTGAGGCTCGCCCACTTCCTCCCAACATCACCAGTGCCCGGCTCAGCGATCCACGAGGGCTGCTGTCTCCCTCCCATCCTTCAAGCTCCGGGCCACCAAGGCGGGGTGAAGGTTGGGGGCCGCCGGAGACCAGCAGTGGGGCAGCCCCAGCAAGCCAGCAGGCGATGAAGGCCTGGCCCGCCTCTCCCCTAGTACCTGTTCCAAAGGCTGGCTGCTGTCCCCAGGTGCAGGCCCTGCTGGCCCCAAAGCTCTGCTTAGAGAGAAACGAGTGCTCCAGGGATGACCAATGTATGGAGAACCAGAAGTGCTGCTTCAGCTCGTGTGCCATGAGGTGTGTGGTCCCCGCCACAGGTAAGCATCCCGGAGACCCCGCCCTCAAGACACCTTCCCAAGACACTGCCCTGGGGATGGTGGACTTGGCTTCTCCCTTTGCCTCCCCTGACCTTGGGGCCTCTGCAGGTCCCTGAGGGCAGTTAAGACACAGGAGAGGGCGGGGGCTCAGGCAGCAGTGACCCAGGGCTGCAACAGCTGCAGGCCTCTGCATGCACTTGATGCCGTTGGGTTAGAGAGTGGGTCTCAGACTAGCAAAGGGGGCTCAGAGGAACACTTGCTTGGTGGGACTTGGTCCAGCCGGGCCCACCTGCAATGCTTGTGCCTTTGCCACTTAATCTGGGGAGGAGCTCTGGGTTAGGAGCCCAGAGACATGGTTCCCAGATAACAGTCCCTGCCAGCTGTGACCTCGCCTGGCTGCCTGCCCACGGGCGATAGTGAGGGCCCGAGACAGTAGTGTGGAGGGCTCACTGGCCCACACACAGCATCCCTCCCTCCCCTGCCTCCACCGTGACCAGGCTCCACCTCCTCTGAGGCCTCCACGTCCCCTGCAGAGGGCTCTCTCCAGTGAGGGACATCCCTGAGAGCCCCTGGCTGCCAGGAGTGACCGATCCAAGTCCTCTCAGCCAGAATCTTCTCTCTTGGATCCAGTCAGCCCAAGATGCCTCCTACCTGCTGCTAATAAAAACCCACTCGGGGCTTCCCTGGTGGCGCAGTGGTTGAGAGTCCACCTGCCGATGCAGGGAACACGGGTTCGTGCCCCGGTCCGGGAAGATCCCACATGCCGCGGAGCGGCTGGGCCCGTGAGCCATGGCCGCTGGGCCTGCGTGTCCAGAGGCTGTGCTCTGCAATGGGAGAGGCCACAACAGTGAGAGGCCCGCGTACCGCAAAACAAACAACAAAAAAAAACCACTTGGCTTCATGTCTCTTGGTCCTCTGTCTGTCTGTCCTTGGCACCTGCCCGGGGTGGCGGGGGGCGGGCGAAGCACACAGGCCTTGCCCCCAGGAGCTCCCCAGCAGGCCTGGAAGCTCCTGGAAGAGCCAGGCGCTGGGAGCTGGGGGCCATGGTGGCGTCTCTGGGCTGGGAGAGACTTGTCCACCAGGCTCTCGGTGCCGGCCCCTGGGGTCTGACCCCTTTCAGAGGTGCTGATGAATCGGGGCTCGGGAGCATGAGCAGAGGCTGCAGGGAGGGCTTGGGGCTCAGCGGCTGCCAGACCTCACTGGCCTTGACCAGCTTCGGGGACACACAGAGGGCAAGGTGTTAGAGGCTGTTCCTCGGGCAGCCTGGTTTAGAGCCTCCAGTGACGTGTGCATACCCCACCCCACACCCAGTAAGTGTCTTATAATTCATTTCAGCTCTGACAAAACCAGCCAGAGGGAAGTCCCTCTGGTCCAGGGATTAGGGCTCCACACTTCCACAGCCAAGGGCACGGCTTCAGTCCCTGGTTGGGGAACTGTGCGGCTCCCACACGCTGTGCAGTGCACTGCAGCCAAAAAAAAACAAAAAACTACCCAGAGTTCAAGTCAGGCCCCACAATCAAGGGCTCAATCCCATAAGGCAGGGATCCCCAAACCACGGGCCACAGACTGGTACAGTTTGCAGCCTGTTAGGAACCATGCGGCACAGCAGGAGGTGAGCGGCAGGCGAGAGAGCGAAGCTTCATCTGCTGCTCTCCATCACTCCCCATCACTCCCCAGCGCTCCCCATCGCTCCCCATCACTGTCCATCACTCCCCATCACTGTCCATCACTCCCCCATCACTCCCCATCACTCCCCCATCGCTCTCCATCACTCCCCATCACTCCCCACCGCTCCCCATCGCTCCCCATCGCTGTCCATCACTCCCCATCACTCCCCCATCGCTCCCCATCACTCCCCCATCGCTCCCCATCGCTCCCCATCGCTGTCCATCACTCCCCATCACTCCCCCATCGCTCCCCATCACTCCCCCATCGCTCCCCATCACTCCCCATCACTCCCCCATCGCTCCCCATCACTCCCCCATCGCTCCCCATCGCTCCCCATCACTGTCCATCACTCCCCATCACTCCCCCATCGCTCCCCATCACTCCCCCATCGCTCCCCATCACTCCCCCATCGCTCCCCATCGCTCCCCATCACGCCCCCATCGCTCCCCATTGCTCCCCCATCACTCCCCCATCGCTCCCCATCACTCCCCCATCGCTCCCCATCACTCCGCATCACTCCCCATCGCTCCCTATTGCTCCCCATCAATCCCCCATCGCTCCCCATCACTTCCCCATCACTCCCCATCACTTCCCCATCGCTCCCTATCACTCCCCCATCACTCCCCATTGCTCCCCCATCACTCCCCATCACTCCCCCATCGCTCCCCATCGCTCCCCATCACACCCCCATCGCTCCCCATTGCTCCCCCATCACTCCCCCATCGCTCCCCATCACTCCCCATCACTCCGCATCACTCCCCATCACTCCCCATCACTCCCCCATCGCTCCCCATCACTCCCCCATCGCTCCCCATCGCTCCCCATCATACCCCCATCGCTCCCCATTGCTCCCCATCACTCCCCCATCGCTCCCCATCACTCCGCATCACTCCCCATCGCTCCCCATTGCTCCCCATCAATCCCCCATCGCTCCCCATCGCTCCCCATCACTTCCCCATCGCTCCCCATCGCTCCCTATCACTCCCCCATCACTCCCCATCACTCCCCCATCGCTCTCCATCGCTCCCATCACTCCCCATCACTCCCCATCACTCCCCCATCGCTCTCCATCACTCCCCATCACTCCCCATCACTTCCCCGTCACTCCCCATCACTTCCCCATCACTCTCCATCCCTCCCCATCACTTCCCCATCACTCCCCATCACTCCCCCATCACTCCCCATCACTCCCCCATTGCTCCCCATCGCTTGCATTACTGCCTGAACCATCCCCACAACCGCGGTCCGTGGAAAAACTGTCTTCCATGAAACCGGTCCCTGGTGCCAAAAAGGTTGGGGACCGCTGCCCTGAGGCTAAAATTCAGGGGTTCCCATAACCCCCACAGATTCAATAATTTGGTAGAACAACCCGCAGACCTCTGAAAGCACAATACTTATGTTATAGTTCTATTATAGAGGATATAGACCAGGAAGAGCCAGATGAAGAGACACATAGGGTGAGGGCGTGGGAGGGGGATACAGGAACCTCTGTCCCCATGGGCTCAGGGTATGCCACCCTCCCAGCCCATTAACCATCACCAGCCCATAAGATCCCTGAGTTTCTGTGTCCAAAGGCTTTCTTGTGGGTTCTTGAATAAGCATTATGAAGAACTTCCCTTGTGGTCCAGTGGTTAAGACTCTATGCTCCCAATACAGGGGGCCCAGGTTCGATCCCTGGTCAGGGAACTAGATCCCCGCATGCCGCAATTAAGAGCTCACATGCCGCAGCTAAAGAGCCTGCATGCCGCAACTAAAGATCCTGCATGCCACAATGATGATGATCCCACGTGCCACAGCTAAGACCCAGCTCCGCCAAATAAATAAACAATTAATTTAAAAAAAAAAAAGGAACTCATCAGCAATCGGTGATTAACTCAATCCCCAGCCCTCTAATCACACGGTAGCACCCTCCACGCCTAGAGTCACCTCATTAGCATAAACTTGGGTATGGGAAGGGGGCTCATTACAAATAACAAAAGGAAATTGTAAGGAAACTCCTATCACTCAGGAATTTGCAAGTCTTTGAAGTTGTGTGCCAGGGACAAGGACCAGACTCAGTTTTTATTCAGTTTTTATATGCAGCCCGGTTTTCGACACCTACAGTCCATGTGAGCAACTTTCAGTTCTTTGAACACCTACACCCAGGCCAATTTGCCACCTCAGGTGGCTCAAAGTGCAGCGTGGGCAGTTCCCAGACTTCGGCCCACATCGGCAGCAGCGTCACCTGGTGGTGTCAGACGGCTCCACCCAGACCCACTGGGTCAGAAAGGCAGGTGGGGCCCACACGCTGTTTTCAGCAGCTCCAGGAAGTCAAGGACTGCTGGGTGAGGCTGCAGGGCTTCCTGATTTCAAGGTGCCCCCAATCTCCAGGAATCTTGCCAAAATGCAGATTCCAATTCTGGAGGTCTGGAATTCTGCATTTCTAGCTGCTCCCAGGGGAGGTAAAAAGTAAAAAGGGAAAGAAGGCTGGCCTTCCAGGACTGGGGCATGTTGGGGGCCAGCTGGTGGGAAGGGTATGTGGGCAGCCACATTGGAAGGTCCTGAGTTGGGTAATGCACAGCTGGGAGCACAATGCAGCGTCAGAGAGGGGCTGCAGGAGGACGCACGGGAGGGAGGCCTGGACGCTGGGCAGGTAAAGGGCCGTTCCAGGGTGTGAGAAAGATGGGGCTACAGGTCCTGAGGGAGCCACACCTACCATGCAAAGGGACTCACAGTGCGGTGCTATCGTACCTCCAGGAAGCCCGGAGGCTGGAGGACAGTGGGCACACCCTCCCACACCCCTGCCTGTGCTGGGCAGGTGCCGGAAGAGCTTCTGGGGAGAGAGGTGAGTCTGAGATGGAGCTGAGTCCCTCGACGGGGCTGCCGCTCCTGCCGGGGCCCAAACCCAGGAAAGATCCCCGGCAGGCCCTGAGCCCACCCTGACTTGAGCTTAGAAGGAACGGGGTGGGGGGGCTCACCAGCCTCCCCCCTCCCCCCGCCATGCTGAGGACTCCTCCCCTGCAGAGAATGCTCATCATGCCCCAGTCTCTGCATTAACCACGTGTCCAGCTTCTGTAAACTTGATGCTCTAACATCTGTCCTACATGCATACCCTGGACAACTCGATGATATGCCTGACTCACCTTGCTCAGCCTCCTGCCCCCCACACCCCTCCTTGGGGGTGTAACGCAAACGAGCCGGAGACCACACCCCCACCACCTCGTCTAGGGGGTCTTATACTCCTGGTCACTCTCCCAGTGCAAGGCCAGGGACCACACCACTAGGGGGAGACCCTCCACCCCAGAGCCCACTGACATTATTCACACTAGCCGGTCCTAATAAGCCTGTTCATCCTTCCTCTCCAGCTCCTTCCAAGGAAACCACAGTAAAGCAACCCACAGTTTCTCCCCACTCCTGCCCCGCCACCTCCCCACCTCCTGGCTGACCCTGTGCTTCCCCTTGTGGCTCTTCATGGAGGGATGTGCCTCCTTCTCCTGGGAACTGTGAATGATAAACTACCTTCACCGGCAGTCATCTCAGATTTTCTATTAACACGCTATATTTTAATAGCCACTTTCAGGGGCTGGACATCCATCCCAGAGAGACCCAGGGGCTGTGAAGGGGGCTCTCTCCCCACTGCACCACCTCTCAATGCTTGCTCACAGCAGCCCACCCCAGAGCTCCCAGCACCCTACTAGGCTGATCCCCTAGCCCCACCATAGCTCTATCTAGAGAGAGGCTGCCCCCTGCAGCACAGGTACTCAGCTCCTACAGACCCCAGAGCAGGAGCCCAGGTGGAAGGCGGGAGAGGCTGGAAGAAGGGCCCCATCAGTACGGCTCAGTGCCTGGCCCACAGGCTGCCACCCCCAGGCCCCACTCCATACACTATACTGTGCACCTCTCCACCCCGCACCAGGAGGGCTCCGCAAGACTTGCTGGTGGACAAGGTGGAAGGCTGGGCAAGGTGGAGTGATGGGCAAGGGGGATGGATGGAAAGGTAGAAGGACGGACATGATGGAAGGAAGGGCCAGGGGGAAGGCTGGAAGAGTAATTCCATGGGCTGTGGGCCCCTGGAAGCTGGCCGTGTTCAGGATTCGGGAGGGCAGAGGCCCAGCACCCTACCCAGCTGGGAGCGAGCCCCTGGCCAGGACGGAGAGGCATGGGGAGGTCTGGGCGGCTGCAGGAGACCCGGATGTTCACTCTCCATGTGCCCATGGGCTGTCCTGCCCTCCCTGGGCCTCAGTTTCCTATACACAGAGAAGGGCAGAAAGGACATGTTCATGTGCCCAGCAAGAGCTGGGGCCAGGCTGACTTTGGGACAGCCACCAGGTCTGATTCCTCCTCTTACTCGGGGGTCTGGAGACGCATCAATGCTACCAGGCCCTGAGGGAAAGTCTTCTCCTGAGAGGAAAGCCCTTGGCCAGGTTTGTCCAGGGTCCCCAAGGCCACCCCCCAGGTTCTGTGATTCTCCAAAAGGACTCAGCATAGAGTCACACTCATGGCTAAGATTTATTCTAACTAAGGAGACAGAGCAAAACCTGCAAAGAGAAGAAGGCACATGGGGTAAACTCTGGAGGAGACCAGTCATGAACTTCTAGACCTCTCCCCTTAGAGTCACCCTGGAGGCACTGAATTCCCTGGCAACAAGCTGGGACCACTGGCATGAAGCATCTACCAATGAAGCTCGCTAGAGACTCAGCATCAGGGGTTTTATCAGGGCCTGGTCTTGTAAGCACCCTCCGCCCAGCATGTACCAAAATTCCAGACTCTCCGAGGGAAAGAAGGTGTCAGCACAGCGCACTACTTGTCCAGTTTGGGTGCAGGGGGCTACTCTTACCATAGCGGGAAAGTTGTCGTCAGCGTAGGGAACTGTTTAGCGGTCACGTTTCCAGACACCAGTGGAGGGCCAACCCGGCCGGCGGGCCCGTCAGGACTGGCAGCCTCAGACGTGCTGTGTCGGGGCTCTTCTGCGCACCAGGGCTTCTGGCAGGTTGTGGTTTGAGTACACCTGGGGAAAGAGAGTGGGCAGGTTGAGGACAGAGTGATCAACCACCCTGGTTGGCCTGGGACTGGGGGATTTCCCTTGATGGGGACTTTCTGTGCTAAAACCAGGACCACGGTGGGCACACCAGGATGGCTGCTCATCTAGTTGAGGCACAATTTCAGGAGAGAAGATGCTGTTAGCAGAGGGTGGTAGCGAGAGTGCGAGGTTCAGCCTGGAAGGAGGCAGAGGGAAGGGAGGGAGGGTAACCACGTGGGGGGCTTATCTGGAGGGCTCCCGACAGAGGCCTGTATCCCTGCATCCTGACCACACATCCTGAAGTAGCACTTTGACAGACCTGGAGACTGAGCCAGGCAGGTTCAGTACCCGGCCCAGGTTACAGGGTGGGCAGGTAGTAGAACCAAATTGGTACCCTAACCTCCTCACAGTCATCTGTCAGCTCATCTGGCCCTGATTCCAACTGGAATGGGAACAGGTGTTGGCGAGTCCCCACACCTCTCTGCACCTCAGTTTTCATCTGTCAGCAAGTGTGTTGGATGAGAAAGGCTCTGAGGTATCCCGGCTCTCCTTTCCACCCTCCCTCTGGGAAGGAGACAAACTCATCTCCTACAGCTCTGATGTCCTGCCAGGTGGACCCATGGCTTGTTCCTCATCGAGGACCTTGCAGTCCGAGGAGGGCATTCAGGTCAGATCCCCGCCCCAGGCCATTCCATCCCTCAAAGTCACCAAAAAGGCGGTTCTGGGATCAGGAGGAAGGTGGAGGGTGCTAGCAAGAAGAATCAGGAAGGAAATAAGGGGACATCCCTGGTGGCACAGTGGTTAAGACTCCGCGCATCCAATGTAGGGGTCCCGGGTTCCATCCCTGGTCAGGGAACTAGATCCTGCATGCCGCAACTAAAGGATCCTGCATGCCGCAACTAAAAAAAAAGATCCCTCACACGACAACGAAGATCCCACCCTGTGCTGCAACTAAGACCCGATGCAGCCAAATAAATAAACCCACAGAACTGAGTAACTACCTTTCTCCAACACCTCTCCCCACCGAAAAAAGGCCAGAAGTTTCTCTCCAGAGAGGGTAGTGGAGGGCATCTGGAATGAATTGCCTCAACCCTCTGGGAGAGTGGGCTTACCTTGCTAAAATCTGAGTGACTGTGGCAGTTCTAAATGCAGCCTCAAATCCTTGGGCACTCCTCCCCCTGAGACTGAGGTCAGAGACCCCCTCTTGAGTTTAGATGGGGCTGTGGCCACTTCCACCATGGAGAACGCAGACCCTGTGTGCTTCTTGAGGCTGGTCATGAAAGGCAACGGGGTCTCCTTTGTTTGCTGGAGCACCCACGGTTGAACCCCTGAGCTAAGCAAGAGAGGCTGGCACACGCGGGCTCTTGGTAGACTGTCTCTAGCTTTGAGTGGTTCCAGTGGAGGCCCCAGTCATTGCACAGCAGAGACAAGCCATCCTCAAAACATCCACAAGCACAATAAAGCAAGCGGCGGCGTCTGTTCCGTAGCAACAGTAACGATGATGAAGGAAACATTCGCATGCTCAAACCTGAGGCCACACACCCCAACCCACCCAGCTGTCCTCCTCAGCCAGGCTCCCAAAATGTTGGCAGCTCTGGAAATGCCTCTGCAAAGTCTCACCAGCCCAAGAGGAAAGACCTAAGAAGATGACAGCAGTAGCTACCCAAGAAAACGGCCTGATGGCGAGGTTCACTGCCAATATGCTCTACTCATGTGCTAGAGTTCCTTCTTTTTAGCCCACCGTTCTTTCTTTTTCTTTTTAATATCACAGCTTTATTGAGATATAATTCACCTAACATAAAATTCGCTCTTTAATGTGTACTCAGCGGCCCATCATACGTTCAGTTAATCGTGCAACTATCTAATTCCAGAACATTTTCACCACCCCAAAAAGAAATCCCATACCCATTAGTCACTCCCCATTAGGCCACCACCCCCATCTCCCCAGCCCCTGAAAACAATTCATCTACTTTCAAGTCTACAGACTTGCCTCTTCAGGACATTGCATATAAATGAAATCATGTAATATGTGGTCTCATGGGACTGGCTCCTGTTAACTGAAAAAAATACACAACCTAAAAGTTGAGAATTGTTTTATTTGGTGGACTTTCTGAGGATTTCAAACCCGGGAGGCAGCCTCTCAGATTGCTCTGAGGGACTGCTCCAAAGAGGTATTGAAGAGGAACCAGGATATAGTTTTGTAACAAAAACCAGGTGGTCATAACAACAAAAGATAACTGTTAATTAAAGAAAACCGGGCATCTCAAGTTAATTAATTTAGCGCTTTTTATGTATGCGAAGATGCTAGTCTGGGCTCATTGAAATCATTCCTTTGATATGCACCTCAGCTATCTGGGGCCAGTACCCCATCCTGAGTCCCCTCAGGGCTCACCATCAAGGTGCAGCTGTAGTGGCTTGATGACTGCAACATCCTTTTTTCATTGATTTAGATTTAGATTCCATACTTTAGAAATTAAAAAAAAAAGGAAAAGAACAGAGGAGAGGAGAAGAAAACAGGAAGAAAAAGGAAGAAGGAAGGGAAGGAGGACGGGCGAAAAAACACCTCATGTACAATTTTTGGACTCCACATAAACTCAAAAAGCTTGAAAGCTAGAGGCTCACAGAGTAACCAAGGCTTCAAAATCAGGAAATGATTTCTAAAACACCCAGCCACACTATCAATCAAGCAGGAAGATATAATAAAGACATTTCAGACCTGCAAGGCCTTTACTGACCTCCTTTGCATCATTTCTCACAGAGGTACTGAAGGATGTGCTCCACCCAAACAAGGGCATAAATCAAGAAATAAGATAAAGGACAGAAAATAAGAGCTAGCATCAACAGAAGCAAAAGGAATACTGAGACATGGTAAAGGGAGATCCCAGGATGACACTCGTGCTGAGAGCATAGCGGTGATAATCCACATAGGAGGTCAGAAGGTTCAGGAAGACACTTCTTCAGTAAGATTAAACTGGTGACCTAGCTGAAGTGTCTGAACATCTTGAGAGATTTATACAACTGGTGAAGGGTTGAGGTAGAAATTGTGACAAATACATGGAATTTTTTTTTTCCATTTTAAAAATTTTTTGGCCAAGCCACGCGGCACATGGGATCTTAGTTCCCCGACCAGGGACCGAACCGACACCCCCTGCGTTGGAAGCACAGAGTCTTAACCACTAAACCGCCAAGGAGGGCTTCCCTGGAGGCGCAGGGGTTGAGAATCCTCCTGCCAATGCAGGGGACACGGGCTTGAGCCCTGGTCCGGGAAGTTCCCACATGCCACGGAGCAACTAAGTCCGTGTGCCACAACTACTGAGCCTGCGCTCTAGAGCCCATGAGCCACAACTACTGAGCCCACGAGCCACAACTACTGAGCCCATGCACCTAGAGCCCGTGCTCCGCAACAAGAGAAGCCACGGCAATGAGAAGCCCACGCACTGCAACAAAGAGTAGCCCCCGCTCTCCACAACCATAGAAACCCCGCGTGCAGCAACACAGCCAAAGATAAATAATTTTTTTTTTCTTTTTTTTTGCGGTACGCGGGCCTCACACTGTTGTGGCCTCTCCCGTTGTGGAGCACAGGCTCCGGACGCGCAGGCCCAGCGGCCATGGCTCATGGGCCCAGCCGCTCCGCGGCACGTGGGATCTTCCCGGACCGGGGTACGAACCCGTGTCCCCTGCATCGGCAGGCGGACTCTCAACCACTGCGCCACCAGATAGGCCCAATAAATTTATTTTTTAAAACTAAATTAAAAATAAACCGCCAGGCAGGTCCCTGGAATCTTAAGCCAAAAATACAAAGCAATTCTTAATTCCATGGAAATAAAAAGTCGTGCAGGGTTTCCCGGTGGTGCAGTGGTTGAGAGTCCGCCTGCCAACGCAGGGGACGCGAGTTCGTGCCCCGGTCTGGGAGGATCCCACATGCCGCGGAGCGTCTGGGCCCGTGAGCCATGGCCGCTGGGCCTGCGCGTCCGGAGCCTGTGCTCCGCAGCGGGAGGGGCCACAGCGGTGAGAGACCCACGTACCGCAAAAAAAAAAAAAAAAAAAAAAAAAAGGCGTGCAGGAAGAAAGATAAATCAAGTCCACATACACAACTCAGATACATCTTGCTTGGCTTACCTCGCAGTTTCTTTTACAAGTAAACGTCAATATTTAAAAGTCAAGAGACTGCACATAAAATTCCAGAATCCTAGATTCTTTTTTGGAAAAACTGCAAGATCTAGGCAATTGGTGCCTACATTTCCGCACACCTGCGCTGAGAGGCCTTCCCAGCGTGTCACAGCCCAGCCCTGAGCAGTCTACAGCCGGGGCTTCTCTAGAGGCTGTGAGAAGCCCGCGGGTAAGGCGCGGGGGTGGGAGGTGGTGGGAAGCACGCACTGACGACAAAGCGTCGCCTCCTATACTCCGAATGAGAGCCGGGTACTGACCAGAAGGCCCCCAGGCCTCCCTGCCTCCGTTTCTGGACACTTTATTCTTCCCCACCGCCCCTCCCATTTTTCCGAAGTTGCTCAACACCTGTCACTCACTTCATCTAGTCCGCGCCCTGAGCGAACATCGCCCCAGCAGGAAAAAGGAACCGGAAGTGATTTCCGGCTGGGCGGCAGGCGGCGAGCCTCGCTTCCGGCGGCGAGCCTCGCTTCCGGCGGCGCACCGAGTGACGTAAAAGAGCGCGCCGCGCAGCGTAGGCCGAGGGCCGTGCTGGGGCGTATGGAGGTCAGCCGGGGTGCTTGCGCCAGCGGCGGCGGTGGCTGCGTAGGTCTCGGGGCCGGGGGGAAGAGGGTCCTGAGGAGCCTAGGTCCTGAAGGCATGGGGGCGTGGCCGGGAGAGGAGACCGGGAGGGCGCACGGGACGCAGGGGGTAGGGGTGGGGGACGGGGGGCACAGGGGTGGGGGCGGGCCCGGCCCAGAGCCGCGCCTGCTCGTGCGCACGCGCCCCTTTTCCGAGGTCCAGCGTGGCGGCCTGCGATTCCGCCCTGGTCCTCCGCGCTGTCGCTGGCTGGCCTTCGTACAAGTCGTTCTCTTTCTGCGTCTGAGGGCCGAACTTCTGGGTTGGTGTTTCCACAAATCCCCGTTGGGCTTCTGAACTTGTTTCCCTCGCTAGCTCGTAGGACGGTCTTTAGTAGGGAACGTTTTCAGTGCTTCCCCGCCGTTGGGGCTCTGTGGGTGGTGGATGTTACCCTTGGGTCGGTGTTCCTCCTCTCTGAGTCTCTTGCTTTATGTACAGTTAATCTAAGGTTTCTACAGTTACAACAGTGACCTCACGTAAAAATAAAATGTCCCAGGCCAAGTTCTCGGAAATCGAAGGTCAAACACGTTCTCTGCTTTGGCAGGAGGGAGGCCCAGGTTATAACGCCTTTTATCGTGCCCCGGCGGGGTGCCTTACCCAGGTCATTTATTCACGCTGGTGAGCAGGACAGAGTTGTTAAAAGCAGCTGCATCGGGATATGTAACATTCTTGGAGGAGGTAACGTTTTTTGTCTGGGTGCGGGAAGATGGGGGGTGATTTTCCGAGCCCTATGAAGGGGGGTTAAAAAAAAAGAGGCAGCAGGCGTTGCCCTGCCCTGCCCTGCCAAGGTGTAATGAAAGTGCAAGGCCTGTTTAGAATGAGGGTGTGTTCCAGGGAGGAAAAAGAGGTAAAACTGGGAAGACAGTTCTGGGCCATGTTGTGAAGTGCTTTTTATGATTGGTTCAGGAGGTTTGCTCTTGGAAAGTGTGTGTGTGTGTCTCTGTGTGCGTGTGTGTTTAGTAGGTCGGTGAGTAATAGTGTAGGTTGGTTTGGGGAGGCTCATTCACAATCTGTAAGTATTAAAATAACATCCACAGAAGCTGTGGGATGTATATATGGATGATATGTCCAGGGTTTTCCATGAGTAGTCTAATTTAAAATATTCTGTCTCATCGTCTCCATAAGTCAATAATTTTTAATCTTGCGTACTTTTAAAAATTAAAAAAGGGGGGAACGCTGTTCAAGCCCTGTGTGCAGAGACTCCCACTCAAGAGGTCTTGGGTCGGGCCTGGGATTCTGAGGTGTTGAACCATTCCCTAGGTGATTCTACAGCCAGGACTGGAAACCCTCCAGCCAAGCTCCTAAGTGGTGCTCCTAAGTCTTGTTATTGGTTATATTATGTACTGAAGCAGAAGTCCTCTGAGATTTTTGCTTCAGAAAACGCTGCTGCATACGCATGGTCAGTCAGGAAGGAGAGGTTTGGGCTGGTTTATGGGGAGTGTGGCTGTGACTCTTTATTTTTTTAGTAAATTTATTTTATTTCTTTATTTTTGGCTGTGTTGGGTCTTCGTTGCTGCGTTCGGGCTTTCTCTAGTTGCGGCGAGCGGGGGCTACTCTTTGTTGCGGTGCTTGGGCTTCTCATTGCGGTGGCTTCTCTTGTTGCGGAGCATGGGCTCTGGGCACATGGGCTTCAATAGTTGTGGCGCGCAGGCTCAGTAGTTGTGGCGCGTGGGCTTAGTTGCTCTGCGGCATGTGGGATCTTCTCGGACCAGGGATCAAACCGTGTCCCCTGCATTGGCAGGCGGATTCTTAACCACTGCGCCACCAGGGAAGTCCTTGTAACTCCTTTTCATTTGTCTGGTTCTTCTGTTGTGTTTGGGAGTTGGGAACTGCCTCTGCACCACTCCCTTCTCTGTCCTTTTTCTTTTCAGGGCTTTGGAGTCACTTGCTAGGAGGCTTCTCTCCCCGCCCCCCAGGCCGCCATGGCTGTTCGGCTAGTGAAGCGATGCACGTGCCTCCTGAGGGAAGCCACCCGTCTGGCCCCTGCCGTGTCCCCGGTTGGCCAGCTGAGACTCGCCCGGGGAGCCCAGAAGCCTCTTACTTCCTCGGCTACCTCATCCAGCTCCCGCCTCCCAGGTCCTTTGTCAGAGCTTGTGGAGAAGGAACAGGTGTTTACTCCCTACCCTGAGCACCAGGAGGTGGACCAGCTCATCGAGAAGGCCACCAGGCCAGAGGAGCTCCTGGAGCTTCTGGGTGGCGGTCACTGTCTGCACGAGAACCACGCCGCCCTCACGCTCATCCAGCTCTCTCGCCTGCTGTCTGAGAAGCCGAAAGACAAAGCCTTGCTCATACAGGACGCCCGCTTTCGGCAACTTCTCCATCTTGTCAACAGCCAGGTGGGTTCGAGAGCCCTTCCTGCGGGTTCAACAAGCAGAAAACGGCAGAGGCCCTGGAGTCGGAAGCATCCAGTCACTTTCCGGGTGTAGACAGGAGCTCTGCTGTGTGTTCAGGCCCTCCACGTCCAGTGGTATTTTTTCATTTTATAGATTCCAAAGTACTTTAATGTGTTTCTTCTCTTTTTTTAAATTAATTTTTACTAGAATATAGTTGCTTTACACCATAGTTTCTGCTGTACAGCAAAGTGAATCAGCTATTCAAATACATATAACTCCTCTTTTTTGGATTTCCTTCCCAATTAGGTCTGCTTTCTCTTGTTAATCCTCACAGCAGGTCTGTTAGGTGAACATTGCTGTCCTCATCTTGCAGATAAGCAACTCAGACACAGTAAATAAGGAGCACAAGGATCGAGCACCGTTCTTCTCAATGCCTTGGGGGCTTTCCCCCTCGCCCTGCAGTCTTGGCTTGCATAGCCCCCACTCAGTGTCTGGCTGACGGGGGAAACACTCTTGAAGCTGGAGGAGATGAGGGGTGACTAGCGGAGGATCTCAGAAACTTGAGCTGCCCACGGGCGTTATCCAATCAGATCCTTAAAGGTGGAGCGTGGAGAGAAGGGACCTGTGTGTGGCAGGGATTGGGGGCAGGACTCTACCCAGTTGATGTTCCGTGTGAGGAAGGACTCCCTTCACGCAGACCCTTCCCGTGGCTCCATGGGGTCTGCTGGAGCCAGAGGGCCTGGGACGCAGCAGAGAGGTACAGACCCTCCCCCTGGCTGCTCCAGAAGGGTGAGGCCCTGTGTCCACTTGTCAGGGATGGTGAAGAGGAGAGTCGCAGCTCAAGGAAGGGGCCACGTTAAATGAAATTTTTCAAACTGTAGGTTATGAAAGTGTAGTGGAAGTGGCCAAGTGTTTTTAATGAGATAGAGTAATATAGAAAACAGTTCACATGTAGTAAGGGAAGTGTTTCGTGGAACTTTTTGTCTTAGTTAAGTGTGTATGTGCGGTTCACAGTAGAGATTTATTTCTTACTGAGAATATAACTCAAAAATTAAGTAGATCCCTTTTTTTTCTAAGACTATAATTCTAGTTGTTATTCATTGAACATTTTATATACAAAGTAAGCTTTAGAGACAAGACTGAACATTTGGAACAAAATTACAAAATTGTAATTACAAAATTACACTGTAACAAATTACATTGTAACAAAATTACAAGCTAGTAATGAACCAGGAACAAAGTATTTAGAAATGTAAGCAGTGAACAAGATTTCTTTTAAAGAGCCTTCCTACTTCAGGGAAATCTGCAGAAAAAGCAGGAGCCACTGGAGGCTCATGTGATGCTGAGATCAAATTCATACCTATTTTTTTTTTTTTTTTTTTTTTTTTTGCAGTACGCGGGCCTCTCACTGTTGCGGCCTCTCCCGTTGCGGAGCACAGGCTCCGGACGCGCAGGCTCAGCGGCCATGGCTCGCAGGGCTCACAGGCCCAGCCGCTCCGCGGCATGTGGGATCTTCCCGGACCGGGGCACGAACCCGTGTCCCCTGCATCGGCAGGCGGACTCTCAGCCACGGCGCCACCAGGGAAGCCCCATACCTATTTTTTGTTTTACTGCACCACGCAACTTGTGGGATCTTAGTTCCCCAAACCAGGGACTGAACCCGGCCCCTGCAGTGGAAGTGCAGGGTCCTAACCACTGGACTGCCAGGGAAGTCCCGCATACTTTTCTCCTTCTGCCCGGCCTTTCACACAACAGCTTTTTTGTTTGCCCCTCACGTGTGTGTGATTTCAGCTCCCCCTCTCAGCACTGCAGCCCCATTTCACAGATGAGGGCTCAGGAGACTTGCAGAGTGGCGGAGTTAAGGGCCTTAGCGCCGCAGACAACAGAGCCCTGCTCAGCTACTGAATACTGCCTTCCCTGGGGGTGGGACCAGAGGGCTCCCCGAGTGGCCCCCGTATTCCTCTGAGGCCTGGAGACACGCCCTGCAGGGAGCACTGTGGTGGGCCTGCTGGCCCAGACAGCTGTGAGGGAGGAGCAGCCTGGTGCGCCCGCGTAAGTGACAGGTGGGGAGCTGCTTCTAGGGAGGCAGCCACCAGCTCGGAGCCTCGGCCCGCTCTGTAACAGCACAGGGTCAGCAGGGTCCCGGGTGTGACCTTGCCTGTGTCCCCCCACCCAGATCACTGCAGTTTGGCATGGGACCCTCGTGAAGCTGCTCCGGAGCCTCTATGCACTGGGCCTTCCCCCCACCTCCAAGGAGCTGCGGTCGGTGGAGCAGGAGGTCCGCTGGCGCATGCGCAGGCTGAAGTACAAGCACCTGGCCTTCCTGGCCGAGTCCAGCGCCAACTACATGCAGGAGCAGGACTCCCAGGAGCTGCTGGCCGAGCTGCTGGTGCAGCTGGAGCGGCGCTGGGCAGAAATTGATGACAGCCGCGTGCTGGTGGCCATGATGATGAAGACGGGGCACCTCTCCGAGTCTCTGATGACCCGCCTGGAGGACAAGGTACTGAGATCCAGAGCCCTGGCAGCTTCTGTCCGGAGGCTGAGGCATGGCACTGGAGGGACTGGCGCTTCAGACAGCTGGAGGCAGCTCTCCGCACCCACTGGCTCCTCCAAGGATCCAGCCAGGGGGGTGCAGAGCCTGAACCCCACTCCTTTGTATTCCTCCAAAATTGCATCTTGCACATAACCTGGAGGCGGCATGGCCGGCAACTCCTGAAGTGTGTCCTGGGCCACCCCAGTGGCTCAGCCCCCAGCTAGTGCTTCCTAGAGATTCCACGCCTGCCCACCCCCTGCTCCACCCCCAGCGCTGCAGTCAAGTCAAATTCAGCCCCTGTTCCCGTGGTAGCGGGGGCTGGCCCAGATGACTGCTACAGCAAGCTCCGCAGCTCATGGGCCCCGGGTCCTCTGCCCTGGGGCCTGGGGATAAGTTTGGCTGCAGACATTGCGCCCCGGTCTGGGGGCTCCCTGGGGTGGGCGTGGGGGCAGGCCCTGCACGGGTGGGGCCTGTGTTTAGTAAGCTCAGGCCCAGTTACTGTCTCGCAGGGCCTGCACTGCATGGGACCCCTGGCCCTCGGGCCGTCGAGCTGACCCTGCCGGCTGTGGTTGACAGTGCCTGGAGCTGGTGGAGCATTTTGGCCCCGAGGAGCTGCGGAAGGTGCTGGTGACATTGGCAGCTCAGAACCGGCGGTCGGTGCCCTTGCTGCGGGCCATCTCGTACCACCTGGTCCAGAAGCCCTTCCCCCTGACGAAAGGCGTCCTCCTGGACCTGGCCTACGCCTATGGTGAGCCCTGTGCACGGAGAGCAGAGTGGGGCGGGGGCTGAGTTCTGGCCGCAGCTGTGTCAAATTCGGTGCCTGCCTCACCCGTGGCGGACACTGGCCTAAAAGGCTGCCACAGAAACACTGTGACTCACAGGCCCTGATCCTCTCTGCTGGGCCTCAGGGATAAATTTGGTTACAGACACCAAGCTCTTGCTTCTTGAGACCAGGGTGGGTGGTGGGTGGGCCTGAGGGTGGCCTGCCGATCCTCACCAGTTAAATCTCGGGCTCTGTCCCCAAGGCAAACTCGGCTTCCACCAGACGCAGGTGTTCCAGCGCTTGGCTGCAGACTTGTTGCCCCACACTCCTAGCCTGACGTCCAGCGAGGTGGCCCGCTGCACCAAGTCCTTTGCCTTCCTTAAGTGGCTCAATCTGCCCCTGTTTGAGGCCTTTGCCCAGGTGAGCTGGGGTGCAGGCCTGAGGCCTGGCTTTGAGGGCCTTCTGTGCCTGACCCACTGCGTAAGCCGGCTCCCTGGTCATTTCATTAGGGAGGCCCCTCCGGCCTGGAAACACTTCCTGGTGGCAAACATGGAGTCCTTATTCTGGCTTATTTGGAGAGAAATGATACGATTTAGTAGTGAAAGAAAGTATAGTTGTAAACGGTTTCTTCCATTCTTTCACCAAATTTCGTAGGAGTTTTTGTCTGTCTTTGGGTAGCTGTGTGGGGAGCAGTGTAGACAGCGAGGCTGAGAATCCACTCAGAACTCTCCCTAAACTTCCAGCTGCCCCAGAATGGAGTTGTGAAGAAAGAGGACGTTTGCACTTAGGTTCATGTGCAACAGGTTGAAACTGTGTTTGTAGGCTGAGGAGTATTTCTAAAGCTGTCGTCAGGGGCCTTTTGTGTGTGTGATTGCCTCTGGGAGGATAGGGTCTGGCCCTCTGCCCACTGCGCTGTGTAAATTACCCCTTGGGGCTGGGAGCTCATGGGCTCTGGGGGAGGGCCAGTTCTGCATGGGGCACTGGCCACCGGGCACCTCTCATCCGGCCTTTCTGTCCTACCTGACCGGCCCAGCACGTCCTGGACAGAGCCCAGAGCATCACTCTGCCACACCTGTACAACATGCTCCTGGCTTTCGCCCGTGTGAACTTCCGCCCAGAACGGGAGGATCCGTTCTTCAGCCTGGTACAGTCTACACGCCCCCAGCTCCTACACTCTCCCTACCTCGGATACTCAGCCCTCCTCGGAGCAGCTCGGGACCGAGTGGGAGGGAGGGAAGAGACCGGATATGTGCTGAGGAGCCCCGGGTGTAGGCAGTAAGGAAGAAGGCCCAGCATGGGCACATGGAGCTGGCTAGAGCCAGGCGTCCCAGGGATTGTCTGGGGACGAGACACGCAAAATCCAGCATGGCAGCCAAGGGTCAGGAGGGCATCTGATGGCTCACTGTGCAGTAGGGCTGGGGGACCCTTGCTCTTGCTTCCTAGGGCTCCCTCAATGCCCTGTTGGGGCTCAGAGACCTCAATCCACTTGCAGGGGTGAGAGCATCCTGTGAGTGGACTGGGTATGACCCTAGGGCCCCGCGGTGGGCACTGCCCCAGCCAGCCAGCTGCTTCCCCTTTCATAACCTCTAACTCCTCTCAGGGCCAGAAATACCTCCCCTGTGCAGGAGACGTGGTTTTGTGCCATAGGTCCCTGCCAGTGGGAGGGGCAGCGGGGGGGAACACAGCTGCCGTCCAGATTGGGCCTAAGGGATGAGGAGGGTTTCTGGTACCTTCCACCAGGGGTGCCCCAAGCCTGACCAAGAGCACCTTGGCCAGCGTTGCTCCCCATCACCCCCTTGGGCCTCAGCGTGGCCAGGTCATAACGCAGCTCCAGGTGCTGCCCACCCAGGGATGCCTGCGGCCACGGAGCAAACCTGCTTTCCCCACCCCACCCCGTCCTTGCCCAGGTGCATGAGAAGCTGGGGTCAGAGCTGGCGGGCCTGGAGCCAGCCCTGCAGGTGGACGTGGTGTGGGCCCTGTGTGTGCTGCAGCAGGTGCTGGAGGCCGAGCTGCAGGCTGTGCTCCACCCTGAGTTTCACACCCAGTTTCTAGGTGAGCGGTGGGGGGTATTCCTCCCTCTCCTGAGTGATGGCAAGCCCCCTGTGCATCCCCCGCCCCATCCCAAGTACCGCCCCAGCCTTGAGCCAGGAGGGCGCCTGGGAGCCTCAGGGCTCCGCTCACCATCGGGGAGACCGGGCAAGCCCGGGCTCACCCAGCATCTGCTCCTTCTCTGTCCACTCCTAGTGGGTGACCGGCAGACCCTCTTCCCGCTGCTCCTGGCCCAGAGTCCAGGGTGAGACTTGGGTGAGGGGTGCCTCTGGCTCTCCCACCTGGCCCCCCGTGTTCCTCCACCGTCTTCCTCCTGGCCCTCCGCCAGCTCCTCCCCTCTCTCTCCATCCTCTACCGTTAGGTGTCGAGTCCCGAAAGGATCAAAGCACCTTCCAGAAGCTGCTCCATATCAATGCCACTGCCCAGCTGGAGCACCCCGAGTACACGGGCCCCCTTTTGCCAGCCTCAGCCTTGGTCCCCAGGCCCTCGGCCCTTGACAGGAAGGCGACCCCCTTGCAGAAGGAGCTGCAGGAGACGCTGAAGGGGCTGCTGGGGAGTGCCGACAAGGGCAGCTTCATGGTGGCCACGCAGTATGGCTGGGTTCTGGGTGAGGGCCCTCCCCTCCCCCTCCCCCTCCCCTCCCTCTCCCCTCCCCTTCCTCCCCTCCCCTCCCCTCCCCTTCCTCCCCTCCCCTCCCCTCCCCTCCCCCACCCAGCAGTCCCATCTGGGGACTGTTCTAAACCTGCCCCTTCTGCTCTCCAGGGTCTCTGTTCATCCATCGTAGGGGCGGGGCTGTCAGCCCAGTTGGACACCAAGGGACAGTCCCCAACACGTTTTCATTCCGTGCTCTTCCTAGATGCTGAGGTGCTGCTGGACACAGACAGCCAGCTCCTGCCCCTGAGGGCCTTTGTGGCCCCTCATCTCGCCCTGCCCTCTGGCAGCCAGCCACTACCGCCGGGGGCCAAGAGGTGAGCGACCACACGAGCCTCGGGGGCCACGTGCACTTGGCTCCTCAGCATCCCCTCTTCCCTCCAGGGGCCTAGGAGAGCTGTCAGCACCCACAGCGCCCCTCTTCCTGCAGGCTGGCCTTCCTGCGCTGGGAGTTCCCCAACTTCAACAGCCGGAGCAAAGACTTACTGGGGCGCTTCGTGCTGGCCCGGCGCCACCTGCTGGCCGCTGGCTTCCTGCTGGTCGATGTGAGTGTCTGTTGGGTGGGTGGTGACTGCACAGGGAGAAGCCTCCGGCCCAGTCGGGTTATGGGAGGAGCCAGTGCTCACACGGACCCCAGCTCTTGAGGTCAGCCATGTTGGGATTCCCCGTTCACGTGAGAAAAGGGAAGCTTGAAAGGGTGTTGTATCTTTCTCAACGTCACACAGCTTTTAAGTATCTGATGCCGTAGGCACTGTTCCCATCTCCACAGCCAGGGCCTCTTAGACGGGGTAAGAGCAACCAGGTGCCCGGGTCCGAGTGCCGACGTGTGCCTCAGCCAGGGTTCTGCTGTGCTCCGGCCCTGGGGCCTGGCTCCAGCTTTTCACTGCAGAGACTTCTGCCATGGGAGCAGGCTGTCCTGTTAGGGGCCAGAGATTCACATGAGTGACTCTCCTGTTGGGTTTTTTGTTTTGCTTTCGGCACAGCTTTTAAAATCTAGAGGCTGCTCTTGGTCCTGTGTAGCCGTGGGCCCCTGCAGCTCAGCACTGACCAAGTCAGGGTCTCTTCCCCACCCATGCTGCGGCAGCTCCGTGGGCTTCCTCCTTCGGGATTTGGAGGCCAGGAGTGTGGTGTGCAGGGCAGCAGGCGGGACAAGGGTCCCCGCCTGTCCTGACTTGTCTCCTGCCTCCCCAGGTCCCATACTACGAGTGGCTGGAACTTAAGTCTGAATGGCAGAAGAGCGCCTACCTCAAGGACAAGATGCGCAAAGCAGTGGCAGAGGAGCTGGCCAAGTAACCTGTCCCGTAGCAAGGACTGTGTGACCAGGGGGCCGGACTCCCCTGGAGGCCTAGCCACGAGCACTGGTGGGCCAGAGGTGGCACGCTCGAGGACAAACCTCAGTGCAGGACCTTGGCCGGAAGTGGGCTGATGGCCAGCATCTCTGAGTGGCAGGTCGTTCTTTCATGGGTAATAAATGTTTAATCAGCTGCCTGTCTGTACCAGCTTCTCTGCCACCCACGGAGGACCCTTCTTGTGTACATTCGTGCACGGCTGGCCTGTTGCTCAGGGCTGGCAGTCAGCCCCAGCAGCGGCTGAGTCCTGCAGTGCTGAACCTCAGCGCACGGGGACCTTCCCGGCGGGGGGCAGTGGGGTTTTCAGTGCATGGCTTGGGGTTCTAATCATGGCGTGGTTACTGATGACAGTCGTCCTGGGAGTTCCCCTCCCATCCGATGGTCTTGGGAGAGTGGGGGACCCTGACGGCCTACACTGCCACGTGGCATAAGGCCAGTCACTCAGGAGGCACTGGCTCTGAGTAGAAGACAGGCATGCACTTGACTGACACTGGGGCCGGAAGAGACCCCTTGCTATCCTTACACCCAGACCAGAGTGCCGTGGTGTCATGCTGCCATTGTGGGAACTGTCTGCCTGCGTAGCCCGGGCCCCTTCACCACACCAGCAGCAGCGCCCCCAGAGGCTGGAAAGAAATAGGCATTCTCCGGATTCCCTGGCAGTCTAGTGGTTAGGACTCCACGCTTCCACAGCTGGGGGCCAGGGTTCAATCCCTCGTTGGGTAAGAGATCCCACAAGCCACGCAGGATGGCCAAAAAAAATGGGCTTTCTTGCAGTCCCTCACAGGAGACTGCTGGAGACAGGGCAGTGTCATGTGCCTCCAGCAGTACAGAGTGGAGAGAGGCTGGTGTGAGTGGGGCTGAGCAGAGGAGAAGGGCCATCTCGCCCCTGTGGGCCCCCATCCCAGCTGTTCCCCGCTCCCTCCAAAGCGGTCCCTCAGAGAGTGAGGCACACAGGCATTGGGGTAGCGGGGGAACCATTGGGCACCAGCTCACAGGACGTGGCTCCTTGTCACTTGCACAGGCTGGCGGGGGTTCTTCACCCAGAGACAGGGGCAGCCAAGATGGCTTTCTGAAGCTGCTGAGTCCAAGCCCAGGCAAGATGAGGGAGCAGGGAGCACTGCACAGTGAAGGGCGAGTGTGGACAAGCGCGCGGGGCTGGGCCAGCGGGGGCGCCTCTGGGGGCTCCCAGCGAGGAAAGAGCTCGTCCTGTTCACCAGGATCTCTGGCTTCTATCTGAGATACTTTAACAGCTTCTCTGCAGTTGTAAGGAACTACACAGTGGTCTCTTGTGCCCCTACCAGTTTCCCCAAAGGTGACATCTTGTAGAGCTCTGGCACATGTCACACCAGGACACTGACGGGAATAAAGGTCCACATGCAGGACACCGCGTGTTGTCCTTTATGCTCGTACCTCCACCTTGTTCTCAGCTAACCAGCAGCTGCCAACCTGTCCTCATGTGTTTTGTCACTTGGAGAATGTTCTATCGAGGAATCATACAGTGTACAACCTTTAGATACTGGGTTTCTTCACGGGCACCATTCTGTGGCATTTCATCCAGTAGGTCCTTCCTCTTTACTGCTGTTAGACTGATTCAGCGCTGTGTGTGGGTGTTTGTGTAAACCTAAGCTTTCACTTCGCTGGGATGAGTGCCCGGGAATACAGCTGCTGGGTCGTATGGGATTTCTATGCTGTTTAAGAAACTACCACAGTGTGTGCGGGCGGTGCTGTACCGTGTTACGGTCCCACCAGCAGTGTGAGGACCTCCACATCCCTGCCAGCCTTTGGTGTTCGCAGGGGTTCCTGCAGCAACTGGAGGGTATGGAGTGATAGCTTTTCACTTGCATTTGCCTAATGGCTAGGGATGCTGAACACTTACCTGATGTTTTATTCTAGTCATCTTGGTGGGTATGAAGCGCTATCCCATTGTGGTTTTGATTTTCATTTCCATGATGACTAATGATATCTTTTCATGTGCTTATGGCCTATTTACATACAATTTTTGGAGAAATACCTATTCAGATCCTTTGTCCAGTTTTTAATTAGGTTGTCTTATTGGGTTGTAAGAGTTCTTCATACGTTCTAGAAACAAGTCCCTTATCAGATAAATGACTTGCAAATATTTTCTCCCATTCTGTGGGCTATATTTTCACTTTCTTGATGGTGGCCTTTGAAACACAAAAGTTCTAAATTTTGGTGAAATAGAGTCTCTCTCGCACAAGTGGGGACTAAACAGAAGGGAGCCCCACCTCTTGGCCACACTTGCCTGGGGTTCAGCTCTAGCAGCGGGTATCTGGGGGCAGGATAAGAAGTGCCAAAGCCCTTCATCCCCCCAGGGTAGGGGCAGGGGGTGAGGGGCCCTGTGTTCTTGGCTGCAGCACTCTGTACACGCTGGATTCTCAAATACTCCAGACTGCTTTCTTTGTAAATTTGCATATATTTTATTTTATTGGGCTGTGCCACGTGGCATGCGGGATCTTAGTTCCCCAGCGGGGGGGGAAACCCACTCCCCCTGCAGTGGAAGTACAAAGTCTTAACCACTGGACCGCCAGGGAATTCCCAGCATAGATCTTGACTAGCTATTGCTTCACCTATTTGCCCTTCAGACCCTTCCCAGAGCTTTAAATGTTTGCCTGTTTTATAATTTTCACCAGCTTTCACTGGGGAGCTGGTCAGTGGAGCTCCTCATGCTTTCATTCTGAGGTCCATCTGCTTTTTACTTACTTTTCTTGCCTTACTGCAGGGGTTAGAACTTCCAGCAGTTTGAAAAAAGGGTGGGGGAGGGGAGCTTCTGTTGAGAACAGGCATCCCTGCCTTGTTCCCAATCTTAGAAGGCATTCAGTCTTTCACCACCAAGGGTGATGTTAGCTTTAAGGCTTTTGTATATGATTTTTATCAAGTTTATTTTAACTTGCTGAGTTGTTTTTTTTTTTAATCTGTATGGCTGATGGGCTATGTCAAATGCTTTTTCTGTATCAATTGATATATAATTTTTCTTCTTTAGTCTGTTGGTGTAGAGGGTTACATTGATCTTCAAGTGTTGAACCACACTTGCATAGCTGGAATAAATTCTACTTGGTCACGATGTGTAATTCTTTATATACATTGTTGGATTTGATTTGCTTACATTTTAGATTTTTTTGTGCCTATGTTCATGGAAGATATTAGTCTGTATTTTTTGTTTGTTTGTTTTGGGCACTATCTATGCGTGGTCTGGGTATCAGGGTATTTCTTGTCTCCTAAAATGAGTTAGGAAGTGTTTCCTCCTATTTTGTGGAAGTGATTGTCTAAAATTGATGTTAATTCTACTTTAAGTACTTGGTAGAACTCCAGTGAAACTATCTGGGCCTGAAGACTTCTTTGGGGAAGCTTTTTTTAAGTTACAAATTCAATTTCTTTCATGGTTTTAGGACTATTCATATTATCTATTTCATCTAGTTTGAATTTTTGGTGGATTTCAATTTTCAAGTAATTGTCCGTTTCTTCCAAGTTGGTGAATTTCTGAGCATTCTTGGTAGCATTCCCTTAGTATCCTTGAAATGCCCTCAGACTCTGTAGCCCTGTTATTAGTCAGCATTCTCCAGAGAAACAGGGCTAGCAGAATATGTGAGAGAGAAAAATGTAAGTGGAGATTTATTACAGGAATTGGCTCTGCAGTTATGACGGCCGAGAAGTCCCATGATTTGCATTTCTCAAGCTGGAGAACCAGGAAAACCATAGTCATTGGTATAAATCCAGTCCAAGTGCAAAAGCCTGAGAATGGGGAGGGGTGTGGGGTGGCGTGTCACTGGTATCAGCCCTGGAGTCCAATGTCCGAGGGTAGGAGAAGGACGTCCCAGCTCAAGGAGAGTGAATCCACCATTCCTTCATCTTTTTCTTTCTCTCTGACCCCACCCCAGCGGATGGGCTGATGCCCACCCACATTGGTGAGGGCGGATCTCTACTCAGTCTACTGAATTAGATGCTAATCTCCAGAGATGCCCTCACATACACACCCAGAAATAGCATTTAACGGGCTAACTGGGCATCCCTAAGCCCACTCAAGTTAACACATAAAATTAACCATTATAGCCCCCGTTGCATACTGGTCATTTGTGTCTTCTCTATTTTTGTCCATCTTGCAAGTTTATCAATTTTCCAAAGAACTATTCATTTTTGTTTCATTGATTTCCTCTGTTATTTTCCTGTTTTCAGTTTCACTGATTTCTGCTCTTTCCTTCTTTCTGCTTGTTTTGGTTTATTTTGCCCTTCTTTTCCTAGTTTCCTGAGGTAGAAACTTAGATGATTGATTTGAGACCTTTCCCCTTTTCTGATGTGCTGTAAATATCCCTCTTAGCACTGTTACCTGCAGACCACATAATCTGATTTTGTATTTTTATCTTCATTCAGTTCAGTTCTGTGTTTCTTAAAAATTTTCTTCTTCTAGATGTGATTTTCCTGGTTGTTGGGTTCCTCCCTGATTTCCGCGGTATGATGGGTATTTTTTTTTTTAATTGTATCCCAGACAGGCTATTATGTTCAAATTTTTACTTTTAGCAGGCAGTCATCCTGCTTGGGTTCAAGATGCAGGTCCTGGGCTGCTTTCACGGCCTGTGGATCTAAGGACAGTATAACATTCAGGGGCTTTCTTGCACTGTGTTGGTCTCATGCCGCCGGGCCCTGCTGGTGCTCTCGAATGGGTGGGAGGCACTTCCTAGGCTGGACCATCCTGTGCCTTGGGTCGGGGAGGGGGTGTTTTCCTGGGGGAGGAAGCCCTGCTTGCTGGGCTGAAAGCCTGCCGTCGTGGAGTTTCCCTTGCCAGTGCCCCCATCCGCCAGAGCCTCTGGTTGGGGTCGGGGGGGCAGGAGCCTGAGTGAGGCAGGGCACGGTGTGGGGAGGAATGTGCTTCCCTTGACCCCATATCAGGAGACGTCCCTTGATCTTCGTACCAGTTCTGCCAGACTCCCTAGAATTGTGACAGACTCCTGTCCACTGGCCCTCGTCCTGCTAGCATCTGTGTGTGGGGAGGAGGGGTGGGTTAGGAAATGCCGGGCTTGGGTCCCCTTCTGTTGGGTGGGCTGCTCTACTGTTCCTCCAGTCCTGGGGTCCCTCACCAGCTCACCTTCCTCTTTTCATCTTTGAGAGTTCAGTTTTGGTGGTCTCTAATTTCCTGCATTTTTCTTGGCTTAGTCAGGAGGAGCAGGGAGACAAGCTCACGCCACAGGGGCTGGCAGAGAAGTGAGACTTAGGAAGGACTCCGCTGAGGCGATGAGAAAGGGGCCGTAGGAGGACGCAACTCTCCCCGCCCCGGCTGTGCCGCGGCTTGTGGGATCTTAGTTCCCCTACCAGGGCTTGAACCCGGGACCCAGCCGTGAAAGCGCCGAGTCCTAACCACTGGACCGCCAGGGAGTTCCCTGAAGGAGCAACTTAGAAACTCTTGGGTGTTTCCAAGACCCAAGAGGGTGAAGATGGGTGTGGAGGAAAGGGAGGAAGAGGAGTCCCCCACCAGTGGGATAGACGGACAGATTTCCAGCGACAGAGAGGGATGCAAGATGCAGGGCTTAGATTGGGACATGATGTGTCTGGTGCCTGGTGCACCGGGGAGATGCCCAGCAGGCAGCCCCTGGCTCCGTGGGCTCTGGGGTAGAGCCAACAGAAGATTGAGGATGGAGGAGACTCCCTCCGCAACAATGGCCGCTCTGATTGCCTGCCCCCGCCCTCGTCTATCTCTGGGGTGGTGACAGTGTTCATCTGTCTCCCGGAGCCTGGCACAGGGCGGATGCTCGGCGAATCTGAGTGCAGGCTGGCCTGCGTGGAAGCAAGAGCGCATCTCCGGAAAGCTCGGGGAGGGTTTGCGTCCTCGGGGGTGTGGCAGGGGCGGTTGCTGAGAATGGAGGAAGGCGTGTTTCTCCATCTTCTTTCCATTGCCCGAGAGCTGAAGGGTGGGACAGCGCTGAGCCGCGGGGAGCCCCGGGGACCAGTCAGCCCGGAGCTCCGCTGGGGCTACCTTCCCTGCTGCGCTCCCGCCAGCCAGCTCTAGTTGCCATGGAGCCGAGAGGCGGTTGCCACGGAGACCGACGTGCGAGGACCAGCCAATCAGTGAGGAGCTGCGGCGCCAGCTCTCCTCTTGGATGGAGGCGTTGGGTTAGGCTGGGGAGCCCTGCACGGGTAGCTGGGGGCCGGGAGTTCGAGCAGGGGTACTACGCCGCCGCCTCCCCCAAAGCGCTCAGCCCCCCAGAACCTCCAACACCCCCCCGGCCCCGCACCCCGAATTCTGGAGACCCTCTGACTCTTCCCGACCCGGCTAAGGGCTGACGCCTCCTACTGGCCCTGAACCCCTCTCCCGTTAGTGGGGGCGGAGGGGTGATGCTGCGGGAAAGGCGGGGCCGCGGACCGCGGGTGGAGAGTGCAGCCGGGGTGGGGTATGGGGAGGGAAGGAGGCTGTCCCACCCCCTCCGCTCCCGGCGCACCGCAGTGCCTGGCGCGCCCGCGCACGCTCACTCGGAGCGCTGGGCGGGCGGGGCGGCGCTGACGTCATCCACTGACCCCCTTCACCCCCCGGCCGAGGGGCGGTGGCCGCGCAGGCTCCGCGGGACGGACTCACGGACAGACAGGGGACGGAGGGACGGGCGTACGGCCAGGTCATGCCGGGGGAAGCTGCCCGCGCCGAGCTGCTGCTGCCGGAGGCGGGCGGAACAGGGCCCCGCACAGGTGAGGCCGCGGGGCTCTCCCGCCTGCGTGTGTCTCCGCCAACCCCTCCCGTCGTCCCCGTCCCCTCTCCACACCTCTCTCTCCGTCCCTGTCCCCATACCATCTCCGTCCCCGTTTCCTCTCCGCTCCCCGCCCTCTCTCCGTCCCTCTCTCTCTCCATCCCCGCTCCGTCCCCTTCCTTGGTCCCCAGCCCCTCCGGGCACCGGAATCCTAGCCCAGCTCTGGCTCCCACTCAGGACTGCAGGGAAGGGCGGGGTGGAGCAGGGATGTCCTCCAGGAGCCAGAAGCGACTTGAAGGCCTTCGAGCGTCCAGGGCTCCGTGTGCTCCCCGCCAGGGTCCCCTGCCGCGCCCCATTGTCTGGGGGAGCAAGGGGCCTCGCGGCCCCTGCAGCTCTGGACTGGAGGCTGCGGGTTGTCAACTGCACCCCGGCCACTGGGGATGCACCGGGCACCCGCCCCTCCAGATGCTTGAGAGCCGCCTCAGGGCTGGCGACTGGTCCTGGCTCAGGAGGGAGGAACAGGGCTGGAGCTGGAGCCTGGGGAAGCTGGAGGTGCGGGCTGAGGTCTGGAACGTGGGAGGCCCTGGGGGAGCATGGCCTGGGGAGCAGTAGCCCTGGAGTGCAGGCCCGAATCCTTGGAGAGACTCAGTCAGCAAGTATGGGAGGGAATCTGCCTGGGCCTGGGAAAACCAGCCAGGGATGGCCACCGGACAGGAGGTCAGCCATGTGAGGCTCCGGGAGGGCCAAGGGCACCTGACTGTGGGTGAGAAGTCCTCTGGGGATGAAACCAGGGCTGGGTCCAGGGGCCTGGGCCCCCTCTGGGTCCGGTGGGGCTGGCTCTGCTTGGCTCTGCTTGGACTGTTTGGCGACCTTGAATGAGGCACAAAAGCCTTTGACCTTTGGCTTCCCTTCCTCTGCCCCCTTGGCCCAGCTTCACCCTCTGGCTGCCTTGGGGCCCTGGAGTCTAGTGCGGTGCACAGGGGTACCACGCCAGGCTCAGTGCCAAGAGCCTGATCTCCAGCACCCAGCCCTGCCTGCCACACCCACCTCCTGGGGTTAGGTATTCATCACACTCCAGTGGACCCAAAGGACCCCCTTCTCAGGACCCCCTAGCCACGCCAGCACCCCAAGCAGTGTGGCCCAAGGGCCCAGGTTCTGCCACTGCTGCAGCCAACGGGCAGCCTGGGGAGGGGGCTGCCCCTGCGTAAGCTCCCCTCTAATCCTGGCAGACACTCTCCCCTTTGCATACTGGAAGCTGAGGCACAGGAGATGTACTTGTGGGAGGTCTTGGGTGAGCACGGTAGAACAGGAACCCTCCAGAGAATGTGGCCGGGGCTGGGTAGCCCCTGTCCACTGCTGTGGGACGCCCCACAGATGTCCCTGGCAGAGGGAGCCAGGCCTGCCAGCCCTGCGGGGCGGCTGCCACCGTGGAGACTCAGCTGGACGCTCTCTCAGGCCCCCACAGCTGCACACAGGGCAGGGCAGGGCCGCCTCTGCTTCCCCGGAGGGCGAGCACCACTGCCAGCACGGCCTCTGGCTGAGCTGGGACGTCCTGCCTGAGGACCACACGCTGTGGCCCCTGCTTCCCCTCGTGCACGTGACAGCTCTGGGAACAGGGGTGGGGTGGAGCCCAGGGAGACCCCGACAGCTTGGCCTCGGGTGCGGGCAGCGAGGAAAGGGGAGAGATGAGGCAGAGAAGCAAGAGCCCCACTTCACAGCAGGCGTGAGATCTGGAATGTTCCAGAGCTGAGTGGAGTGCAGGCCTCCTACTCCCTGGGGGCCCACTGACCTGGGAGGTCATAAGCAGGCGTCTCCTGGCAAGCCCAGCCGAGGCAGCGCAGATTACGGGCAAGGAGTCAGCAGGCTAGTGTCTGAGGCGACGGGAGCTGGTCTCATCTTTACTGAGCACCTCGGAGAAGAGCCAGACCTCAAGCTGCTCACCGTGGTCAGAACTCTTGGAAATCCTCCCCAAGGCACAGCAATCGCCTTTCCCTCGCGTGACCTCTCTTTTCAGCGGACACCCACCCCCGCGGGCCCCCAGCCCTGTGCTCAACTCCCGTCTGAGGGAGGGACGGCTGCAGCCTGGGAGCTGCTTCTCAGGGAAGATGCCTGCCCTTCTCACGCCCTTCTCTCTCCACAGATCTGTCCTGCGATGCGGCTGCGGCTACCACCCCGAGGGGGGACCAGCTGGAGCACTGTGTCCTGACCCCTAAGCCCAGTGCCCTAGCTCTCACGTTCCTGCCCAGCAAGCCGGGTGCCCGGCCCCCGCCTGACGGAGCCAGCTGGGATGCAGGGCCGGGACGCGCCCCCTCGGCCTGGGCAGTCCAGGCAGAGGGCGACCCCAGCCCAGGGCCCCCCGAGGTTCGGCCTGCTGAAGGTCCTCTCCCAGCCTCCCTGGAGCCCCGGATTGTGATGGGCGAGGAGACGTGCCGGGCATCCCCACTGCCCAGGGCAACCCTGCCAGAGCTCAGGGACTGGGAGGGTGGGCACGCCAGCCTGAACCCACCCCCCGAGTTGTGTTCTCAGGGTGACCCTCCTGTGCTTTTCCCTGCCCCCGACTCCGACTCCTACTTCACCCCTCCCTCCACCCCGACGGAGACAGCCTCCACCCTGCTCCCTGGCCCCGGGCCCCACAGGGATGCCCAGGATGCCCAGGCTGAGCTGGGGAACTCACCGCCAGCCTCACCCTCGGGCTCCTACATCACGGCGGACGGGGACAGCTGGGCCTCATCTCCATCCTGCTCCATGAGCCTGCAGGCCCCGGCTGAAGGGCTGGATGTGCCCTCAGGCTGGGGCTTCTCCCCACCTGGGTCTGTGGCCGATGAGAGGGAGCTGCCCCCTGCCGGGACCCCGGACACCTCGTCCCCAGAGTCCAGCCTCTCGGCAGACAGCAGCTCTTCCTGGGGCCAGGAGGGCCACTTCTTCGAGCTGGACTTCCTGGCCAACGACCCGATGATCCCTGCTTCCCTCCTGCCCTTCCAGGGCAGCCTAATCTTCCAGGTGGAGGCTGTCGAGGTGACCCCGCTGCCCCCCGAGGAAGAACAAGAGGAGCAGGCGGAGGAGGGCGAGGAGGAGGCCCCCAGCCCCAGCGGGGACCTGGCCGGGCAAGGCGAGGACGACAGCACGTTCGCGTCCTCGCTGCAGTCGCTGTCCGACCTGTCCATCACTGAGGGCATGGACGAGGCCTTCGCCTTCCGAGATGACACCTCGGCCGCCTCCTCTGACCCCGACTCGGCCTCCTACGCGGGGGGTGACGATGAGAGACTGTACAGCGGGGAGCCCCACGCACAGCCCACCACCCTGCTCCAGGACAGTCCTGGTGAGGCCGCCTCCTGGGGCCCCGAGCCCACTCTTGGGGTGTCCGAGGGAGAGGTTGGCCGGGCTGCCAAGAGCCAGGAACCCATCTCCGATATAACGGGGGTGGGCCCCGCTCCAGGCCAGGTGTCCGCTGCTGCCATGGCTCCTCACGTCCCACAGAAAGCCCCAGGCCTCACTGCGGTGACCCCTCGGGCCTGGGCAGCAGAGGCAGGCTCCACCATGGGACCAGCACCTCTTGCCACAATCACACCTCAGTCCCTGGAGGAGGGAGACGGCGCTGCCTTAGGCTTAGAGCCCCCGACTTCGAAGGGAGAGGCGGGCCTCGACTCTCTACAGAACCTAAAGGAAGAAACAGGCCAGGGGTTTGCCGCTGCAGGCAGCCCTGAGCCCGGGCCAAGAGAAGTGGAACCGGCAGTATCCCTGCCCCTGCAGGATGCAGGCCTCCCCACTGGCCAGGGATCTGCCCCCGAGGCCGGCCCTGAGCCCCAGCCAGAAGAAGTGGACCTGACGGCATCCTTGCCCCTGCAGGATGCAGGCCTTCTCTCAGTCCAGGGATCTGCCCCCCAGGACAGCCCTGAGACCCAACTGGAAGAACTGGACCTGATGGCATCCCTGCCCCTGCAGGATGCAGGCCTCCCCTCTGGCCAGGGATCTGCCCACGAGGCCAGCCCTGAGCCCCAGCCAGAACTGGACCTGACAGCATCCTTGCCACTGCAGGATGCAGGCCTTCCCTCTGGCCAGGGATCTGCCCGCGAGGCCAGCCCTGAGCCCCAGCCAGAACTGGACCTGACAGCATCCTTGCCACTGCAGGATGCAGGCCTTCCCTCTGGCCAGGGATCTGCCCCCGAGGCCGGCCCTGAGCCCCAGCCAGAAGAAGTGGACCTGACGGCATCCTTGCCACTGCAGGATGCAGGCCTTCCCTCTGGCCAGGGATCTGCCCGCGAGGCCAGCCCTGAGCCCCAGCCGGAAGAACTGGACCTGACAGCATCCTTGCCACTGCAGGATGCAGGCCTTCCCTCTGGCCAGGGATCTGCCCGCGAGGCCAGCCCTGAGCCCCAGCCGGAAGAACTGGACCTGATGGTATCCCAGCCCCTGCAGGATGCAGGCCTCCCCTCTGGCCAGGGATCTGCCCCCGAGGCCGGCCCTGAGCCCCAGCCAGAAGAAGTGGACCTGACGGCATCCTTGCCCCTGCAGGATGCAGGCCTCCCCTCTGGCCAGGGATCTGCCCCCGAGGCCGGCCCTGAGCCCCAGCCAGAAGAAGTGGACCTGACGGCATCCTTGCCCCTGCAGGATGCAGGCCTCCCCTCTGGCCAGGGATCTGCCCCCGAGGCCGGCCCTGAGCCCCAGCCAGAAGAAGTGGACCTGACGGCATCCTTGCCCCTGCAGGATGCAGGCCTCCCCGCTGGCCAGGGATCTGCCTCCGAGGCCAGCCCTAAGCCCCAGTCGGAAGAAGTGGACCTGACGGCATCCTTGCCCCTGCAGGATGCAGGCCTTCTCTCAGTCCAGGGATCTGCCCCCCAGGACAGCCCTGAGACCCAACTGGAAGAACTGGACCTGATGGCATCCCTGCCCCTGCAGGATGCAGGCCTCCCCTCTGGCCAGGGATCTTCCCCCCAGGACAGCCCTGAGACCCAACCAGAAGAAGTAGACCTGATGGCATCCTTGTCCCTGCAGGATGCAGGCCTCTCTTTGGTCCAGGGATCTTCTTCCGAGGCCAGCCCTGAGCCCCAGTCAGAAGTGGACCCGATGGCATCCCCGCCCCTGCAAGATGCAGGCCTTCCTTCGGGCCAGGAATTGGCCTCCGAGGCCAGCCCTGAGCACCAGCCGGAAGAAGTGGGCCTGACTGCATCCCCGCCCCTGCAAGATGCAGGCCTTCCTTCGGGCCAGGAATTGGCCTCCGAGACCAGCCCTGAGCCCCAGCCGGAAGAAGTGGGCCTGACGGCATCCCCGCCCCTGCAAGATGCAGGCCTTCCTTCGGGCCAGGAATTGGCCTCCGAGACCAGCCCTGAGCCCCAGCCGGAAGAAGTGGGCCTGACTGCATCCCCGCCCCTGCAAGATGCAGGCCTTCCTTCGGGCCAGGAATTGGCCTCCAAGACCAGCCCTGAGCCCCAGCCGGAAGAAGTGGGCCTGACTGCATCCCCGCCCCTGCAAGATGCAGGCCTTCCTTCGGGCCAGGAATTGGCCTCCGAGGCCAGCCCTGAGTCCCAGTCTGAAGAAGTGGACCTGATGGCATCCCAGCCCCTGCAGGATGCAGCCCTTCCTTCGGGCCAGGAATTGGTCTCTGAGGCCAGCCCTGAACCCCAGTCGGAAGAAGTGGACCTGACGGCATCCTTGTCCCTGCAGGATGCAGGCCTCCCCTCGGTCCAGGGATCTGCCTCTGAGGCCAGCCCTGAGCCCCAGCCGGAAGAACTGGACCTGACAGCATTCCAGCCCCTGCAGGATGCAGACCTCCCTTTGGTCCAGAGATCTTCCTCCAAGGCCAGCCCTGAGCCCCAGCCGGAAGAAGTGGACCTGACGGCATTCCCGTCCCTGCAGGATGCAGGCCTCCCCTCAGTCCAGGGATCTGCCTCCGAACCCAGCCCTGAGCCCCAGTCGGAAGAAGTGGACCCGACGGCACCCTTGTCCCTGAAGGATGCAGGCCTCCCCTCTGGCCAGGGACCTGCCTCTGAGGCCAGCCCTGAGCCCCAGCCAGAAGAAGTGGACCTGACTGCATCCCCACCCCTGCAGGATGCAGACCTCCCTTTGGTCCAGAGATCTTCCTCCAAGGCCAGCCCTGAGCCCCAGCCAGAAGAAGTGGACCTGACTGCATCCCCACCCCTGCAGGATGCAGGCCTTCCTTCGGGCCAGGAATTGGCCTCCGAGGCCAGCCCTGAGCCCCAGTCGGAAGAAGTGGACCTGACTGCATCCCCACCCCTGCAGGGTGCAGGCCTTCCTTCGGGCCAGGAATTGGCCTCCAAGGCCAGCCCTGAACCCCAGTCGGAAGAAGTGGACCTGACGGCATCCCTGCTCCTGCAGGATGCAGGCCTCCCCTCTAGCCAAGGACCTGCCACCAAGGCCAGCCCTCAGGCCTTGCAGGCTGACACAGGCTACACCCTAGGGACAGAGCCCATGGCCACCACAGCCCAACAGAAAGGAGACAAGACTTTGGAACTGAGGCCAGCGCCTGAGAAAAGGGACCCAGACCACACTGGAGGATCAGACTCTCTGGCCTTGGATCAGATCCATCTGGGTGGCCTGGAGCCAGCTGCAGATGCTCGGATAACCTTGGACGGAGATGCATGCCCTTCCAAGCCTGCCACGGAAGCCCCAGACACACCTGAGCCTGCCACGGAGGCCCCAGACACACCTGAGCCTGCCACGGAGGCCCCAGACACACCTGAGCCTGCCACGGAGGCCCCAGACACACCTGAGCCTGCCACGGAGGCCCCAGACACACCTGAGCCTGCCACGGAGGCCCCAGACACACCTGAGCCTGCCACGGAGGCCCCAGACACACCTGAGCCTGCCACGGAGGCCCCAGACACACCTGAGCCTGCCACGGAGGCCCCAGACACACCTGAGCCTGCCACGGAGGCCCCAGACACACCTGAGCCTGACTCCAGTGGGGAGGAAGTAGCCAAGGGCCTTTTGGCACCTGATCAGGGAGCCTGTCCTGATGCCCGTGGGCAAGGGGGTGATGGAGCTGAGCCCAGCTCGCCCCTAAAGGAGGCCCCGGGGGCTGAGAACCAGGGGCGTGGAGTTCTAAAGGCAGTCGTCTGCAGCCCAGAGCCATGTCCTGCTGCCAGCCTGGAGGCTGGCCAGGTGGGGCCCCCAAGCCCAGTGGAGGAGGGAAGGGCCGCCCTGGGGCCCAGGCTTCCCGTGGCTGTGGCCTCAGAGGCTGGGCTGGGCTCCTGCCCAGAGTCTCCATCAGGGGCTGTACCCAGGCTGGGAGGGAGCTGTCCCAAAGATCCTGCCCTGGCACTTCCACCGCCCTCAAGGCAGCCAGAGCCCGTGAGCGGCCTGCACAGCGGAGAGCAGGCCCGGGCAGCCCTGGGAGTCCTCAGCTCCTCTCCGCCGCAGCCTCCACAAGACCCCCTAGGGGGCCTGCCCAGTGCACCCCAAGCCAGCATCCAGGGCGCTGAGTCCTCTGCTCCTGGTGTCCTCATGCAGACAGTCCCACCCCCGGCGGCACCCCCTGCCCCCTGCCCTTGCCAGGTCCCCGGGGAAGACCTGGGGGAGGGCGCAGAGCCCCTGGGCTCTCTGGGACTCCCACCACCACGGGCAAGAGCCCAGCGGGTGGTGGCTGCCCTCTCAGGGACCAAGAATCCCCCCGGGGCCGGGCAGGTCAGCCTCCCGCCCCACTCCCCACTCCTCAGCCCCAAGGCGGCCCCCAAGGGGGCTACCCATGCCAAAGACCTGGCCTCGAGGATCTCGCCCCCCTGCCAAGTGCCTCCTGGCTCTGGGCTCCGGAGCCCAGCCGGACCTCGAGGGCTCCCAGCCGCCAAGCAGCAGGATGACCAGGACAGTTTGGAAGAAGGTGAGGGGGATCCAGGCTGGAGCAGTGTCCTGAGCTGGGGGCTGCAAGGGGTGGGGACGCCACCCCCTGGTGCAGAGCCAGTGCTGCTCACCCCCAGGCCCCTGTCCAGAAGGCGGAGGCCACCCTCACACCTGCCCTGTCCTCAGACTCGCCGCAGGCTCTGGGCTCCGGCCAGCACTCGGACAGCCATGGGGAGTCGTCGGCCGAGCTGGAGGAACAGGACCTCTCGGGACCGCGGACCGCGCAGTGCCCAGCCCAGGTGCCCAACCGCGGGGGCACGTACAGCCCTGGGAGGGCTCCAAGCCCCACCCTCGGGTGCTCAGACCCCTCTGTTCCTCAGGCCCCGGCAGGCGGCGGGAGCGAGGAGACCGTCACCAAAGTCAAGCAGAGCCGCAGTGAGAAGAAGGCCCGAAAGGTGGGCTGGGGCCCTGCTGGGACCCTGCCCCCCCACTGGGAGGGACCAGGCTGGCCAGCAACCCAAGCACCCAGGACTGGGGCTGGCTGCATTAAGGGGACCCCTTCGCACCCCACGGCCGATGAAGTCCACTGGCAGGGGCCCATTGGTAAAGGCAGTAACGGGACACCTCGTGCAAGTAACTGGGCCTGGGCTGTCAACTGACGTGGCCTCTCAGCCCGGGGCCGACGCCCTCTTGTACACGCGGGGGGCCAGCTGGGGGGGGGTCCACAGAGGGTCCCCGGGAGTCAGTGGCAGAGCCCTCGTGATCCTGGCAGTGCGCCGCCTCCCCCTCCCCCAGCCCCCACCGGGGACCTCTGGGGCTGCTGCCCGGGCCTGAGACCGCTGTGCCCCCAGGCGATGTCCAAGCTGGGCTTACGACAGATCCAGGGGGTCACCAGGATCACCATCCAGAAGTCCAAGAACATCCTCTTTGTCATCGCCAAGCCTGACGTCTTCAAGAGCCCGGCCTCGGACACCTACGTGGTCTTCGGCGAGGCCAAGGTCCACCCGGCCGGCCGGCCGTGGGCGCGGGGTGGGGGCTGGAGGCGTGGGCTCGGCTGACAGCTGTGCTCTGTGCTGCAGATCGAGGACCTGTCTCAGCAGGTGCACAGAGCTGCGGCTGAGAAGTTCAAGGTACCCTCGGAGCCCTCCGCCCTGGTCCCCGAGTCAGCGCCGGGGCCGAGGGTGAGGCCAGAGTGCAAGGAGGAGGAAGAGGACGACGACGAGGAGGTGAGGCCCAGGGGCACAGGGCCCAGCCCCGCGAGGGGGGCAGCTTTGCTGGGGGCCTCTTCCCGGGGGAGGGGACCGCTACAGCACCTCCCTGCTTGCCCCGCTCCAGGTGGACGAGACGGGGCTGGAGCTTCGGGACATTGAGCTGGTGATGGCGCAGGCCAACGTGTCAAGGGCCAAGGCCGTGCGGGCCCTGAGGGACAACCAGAGCGATATCGTCAACGCCATCATGGTGAGTGGCCGGCCCCTTCGCAGGCGCCTTGCTGCCGTCTCCGCTGTGGCCTCACACAATGTGACCCTCTCTTTGTGTGCTTCCGGCAGGAGCTGACAATGTAGCTGCTGACCAGAGACCTGGCTCCACCCCTGCCCCCAAGCTCTGCTGCTCAATAAACCGGTGTCCCCTCATCGCCTCTGCTCCTCCAAAGGCTCGCCCAGCGCAGGCTCTGGCTAAACGGGTTGGAGGGAGCGTGAAGATGCTTCCTGAAGCCATGCAGGCCCCGAGGAGGGTGGCGGTCCTTCCCCCAAGTCTCAGAGGGTGGTGGTCCCTCCCCCACGTCCCAGGGCACCCAACTTGCCCAGAGATTGCGGGCAGTCCGGTCACCTGGGTGCGGCCCCAGGTGTGGGCCTGGGGACTGCAGTTTCCGGAAGGAACTCCCCAGACGCAGGGGCTCAGAGTTTTCTGCAGCGGCCCTGAACCGCAGCAGCTGCAGGAAGGCAGCGTTTGCTCAGGGACTCAGCAGTTCATGCCCCAAAGTTCCTGGCCCCTCACCACGGCCCGGCTCTAGGAATCACCAGCCTCCCCGTGTCCTCTCCTCTCTCCTACAAAGGCCAGGGATCCGCAGGGTGGAAGCCACGCTCCAGGACAGAAGAGGGAGACCACCAAGTGGGAGGCCATGTGTGGGTGGAGCCCCCGGAAAGGAGGAGCAGTTCCTGACTGGCCACAGGACACTCCTGGGACACCAGGTCCCCTCCGTGCGCAAGCCCATGGGGGGCTGTGGAAATGCCGGCCCCTCTAAAGACTAGGTGGCTATCTTTAGCTGTTCCAGATGCTTCCAGGGCAGGTCGATTTGCACACACGCCTAGAGACAACACCTAACCACGGTCTCCCTTAGCTTTGCCCAACCCAGGCCCACAAGCAGCTCCAGGAGAGCCAGGGCCAGAGCCAAGTGTGAGACCCCTCCTCCCATCCTGCCCCGCCCCTCAGAAGAGGGGGGAGCCTAGGGGGCTGCAGACCCCTGCCTGGTCCCCACACGGCCTCACCGCGAGCCCACGGCCCTGCCCTCCCTCCTGCAGGCTCAAGTAACCCACCCTGCTGAGCCTGGTGCTTCCCGCACACGCGGTCAGGGGCCTCACAGCAACGCGCAGGCGTCTTGCGGGCGAGGAAGCAGTCCTGGAGCTGGGCCCTCCCGCGCCCACACAGCAGTGCCCAGGCCCCAGCCTGCAACCCGACGGCCCTGCCCTGGGGTCACCGCCACTGCCTCCCCATGTCCTAAGGGCACAGGAGGGGCTGAGCCCAGGGGGGAACGAGGCAAAGGGCCTTGAAGGGGCAGGCACAGTGCCCCCACTGGCCTTCCTGACGACCGGCGACCCTGGGCTCTAAGACGACGCACTCTCAGGGTGGGGACGGCACTTCCGGTGAAGCGGTGGTGTGCAGGTCTGCTATGGAGACCACTATGACTGTGGATGAGAGCCGGGGACTGGGGCTTGGGGGAGGACAGCCAGCGCCCCTCAGACAGCCCAGTGCCCAGGTCCCGCCAGCAGGGGCCTGATGTTCACGTCCACATGTGCTTAGGACACCTGCTCTCTGCCCTGTGTCCACAACCCCAAATCAGGCCCTCCCTTTAGGCAGCGGGCATGAGCGCCCAGCCCACTGTGCCCAGCCTGGGCATGCGGGTCTGAGACAGAGGCCAGAGCGCACACCCCAGCTCCTACCCCACTGGAGCAGGAACACGCTAGCAAGCAGAGATAAATTATTCACATTGCGGTAAACTTCTTTTAAGGTCTCTGAGAGTTTCAATAGAAACGTCATGTGCAAAATGACAGCTGTCCGGGGTCTGGCTGACAAGACCCCCTCCCGAGGCAGGGTGGCATGCAGGGGGGCGCAGTGCGGCCTTCCGCCCCAGCACCAGGGTGCCTCCTTCACAGTAGAGCCACCTGCGCCTGGGGCCCCACGCGGGGAGGGCGGCTGGCAGGGGTCCCGGTGCCATCAGGCCGAGTCCTGGTCCATGCTGCAGCCCAGCGCCTCGATGTCGTTGCTGATGTCCGAGATCATGCGGTCCCACTCGTCCCCCTCTGAGGGTGCGGACTGGTCGTCAGAGCTGCCCGCGGCCCTGTTCCCGTTGGAGGTGGAGGTGGAGGTGGAGCTCATGGCCCGGCGGTACCTGCCGAAGCTGTCGGTGATGATCCCGCGGCCGTCCTTCACCCCGATGGTCTCCAGGAAATTCTCGAAGTGCTGGCTGTCCTTCTCAGGGATGAAGGGCCGCAGACCTGCACACACATGGCACACCTGACCCTGCGGCTCCTGCACAAAAGCCCACAGCCCGGGGGAGCCACCCCACCACCCGCCTGCGTCTAGCCCGGCCCTGCCTCTGCAGCGGGGCAGGCGTGGGCCGGGAGCCACACCCTCGCATCACTCCCCTCAGTCCTCACAGAAGCCCCACTGCACAGGTTTCCAGATGGAGGAAAGGAGAGGAGAGGAGAGAGCGGAGGGGAGGGGAGGCTGGCGCAGGGCTCCGAGCACTGGGCCCCGCCGCCCAGCTGTGCTCCCGGCGCCCGGCTGACCACCCACTTCCTGGACAGAGACCCCCTCCTATGTGAGGACAGTAGGAACAGGGGCTGTGGACCCCAGCGTCGGGTGGCGACTGACTCCAGGGGGCAGTGGGGTCAGCAAGAGCTCGGATTGGATGCAGCAGGTCCGCCTCCAGCCCTTCACCCCCATGAGCAGTGCACCCTCATCGGACCGTTGGGGGCAGAGCCCAGGACCCAGGAGCCTCCACCAGCCACCGTCAACCAGCCGTGTTCTCCGGGGTCAGCATGGGGAAAGCAGAGGCGCTACCGGCCTCGCACGCCTGGGCAACCGTCCAGGGCCCTGTCCGTGGCAGGCCCTGTCCGTGGCAGGCCCTGTCCGTGGCAGGCCCTGAGCACCCGCCCACCGTGCTGACTCCGCGTGCTAAGCTCCGGGCCTCGGCTAAGGCTGCCCTTCACTGGGAATGGCGTCTTCACTCCCACCCCCAGCAAGCTCCTGCCCCGCCTCCCAAACCCGCACAAGCGCCACCTCCTTGCAGAGCCTCCCCCGGCGCTCGCCAGGCAGCGCGGCGCCCACCTCACCCTCAGTCTGGCTCCCATGGGCCCCCTCCCGCCTCCCCGGGGGAAGGTCCCCACCCGTCACTGGGACAGGCCCCTCCCAGCCGCATCACTCAGCCTCGCCGGCTGGCCCCATTCCTCACGGCGCCCCCGTCCGCCGCATGCTCACCGAGCAGCAGGAACTTGCGGCTGTCCCCGTAGAGCTGCCGCAGGTTGATGCAGAACTCGTGCACCGAGGCTCCGTCGCGGTACTCGTGCAGCAGCGCCGCGAACTGCTGGATCTCCTGCGATGACAGCTTGGTGCGCAGCTGCCGAGAGAGCCGGGCCCGGGGCGGGGTGGTGACCGGCGCTGCCGCCCCCCTGCCCACACCCCACGTGACCCCAGAGGACCTGCAGCTCCACGGCTCCAGCCGGCAGGGGAGAGGGGAGCCCGCACCGTCCGCCCCAACCTGCAGGCGCGGCTGACCAGGCTGCCCGCAAGCGGGCAGAGGGCGCGTCTGCACACCACTGCCGGGGGGCAGCGACCAGCGCCCTGGAGCCCACAGTGATGCTCAGCCAGCTGACCGAGTTTCTAATGAGAACGTCACGTGAGGTCGGGGGATAGGGGTAAAAGAATCTGCTGAGCGATGACAAGGCCCATCTGGCCCTTCCAGGGAGTGACCCGGTCCTCCGCTACCGTCCACCACCAGAGACCCAGGGACAGGCCTGTGGTCCAGCCCCGGAGGCCAGAGCAGCCCCCATGCTCAGGCCTTGGCCAACTCACGCCCTCCCTGAAGACTGACCTGGTGGGAAAGGCAGCGAGGCCCAGTTGCAAGCAAGGGGCCCACGCTCACCCCCAGCCCCACCCACAGAGAAGCACGCCTTCATCCTCCCCTCCCCGGCCCTACCCCACCCCCGCAAGGAGATTCTAACCCCAAGGCGCCGCTGGCCCCAGCACAGGCCTGCTAGAGCACGTGGGCTCTCTGGGGCCGGGGTCTCCTGCCAGCGGCGGCGGCGGCAGCGGGCAGCGTACCGTGAGCATGTAGTCCTGCAGCAGCTCGGCGGCCGTGGCGCTCAGCTCGCTCTCACTGACCGTCTTGGCGTGGGGCGCCGTCTGCGTGCAGAAGGACAAGGGCGACGCGCCGCCTGCACGCGCACACTCGGGGAAGGAGCTGCAAGGACGCGAGCCGAGCCGTGGGTGGGCGGCCCCCCAGCCCTGCCCCGTGCCTGCACCCTCGACCCCCCATGGGGGCCCAGTTAGGGCCAGGGTCTGAGAGGAGGAGGGGGCCTGTCATGGAGGGCGGGGCTCGGGCCGGACAGAGAAAGGCACGTGCAGGGAAGGACCCAGCAGGGGCCCTCAGCCTAGCAGGGTCTCGGTGGAGTGATGATGTCACTGGTGTGACCCTGGGGAGCCCACTGACGGGAAGGCTCCTGAAGGGGGCGGGGGCAGGGGGAGGGACACCGACGAGGAGGGTGGAGCCAGGCAGCCATACTGGCACCACCAGGGCGGGGTACTCACAAAGTGCTGGCTTCCGTCTCATAGGACTCCTTCATGTCCACCTTTGTGGAAGAGTCGTCTGTGCAGAAAGTGCAGAACACAGAAGCTTCTGGTTACGTGAGGGAGGGGGCACTGAGTCCAGTGTCCAAGCTCTAAGCAGGAGACGCAGAGCCCTGGTGGTGGGGAACCTGCAGGCCTTCATGGGCAGAGCCGGCCAGGCCCCCGGGGTGCACCCCTCGGGCTGCACCCGTGCCTGCTCCTCCTGGGGGTCTTGTGAGATGCGCCACCTGCTGCAGGGCTGGGCAGGAGGTGGGACAATGCTCCGGTTCTCGGAGGATGTGCCACGTGGCAGGGTTGGAGAGGGCTTCCCAATGGCTGGGGCAAGAGAAGCACCACTGGTAGATGTGGGCACCACGCCCGGCAGCGTCCTAGGGGCTGTGCTACTTTGTCTTCTCTGATCCCAGCAGGTATCACCACTGCTCCAACTTTTAGATGAGGAACTGAATCAGAGAGGTTATGCAACTTGCCCCATGCCACACAGCTGGTGAGGGCAGAAGCCACGATCAGAGCTGGCAGGTCTGAGCCCCAACCTGGACCCAGCCAGGCTCCACACGTGGATGGCTGCTCCCCGAGGACAGACACGGGGCCTCAGGGTGCCTGAGACCCTCAGACCAGCAAAGGACCTGGTACACAGCAGCTACTTGGGCAACACCAAAGAGATGACCTAAGGTCCGTGTGACACAGACGAGGAGGGACGCCGAGGCACCACCACACGCAGCAAGCGAAGCTTTAAGAGAAAAGGGATCAGAAAACGTGGGGGTGGGGAGGGAACAGGGAGAGAAAGAGGACGTTTCTGGCAGTAGGAGGGGAGTGTGCAGTGAGCACAGTAATGGCCCCAAGATGCTCCCGTCCAAACCCCAGGTGCACGTGCCAGGTGACGTGGCGACGGGGCTAGAGGTTGCTGGGCAGCTGACCCTGAGACAGGAAGACGCCCTGGGCTATCTGAGGGGGCTCGATGTGTGCCCTGGGCCCTCTGGTGTGGACGGGGAGGGGCCGGACGGAGCTGCGACAACAGGAGGTCAGAGATGCCACCATGGCTGTGACCGTGGAGGGAGGAAGGCCGCGGGAAGCTGGAAAAGGCAGGAAGCAGCTTCTCCCCGGAGTCTCAGGAGGAAGGCCGCTGGCCCGCACCCTGATTTGAGCCAGTGAGGCCCACGGTGGACTCGAACCTACAGAACCGTGAGAGACCAGTAAGTCTGTGTGGCTGAAGCTGCTCAGTCGTGGTGACCTGTCACAGCAGCAGGAGAGAACTGACCCAGCAAGGAAGGCCCTGAGGCAGAAACCAGCAGAGGACGCGTGTCTGAGAGTGTGCGCGCATGGGGAGTGCGTATGCTGTGAGCGTCTAGCGTGCACGCTCGTGGGCGTGAAGTGTCTGTGAGGATGTGAGCATGTGTGCTGTGTGGAGTGTGTGCACACGTGTGACGTGACGCACGTACGTGTGCTGTGTGCGTGATGTATGTGATGGGTGCATGGGCACACGTGGTGTGAGTGCGGGTGTGCCTGGACCCCAGAGGGAGACCTGAGGGCTGGGGGACAAATGACACCCACGCAGAGAGGAGGCCGGCAGGAAGGAAGCCCACGCGGGTAGGCTGAACATCCTGTGTTTACTTCGTGAAAACTCATTTAATGGTGTAATTACGATCTGTGTACTTTTTAGTAAAAAAGCTTATTCAAAAAAAACCACTACTGGAAATCTCAATGCTGAACGTTTAAGTAGAGCTCAATAAACCACCTGCTACCCACTGCGGAAGCCGCGGGCCTCTGGGCCTCAACCTCCCCACCTGCCCGTAAGGACAGGCTGCCGGCCTCACCGGGCTGTCTCTGCAGTGCTGTGGCGGCTCCAGCATGAACGGCGAGACAAGGAGAAGGTGAGAGAGCCAGCCCTTCCTCAGAAAGCGCCCTCAGCTTCGTCAGCACGCAAAGGGTTCTGCGCTGTTCGTGGAGACACGTGAGCCGCCGGGGGCGCGTGCAGGGCTGGACTCTCCACAGAAAGACCAGAGGCTGCCTGCCACGGAGGCTACCGCTGCGCTGCCTCCAATACCTTTCTCTCTGTTCACCTGACTGACAGAAGCCACGGGTCCTCGGTATACTAAGCATTTGAAAGGTGGATGCTCTTGGTATCTAGAAGACTGAGCTCAAGTGGGCTCCCACGCAAATGACGCGACTTGTGCGTGCTCACAGATTCTGGAAAACGCTCCCCAGGTGCCCACACGGAGGAAGCGGCTCTGAGCGCTGGTCCGGCTACACCGCCTTCGGGCCCCTTGCTCTTCCTGCCACTGCCCCCCATCCCGCCCCGGGCAGGCCTTGTCTTGGAAGGGGCCCCATACCCACTCTCAGCCCCAGCGCTGGGAGCCCCGCCCGGCCCTGGGTTCTAAGTTTGGTAAAGTGACTTTGGCCAGGCGTGGTTCCAGAAAAAGTGTTCCTGGCCCCCAAAGTTACGTAGGAAGCCACCAGGTGGTCTAAAGCAGGGAGCGGGGGGAACACGTGTGCCTTGATTAAACTTGCAGATTAACGCGAACAGTGAAGTCTGGGAACAAAGGGCGTCGGCTCAAACCCCCACCGCACAACAAGGCTGCCCAGGTGTTGTCCTGGGAAGAGCTCGCAGCAGAGTGAGCCCCGGTGGGAAGGGGCGGCGGGGCCCTCCTGCTCACGTACCACTGTGAAGGGACAGGTGGTGGGTGGGTGTCGAGGCCCCGTCAAATATGGCTCTGTCCAGGAAGTCGATGGTGGACTCCGTGTACACGATCTGGAAGACCTGGCCGAGCAGGGAGCACAGCTCTTCTGCGGCGACCTGCCAACGGAGGACAATGCGGAGGCTTCCTGGGCCGCTTCCGGGCGTTCGACACCTCAGATGCAGAACGAACACCTGCACCGAGGGCCTGACGCCTCCCACTGCCCAACCAACGGCGCCGCAAGGACACCAGCCCACACCCAGGAAGCTGGCTGGACCCGCAAGTGCGTCAGCTGCCAGCCCTCCTCCTCCACTGCCCTTCCAGCCAGCACTGTTTCCCCACTCCTGTCCCAGCCACGGGAAAGGGGCAGGGAGGGAACAGCACCTGTGCCAGGTCACACGGACGGCACTCCTGACACCGCACAAGTGTTTCACGCGTGTGCCGTTAACGCAGCGTCCCATGTGGGGCGGCTCTGCCCCTGGGACACAGGACAGTGTCTGCAGGAGCTTCCAGTGGGGACAGGCCAGTGAGGCGGCCCCATGAGGAAGAACTTCCCAGCTGGAAGGTGGGCAGGGCTGGGGAGGAGGGATGCTGATCAGAGGCTACCTAAGGTGGGGCGGCCCTGCTTTGGTCTCACAAATGTGAAAGCTTAACAGAAGGGTATCAAGGGGCTCCCCGAGGCTGGTGGCTCTTGGGTGGCCAAGGTGGGGCCCCAAGCCCCAACTCCCCACTCCCAAGCATCTTCCCCAAGGGCACAGCTTGGGGTACATACCACGGCCCCCGTCAGCATGGGGGAAGGGGGGGGTGAGGCCCACCAAGAGAAGAACAAACGAGTAGACTGGGAGCCAGTGGGACCTGGGGTGGGACCTGGGTCAGGTGGTATGCGGGGCTGGATCAGGATATAGGCGGGGCTGGCTCTGGTGTGGGTGGAGCCTGGACAAGCTGTAGGTGGGGCTGGGTCAGGATATGGGGGGGATGGGCAGGCCATGGGCAGGGCCTGGGTACCAGCTGCCAACCCTGCTCACCTTGCTCTCCACGGCCAGGATCACCAGGCAGCATGCCTCCACAGGCCCCACTCCACTCTCCGACAGGGAGCCTGCGGTGAGGCCTCTGGAACTTTCTGCACACAAACTCTGGCTGGGGGAGATGCCGGGGTCCTGGGCTGGAAAGTCAACACCGTGGCAGGTTAGGGCAGGTGTGGGAGCTCAGCAGCAGGCTCTGGGCAGCCCCTACCTGACTCAGGTGGGAACAGGCCGAGCCAGGCACACCCCCATCGTCACCTTCCCTTCACAAGAGCACCCTCCCATCCTCACTCCCCTGCCACTGCCCACTCAAAGCCATCACCTTACATGACCTTCCAGCATCTTTGCCAAAGACAGTGCGAATATCTTAGGCTGAGATATGAAACTGCTAATATTCAGCTGCTTTTGATCTACACAAAAGAAAGCATTCACAGGGTTCTAGTGACAAGGTTAATACACAATCCTGACAAGAGATGGGGAAACGAGGCACCGGGGGCAGAGCGCCAGGCCCGAGGGTGCGCGAGGGGCAGAAGACAGGTAGGGATCTAGACGTGAGAGCCCCCGCCTGTGTTCCTAACACTACACACCGCCTCCTCACACATAAGGTCTTGTGGGACGCGAGGGGGAATTCCTGAAGTGGGAAGGGGGGCCTGGGGCCCAGGGAAGCTTCTACAGGAACAGGGCTCCAGGCCTGTCTGAGCAGATGCTCAGACACACCTGGGAGCAGGAAGTGGAGGTGAAGGCTTGAGCTCCCCTGATGCCGGGGTAGCTCAGCGCAAGCCCACCCAGAAGGGAGACCACCCGAAGCTCAGACACAGCTGAGAGACGGGAACCCAACCAGGAACAGCCATGCTTGGGGTGGATGGGCCTGCAAAGACCAGGGCTCTGAGGTGCAGGGCTGGCCGCACCCTGTGTGGAGGCTGAGCCCCACGAATCCCACGGTTAGACCCCGGACTGCACCGTCCCACAGACCCACGGGCCACAGGTGCTGAGCGCTACCCGAAGTGGAAACTACCCACAAGGTCTCAGGACAGAAAAGACTGCGTGAGCACTCCCTAGCGACTTACCCTGGCCTCGCTGACATGATGTCTGGACATAAAGAGCTAAACGAAATACATTAGTAACGTGGATTCCACTTGTTCTGTTTTACTGTTTTAGAACACTTTTAGTAGCTTTGTGGCTCACACCCATGGCTGCTCTCAAGGAAGCAGGCATACGGCTCCAAAGCCACGCAGAGCAAGCCCACTTCCAGTCCCCCAGGTGCACCCAGCCACAGTCCTACAGGCTGTCCCCACTGGTCCCGGTTCAGATCCACTGTCCACTCGCCTACATCCACAGAAACGTCCTTTAACGAGGTGTCCCCATGCCCTCCGAGCTCTGCCTGCCACACGGAACCTCCTGCAGCCAGACCTGACCCCTACCCCTGACCCCATGTTGTCCCAAATGCCAGCAGAGCCCGGGTTGAAGGAGGCACACAGACAGCCTGCAGGGAGTAGGTGCTGAGTGTTAGCTACCACCGCCGGCACCTGTGCTGAGGACGGCCACGTGCATCACTTCACACACAGCACGCCTGATGGCCACAGGAGCCTCTGAGAGACCAGGAGGCCCCCAGTCTGGAGGCTTCCCTTCAGGGCCATCTGCTAGAATGAGGAGGCCGCTCCAGGACACGGAATTCATTCTCTTCCTTTAACTTGAAAGCTCTCAAAGCCCAGGGCCCTGGTTTTCATCTTTTGGGAAGTTTCTCCTATGGAGCTCATCCCCTGTCTTAGAAATAACTCGGTTACCTGTTTTCCTAGCACTCTGCTCTATGGTTAACGCTGAGAAATGTTCTGGACACAAGAAACCCAGGGGCCGGCTCCCCTCCTACCGGCCCAAACGCCGGTAGGCCCGCAGCCAGAGTGCTCTCCTCATCACTCGGTCCCTAGGGAGGCCCCAGACCTCGGGCCTCCTGCGGGGACAGTCCCCTGGCAGGGCATGGCAGCTACCACGGCGCTGGGCAGCGCTGGTGGAAGCAGCTACACAGCCAGTTCCTCAACCAGCCGGCCACCACCCACCCACCGGGTGACCATCTGCTCCCAGTTAGTCCAGCAGCAGCAGTGGAAGTAAACAGAATCCTCCCGACAGGTTTACTATGGAGATTAAACGAGATCATTCATGTCACGTGCTTTCTACTAGCTTGAGCCACCTTCAGGTGTCATTTTTGTAGATTAAAATGCAGCTTCATGTCGTTCAGCCTAAAATAATGCCTGTCATTAAACGGCAGCTGCTCACTGAACGCAACACGGGAAATGAGGGACAAGCAGAGCACAGAGGGGACCTCGCGCCGCAGCGCGGCATGACAGAGCAGGGGTGTGTGTGCGTGTGCACTAGCGAGTATGAGTGAGAGTGTGTGAGTGTGCAGGACCCGTGAGTGCGAGGATGTACACGGGTGTTACAAGCATGTGTGGGGAGTGTGTGTGTGCGCTGTGTGTGACGCTGCGGAGGGGACGCTAAGCCACAGCCACACAGAGGAGAGGGGCTGTAGGAATCCCGGCAGCCACCTGCACAAACCGCTTCAGTTACCTGTGCACACGGGCCCGCAGCATCCCCACCGGATTCACGGGCCCTTGCACGGGAACCTCCTTGAAGCTCGAGGAGTCAGTGATGAAAAAGCTCACCAGGGCCCTGGCTTTTAAAAAGCCCTCGGATCCCTGTGAACTAACAACCTCAAGCAGAAATACAACTCTGCACTGCCGGAAGCACAACGTGCGACCCAGGCCGGTCCAGCGGGCCACCCTCACGCCCCACCACCGGCCCTTTGGAAATGAGCAGCTCCGGGGCTCAACCCAGCCGCCGCCAGTGCCTAAAGGAGCCCAGGACGGCGCCCGTGCTGCAGCGACAACCTGAGAACTGCCCGCCGGGAAGGGCACGGCATGTGTGAAACTGTGATTTCTCTCCTCATTTCTCGGGGACTTAGGCCGGGGCTCTGGACCTGCCGGGCAGCCTGTCCGGCAGTGCCAAGTAAGGCGGGGCTGCACCCTCATCACCAGGTGAGAGGAGTGGGCTGGGCGAGGGGAGCTGACGGCTGGTTTAAGGTTCTCTCTGATTCTCCTATACGGACACACTGAGAACGTCTCGCAGACAGCTCCTTGCTGGTCTGGTCTCATCTTTGCTCCCCCCGCTTTGGGAAGACTGCCTGGCCAAAGGCAGGGGCTGAATGTTGACTGGGCTGAGCTGAGGCCAACCCTCACCCTGTGGGGCCACCTGCGCCCAGGGCTCTACCAGACCGGGGCATCAGAGGCCACGTCAGCATCCCGGACGGGGGCCACGCTGAGTGACAGTGGCTGAGCTCAGCACCTGTTCCTCACAGCCTCCTGGGTCACTGCCCTTCTCTGGACAGAGGGTTTCTCTCAGGCACAGTGGGCAGCAGTGGCTGACCCACTGCTGTAGAAACTGTCTCCAGAGCTCCATGAAATCCACAGACTCACTCCTCAGGACAGAGGTGTGGTCGGCATCTGCCAAGGACCCTCCTGACCCCACTCCCCAGGTCCATACCTGTCTTTAGGACCACCAGGTGTGAGGCGTCATCCCGCACGTAGGACACGGCGGCGATGTCATGGATGGGGACCCTGAGGATGGTGTCCTCCCCGTCCCTCCAGGCCAGCTTGACGTTGTAGGCAGACAGGCTGATCACAGCGTCATGCTCCTGGGTCAGGTGTCCGGGGAGCTGGTGGGCTCTCTGGAAGGAACCACACGGCATCAGAAACACAGGGCCCGGCCACGGGCTCCCCTGGGACCCCGCACTGTATGTGGCGCACGCGGCCCACACAGCCAGCGCTGACTCGTGAGCAGGGTGCAGCCGTGTTCGCCCCCAGGGCACTGCTGTGTTCAAACCACGTGGGGGGTCCTTCTGGAACCGCCCTTAGACTCAGACCTGTGGCATGTGGTTTGGATATCTCGAACACGTGAATTGTGAAACAGCCCAGAACCACCAGGAGCAAGTCTGGAGAATAAAGTTCATGTTCAGACTGAGGAACAGTCTTGATAGCAAAGGGCCAAGTGCACCCTTAACATGATGGGACTGGGTCGTCCCTCACGGCCATGAAGGCCCAAGGTCAGTGGGCCAAAAGCTGGTGTCAGAGAACAAGGGTCAGAGCTTGGGGTTAGGAGGTGGAGCAAACTGAGGGTCAGAGGTCAGGGCTGGGAGGTGGGGCAGGCTGAGGGTCAGAGGTCAGGGCTGGGAGGTGGAGCGGGCTGAGGGTCAGAGGTCAGGGCCGGGAGGTGGAACGGGCTGAGGGTCAGAGGTCAGGGCCGGGAGGTGGAGCAGGCTGAGGGTTAGGAGGACAGAGTCAGGCAGATGGGGTTACCTTTGCATTGTCTATGTAATGCAGGATTTCAGTCCTACTGGAGGGATTCAGGTATCCTGGGATGGATGTTAACTGACCTAAGTACTGAAAGAAAGTGGAGAGAGAAAGTGCCATGAGAAGGGGAAGATGAGCCAACACCACCACGTGCCAGCAGAGCAGTGCGAGAGCCTCGCGCATCCCCACCACCAGGCCCCTTGGCCGCCGTCCCGGCTCGCGGTGGGGGACTCCTCAAGGCGGCGTGCTCCAAGTTTTTAGCAAAACCTCTACCGGCTGAGGAGAACACTCCCACACTTCCCACCAGACTGCATCAATGTTGTCATCAAAGTCCTGTAAAGGACACCTCAAAATTAGTTTGGTGGACTCTGGATCCTAAAAGGACAGACAAGGGACTTCCCTGGCGGGCCAGTGGTTAAGACTCCAGGCTTCCACTGCAGGGGGCCCTGGTTCAATCTCTGATAGGGGAACTAAGATCCCACAAGGCGCATGGTGTGACCAAAAGATAAAAATAAAGATGAAAAGTAAATAAAAGGACAGACAAGGATGGCCTGTGTTTCCGGGTCATGGTCGGAAACTGAAAACAATGGTTCCGCACAACCTGCTAAAGGTAAACGTGTTCAGTCACGAAGGGCCAGGCAGCTGAGCGACGAGCACGGAGGAATGAAGTGACGCGAGGCCATGGAGCACCTGGCCAACAAACCTCAGTGAAAAGGGCCCGAGTGCGGCGCAGTCGCAGTGCTGCGTCAGCTGTGCTCACGTCCCACCTCCGCCCATTAACACAGTTTTTAAATGGGATTTAATGGGTTACTGATTTCTCTTACAGCCAACATTTCTCATCCTCTCACTGACTCGAATGTTTAAGGTCGCTGTGAACGGGGTGACAACAGACTTCCTGCCTCCAGTTCGACGTCATCACTCCTGTCCTCACAAGAAAGGAGCTGAACAAACTGAAACATCAACATGTCTTCTCAGATCCATTAGAGAACAAGGTCACAGGGCAAACTGCTGCCCCCAGAACTGGAGAGAGCAACGGGGGACAGAGAATCACAGCCCCCGGGGAGAAGCCACAGGAGCCGGCCTGGGAGGCGCACCGGAAGGCGACTGACCGAGGGCTGGACATGGGCACGGACAAGCTTGAGACAAAACTCTGGGGACCAGGCAGGAAGGCCTCTTTACCTCAGCTCCTTTTACCTGAATCACCATACCCAGCTTTCAACAAAAAATTATAAGGCATGGTAATAGGCAAAGAACACTGAACATGCGGGGCAAGCATCGGAACCAGGCTCAGATATGGCAGAGATTCGGGGATTATCAGACCAGGAATTTAACACAACTATGATTAACATGCTAAGGGCTCTAATAAAGTGAACGTGATGCAAGAACTGATCGGCGATGTCCGCAAAGAGGTGGAAATTCTAAGGAAAAAATTCAATGGGAAATGTTAAAAACCAAAAACATTACAACAGAAATGAAGAATGCTTTTGATTCGTTCACCAGTAGATGGACACAGCTTGGAGATATGTCAGTAAAAACTCCCCAAACTGAAAAGGAAAGAGAAAAAAGAAAAGAAGGGAAAAAACAAACCAAAAAAAAGGAATAGAATATCCAACAATAGAAAATTACGAAAGGTATAACAAATGTGTAGTGGGACTACCAGGAAAAGAAGGGGAGAAAGAAACACAAGAAATACTTGAAGCAATAATGGCTAAGAACTTCCTCAATGTCAGACACCGAACCACAGACCCAGGAAGCTCAGAGGACATCAAGCAGGATAAACAGCAAAACAAAAAACAAAACCAAAAACTACACCTAGACATATCATATTCAAATTGCAAAAAAATCAAAGACCAAGAGAAAACCTTGAAGTAAGCAACAGGAAAACATCAAACAGCACCTTAGCTACAGAGAAGCCGGGGTGATGACGATATCAAACTTCTCTTCAGAAACCACGCAAGCACGAGAAGGGTGAAACACTCAGTGCTGACAGAAAAACCCACCAACCTACAATGCTACATCTGGTGAAACTGTCCTTCAAAAGTGAAGGAGAAATAAAGTCTTTCTCAGGCAAACAAAAATTGGGAGATTTCATGATTACCAGGCAGGAAATGTTAAGAGAATTTATTCAGAGAGAAGGAAAATGATTTGGTCAGAAGTTGATCTACATCAAGGAAAAAACATGAAAGAAGAAATAAATGAAGGTAAAATAGTACCTTCTACTTTACTTATTGTAATTGATCTAACAGATAACAGCTTGTTCAAAAGAAAACTAGCAAGATGTACTGGGTAATTAACTTGGTTGTAAGGTGCATGCACTACCTGTGAGGCAATGTAGCGTTATTGGAAAACGGATTAAGATTAGTTGTAAATGTAAATTGCAAACCCTAGGGCAACCACTAAAAATATTTATAAAGAAGTATAATTGAGGGCCACAGGGTTCAAGATGGCGGAGTAGAAGGACATGCGCTCACTCCCTCTTGTGACAGCACCAGAATCACAACTAGCTGCTGGACAATCATCGACAGGAAGACACTGGAACTCACCAGAACAGACACTCCACATCCAAAGACAAAGGAGAAGCTGCAGTGAGACGGCAGGAGGGGCGCAATCACAATAAAATCAAACCCCATAACTGCTGGGTGGGTGAGTCACACACTGGAGAACACTTATACCACAGAAGTCCACCCATTGGAGTGAAGGTTCAGAGCCCCACGTCAGGCTTCCCAACCTGGGGGTCCGGCAACAGGAGGAGGAATTCCCAGAGAATCAGACTTTGAAGGCTAGTGGGATTTGACTGCAGGACTTCGACAGGACTGGGGGAAACAGAGACTCCACTCTTGGAGGGCACACACAAAGCAGTGTGCGCACTGGGACCCAGGGGAAGGAGGAGTGACCCCATAAAAGACTGAACCAGACCTACCTGCCAGTGTTGGAGGGTCTCCTGCAGAGGCAGGGGGTAGCTGTGGCTCACTGCAGGGACAAGGACACTGGCAGCAGAAGTTCTGGGAAGTGCTCCCTGGCATGAGCCCTCTCAGAGTCTGCCATTAGCCCCACCAAAGAGTCTGTAGGTACCAGTGCTGGGTCACCTCAGGACAAACAACCAACAGGGAGGGAACTCAGACCCGCCTATCAGCAGACAAGTGGATTAAAGTTTTACTGCGCTCTGCCCACCAGAGCAACACCCAACTCTACCCACCACCAGTCCCTCCCATCAGGAAACTTGCACAAGCCTCTTAGATAGCCTCATCCACCACAGGGCAGACAGCAGAAGCAAGAACTACAATCCTGCAGCCTGTGGAACAAAAACCACATTCACAGAAAGACAGACAAAATAAAAAGGCAGAGGGCTACGTACCAGATGAAGGAACAAGATAAAACCCCATAAAAACAACTAAATGAAGTGGAGATAGGCAACCTTCCAGAAAAAGAATTCAGAATAATGATAGTGAAGATGATCCAGGACCTCAGAAAAAGAATGGAGGCAAAGATCGAGAAGATGCAAGAAATGTTTAACAAAGACCTAGAAGAATTAAAGAACAAACAAACAGGTATGAAGAACACAATAACTGAAATGAAAAGTACACTAGAAGGAATCAATAGCAGAATAACTGAGGCGGAAGAACAGATAAGTGACCTGGAAGACAGAATGGTGGAATTCACTCTCATGGAACAGAATAAAGAAAAAAGAATGAAAAGAAATGAAGACAGCCTAAGAGACCTCTGGGACAACATTAAACCCACCAACATTCACATTATAGGGTCCCAGGAGAAGAAGAGAGAGAGTAAGGACCCGAGAAAATATTTGAAGAGATTATAGCCGAAAACTTCCCTAACATGGGAAAGGAAATAGCCACCCAACTCCAGGAAGCACAGAGAGTCCCAGGCAGGATAAACCCAAGGACAAACACGCTGAAATACATAGTAATCAAGTTGACAAAAATTAAAGACAAAGAAAAATTATTAAAAACAACAAGGGAAAAACAACAAATAACGTACAAGGGAACTCCCATAAGTTTAACAGCTGATTTCTCAGCAGAAACTCTACAAGCCAGAAGGGAGTGGCATGATATATTTAAAGTGATGAAAGGGAGAACCTACAACCAATATTACTCTACCCAGCAATGATCTCATTCAGATTCAACGGAAAACTCAAAAGCTTTACAGACAAGCAAAAGCTAAGAGAATTCAGCACCAACAAACCAGCTCTATAACAAATGCTAAAGGAACTTCTCTGAGTGGGAAACACAAGAGAAGAAAAGGACCTAGAAAAATAAACCCATAACAACTAAAAAAATGGTAATAGGAACATACATATCAATAATTACCTTAAATGTGAATGGATTAAATGCTCCAACCAAAAGACACAGGCTCGCTGAATGGTTACAAACACAAAACCCATATATATGCTGTCTACCAGAGACCCACTTCAGACCTAGGGATACAGACTGAAAGTGAGGGGATGGAAAAAGATATTCCATGCAAATGGAAATTTTAAAAAGCTGGAGTAGCAATGCTCATATCAGATAAAATAGACTTTAAAATAAAGAATGTTACAATAGACAAGGAAGGGGCTTCCCTGGTGGTGCAGTGGTTGGGAGTCCACCTGCCGATGCAGGAGACGTGGGTTCGTGCCCCGGTCCGGGAGAATCCCGCATGCCGCGGAGCGGCTGGGCCCGTGGGCCACGGCCACTGGACCTGCGCATCTGGAGCCTGCGCGTCCAGAGCCTGTGCTCCGCAACAGGAGAGGCCACAACAGTGAGAGGCCTGCGTACTGCAAAAAAAAAAAAAAGAGACAAGGACGGACACTACATAATGATCAAGGGATCAATCCAAGAAGAAGATATAACAATTATAAATATATATGCACCCAACATAGGAGCACCTCAATACATAAGTCAAATGCTAACAGCTATAAAAGAGGAAATCGACAGTAACACAATAATAGTGGAGGACCTTAACACCTCACTTACGCCAATGGAAAGATCATCCACACAGAAAATTAATAAGGAAACTCAAGCTTTAAATGACACAGTAGATCAGATAGATTTAATTGATATTTATAGGACATTCCATCCAAAAACAGCAGATTACACTTTCTTCTCAAGTGCACACGGAACATTCTCCAGGATAGATCACATCTTGGGTCACAAATCAAGCCTCAGTAAATTTAGGAAAACTGAAATCATATCAAGCATCTTTTCCGACCACAACGCTATGAGATTAGAAATCAATTACAGGGGAAAAAATATAAAGAACACAAACACATGGAGACTAAACAATACAGTATTAAATAACCAAGACATCACTGAAGAAATCAAAGAGGAAACCAAAAAATACCTAGAGACAAATTACAATGAAAACATGACGATCCAAAACCTATGGGATGCAGCAAAAGCGGTTCTAAGAGGGAAGTTTATAGCAATACAAGCCTCCCTCAGGAAACAAGAAAAATCTCAAACAATCTAAACTTACACCTAAAGGAACTAGAGAAAGAAGAACAAACAAAACCCAAAGTTATTAGAAGGAAAGAAGTCATAAAGATCAGAGCAGAAATAATGAAATAGAAACAAAGAAAACAACAGCAAAGATCAATAAAACTAAAAGCTGGTTCTTTGAGAAGATAAAATAAGATAAACAAAAGAAAATAAACAAAAAAAAAAACAAGATAAACAAAAAATAAACCTTTAGCCAGACTCATCAAGGAAAAGAGGGAAGGACTCAAATCAATAAAATTAGCAATGAAAACAGAAAAGTTACCATGGACACTGCAGAAATACAAAGGATCTTAAGAGACTACTACAAGCAGCTCTACACCAATAAAATGGACAGCCTGGAAGAAATGGACAAATTCTTAGAAAGGTATAACCTTCCAAGACTGAACCAGAAGAAACACAAAGTATGAACAGACCAATCACAAGTTACAGAGTTGGAACTGTGATTAAAAATCTTCCAACAAACAGAAGTTCTGGACCAGATGGCTTCAGAGGTGAATTCTATCAAACATTTAGAGAAGAGCTAACACCCATCCTTCTCAAACTCTTCCAAAAAATTACAGAAGAAGGAATACTCCCAAACTCATTCTACAAGGCCACCATCACCCTGATACCAAAACCTGACAAAGATACTACAAAAAAAGAAAATTACAGACCAATATCACTGATGAATATAGATGCAAAAATTCTCAAAAAAATACTAGTAAACACAATCCAACAACACATTAAAAGCCTCATACACCATGATCTACTGAGATTTATCCCAGAGATGCAAGGATTCTTCAATATATGCAAATCAATCAATGTGATACACCATATTAACAAATTGAAGAATAAAAACCATATGATCATCTCAATAGATGCAGAAAAGCTTTTGACAAAATTCAACACCCATTCATGATAAAAACTCTCCAGAAAGTGGGCACAGAGGGAACCTACCTCAACATAATAAAGGCCACATACAACAAACCCACAGCAAACATCATTCTCAATGGTGAAAAACTAAAAGCATTTCCTCTAAGATCAGGGACAAGACAAGGATGTCCACTCTCGCCACTATTATTCAACATGGTTTGGAAGTCCTAGCCACGGCAATCAGAGAAAAAAAAGAAATAAAAGGAAGGAATACTAATTGGAAAAGAAGAAGGAAAACTGTCACTGTTTGCAAATGCCATGATATTATACATAGATAATCCCAAAGATGCCATCAGAAAACTACTAGAGCTAATCAATGAATCTGGTAAAGCTGCAGGATACAAAATTAATGCACAGAAATCTCTTGCATTCCTATACACTAACAACAGAAGATCAGAAGGAGAAATTAAGGAAAGAATCCCATTCACCACTGCAACAAAAAGAATAAAATACCTAGGAATAAACCTACCTAAAGAGGTAAGAGACCTGTACTCGGAAAACTGTAAGACACTGATGAAAGAAATCAAAGATGACACAAACAGATGGGAAGATATACCATGTTCGTGGATTGGAAGAATCAACATTGTGAAAATGACCATACTACCCAAAGCAATCTACAGATTCAATGCAATCCCTAGCAAATTACCAACGGCAATTTTTACAGAACTAGAACAAAAAATCTTAAAATTTGTATGGAGACACAGAAGACCCCGAATAGCCAAAGCAGTCTCAAGGGAAAAAAATGGAGCTGGAAGAATCAGACTCCCTGACTTCAGACTATACTACAAAGCTACAGACATCAAGACAATATGGTACTGGCACAAAAACAGAAATATAGAACAATGGAACGGGATAGAAAGCCCAGAGATAAACCCACGCACCTATGGTCAACTAATCTACGACAAAGGAGGCAAGGATATACAATGGAGAAAAGACAGTATCTTCAATAAGTGGTGTGGGGAAAACTGGACAGCTACATGTAAAAGAATAAAATCAGAACACTCCCTAACACCATACACAAAAATAAACTCAAAATGGATTACAGACCTAAATGTAAGACTGGGCACTATAAAACTCTTAGAGGAAAACATAGGAAGAACACTCTGTGACATAAATCACAGCAAGATCTTTTTTGACCCACCTCCTGGAGTAATGGAAATAAAAACAAAAATAAACAAATGGGACCTAATGGACCTTAAAAGCTTTTGCACAGCCAAGGAAACTGTAAACAAGACAAAAAGACAATCTTCAGAATGGGAGAAAATATTTACAAACAACTCAACTGACAAAGGATTAATCTCCAAAATATATAAACAGCTCATGCAACTCAATATTAAAAAAACAAACAACCCAATCAAAAAGTGGGCAGGGGCTTCCCTGGGGGCGCAGTGGTTGAGAGTCCGCCTGCCGATGCAGGGGACACGGGTTTGTGCCCCGGTCCGGGAAGATCCCACATGCTGCAGAGCGGCTAGGCCCGTGAGCTATGGCCACTGAGCCTGCACGTCCGGAGCCTGTGCTCCGCAACAGGAGAGGCCACAACAGTGAGAGGCCCGTGTACCACCAAATAAAAAAAAAAAAAAAAAGTGGACAGAAGCCCTAAGTAGACATTTCTCCAAAGAAGACATACAGATGGCCAACAAACACATGAAAAGATGCTCAACATCACTAATCATTAGAGAAATGCAAATCAAAACTACAATAAAGTATCACCTCACACCAGTTAGAATGGGCATCATCAGAACATCTACAAACAACAAATGCTGGAGAGGGTGTGGAGAACAGGGAACCCTCTTGCACTGCTGGTGGGAATATAAATTGATAAATCTCCACTATGGAGAACAGTATGGAGGTTCCTTAAAAAACTACAAATAGAACTACCATATGACCCAGCAATCCCACTACTGGGCATATACCCAGAGAAAAACATAACTAAAAAAAAAACATATGCACCCCACTGTTCATTGCAGCACTATTTACAATAGCCAGGTCATGGAAACAACCTAAATGCCCATCAACAGACGAATGGGTAAAGAAGATGTGGTGTGTATATATGTATATATATATATATATATATATATATACACACACACATATACACAAAGGAATATTACTCAGCCATAAAAAGGAACGAAATTGGGTCATCTGCAGAGACGTGGATGGACCTAGAGACTGTCATACAGAGTGAAATAAGTCAGAAAGAGAAAAACAAATATCGTACATTAATGCATATACGCATATGTGGAATCTAGAAAAATGGTACAGATGAACGAGTTTGCAAGGCAGAAACAGACACAGGTGTAGAGAACAAACATATGGACACCAAGCGGGGAAAGTGGGGGCATGGATGGTGGTGGTGGTGGTGGTGGTGGGATGAACTGGAAGATTGGGATTGACATATATGCACTAATATGTATAAAACAGAGAACTAATAAAACCTGCCATATAATAAATAAATAAATAAAAGAGAAGCCACTATAATGAGACGCCCACGCACCACAACAAAGAGTATCCCCTGCTTGCCCCAACTAAAGAAAAGCCCGGGGCTTCCCTGGTGGCGCAGTGGTTGAGAGTCCGCCTGCCGATGCCGGGGATGCGGGTTCGTGCCCCGGTCCAGGAAGATCCCACGTGCCGCGGAGCGGCTGGGCCCGTGAGCCATGGCCGCTGAGCCTGTGCATCCGGAGCCTGTGCTCCGCAACAGGAGAGGCCACAACTGTGAGAGGCCCGTGTACCCGAAAAAAAGAAAAGAACAGAAAAGCCCGTATGCAGCAACGAAGACCCAAAGGAGCCAAAAATAAAATAATAAAAAACAAAATAACAAGTATCATTAATATGTTAAGAAAGGAGAAACAATGGAATTATAAAAATGCTCAAATAAAACCAGATAAAGCAGAAATAGAGTAGAAGACAAAACAAAGAACAAGAGCAACAAATAGGAAACAATTACAAATACGGTAAATATTAATCCAACTATGTCAATGATCACTTTAAATGTGAATCATCTGAATATACCAATTAAAAGACAAAAACTGTCAGACTGGATAAAAAATTCAAGACACAAGTATATGCTGTCTACAAGAAACCGACTTTAAAGATAGAACTACGGTGAGAAACAGATGAATCCACTATTACAGCTGAAGACTTCAACACCCCCCTCTCAGAAATGGACAGAAAATGACAGATCCAGCAGGCAGAAAATGATTAAGGAGAAAGGTGAACTCAACATCTTCCACCAACTGCATATAACTATCAACAGGCTACTTCATCCAACAACAGCATTCAACAGAATACACATTCTTCTTAAGCTCACATGAACATTCACCACGACAGAGCACATTCTGGGCCATAAAACACACCTTAACAAATTTAAAAGAACAGAAACCATACAAAGTATGTTCTCAGATCCCAAAGGAATTCTTTCTTTTTTGGCCGCACTGTGCAGCTTGCAGGATCTTAGTTCCCTGACCAGGGATTGAACCCAGGCCCCCTGCAGTGGAAGCGCAGAGTCCTAACCACTGGACCACCAGTGGAATTCCTTGAAAGACACAATCTACCAAAATTCACATAAGGAGAAATGGATAATGTGAATCGGCATATAAGCTATTAAAGAAATTGAATCAATAATAACTTTCTAAAACAGAAAGTATCAGGCCCAGACAGATTCACTGGTTAATTCTACTCAACATTTAACGAAGAAACTATATCAATTCTCTATAACCTCTTCCAGAAAATGAAAAGAGAAAAACACTTCCTAACCCATTTTTTGAGGCAGCATTACCTTAGTATCAAAACCAAAGATACTACAAGAAAGGAAAGACCAATATTTCTCATAAACATAGATACAAAAATCCTCAACAAAATATTAGCAAATCAAATCCAACAACGTATAAAAAGAATTATAAACCAAAAGCAAGTGGGATTTATCCCAGGTATGCAAAGTTGACTCTACATTCAAAAATTATTTAATGTGATCCACCACTTTAACAGGCTAAAGAGAAAAATCATATGGTATCAATAGATGCAGAAGAAGCATTTGACAATCCCTAATACTCATAACAAAAACTCTCAGCAAACTAGAAATAGAGGGGAACTTCCTCAACTTGATAAGGAACATGTACAAAAAACCTACAGCTAACATCAATACTTAATGGTAAGAAGCTCTAAGATTGCCTAAGACCAGGAACAAGGAAAGGATGTCCCCTCTCACCACTGCTTTTCAATACTGTATTGGAAGTCCTAGATAATGCAGTAAGACAAGAAAAGGAAATAGGAGGTAAAGACTGGGAGGGAAGAAATCAAACTGTCTTTGTTTGCAGATGCCCTCTCTGACTGGGGAACCAAGCAGGCAGGTTACTCTGGGGATTATCAAACGCAAGCAAGGTAAACACAGAGGCCTGAGCCAGTTCACCTACTGCTGTGCCAGGCAACCACCTGCCCACAGAGAAGAAAACTGGCACGGAAGTGAGAGGGACTGGCAGAAGCTCACACAGGGCACAGTGGCAGATATAGGCTGAGTCTAGGCACAGTCAGATGAGCATCCTAAACTTCAGAACAGCTGCATTCAAAAGCTGTTCAGTGTGTGCTGGGAAGCTCCAAAGGGAAATGCATACTCATTCTAAGAAGTTTTAGATTTTATCCTTTCTAAGCTGGGGGTGAGGGGGAGAGAATAAAACTAAACTGTGTATTAGTTTCCCCACTCTCTACAGGGCTGAGAATCCACCCCTCTGACAGAACAGTTTAGAAATAAATAAGCAGCACATCTAATTACTGGCTCATACTTAAGGTTGTTACAAATGAACATTCCAGAACGTTGTCACAGATGTGCAGCTAGCAGAGGCCTTTCTATCCTCTTCTATTTTTTTTTTTTTTTTTTTTTTTTTGCGATACGTGGGCCTCTCACTGTTGTGGCCTCTCCTGTTGCAGAGCACAGGCTCCGGACACGCAGGCTCAGCGGCCATGGCTCATGGGACCAGCCGCTCCACGGCATGTGGGATCTTCCTGGATCGGGGCACGAACCCGTGTCCCCTGCATCAGCAGGCAGACTCTCAACCACTGCACCACCAGGGAAGCCCTATTGTCTTCTTATGTGCTCATGTAAACTAAATGCAAACCCTTCCTTAAATTTATCAATATTACCTTTCATCTATTCTCACACTTCCTGATTTCAAAACTTACTACAAAGCTACAATAACCAACAGTGTGGTATTGGCATCAAGACAGACACTCAGAGCAATGAAATAGAATAGAGAGCTCAGAAATAAACCCTCATATACAGCGTCGGTTGATTTTTGATAAGGGTGCCAAGACCATTCAATGGGGAAAGGACAATCTTTTCAACAAGTGGTACTGGGAAAACAAGACTCCACACACAAAAGAATCAAGTTTGACCCTTAGCTAACACCATACACAAAAATTAACTCAAGTGGATCAAACACCTAAATTTAAGACCTAAAACTATAAGACTCTTAGAAGAAAACATAGAGGAAAAGCTTCATGACATTGCATGTGGTAATGATTTATTGGATATGATACCAAAAGCACAGGCAATAACAAAAGGTGGAAGCAACTCAATTCTTGACAGAAGAATTGGATAAACAAATTGTGTTATAAACAGTGGGATATTATTCATAGTTAAAAAGTTAGGAGGGCTTCCCTGGTGGCGCAGTGGTTGAGAGTCCGCCTGCCGATGCAGGGGACACGGGTTCGTGCCCCGGTCCGGGAAGATCCCACGTGCCGCGGAGCGGCTAGGCCCGTGAGCCATGGCCACTGAGCCTGCGCGTCCGGAGCCTGTGCTCCGCAACGGGAGAGGCCACAACAGTGAGAGGCCCGCGTACCGCAAAAAAAAAAAAGAAAAGGAAGGAAATTCTGATACATGCTACAACATGGATAAGCCCAGGCACTAAAAGGTAAATACTATATGATTCCACTTATATGAGGTATCCCAGAGTAGTCAAATTCAGAGAGACAGAAAGTGGAATGGTGGCTGTCAGAGGCTGGGATGAGGGAGAAACGGGGTTATTGTTTAATAGGTACAGAGTGTCAGTCTGGCAAGGTGAAAACAATCCTGGAGGTGAATGGTGGTAATGGTTGCACAGCAATGTGAATGTTAGAACACTTAAACTGTACACTTAAACATGGTTAAGATGGTAAATTTTATGTTATGTGTATTTTAACACAATTTTAAAAACCTTTAATGTGGGGGAAAAAAAGCACAGGCAATAAGAGAAAAAAAATGACAAACTGGACTTCATCAAAATTTAAAACTTTGTACATCAAAGGACACCATCAACAGAGTGCAAAGACAACCTACCCAATGGAAGAAAATATTTGCAATCATGTATCTGATAAGAAGTTAATACCCAGAATACATAAAGAACTCCTATAACTCCACAACAAAAAACCAGATAACCTGATTAAGAAATATGCAAAGGACTTAGATATTTCTCCAAAGAAGGTGTATAGATGGCCAATAAGCACATGAGAAGATTTTCAATATCACTAGTAACTAGCGAAATGCAAACCAAAACCACAGTGAGATACTACTTCACACCCATCTGGACAGCTACTATCAAAACAGAAAATAATGTGTTGGTGAGGACATGGAGAAACTGGAACCCTTGTGCACTGCTGGTGGGACTGTAAAATGGTACAGCCACTGTGGAGAACAGAATGGTCATTCCTTAAGAAATAAAACACAGAATTACCATATGATCCAGCAATTCCACTTCTGGATATCTATGTAAAAGAACCGCAAGCAGACAATAAAACTCTTGGAAGAAAACATAGGACAAAAGCTTCATGATATTGGACTTGGCAATGATTTCTTGGATATGACACCAAAGGCACAGGCGACAAAGGCAAAAAAACAGACATATTGGAGTTCAACAAGATTTAAAAATTTTGTACATTAAGAGACACTATCCAGAGTAAAAGAGCAACCCACGGAATGGGAGAAAATATTTGCAAATCATATATCTGGCAAGGGATTAATACGTAGAATATACTGAGAACTCCTAAAACTCAACAAAAAACGCCTGATGCCAAAATGGGTACAAGATTTGAACAGACTTTTCTCCAAAGAAGATACACAAATGTCCAATAAGAACATGAAAAGATGCTTGAGATCACTAATCATTAGAGAAATACAATCAAAACTACAATGAGCTACCACGTCAAACTCATTAGGATGGCTAGTGAAAAACAAAACACAAACAGAGAAAATAACGAGTGCTAGCGAGGATGCAGAGACGCTGGAACGCCTGTGTACTGTTGGTGGGAACATAAAATGGCGCAGCTGCTGTGGAAAACAGTATGGAGGTTCCTCAAAAAATTAAAAATAGAATTACCATATGACCCAGCAATTCCACTTCTGGGTATAGATAGACCCAAAAGAATTAAAAGCAGGGTCTCAAAGAGATTTTTGTATACCCATGTTCCTAGCAGCATCATTCACAATAACTACAACATGGAAGCAACCCAAGTGTCCACTGATGGATGAACGGATAAGCGAGATGTGGTGCATCCATACAACAGTATATTGTTCAGCCTTAAAAAGGAAGGAAACTCTGCAGTACATTACAACACGGGTAAAACTTGAGAATACTATGCTAAGCGAAACAAGCCAGTCACAAAAAGACTAACAGTGTATGATTCCACTCATGTGAACTTCCTAGAGAAGTCAAATTCACAGAGACAGAACGATGGTTGCCAGGGGCTGTGGGGAGGAAAGAATGCAGAGTTTTTGTTTAATAGGTATAGTTTGAGATTTACAAGATGAAAAGAGTTAAGGTAATGGATGGTGGTGATGGCTGCACAACCACGTGAACGTATCTCATACTATTGAACTGCGTCCTTAAAAATGTTTAAGATGGCACATTTTATGCTATATTTTAACACAATTAAAAAAAGAAAAAAAACTGAAAACAGAGACCCAAACAGACATTTGTATACCCATGTTCGTAACAGCATTATTCACAGTAGTCAAAAGTTGGAAACAACCCAATGCCCACTGATAGATGAATGGACAAATAATATGTGGTGTGTGTATATATATATCGTACTGAAAAGTTCTGAGAAGAAAAAGTTCTGGAGATGGATGGTGGTGATGGCTGCACAACTACGTGAGAGTACTTAGTACCATGAAATATACACTTAAACACAGTTAATTTTATGTTATGCATATTTCACCACAATAAAAAAACCGTACCCTAGCTTCACTCAATAACTGCATCTGCTAAAAACCTTTTGAATCATAATCAGTATTATACTATATATTAGTTACCACTTCTAGATGTGTATCATCCCAAATTATTAATTTTGCTTAAATTCAAATAGTAATTAAAAAAATATTGCCTACGTTGGGGTCATATAAAAGTGCCCTGGTGTTATCATGTCTGCAGGACTGTACAAGGACTGCCTCGCCTCCACGTGGCCTGGGGGACACAATGTCACCACCACCATCTTGCCTTTCTCAGAGTGCCACCACACTTCAAATTCAGGCTCACAGATCACCGAGAAGGAGTCTACTTTCTTCACAGAGGTGAGTCCTCACTCATTTGAGACTTGTTTTGCTGCAAAATATGTATTCGTAAAACACGTTTTGTCAAAAAGGAAAATTGCAGCTCTCATTCCTGCTGTAACTCCAGATGGGACAAAGCGTGCCTCCTGGGCAGTTCTTACAAAAGCCTTCCCCACCGTCCTGGGCGGTCCCCTGCCGGTCCTGACCAATGTGCAGAGCCTCCTTCAGCGATGTCAGGGACCAGCCCACACCCGCCGTGAGATGACATGGCGCGGGGTGCTGTGCCAATTAACTGATCATAGCACATTCAGGACACAGCTGCAGAGGGATGAACGTGATGGAACAACACAGACCAAGGGGACATCTGACTAGCGGTCACATCAGCTCCATCAGCCCTGGCAGCAAAAGCCGGACTATCTCGGGCACCCGCTAACCCCACTGCCGTTCCTGCCGCCCTTATAGAGACTGCAGCCAACACAGGAACGTGCTGGTGAGCTCATCACTTCAGCTCTAAACAGCGGAAAGTATTTCCAAAAATAATTGCTGATGAGATACCAGAGAAGTCCATTTTTATACTGAGCCGAAGTCAGCCTCCCTATAACATCCACCTGTTTGACCTCGATCAACAAGTTGCCCTGATGGAAGGGCAGGACTCTGAGACGTGGGGTGGGGACACCTAGGTAGATGCACTTGAGAAACTCAATCTCATACCCTTCTCAACACTCTAGGCCTGCAGAAGTGGCCCAATCCCACTTGTTAGAAGCCACAGGGCCCCCATACACACATATGCACACACACACAGCCCTTGCTCAAAAACGATACACAGGCCTCACTGGGATGGGCACCTTTCATGACAATGCTGTTCTCCTCAGGGTCTGCCCCTTCCGCCCCTCCTGGCCATAAGACCTGTTCCTGGATCAAATCTCAACATAGCACGATTGGGACCCGCTGGGAAGAGAGACTGAACACTGATGGAGCAGCAGGTGTCAGATGGAGGTGGACGGACCCCCAGCTGGAAGAGCGTGTCTACGGGGCTCTGCACTTAACCCTGGTCAGGGGCCCGGACACGGCCCTCATGCGCTGCTAGCACAGCTTAGAAGCTCAGCAAACACAAGGCCCATGTTAAACTCAGTGGAGATTGAAGAACTACCGAGCAAACTGTGGATAAAGGTTCCAAAGGATGCAGAGAGGTGGGTCCGCTGGACGGGGTCTACCGTGTAAGACCTGGAACCCCACGACTGCCCCTGCTACTTGGGAGGGCTGGGAAGACACCTCACTCTCAAGGATGAGCTGGACCGAATGGGCTGGCAGGGGTGCTGGCACCACCCAGCAGCTCTGTGGTGGCTGTTCTCAGGGGGAGAGCTAATGGGGGAGATGCTTTAGCACTAGGCTTCCCGGAGCGAGGGGGACGGCAGAACCCTGCAAGAGCAGAAGCCAGGTGGCAGCACTCAGCCACCAGGAGCAGGGCAGGCAGGCGTGCTCACTGCAGTGGGCGGTGACTGTAAATGGTCGAATGGCGGGGAGGGGGAGCTGGTATGCAGGCCCCACAGAGATGCAACTAGAGCAGAAGCGTTCCCAGGGGCAAGAGAGCTGCTGGGAGCCAACCACGGTCCCGCCTCATGTATACAAACAAGGACACCACCCCTGAGTGTGCTGCTCCAACGCAAAGTGGCAGTCTCTGACCCGGTTTCCAGTCCCAGGAAGTGCCTGAGGGAAAGGCCAAGCCCCAGGAGAAGGAATCTGTAACACCGACACAAGTGTGCGCTGCAGCAACGCCCCCAGTTCCCTCCGAAGGGACTCACAGTCACTCACGTGAGTAACAGTACACGGGGGAAGGAAACTGTTCAAGGCTTGGAAAAGAGGGCCTGAGAAAATGCTGAAACTCAGGGGCCCAGACCACCATCAAGGTCCTCTACAGGGTCGGGGCACATCCAGGAGGGGACACCTGAAAGGATGCCACATCTCCTCAGAACGCAGGGCACATCTGGAACCAACGGTCATTACACCACGCCTGGTCCCCAGTGGACAGAACGGATGGGTCTGGGGTCCAAGGTACGGCAGCAGGAGTGGCTCTGATCACCATCAATCCAGGAGACCCGCTTGGGCAGCGTGTGCTCCCAGCCCTGAAACTTGTGGCTCCATCTGTTTTGAGAGCCTGGCTCTAGGGGTCAAATGCTTCTACCAGGGGACACAAAAGGGATCTAAACTTAAAACCACAGTCCCCTCCTGATGACAGCAGACAAGCAAGCAGAGAAAGGTGGCACTGTTCTGCAGGGGCAACCGGCCCGGATCATGATGAGGAGGTGAGGAAGCTGCTACGTACTGGGGACAAAGAGGCGCCTGTGTGGCCTTTAGGGGCCCCTTACGTGCCCGTAAGTGGGCAGATACACATCTTTTTCCTCTGCCCCATCCTGCTTCCTTTCCTCCCCTTCTCCTGAGAACACACCCTGAATCATCCAACACAATCTCCAGTTGCAGGCCCTGCTTCTAGAGAACCGAGACATCTCTGAACAAAGGCAAGCGACAAACAGGGAAAACCTTAAAACTAACTTCACCGCGAAGGGCAAACTCACCTACCACACTGAGCGCTAGGGAAAACGTATGGGAAAACCACCAACCACCCAACAGAAAAACGGCTGTAGAAAGACACTTAAGAGATCTGACGCAACCATATGAAAAGATACACAACCTCACTCGTAAGTACAAACTGCAACGTAACAGACTATGACCGTCAGGCTGGCAAAGATCAAGAAGCCCGCAGGTACACTGTGTGGCCCCTCAGAGTGTGGATGAACAGGCATTCGCCCTGACTGCCCATGGTGCGCACCAGCTTAAATCCCGCATGAAGGGCAACTGGAAATGTCTGTCAGGATAAAAATAACCGAGCCCTACACCCAGCAATCCTACTTCTGCAATTTATCCTAGAGGGTTAGTAAAATGTGTAACAGAGACAAATTAAATATGTATGACTAGATCACTGGTCACATAAAATATGGTACAGCCATTATAATGGGAGGGAAATGGACGAGGCAGCTTTATGTGCCGAGATGTGCCGAGATACACTGTTGCGTGTAAACAATGAGGTGCAAAGTGTGCACTAGGTAATCATTTGGGAACAAATGCACGTGTGTGCTCGGATACGGACAGACCGCCCGTGCAGGGACACACGAGAAACTGATGCCAATGGTTCTTTCCAGGGGCGGGGGGGTGGGGGGACTGGGGACCTCTCCTCACCAGGCATCTCCTTACCATCTGAATGTTGTACCATGTCCATAACTTACCTATTCAATTTTTAAAAATACAATAAATAAGAAATAACAAATCTTATCAAGAAGCATCTTGGGTTTGGTATCACACATGTGATTAATTACCCGCTGCTGCCCCACGAATTAAAAGCCAGAATGTCGGTTCACAGGTCCCGAGCCTGCACCCCTGCACCACCCTGGGCCTCATGGGGTCGAAACCCTGGGAAGAATGCTTCTGCTTTAAAAAAGCCGGGTGAGGATTCAATGAGAAAATGTATTTAAAATGTTAAATAGTGTTGCCATATAGGTAAGCATTCAGAAACGAGGAGCAACTGTTAAGTGCCTCTCACCTTCATGTTAGTAATGTTCATTCCGAATACAAAATACTTCCCGTAACGAACTACACTCGAGTATGCGGGAGGAAAAGTCTCCTCACCACTAGTGCATCGTGTTGTCGTCGCTGTTTTTATTTTTATCCAAGTGACACATGTAGGAAGTTTAAAAACGTAAATAGTCCCCAGAAGTGTGTAACAAAAAACAACCATCTGGTCCCAACCCAGGCAACCCTATAAACTGCTTCCCAGAGGCAGCAACTCCAGGGTCTCCCGGATCTAGGGCCAACTTTCTAAGTAACGATTTTACATTGCTACTGCCTGATTCATCAGTCTAAGACATTAGCTGTTGATTTCCAGTTACGGCAGAGAAAGAGTTAATTCCCTTATATCACCGCCCCCATCTCTCCTTCCTTTTTTCTTTTCTTACAATTTAGATAATTTATTACTTAATCATTACTTGGTGCTTATATCCTCCTGTTAGGTACATTCCATTTCACCACTGTGCCAAGAGGTAGTGAAATCACAATTTTGTTTATGCAGTCTTTAATTTTTTTTAACCTTTAATTCTAAGATAATTGTAAATGGCGTGCAGTTGTAAGAAATAATACACAGAGGTCCACTGTACCCCGCACCCTGTTATACCTAAGGTAACATCTCGTGATCACCCAGCATCACAACCAGGACAGTGACTAGAAGGTCAGGTTACAGAACATTCCATCACACGGTCCCTCCCGCTCCTCTTTTACAGGCGCACCCACTTCCCACCCACCTGGTCTCCTCCTTAACCCCTAGCAAGCCCTATCTGTTCCGCATTTCAATAATTCTGTCATATCAAGAATGTTATGCACAGGGAATCATACAGTATGTAGCTCTGGGGATTGGGTTTTTTTCGCTTAGCATAATTCTCTGCAGATTCCTGGAGGGTGTTGAAGCAATCAGTAAATCATGCCTTTTTACAGCTGAGTAGGGCTCCACAGTATGGATGCACATCATTTGCTTAACCATCTACCCACTGAAGGACATCTGGGGTATTTCCAGTTTTTGCCCATTATGAATAAAGCTGCTTTTAATATTCACATATAGGTTTCTGTGGCAACACAGATTTCCATTTCCCTGGGATAAATACTCAGAGTGCAACTGCCAGGTCAGACGCTAGCTGCATGTTTAGTTTTTAAGAAACCGCCCACTTGTTTTCCAGAGCGGCTGCACCATCCTACATGTCCACCAGCCATGCATGAGTGGCCCTCTGCATCCTCGCCAGCATTTGCTTATGCGTCAGTCGTTCTGTTTGGTGTGTAGTGATGCCTCCCTGTGGGTGTAATCTGCACTTCCCTAACGGCTAGTGATGTCGAACATCTTCATGTGCTTATTCCCATCTGACTGTCTTCGTTGGCGAAATAAATGTCTCGTCATGACTTCTGCCCATGTTCTAATCAGACTGTTGGCTTTTCTGCTATTGGGCGTTGACAGTTCTTTATATATTTTAGATGAAAGACCTTTGGCAGGTAGGTGGTTTGCAAATATCTTCTCCCAGTCTGTAGCTTGTGTCTTCATCCTCCTAATGGAGTCCTCTGCAGAACAAAAGCTTTTAAATTTGATGTTCAGTTTACCAATCGTTCCCTTTTTGATGTCAAGTCTAAGGTCTCTGCCTACCCTGGGTCCTGGAGATTTTCTCTTAGGTGTTTTTCTAGAAGTGTTATAGTTTTACCTTTTCCCTTTAATACCATGATCCATTCTGAGTTAATTTTTGTGTAAGGTGTGAGATTCGGCGTGAGGTTCATTTTTCTCTCAGTGGGTGCCCAACAGCTCCAGCGCCATTTGCTAAGAAGACGGTCCTTCCCCTGACTTGCTTTTTGCACCTCCGTCAAAAATCAGTTGGGTGTATTTGTTTGGGTCTGTTTCTGGGTTCATGATGTTGTTCCACTGATGACTGCGTCAGTCCCTCTACTGCTGCCTCACAGTCTTCACTGCTGTAACTCTAAAGTACATCTTGAAACCAGGCGGACTGATTTCTCTCTTTTAACTCTTCTTTTTCAAACCCTTCCAGCGATTCTACTTCTTGTGCCTTTCCATATAACTTCTAGAACACTTGTCTCTATCTACAAAATATCTTGCTGGGATTTTGATAGGAAATGCATCAAACCTGTGTATCAATTTGGGGAAAACTGACATGTTAACTGGTTGAATCTTCCAATCCGTGTACGTGGTATGTCTCTCCACTTATTCAGATCTTTGATCCTTTCATCCGTGTTGTGTAGTTTTCAGCGTACAAATCCTATACGTTTTGTTACATTTATACCTAAGCATCTGTATTCATGTCTGTAATTTAGTTTTGCTTCGTACTAACTGATTTTGGTGTCAGGGAAATACTAACCTCACAAATGAGTTAAAAAGTGTTCCCTCCCCTTCTGTTTTTCTGGAAGAGACTGTAGAATTAGTGTTAACTCTTTAAACATATGATAGAATTTTCCAGAAATCACCTGGGCCTGGAGACTTTTTCATGGGAGCTTTCAAATTAGATATTTAATTTCTTTAATAGTTGCAGGACTATTCAAATGATCTATTGACTGGTGACCCGTGGCAGTCTGTGCTCTTCAAGAAACTGGTCCGTTTGCTCGCTGCTGTCTGAGGGTGCAGAGTCGCCTGTGGCGCTTTCATCAGCCTCTGATTCTTCAGGGTCTCCTAGCACTTGAAGGATGTCGTCACTTCCTTCTGGCTCCGTGGTTTCTGACACGAAATCTATCATTTCCGTTTTCCCTACAGGTAAAGTTCTTTCTCACTGCTTTCAAGACTGTCTTTGTCTTTACTTTTCGGAAGTTTCACTACGACGTGTCTTGGTGTGGACCGCTTTGGGTTCATCCTGTCTGTGGTGAGCTTCTTGAATCTCTGAGTCTGTCTTTTACCAAATCACAGCAGTTTCAGCCATGATTCCTTTGATCAGCTTTTCAGCCTCACCTCACCCCATCTCTTCTCCCTCCAGGACTCTGAGGACACAAGTGTCAGAAATCTGCTCTAGTCCCACAGGGGGAGGGGAGCACACTCTGTTAGCAGGGGGAGGGGCTGACTCCCCACTGGCCTCCGCTGCCACCTGAGTGGGGGGCTCCTCTTCCCTGCTGGATGTGGCTGGCGTTCTGGCTCCCCAAGTGGCCCAATGACATGAGGGGTGGTGTGTGTGAGGGGTGGTGTGTGTCACACTGCTGCTGTCTGAGGGCAGAATTCCAGGCTCCCCACATGGTCTCCACTGACACCGCAGTTCCACTAGGGGTTCATCAGGGATAAAGCCCCAGCTCCCTACTCAGCCTTCTCTGGGGTGGGTGCTGGCCCCTACACAGTCTTTGCTGGTAGAGGCAGCAGCGGGGCCACAGGTTTTTCAGTCACATTTGGTTGGAACTGAGCAGGTATTGTAAAACATTTTCTGTCCTGCTAAGCTATCCCTTTCCTGGTCCTTTGGCCAGAGAAAGTGAGTTTTGTTGGGATTTTGTGTGCACCTGTTGGCTGTTCTGGGTCGCCAGCTTCTTCATTTCCAAGCTTGGGATACATGAGGAAAAAGAGAACCAGGGCACTCACCAATGGGGTCCCCCCCTTGGGTCCCAAGGTCCCTGGCTGGTCTGCCGTCACTCTACCTTTCAGAGTCTTCTTATGGTTGTTGCATATATAACGTCCAGGATTTTTAGGTGTACTTAGTGAGAGGAATAGGGAAAAATATGTCGACTCCCTCTTCCTGGACGCGGAAGTCCCCAAACTTTAAATTTTCATGGTGTAATATGGGCCTACCCTTCCCTCCACTTGCTTTGTTTTCAAAGTACAATTCTGTCTTCCCAATTCTTCAGCAGCCTCTACTCCAACATATAAAACCATCCGTGTTCTCTTCTCCCAGAGCTGCCCTAGCCTGTTCCTCAGATTCCCGTCTTGGGAATTCCCTCCGTTCTTTTCCGTGCTTAGAGCCCCGGTTCTGGATCTGCATCTCCCACCTTCCTGGTGCGTCCTTGTGCTCTGAGGCAGCACATCTCCCAAGAACCTCGTCAGAACGGGCTCTGAGGGCTCACGTTTTAGAAACCTGTCTGGTCATCATGACCAGAAAGGGACCCTCTCAATCTGAGAATCATGTCTGTTGGTGAATTTTCTGCAAAATGTCCTTCCATTACCATCTTAACAACTTCCTCCCACTCTCCTCCATTCTTTCTTCTCATGAGTCAGAGGCTGAACCTTCTGGACGGCTCCTATCATTTTTTTCCTTCTCTCATCTTCTGTTTACTGATTTTGGATCTCCTTGTCTCTTGGTTTTTCTTTCCAGGTGACTGCCCTGACTTTATCTTTTGACCCCTCTAATGAATTTTTACGACATATAGTTAAGATCCTTTCATTCCAAAAGCTCTTGTCTCCACCTGTTATCCTGTTGTCTCACAGTTAACAGTATTTCCTCTTATCTTTCTGACAACATTATGTATTTTTAATTTTCCCCTAGTTTCCGCACTGCTGCTGTTGCATTCATGTTTACGTCTTGCGTTTGTCCTGGGCTCTATCTTTAGATGAAACGTCTTCCTCAAACGTGTACTTCTCCTCGACTGCCCACGAAAGAAGCCGTGTGCACGGGCAGAGGTGGAGACTGTCAGCTTCTCTCAGGCTGGCTGGGTGGTCACCCCAGGGTCATTCAAGGCAGCACTTCTGCGGGTTGTGTGGCTTCCACATGAAAGCACTCCTCTGAGGATCCCCTTGTGGGAGAGGCCTGGTTGCAGGCCTATCTGGAAGCTTGAGGGAAAGGGGGTGGGCAATTCTCACCGTTCTGGACAGACGCTTTGACTTAACCTGCTCATCTTCACACTGGGTCTCTCCCCACCCTCCTCCGGGCCAGGTGTCCCCACGTCTAAAGCCCCCCTAGTGTCATGTCTCTACCAGGGAGACCCCCCACCCCCCCCCCGTGGCAGGTGAGAGCAAACCCCTCCCCCAAGCCCACACCGTCCTCCACGCGCCCCAAGCCCCCAGGTCCAGCTGGACAGCTCCGCGTCCTCTGAGGGATGCAGGTCCAGCTCTGTGGGCTCACCCCACCTTCGTCAGCTCCCTCTGCAAGTTCACGGGCCTCTCTCACCGCCGCGGTCCCCTCTCCCATTCTCTCTGATTTCTCTCTCATTTCTTTTCACGCAGTGCTTAGGGGAAGCCCTGACAGGACACTAGTGCGCGTCACGTTTACCCACCAGTGGGCGCGGGCTTTGACAGGGTTCAGGAGCCCGTGTCCTGGGCTGTGACAATGGCACACGGAATAGCTCTCGGCCTTGACCAAGGAACCGAAACACACGGCCAACCTTTACGAGAAAGGAGGCAGCTTGCTACTGGAGAGAAAGCCAGAAATGGGGCCGGAAGACAGAGACCTGGGGTTTGGGCACCCAGCTGTCAGACACACCACCGCAGGGGCACCGCCGGGTGGGAGGCACCCGAGGTGTGAGTGGGGACGCGTCCCAGAAGCGCAGCATTTGGTGCCTCGGGGGCCTCTGCTGGCGGCGGGCAGGCGGGCCCTGCGGCCGCGGACTTACCTTCACCTCCTTCTCGATGTAGTCGCTCAGCAGTCTGTCGGGCTCAACGCGCTCAGGCAGGGACAGCACCACAGTGTGCAGAGGGCGCCTCTCTGTCACCTTCTCATGGGCTTTCTTATCTCTACTCTTTTCACCTTTTAGGAATACTCGTTTAAACGGCGACACAATTCCAGGCTGCAGGCAGAAACGGCAATGATTGGAGTTCATTATTCACAAAGGCTTTGCGCTGTACCCATGGCTAACAAGCGGAAGCGGCCAGATGCACCACCACGGTCCCCGTGCAGACGGGCCGGCTACTGCCAGCCAGGGTGGGCTGGGCCCAGTGCCGCCTCAGGCACCGAGGGGCTGGTCCCTCACCTGCTCATGGACACTTACAAGGTCAAGGGCCAATTCTCAAGGTGAATAAACTCAGGAGGTGAGAAGGGGCAGGAAGGGGGAGATTCCCTCAGAAGACAAAAATGCAGCATTGCTCTGAAGTGACCTCCCGGCTCCACTGGGTCACTTCACTGCAGGGTCCTCGGAGAAGGCGGGGAGCTGTGGTCAGGGCTGTGGCATCAACAGGAAACTCAGCTCAGCAGCCGTGAGGCCCGCCTCTTCCCTCTCCCGTAGGAACGCAGCACGCGCTCTGCTTTCCCCTCCCTCCGCCGGGGCCTCGGGGGCTCAGGGCGCTGACCAGCACCTGGGTGACCTCACCCCATAGTCAGTGTCTAGAGGGGCCTGGAGGCCAACCCTGCGATCAAAGTAGACCTGCAGAGGGAGAGCCAGGGACAGCGGGGAGAATAGTCAACCTCGCCTGCGGGCCCCAGGAAAAGGCCCAGGATTCCCTCCCTGCAGCTCTGTAAGAGCCCTCCAGGCCCTCCACGGGCACAGATGTTCAGAGAGTCAGGCATGGGCACTGGGCACCTGCACGCAGAGGCCAAAGGTGACCGCTTCCAGTCACGCAAAGGAACGTAAAACCAGAGAACACAAGACGCCAATGTGCAGCCTCGGCAGGGAAACATCACCGAACACAGCAGCGAAACCCAAAGGTGGTGACCCACACCAGACCGAGAAGTCACCTTCCATTGTCTTGTCTGCGATTCTGCAGCTCGCCTGCCTGGGCAGGACCCAACACCAGACAGCGGCCGGGACCTAGGGCAGGCCTAGCTCTGACCAACACTTACAAGAAATAAATACCTATGTCATCAAACATGTGCCAAAAGCTCTCGTTCCTGCTCCTCCTCTGCAAGGGGGAGGGAAATTCAGCCACATGCCATATGCCACCCAAAACAATGCCTGTGAGGCGCCTCAGCAGCCTGTCAATCTCACAGATGGAGGATGGAGAGGGGCCCTAACTCCCTCACAAAGGCAGGTGAGGCCTCGGGGGTCTCCAGGAGGTCCTGCAGGACCCGCCCCACCCAAAACACGCCCTCAGCCAAGGGGACCCCAGCATCCTTCCTACTCCTTCTATAGCCAGAGCCCGGCTTTCCTCCTCTGCTCCTTGGCTTGCACTCCTTACCCCTGAGCACCTGGCCCTTGGACAGCTGCCTTTTACCCCACTGATCCACCGCAACTAATACTGGAGCGCCCCTCATCGCCCTGGAAACCCACCGAGTTCCCACTGCCCACCCCAGTGCAGCCCCCCAGTGCTTCGTGCTGCGTGGGGGGCTGGGGGAAGCGTGCCCGTGTGCGGCTTCATTTACTCCTCTCTGCCCTTGTCCGCGTGTGAAATCGTAAGATTTCGTTTTTAAAGGGTGAGTACAGCTCCTGCCTACAACTGCTTACACTTAAGCGGAGACAAGATAAAAGCACGAAGGTTAAGGGAGACAAGAGTCAATCCCATCGTCATAAGGAGAGCATCACCTCCACAGTCTCAGACGAACTGCAGAGGAGCGAGGGGGCTCCTCGGAGGAGCCGGAGACGGCGGATCCCAGCCCTCAGACAGCCCGCCCCCGGTGCCCGCTCAGGCTTCTTTCTCCTCGATCCCACAGGAGTTGTCAGCCCCAGCACAAATTCGGCGAGTGGAAGAGAGGGTGAGGCACTTCAGGTGAAATCCGGGAGGACGGGGTCTGGACCAGGTGACCGCGATGTAGGGCTCACGTGGAAACGGTGGGACACCGTCACCCACAATTTGCCAGACAAGCACCGATGGTAAAGTTTACACTGAAAGCAAGCGACACTGAGAGCTGAGTAATGTAAACATCACGTTTCACCAGCCTGACTGCAGGCAGGTCAGGCCAGGCCCTGAACCGTGACTGCCACTCTGGCTGGCATCCGAGGCGATCAACGGCACACACATGACTCTTCGATCCTGTTCTGCTTGACAGTTTATCCGCACTGAGAGCCTCCCAGCTCCTGTGATGCGCAAGGCACTGCCCTAGGGCTGTGGAAGTACCGAGGCACGCGGCACAATGTTACACAGATGACCTATATCCCGAAGTGGCCGGAGTAAACATCTGTCCCTACACCATTTCTACCTGGTAACCTCACAGAGTTCACTCTCCCAAATCATAACCAGCACGGGCACAGCCCACGGTTGATTCTGAGCCTGATGGCGCACGAGAACAGCTCAGCTCGACCTGTTTGCTGCCCTACCTCGCTACTCCTCTACACCTGGAAGCAACAGGAAACCAGTTCTGAGACGAGGGGTTTGCCAAGGTCAGCCTCTTACCAAGAAGCCCGTGCTAAATCGCCAGGTCCACAGGCCACATGCAAACCATGCTGTTATTTTAATGTTGAGGGACGGGTCATGAAGTCACAGTCCGCACACAGAATCAGTCTGTGTGGCAAGGACCCAGAGCCCGAGTCCTGCAACCCACCTTAAGGAGAGACCCTCTGCCAGCCCATACGCCTCATCTGTCTGGCCCCTGCAGGCCAAGGAAACCAGGACGCCCACTGCAGACGCCTCCTACTGCTCCAGGATCAGTACGCTGAGCCCCACTCCGTCTTCTGCTGCCTTTACCTCTTGGGAGCCAGCACCGTACAGGGGAGCAGTAATGTGTCTGATGCCTGTGCCAGCCAGCATCAGGAAGGCCCCGTGGAGGGGTGAGACGGAATTCCCACCCTCAAGGTGGTCACCGTCAAGCGGGGGGAGATAAGCCCAAAGCAGATGAACAGGGACTGAATCCATGATGAGAACTGCCAGCCAGGTGCCTCGAAGGTGTACTTTAGGGCCCAAATGCCCTGCTTTTAAAGGAGCTACCCTGGCAACGAGGCACGGCCCCGTGAGGCCCCGTGACGAATAATGGCGCCTGCCCTCCACTGCTCACAGGCTGGCGGAGGCGAGGGGAGCCGCCCCGGAACCCAGGCTGCACACAAGGCCACCTGGCCAAGCATGAAGTTGGCATGACTGATTTGGAATCAGACACAGCTTTCCTAACTCAGTCCTCAGTGTTGCATACCCCAGGCAACATGTGCTTTTTTTTTTTAACATCCCAAATACGTTCGACCGGTGGATGAGCCTCCCTAGAAAGTGGAATATTGAAACCATTATGTAAAGAAATGCACCCAGCAAACCTGCAGCTTTCCTCTGCCGCCTCACCCTGTTTCAGCACAGAACGGGGGCGGCTGCCCCACCCGAGGACAGCAGGCGTGTGACACAGGAGGTGCGCGCCCCGCTCCCGCTGCAGGAGCTGGAAAGTAGACACGGCTGGGAGCTGGGGGATGGCAGGCACAGTGGGGGCCCCTCAGCTTCTCCAGAAACACAATGAACAAGAGGGCACCTCAGGATTTTGGAGCCTATGTTGCTTTTAAACATGAAAATGTAAAAGAAAGTTCTGCTTGAAAAAAATAAACTGAGAACAATTAAGAATATTCTGGGACTTCCCAGGTGGCGCAGTGGGGTTAAGAATATACCTGCCAATGCAGGGGACACGGGTTCGAGCCCTGGTCCGGGAAAATACCACATACCGCAGAGCAACTAAGCCCGTGCCCCACAGCTACTGAACCTGTGCTCTAGAGTTCGCGAGCCACAACTACTGAGCCTGCGTGCCGCAACTACTGAAGCCCATGCGCCTAGAGCCCGTGCTCTGCAGCAAGAGAAGCCACCACAGTGAGAAGCCCACGCACCCCAAGGAAGAGTAGCCCCCGCTCGCCACAACTAGAGAAAGCCCGCGCGCAGCAACGAAGACTCAACGCAGCCAAAAATAAATAAATTAATTAATTAATTTCAGAAAAAGAATATTCCGATGCACAGAATCAGGATTCCATTAAACGACTGTGGACTCTTTAATTCACTGGAATAGCCTCCAAATCAAAACAGAGTTTTAAAAAGTGGTTTTAGCCCGTGTAATTGTTCATCCTTCACTCAACAGGTACTTTCACTGAGCGCCCATGTTCATCATCACCGAAATGATCTTGCCATCTCTGACCCCAAAAGACAAAAGGAGCAATTTAGCCCCTGGAAGGAGCACAACGCCAAGCACGGGTTCTCTTCGTGAATGGAGCCCTGGCACTGAGTGCCACCCGGCGTCCATCTGTGCCCGAATCTCTCGTGAAGAAACGGGGGCCCTGAGTGTTGAAGGAACCAACCGAGGGTGCGAGGCACAGATCCAGGGAGGGGATGCGGGGCTTCGGTGGCCCTGTCAGGCACCTGCAGACTTCTCACATGGAACACACGCTGCTTCCTAGAACTGTGCAGAACTTCTGAACTGGCTCAGAAGTGATACCTAGATGCTTACTACGTATTCTTACAATGTATTTTCCATCTTATGCCTGAAACAACTTTTGAAGTTGGAAACCTCAAATGTAGCTCTTCAACACACACACACACACACACACACACACACACACACACACACACACAAACAAACTCTGGCCCACTTAGCGCTTTCCTAGAGGAGGGACCAGGGGCCAGGCTGGCCTTGGGTATTGTTAGATTAAAGCCTGACTTAGCATCTCACTTGGGGTGACCAGGCTCCGAGTAACTGCATCTCCTAAACAAATTCTCAGAGGCTAACTTCTCCGTCAGACTGTCTGTTTATTCATTTATACTATGAAATGCGCGTGCTGAAGGAACCAGCACGACTGCTCATGGGACAGTGGCCTCTACTTGCGGACCAAAGTGAACAATAAGGTGACATACACCGAGCCACTCCACGTGCACCAGGCTCAGCCCAGCGCGTTCTAGAGAAAGCGTGCGGCAGTGAAGGAAGGAAACCCACGCCAGGCACCTCGAATGCCTCAGTACGGTGTTCACGCACCCTTACCTACTCCTTTAGTTAATAACACAAAACCGCCCCAGAACAAAGGCTTCAAGTGCAATGCCCTGGGGTCCTTCAGTTCGGCATTCAGCAAACGTCTAATGGGCACTTGGCATGTGCCCGGCACTGGGGCTGCACCTCAAGGGACCCCCTTCCCTGCCCCAGGGCCCCTTCTGCTGAGGGAGAGAGAGGGGGACTGCTCAGCGGGGATCAGGCTCCGCAGGGCTGCGGGACAACACCAGGGAGAGACACCCAGGCCAGCGCGTGGGCCGGGCAGAGCCACTGTCCAACTGTCCAGCTGGGCAAGGCAGCGGCTACTCCCCAGATTCACCCCCGCCCAAGTACACGAAGCACCCCGACAAATCCTCTCCTATAAGCACCACTGTTTAAAACTGTATCTCAACGTTGCCTATCTTAACTCCAACTCCCTGTAACGCAAGTCAACAGATTCACTATCTTTTTAAAAAGAAAGTGAAGCACTTAAGCGCCTACCAACAGAAAAAGAGCCTTTCTTAGGTGCCGCAGAGGCCCAAATAAGGAGTACGACACAGCCCGCGCCCCAGGACCTCCTACAGACCTCGAGTTCCCCATCTCAGGACTAGGCGTGAACCTGACCTCCCCCACTGCAGCGGTTTGCTCCGGTGACACACACTGCGCCTGACCGTCCACGCGGCGGCCGAGGCCACTCCTGCCGGGCACGCAGCGGCCACTCCTGCCGGGCACTCCTCCTCCCTCAGGCGTCACGGGTGAAATTCCAGGCGCGAGTCTGCACCGTGAACGTGCCCTTTCTTGACCTCTTCCCTAAATCATTTTCCAACTCAGATCTTGGGACCTAACTGACTACAAATCTACATGAACGTCACTCTTCCTCAGCAGACCTGACATCCACGGTCTCCTACTCCTTAAGTGAAGATGGACGAACCCAACAACCTACAAACAGCTCACCTTGCTCACATCGCTGGCCACGGGGGCTGCCAGTTCTCAGACCCGGAAGCCAGCAGGAACCCTCCACCCCACCTTCCCAAAATAAAGGTCACAAGACCCAAACAATCATTCTAGATGGCTCTTTCCACGCTGGGTTTGCACCTACCTCGTTCTCCATGGAACACCCCGCTGGAAAGTCTGTGTGAGGAGGAATTTCTCTGGAGGAATTCTGGTTCCTCCCCCTCTGCCGATAGTTACCGTGCATTCTCCTCTGTTCACTTCTGAGCTTGTTGAAAAATATGGTCAGATGTTAGCCCTCCCTCTGAAAAAAACACGTGAATGAACAGGAAGACCAGAAACCACAGCTTCCTTCTGCAAACCCCACTGAAGCTGTTTACAGTTTTTTAAAAAAGTGTGAGGCAGGCAACACCCTAAAACTGCTGGCAAAATCCAAACAGGCTGCATGCACGAAAAGACATAAAGTAAACCCACACATCTTCATACTAAACCAGCACGTCTTCTACCTAAACCTCCACGTCTCCTTACTGAACCAGCCTATCTTCTAATTAAGCTTGCACATCTCCTTACTGAACCAGCACATCTTCTAACTAAACCAGCACACCTCTTTACTGAACCAGCACATCTTCTAATTAAACCAACACGTCTTCTTACTAAACCAGCCCATCTCCTTACCGAGTCAGCAGATCTTCTTAGCAAACCAGCCCATCTTCTTATTGAACCAGCCCATCTTCTAATTAAATCAACACATCTTCTTACTAAACCAGCCCATCTTCTTACTAAGCCAGCCCACATTCTTACTAAGCCAGCCCATCTTCTTACTAAACCAGCCCACCTTCTTACCAAATCAGCAGATCTTCTTACTAAACCAGCCCATCCTCTTACTAAACCAGTGAATCTTCCTTACTACCTCTAGCACGCAGAGCCCACAGGTGGCCTCCCCACATTTCTAGCCAATACCGTGTAGTCAGTTGAAGGACATTATTTTGCAAGTCCGACCATTCTGCAAATCCAAACGACAAAGTTAGAAAGAGTAAGCAAGGAAGCTGAGAGCACTGCTGGGGCTCCCCCTCCTGACGTGCGTTGTCACCTATGTGGTGGGACCCGCTGACCTGGCTGTCTCCGGCCGGCTGTTGCCTGCTTCAGGGCACTGTAGTCCAGGGGGCCTGTGCAGAGCACACCTTCTCCATGACCGTCAGCCTACAAAAGCCTCTACCTGCCTCCAGGACTCTTGCGTTTGAGATGCAACTTTGAAACTAAAGAGTATGTCCTTGAGCAAGCTCACTTTAACTCCTTCAGGGTCAAATCTGATCCTGAAAAGGAGAAGTTGGGTTTGTTGATGCTGAAGACCCTTACACTCTCTAGATGTTCCAGAATGGCTGCAAATAGGAGAGGCTACTTAATTAACTGTTCTGGTTAATTAGAGTGATGATTTAGAGTGACCATATTCACAGCTCAAAACATAACAAATATAATACAATTTTACTGACATTAGATTTATTAATATTAGATTTGATTTGATCAAAGTGCTAATTTTCAACAGTTTTCTGCCCATAAAAATGGTTATTTCATATGGTTCGATTTAAACTGTAACAAAGTTTAGTATTTCCTGATTCTGAAAAGACTGGTTCAGAACAATAATTTCATGCCTCAGTTACCACTACACATGCCGCAGATGTAGAAAGCACAGTAAACCGGGTAAGGAGTACTGCACTAGATTTGTTTGAATAAACATGTGGTATTGACTGGACTATCCCTTTATCTCTTTAGACACACAGGGCACCATGGGTACTGTCTGGACTCCGCTTTCTCCTTCTTTCTAAAAGCTGCCTCTGCAGAGCAGAATCAGGTAGCCCTGAGGGAAAGGGAACCAGGAGTGAGATTCAGAGACCTCAGGAGGTGGAGCAGCCCCCAGGACGTAACCTGGTGACTGTGGGGCCTGAGTCCACTGCCTGCTCCCCACTAGGTCCCCCTGCATGCGACACGCAGCCCACCCTTCCAAAGTCCCAGAGCTGCCCCTCCTGGGGAAACACAGGAAACTAAAGGAAGCCCACCAGCTGCACATACAAGCCAACCTGTCCTGCTTTCACAGATACAATGATCACCAGGGTCAGCATGGAAGAGAAAGGGCAGGGAGCACAGGGGGCAAAGGAGAGACTGGATGGGGGCTTAAATTCTGGAGGGTTTAGAGGCATTTGAGGAGAACAGCATCCATAAACACAGCCAAGAGAGAGAGACAGAGACAGACAGAGCAAACAAGAAAGGTATCTTAGAAATTACATACATGATCGCTGAATAATAAAATGGGTGTAACTGAAAGCCCAATTAGTGACCCGGAATACGGTGGCACTGTTACAAATGAACGTTCCAATCATCTTGATGATCGACAGCACTAACTCTGAACCCCAATTAAGCAAAACGTTAGCCCCCCCAAAAGAATTCCATTCCTATTAGGATTGAGTCCCAAAAAAATTGTACTCAGTGATTATCACACTTTGAATTTCACCAATGAAAATGTGGAAATTTGTTTTCTCTCTTCTGATGTGATACCTACTTAAAACCCTCAATGTTACCTCTTGGCCCATAAAGCCTAAAACATTTATTATCTGGTCCTTTACATGAAAAGCTTGCCAACTCTATCCTAGAACATAAAGCGAAAGATGAAAAATAAGAAAACATCGGGACTTCCCTGGTGGTGCAGTGGTTAAGAATCCGCCTGCCAATGCAGGGGACACGGGTTCGAGCCCTGGTCCGGGAAGATCCCACATGCCATGCAGCAACTAAGCCCGTGCGCCACGACTATTGAGCCTGCGCTCTAGAGCCCGCGAGCCACAACTACTGAGCTCACGTGCCACAGCTACTGAAGCCCACCGCCTAGAGCCCATGCTCTGCAACAAGAGAAGGCACCGCAAAGAGAAGCCCGTGCACCGCGACGAAAAGTAGCCCCCACTCGCCACAACTAGAGAAAGCCCGCGTGCAGCAACAAAGACCCCATGCAGCCAAAAATAAATAAATAAATAAATTTATAAAAAAAAATAATAGAAATTTTAAAACTGCCACAGTAGCATTATTTTGCTTTAAAACTTGACAGGAATTTTTTTAAATCTTCAACTATCCAACTGGTGTTCAAATTTTTCACCAATAGACTCACATTTTTTTTTTAATAGTTTGTTCAAATCAAGATGTGAATCAGGTCCATCGATAGACTGCCCTGAGCCGACACAATTCTTAAGTCTCTTGATGCATTTGTTAAATAGCCAGGGCAGGTCGTCCTGTAGAATATCCCACTTTCTGGCTCCTGCAGGCTGTATCTCTGTCAGAACTTTGAAGATGCTTCTCAGCCCCTGTATTTCTTGTAGACCGGTGGTCAGATCGTGAGGCTTTATTTAACTCAAGTGCGATGTTTCTTCAAGAATGCTTCCATCAGGGGGCACATAATATTGGGCAGTGACCGGCCACTGATGGCTATGGCCTGGCCCCTTTGTCTCATAGTTGGATATTTTTCAACAGTCTGGTTCCACAATTCCTTTATCATTTATTAGTGGAAACATTTACATAAAGAGACCTTTTCCCTCCTCGACTACTTGGTCACGCTGAGGTACAGATCCTTCAGAAAAGTCAAGTTAAATGCATCATCCTTTCTCTTCAGCAATGCTGCTTCCTTGGAATCGCTGGAGCTAAACAATCCATTAGTCATCATCTTATGGACGATCCAGTTGTCCCACCCCGGCCAGCGGCGGCCTCTTCAAAGTGGACCCTGGCAGCTGCCGAGGGCTCCTCAGACCTAGAATTGGCCACGGCTGCTTCTAGAGGAAAGTGCTGTTTCAGGCCCACTGCCACTCACCGAGGGGGTTCACTGCGCCTGGGACCTGGCACCAGAGAGACTGAGGAAATAAGCACCTTGTGTTTAAGAGAAAAACCTCATGAATTCACAGTATTTCCAACCCAAAGTAGGATTACAGGGTTATTGATCACATTCTTTGGTATTATCTGCACCCACCCACTCCTCCTATGGTGAAAGCCAGTGTGTAATGTTAATGTAACTATAGTTCCACTTTATCCTAAAACATATGGAACAGTGGCAATAATACCAGTATTATTACTAATAAAATGATTACTGAAAACAATTTGCTTAAAGTTTTTTCGTTGCTTTTCTTGTCCTTGGTGTATGTCCCACTGTCGGCCTGCTGTCGAATTTCTATGATTTAATTACTTGAAATAACTCTTTTCTGTGGCGTTATGTCTTTTGTTTGTTCTTGCCATTTTTACTAATACTTTGCTTTTGATTTTTTTAAGTAATTTTTTTTTTAATGTTTGGATTCAGTTGTAATCCTTTCAGTCGTTACATGGTCCAAACTCACAAGGCCCATGCTGAGAGGTCAGCCCCTCCCCTCTAGAGAATCATCGAAGATAGGGCTCTACGCCGCACCCTCCCACCCCGGCCGCTGTGAGGCTGCAGCACGGTTTAGCGAGCCTGCACCCCAGGGATGGACTGAGGCCAAAATGAACAGCCTGGTGCGCGAACTGCCTCGTGTTTTTGCCCATGTTTCCTTGGGGGAGGTTTCCGAAGTGGGATGCTGGGTCAGTCACCAGAGTTCAGCCAGACAGAGCCCCTTATGCCCTGTCAGGAGCTATGCTGGCCGGTTCCTCATGCCTGACCAAGTAGGGATGTCTGCTGGCCTGAAAGGTGAGAAAAAGTCGCTCAGTGTGCTCTTAATTTGCATTTCTCTTATTATGCAAGAGTCTGAGTTGCCTTTTCACACATTTAAAAGCCATTTGAGTTTCTTTTTCAGTGAACTGTCTGCTCCCATCTCTCGACTTGTTTTTTCCTCTCAGGTCCTCAGCCTTTGTTTTCTCTATTTTTAGAAGCACCTTATATACGGGATATTTGCTTTTTGTTTTATAAGTTGTAAATATTTTTTCTCGATTTGTTGTCTTTTTACTTTGCTTATGTTTATGTTATCAGATCTGGTCTTTCCCCTCCTTGCTCTGAATTTTGAATAATAGTTAAGAAAGTTTCCTCGGGAATTCCCTGGCGGTCCAGTGGTTAAAACTCCACGCTTTCACTGCTGAGGGCCCAGGTTTGATGCCCAGTCAGGAAACTAAGATCCCAAAAGCCACGCGGTACGGCCAAAAAAGTTTCCTCATCTCCCAGATCACTGAAGAATTCACCCATGTTTTTGCCTAGTACCTCTATGGCTTAATTATTTTTGCTTTCATTTAAATCTCTGAACCACCTGTTCACCCTTGTGTACACTAGGAAGGATGGATCTGATTTCATCCTTTTCCACACGCTTGTCCAGCTACCCCAATATCGCCCATTGCTCAGCTGTGCCCACTGCTGTGAAACACCGTTTTACTGGGCACTCAGGTTTCCCCATGGAGGGGGGCCTGTTTCTGTATTTTCTCCTCTGTTCCTGCAGCTTATCCCAGGACAACCCCACAGCTCCAATCGGGGGCGAGACGGCACAACCCCATCTGGGGTTGTTCCCTCATTTTTCTTCTTCAGAGATTGTTCTTGCTTGGGCGTAACAAAAAAGGAGCTTTAAGTCAAGTGGTCTCGTTTCATTAACAAGCCCCATGGTATTGTCATTGGGATCATGTTAAAAATTAATTCAGGGAGAGCGGACACAGTCACGATGCCACTATCCCACCCGAACACAGGTGTCTTCCACTTCTTCAAGTCCATGTTTGTGTGTTTCAGGAGATTTTCTTATAGAGATTTTGGATGTTTCTGTTCATTTTAACCCTAAAGTATGTACTTGTAATCGTAAACAGATCTTCTATTATACGCTGGCGTTCCAACAGGACGAAGGGAAAAGCCAAGCTGGCTGGAGGGGCTGTAGAGCAACAGGGCGGGAGGAGACAGCAACGGATACAAGAGCCCAGCCTGGGGTGCGGGAACTGGGGGGCTGGGGTACGTGGGGAGGAGGGCGAGGACCCTCAGGCCCCATATATTCCTGTGCTGTTGACTTGAACACTGACTGTGGTTTCTGCATTTGAGCTGCACTAGCTGTTTTCATCGGCCCGTGTAACTGGGAGAGAAGCTACGAGGCACTGATGGGAGGGCCTGGAGGCTGGTGTAGGTGACCCTGCATGGCAAGCCTTGACAAATGCATGGCAAGAGTTGCTGGCACCCCTAAAGGGGCCAAGACGCACTACTGAACCCATGTCTGGGCCTGAGGTTCCACCCAGTCAGCGTAATAGAAGCCACTGGTGCATGGAGCCCTCAAACAGCAGGGCCGCTGTCCCCATGCCACCTGGCATGGCAACCGGGCCTGAATGTGTTGCTGCCACTGATGGCTCCCAATGTGCCACCTCAGACACCACCAGTGCCTTCTGAAAGAACGCTGTGCCCTCTGGGAAGAAAACAAGTCAGTCTGCCTACACCTGGCAAAGTGAACAGCAGACCTTTATTGCCTGAACTCTCCATCGGCTGCCCAGCCGGCACGTGCCGAGTGATGGTGGGACTTCATTCTTGTGGGAGTCGTAGCAGACTGATGGCTCCCAGAGAGAACCACCTGCGAGGGTTACGTGCCACCCGCCCACCTCTGTCTAAAGGGGCAGGTCATGAGGAAAGCAAAGTCCAAGGCCTGGCTTCCCCGGGTCACCTGTGGGCCATTTGGACAGCATCATGGACAGCATGTCACACTCTGACCCCACAGCCACTAACAGAGAGGATGCCAATCCCTGATGGCCCCTTGGGATACAGAAGGCGCTTCTCCCGTAAGGACAGGAGCACCCGAGGTGGGAATGGGATGAGGGGGAGGAACGCTCACCGAAGGCAAAACGATGACAGCTCGAGCACAATTCGAACAAGTTCTCTCCCAACTGCATTCTCATAAGGTGAGACCCGCCCCAGAAACGCCCAACAGAAAGAACAGCTCCACTTAAAGGTAAAACCCATGCACTTCCATAAACAGGAGGCTGCACGTGGTCTGGCCCCAGAGGAAGCAAGGTCCACTACCTTACCCACACTGCTGACGCAGGTAGAGCCTCGCCCACCAGACCGGTCCCAGGTCACGGATGGTAAAGCTTGCCTCACTTCTGAGGTGCATGACCCACGGAAGGCTGCAGCTGCCTGCATGACTGATCATGAGTGTCCCACAGTCCAACACACTGGACACACTGACCAAGGGCCAAACATCCAGGTTCCCTGCTGCAGGACAGATGTGACAACCTATCCATGCGTCGAATCTTCATGGAGCCCATGTAAGCGCCCACAAAGGAAGCGCTGCCATGGGCAAAGTCAACAAGCATCTCTACTAGAGCCTGACCCCCTGGTGATGGGCGACCAGAAGAGACTAGTGCAGCCAAGAGGACGGCCATTGGAAACCTATCCGCATCCCTGGTGAGCACGTCATCAGGAATGTGATGGAAGCAACACAGGAGATGCGTACACGGACGCCGAGCACCTGCTGAGCGTAAGGGATGGGCAGTGCACATGCAACTCCACCTCCATAGAGGCCACCACCTCAGCGCTAATTCTGCTAAGGAATTAGGGGGAATTCCTGGGCCAGTTTTGCAATTTTTCTTAAGTTTGAAATTATTTCAAAATAAAAAGATTCTTAAAAACACACATCAGGGCTTCTCTGGCGGCGCAGTGGTTGAGAGTCCACCTGCCGATGCAGCGGACACGGGTTTGTGCCCCGGTCCGGGAAGATCCCACATGCCGCGGAGCGGCTGGGCCCGTGAGTCATGGCTGCTGAGCCTGCGCGTCCGGAGCCTGTGCTCCGCAACAGGAGAGGCCACAACAGTGAGAAGCCCGCGTACCGCAAAACAAAAACAAAAACAAAAAAACCACACATCAAAATAATAAACATTTTACAAGGGTACACAAACAAAAGGACCTGCATCAAACAGGTAAGGATGGTTGCCAATGAAGGAGGGGCACGAAAGAGGAGTGAGGACTGGGGAATCAAAGAAAATGGATAAGTGAATAAATAAAACCAACAGAAAGCACCAGGACTTCCCTGGTGGCGCAGTGGTTAAGAATCCACCTGCCAATGCAGGGGACACGGGTTCGAGCCCTGGTCCGGGAAGATCCCACATGCCACAGAGCAACTAAGCCTGTGCGCCACAACTACTGAGCCCACATGCCACAACTACTGAAGCCTGCATGCCTAGAGCCCATGCTCCGCGACAAGAGAAGCCATGATAATGAGAAGCCTGCACACTGCAACGAAGAGTAGCCCCCACTCGCCACAACTAGAGAAAGCCCCGCAGCAACAAAGACCCAATGCAGCCAAAAATTAATTAATTAATCTTTTTAAAAAACCAACTTTTAAGTGCACTTTGGAAAATAAAATCCAAAATTATTAGCAAATGCAATTTTCATCTACTAGCTTGGCAAATATTCAACAGCTTGGAAATATGCCATGTGGGCAAAGATATTAAAAAACAAGCACCCGTGGGAGGGAGGGAGACGCAAGAGGGAAGACATATGGGAACATATGTATATGTATAGCTGATTCACTTTGTTATAAAGCAGAAACTAACACACCATTGTAAAGCAACTATACCCCAATAAAGATGTTTTAAAAAAAAAAAAAAAAAAAAACAAGCACCCTCATCATAAATTGCTGTTAAGAATAAAAACTAGGAACTTCCCTAGTGGTCCAGTGTCTAAGACTCCTCCACACTCCCAATGCAGGGGGCCTGGGTTCGATCCCTGGTCAAGGAACTAGATCCCACATGCCACAACTAAAGATCCTGCATGCCACAACTAAGACCCCGAGTAGCCAAATAAACAAACAAATATATTTTTTTTAAAAATGAAGAAGAAAAACTGGAACAATCACTATGGGGAACAATGTGCCAATATCTATAAAATTACAAATGTACATATGCTTTCCTGATAATTGCATTTTCAGGAATTAATCCTATAAATACATTTACACACATGGGAAAGGTTGGTAGAAAGCTAATATGTGCATTTTTTTGTTAGAGCAAAATGACAACCTAAAAGTTCATAAACAGGCTACTGTTTAAATGAATTATATTAATCCACAGGAGAAAATGCCATTCAGCTCTAAAAAAGAATAAAGAATCTACATACCCATAATGAAAGAGCTCCAGAAAATATTGTCAAGAAAAAATAACACCAAAGAGGTTCCTATTTGCAAAAGAGAGGAGTAGATTGTATCAGAATAACTTTCTCACGAATCAGGGTTATGAACTCTAGGATCTAGAAGTAATAACACCCCAGTAGCAATAAGCACATCTACTGACCAGATCTTGGTTTCTAAATATCATTTCCACTGAGAGCAACCAGTGCTCCTTGGACAAATGTCAAGCTCAGGGCTGGACAAGAAAGTATCAGATGAACCTGGAGCATCTTGTGGCAAACGTAAGCAAGAACTCAGAGAGTACCGGGGGGCTTCCCTGGTGGCACAGCGGTTAAGAATCTGCCTGCCAGTGCAGGGGACATGGGTTCGAGACCTGGTCTGGGAAGATCCCACATGCCGCGGAGCAACTAAGCCCGTGCACCACAACTACTGAGCCTATACTCTAGAGCCCGCGAGCCACAACTACTGAGCCCACGTGCCACAACTACTGAGCCTGTGCTCTAGAGCCCGCAAGCCACAACTACTGAGCCCATGTGCCACAACTACTGAGCCCACGTGCCACAACTACTGAGCCCACATGCCACAACTACTGAGCCTGTGCTCTAAAGCCCGCAAGCCACAACTACTGAGCCCACGTGCCAGAACTACTGAGCCTGCGCTCTAGAACCCGCGAGCCACAACTACTGAGCCCACGTGCCAGAACTACTGAGCCTGCGCTCTAGAGTCCGTGAGCCACAACAACTGAAGCCCGCAAGCCTAGAGCCCATGCTCCGCAACAAGAGAAGCCCACGCACCGGAACGAAGAGCAGCCCCCACTCAACACAACTAGAGAAAGCCCGTGTGCAGCAACAAAGACCCAACGCAGCCAAAAATAAATTTAAAAAATAAATAAATTTATCAAAAAAAAAATACATGAAGCCAAAATGAACTGAACTACAGGGAGAAACAGGCAAACCTAAAACAATAACTGGAGACTTTAACACCCCCCTTCTCAATAACTGACAGAATTAGCATACAAAAATTCAGTAGGAAACAGTTTGGCAGTGTTTTACAAAGTTAAATATATAGTTCCTATATAACTGGGCAATTCCATTAGTAGTTATTGTCCACAAGAAATGATAACATATGTCCACACAATGGGTCATTCACAGATGTTCACAGCAGCTTTTCATTACAATACAAAACTAAAAAGAACCCTAATGTCCGACAAAAGGTGACGGATAAACAAACTGTGGTATGTACATACCACAGACTACTACTCAGCAATAACACACACACGACATTATGGATGAATCTCAAAAACATTATGCTGAGTAGAGGTTCTTGCACGCAAGTATATTGTATGAATCCATTTGTATCAAGTTCTAGAGCAGATAAAACTAATTCAGACAATACTAATGTATATTGGAAATTAATCCAAACAGCAATAATCTATAGTGGAAATACAGAACAATGGTTGCCTGGGAAAGGGACTTCCTAAGAGGTAGGAAGGGAACTTTCTGATTGAGGATTATGGTCTATTTCTTGGCAGGGGTTTGGGTTACACAGGTGCATGCTTTTGCCAAAATTTAGCTAATGTACATTTAAGATGTGTCCGTTTCACCATAAATTTTACAGAGAAAGAAAACTGTAAACAAATGCTGAACTCTAGTTAATGATACGCATGCTGAAGTGTTTAGATCAAAGTGAACTGATGTCTGCAATTTACTTTGAAATGCATCAGAAAAATAAAATGGGTCGATGGACAGGTAGAAGGATGAAGAGATGGGTAGACATGAGATAAAACAAACATACCAAATGTTAATGGCAGAATCTAGGCAGTGGGTATATGGGTATTTGCCATAAAATTCTTCCAACTTTGGTGGATTCAAAACTTTTCATAATAAAATGCTTGGGGCGTGCGGGGTGGAGGAAGCGCACTGTGGCTGTCGACTCCTCTTCCGAGAAGCAGCGCTCAAGATGCACACGTTTTATGTGGAGGCTTAGAACACAGCCTAAAATAGGTCTGACATTGGATGTACCTGCCTTCATCTACTATGCATATTTCAGAACATAAAATGTAAGAGCTATTTAGAGCAACACCTCTACCAGCAGTAGTAAAACACTTAGACACGGTCAGACCCAAAACGTTTCCTGACATTGACAAGCAGGATAACATACCTGACACGTAGGTCTGTCCAAGGCCTTAAACTAATAAAACTGTATCCCCACCATGTAAATGGCAAGGGGAAAATGGAATATTCTAAACCACACCTGACTGTAGAGTTAATGGTAACGACACACAGGAAGCATATTAGAGATCTGGGGAAAAAACTGCATGTCATTTCAAACTATAGAATGAATAATAAAGATTCAAATAAATAAAAGTTTCTTCTTCTCAGAGTCACAAGTAACAACACAGGTGAGCCAGCATCTCCCACACCAGGTAACACAACAGGGTCAGAATGACCATTTTTCTCACTTTCCGAATTCAACTATTCTTTCCGCCTCCTGGGTTACAAGATACACACTGCAGTTTGCCATCCTAAGCCTTGAACAAAAGCCCAATTTCCAACTTCCTACTGCACCCATTAAAGATGATTCCTTTTCACGGCACTGAACACATCTAATGCCTGTGATCAAATGCCCTAATTCTTAACGCAATCCAGCAGAAAACTGCTACCGTTCAGGCACACTTCGGAGGAAAACCTGTAACATTTTTGGCACCAGCACACAGCTAAGAAGAAATGTCCTTTTTATTTCTACTAAATCGACAAATCCAAATCAAAACTCTGTCGCAATTGCATAACCATTAACACTGCGTGTCACATTTGAAGAACGGCCACTGGCCTTGGACTGAGGGATAAGAGCGAGCGAACGGAGCAGTGAAAGTGCCCACAAAGAACACGGGGCAGGACAATGGCACGGAGGCTGGGCAAATGTGGCTCAGCCCAATCCCCTGCTACAGACCCTAGGTCACATGACCACAGTGAGTGTGCCGTTTGCGGCCCACACAGAGCACATGCAAGTGGTCCCGCCACTCTGAGTAGCTCGTCCACGTCTAAGGCGACAGTGGAGACCAGGTCCTCAGAACCTCCAGGCTAGGATGAGACCAGGTCCCACCGAACCAGTCCTAGCAGAGGACTGACTGCACTAGACTCTTGTCACATCAGCGTGATGTCTAGGGTATGCTTCAAAATAACCCACTTAGTCTGCCTGAACAAAGCACCACAGACCTGGCAGCTTCAAGAACAGTTATTTATTGTCTCGCAGTCCCGGAGGCTGGGTGTCCGAGACCAAGGGTTCAGCAGGGCTGGTTTCTCCCGAGGCCGCTTCCTCAGTTTGGAAACAGCCATCTTCTCCCTGATCTCCACAACATCCCTATACTGGATGCACATCCCCGGTGTCTCTTTGTCCAAATTTCCTCTTCTTATAAGGACATCAGTCATATGGGATTAGGGCCCACCCTAGTGACCTCACTTACCCTTTTTCTAAAAATATTTACTTATTTATTTATTTATTTATTTTTGGCTGTGTTGGGTCTTCGTTGCTGCACGCAGGCTTTCTCTAGTTGCAGCGAGTGGGGGTCTACTCTTTGTTGCAGTGCACAGGCTTCTCAGTGCAGTGGCTTCTCCTGTTGCGGAGCACGGGCTCTAGGCGCACGCGCTTCAGTAGTTGTGACACGCGGGCTCAGCAGCTGTGGCATGCGGGCTCAGTAGTTGTGGCTCGCAGGCTCAGTAGTTGTGGCACACGGGCTTAGTTGCCCCACGGCATGTGGGATCTTCCCAGGCCAGGGCTCGAACCTGTGTCCCTTGCACTGGCAGGCGGATTCTTAACCACTGCGCCACCAGGGAAGCCCAACCTCATTTATCCTTAATCACCTCTTTAAACGCCCTATCTCCAAATGCAGACGCATTCTGAGGGGCTGGGGGGGTCAGGGCTTCAACATATGAGTTGGGGGCGCAGGGCATAGTTTAGCCCATAACACCTGGGGAGCAGGAGTGGATGAGGAAAAAGTGTACCTGAAACAACCTGCTCATGCATTGATGATATTTGACATTGTGGCATTTGAATCTGCATTAGAAGATTTTCTCTACACTTGTACTTGATGCCTTCATAACAAAAAGGTTTCCTCATTCACTCTTATCAAATCACACTTCCTAATATCCATCCTCATCTGTCCTCTGAGCTCCCCTTCAAGCTCTGTGGCCACAGACCTCATCTGTCTCCCCAGCATCTGCACCTGGCACACAGTGACAATGAACAACTCTTAAAGCAATGAATGAAAACCTCCAATGGCTTCAGCTGCACCCGGGACCAAAACCAGCCCTACACACAAACACGCTGGGCTCCAAGCCCTCCCAGCACTTCAGGGCCTCAGTCCCCTCCTTGCCTGCTTCTGTACATCACATGCATGGTCTCCCGGGTGGAATTAGCTGATGCCTGCCTGTCTCTCCTGATATGAGGGCACTGGCCCTCTCTCATTCTCTAACATGGTGTGAGCAGCTTACTCTCCAAATAAAATGAGATGGCCTCAGCCCTTCTCACTGTACTGAGCATGTAACAGGCACCCAAATAAATAAATAGGATGATTTCACACCAATCAGCTAAATCTACAGTACTTAACTGCATCACACCACAGAGTGGTGATGAGGATGGAGCAGGTGGGTTATTATTGCTGACAGAAATGAAGAAATAAAAGACTAACAGTAACTGCAGTGACCAAACCTACTGGGTACAGAAGGCACTTGTCCTTGACCTCACAGGGCAGAACACTGACAGCCCTTCCCATTCCAGAGCAGCCCCCTATTGCAGTACTGTTGGTCATAAAAATGTCTTCCTCTCAAACGATGCCCAGAGCAGAAATAGAAAAGTACTAGAAGATTCTGATGTGCTTTCTGAACCTAAATTATCACGATCAGTGGGTTATCAATCTGACTGAAGAAGACCAGGGAATTTACAGTTCCTAATGCAGAAAATTAATAAATACATGATACTATGTAAACGGTAATTCTCCAAACCAGAAGAGGAATGAGCCTCATGTTTGCCAGTTATTCTGGACTCATCTACTGACGGCCTGACATCTGGTCTCCACCAGATACCTCCTGCAGTGGTCTTCCGGCCTCCTCACCCCAGGGTGCAACACTGCCATCGAAGAATCACTGTGACAACCATCCGAGAGGAAAGAAAACAAGGTAGAGAGGCCCAAATTCACTTTGTTAACCCATATTATGGCTGTGACACCTACAGAATCAATACAGTTATAAAAGCAATTTAGTAGGTCATGACCAGCAGTTTAAAAAAAAAACCAAAAAAAAAGAACAGAATAAAAAAAATCAGAGTGCCCTGCTTGTAGTAATAATTATTTCTTTAAACTTTCATTTCAGCGATACAAATACTTACACATATGCACACATACCTGTAGAGAAGGTATGGCTGCCTGAGGGCTGGTGTAGCTCAAACTCCCACTTCCTCACAGACACTAGCTAAGGGATGATTTGGCAAGTACGTGGGCTGATAACTGGGGACCCATAACCTAGAGGAATATTTTTCTCCCCACTTTTCTTATGGAAACTTCAAAAATTCACAAAAGTAAGCAGAATAACGAATAATGAATAACCACTGCCAAAGCATTCAGCTGTCTCCCCTCTTTTTTTTCTAGTCTGAGTAAAGCAAATCTCCGAAATCATATTGTTTCACCTATAAATACCCCAGTGTATATGTCTATCAGATCAGAACTTGACAAAACATTACAAATATTACACCCAACAAAATTAATAATAATGCCTCATTATCATTTACACCAAGTCCTACATTTCTAGGGTACTTTATAACCTTTGGTTTTTTTCATTTAAAGAATACAAATAAAACAGACCAATGTAAAACTATTTAACTTTGTTCAGGCTGAAATCATGGCTACCTGTGGTGCGACCTATGCCCCGACAGCAGCAGAAGCAGCAGAAACCGGGACCTGAACAAGGTTGAGGGCCAAGGGTGACTTCCCACAACTGTGTCTTCCCAAAGGCTGTGATCCGCATCTGAGTCAAGTGTTTTTATAAAAATGCACATAATCCAACTCAAGTGTAAACCTAAGCTTCCTACAAAAAGGAATTACATCCTAACAAAAGAGTATCAAAATGCATGGAACTTGGGTCTGCTCTGTAAGGAGGAAGTCTCATTCTCCAAACCCCCAAGTAGGAATGGTGGCCTCAAAGGTACCAGTCACTCTGGGGACGTTCAGGCAGGAGAGTGACCTCCATGGTCATTCCTACTCCCCAGGTCCCACGCCTCTGGCAGCTAGTGGACTTCTCTGTCCACACGTCCATACCCCAGACCTCCCCATCTTCTCATCAGCTCCTCCCACACCCCATCACCCAGCACCTTCCACGGGACATTACTGGCTCCAGTCACCATCATCGTGTGTGCCAAGGTAGCCTGAGTAAGGACAGGGCTGTACCTGTGCACTCTATATGAAATCCACTCTGGTCTACTGGTTCTCTGGCAGCTCGATGAGTCCTGTCCTGAGGAAACAGGCCACGTTAGAACAAGCCTGAATAACTGCTTGACAGAACACCAAGACAAGCATCTGAAGACCTGAAGAGCCTATCAATCCACATTTTTACAAGGCTTAAATCTGCACTTTTTGAGGAAGCTAACTTGGAAAGAGAATTTAAATGTCCAAATGGTACTTTCATAAAACTATGAAGTCATTACTCGCTGCTTCTGCTTGAATTTGTGTATAAGTTTTAAAATCGATAGCTCTAGTTAATTTACAATAATGAGAACAACTTAAGCATCAAATTGACTGAGTTGGAGGTGACCTCACATTGAATGGGGGAGCAGAGCAGGAAGGTTCTACTGGCATGTGATTGGCTGAGAGCAAGAGGTAAAGTGTGCTAAGTCGTGGCCTGGATAGAAATCTATGCCCCAGAGCTCTCTGCCTAGCCTGCCTGTAGGAAAATGAGATACGGCAGTGGCAGAGTACACAGAAAACACGAACCTCCTGGCTTAGGCAACTGTGTAATAACAGGTTATCTCCTCTAATAGAGACAATGAAATGTATTAATCTTCTCTATGCCTGAATCTTTCCATTGCCCCCACTATAAAATTCTTGAGATTTACTGGTTCTATTCCAAAAGCTCAGGAATGTCTTACCACTTCTCTGTCTCTCTCAATATGCGGAATGTTCAAATGTTTCTTCCAGAGCTGGTTGAAAGTTCTGGGGGAAATTCATTCTCATCCTTCCCCATCAGATGGGCTAGTACCCACATGAAGAGAATAACTCTCCTTAGCAGGCACCATTTGGACTGATTGTGGAAGATACCGCATGGCCAGGATTGGTCCTCTGCTAGGACTGAGCCAGCTTATCTACAGAATGCTGGCAGCCATGAGCACTGGTGACAGGCCTTCTCCTACAAGGGCCCTGGCCCACCTGCCTATCTGTGACAGGAAAGGATGCAACTGACTACATTTCTTGTGAAGGCATCTACCAGCTTTGGTAGAAACACTAAATAAACTCAGCTTTCCCCCTTTTTGGTGGGCAGCATCCCTCTGTGGTCTAATGCTTGCAGGCTGAATCACTTTCTTGGGCTGTTTTCCAGACTTAAACCATCTTTGTAGGTAACTGCAACTGATACTGCACTTAAATTACACATGTGTATTAATAACCTAACAAAACAATGAATAAAGAAAGTGAGAGGAGAAGCACTGCACAATTCCCCGAAGACCACCTGGCTACACTTCATTTCAAATACTTTTTTAAAATGGGACACCTTGTGATGAGTAATCGTCAACTGAAGGACACAGCTGGCTCTGAAGAGCAGAAGATCAGAGGATTTATCAAGGTCTGTTTTAAACTTGCACATAAAAGTGCACACACATTTATTAAAAAGAAAACAGGTAAGACACTTCGATTATAAAGCCTGTATTTGAAAAAGATACATTTCATCGAAATCCATTTTACATTTTAATGATAGCTTATCTCACATGGTTATTTGTCTCCTTAAAATGTTGAGTTTCTTTATCAATTACTCTAGCTTGTAATTAAAGCCACATTTTAAAAATTACAAAGACTAAGGAGCCTCTTGAACTGTGTCCTAAATCCAACTGCCAAATGTAACGTCACTGAAATCACTCAGCTGGTATTAAGTAGAGCAAAACTCAGCCCGCGCCGGCCGGACCGGACCGTGAACGGGCTGTACCATGAAGAAGTTTTTGCTTTTACTTGGTACCCCAATACTGAAGTCAACTAAGCAGCAAATGTTTCTACATTAACCTTACACCCCATTTTCTCAAGATGCTAACCCTGGAAAACTTTCTGGCCCATAACGGGGTCCAGCTCCTCTGCAGCCCCGGGTCACTGACCCGCGGGGAAGGCCATGTGCAGAGCCTGGGTTTGGGGGAGAGTCACTGACCGGAAGGGGCGGAAAGGCGTGGCTCCTTCCTCCCCCGCGCGCCCGGCCGGCAAAGGACCACCTAACCCCATTGTCCAGGGGCTCGCCTCCTACTCCATCGCGCGGAGACCGACTCCCGCGACCCTGTCCCGGGCCTGACCATGCGCCGTCCACCCGGGGTCCCCGGCCTGCCCGCCACGCTCACCTCCAACAGTGTGCGCCCCCGGGCCTCCCCACGCCGGACTTCCAACCTGGGGCCTCCCCACGCCGGACTCCCACCTCGGAACTCCCCTTGCCGGGCCTCCCTACGCCGGACTCCCGCCCGGGACCTCTCCAGGCTGGAGTCCCACCAGACTCCTGTCCCGGACCTCCCCACGCCTAGCCTCCCCACGCCGAACCTCCCAAATCAGAACTCCCCTCCACGGACCTCCCCAAGCCAGACTTTCCCACGCCCCGCACTGGCAGACCGACGGGCGGCCCCGAAGGACCCTCCCGTGTTCCCCTCGTCCCCCGAACCCCAGCCCCTCCGCCTTCCGCCTGCCTTGGTCTGGGGTCCAGCCCGCCCCCCACCCGGCCTTCGGGAGGACGCGCCCCGCAGGCTCACCTTCTTGCCCTTCTTGCCCTCTTCCTCCATGTCGCCGCGAGCGGCCCCCGCGGCCCGGCCCGCCCCGGGAGCCCCGCGCCGCCCGCTGCCGCTACATGCTCGCCCGGGCCCCGCGGCTGCTGCCGCTCCTGCGCCGCTTGCCTGGCCGCAGTCTCCGCCCGCGGCCGCCAGGGGCCGTCCGCGCCCTGCACCCCGCACCCCGCACCCCGCACTTCCGGGCCGAGGGCGCGGCCCCGCCCCCGCGAGCACGCCCCTCCCCGCGTGCGCACGCCCCTTCGGCCCACACGCCCCGCCCCCAACCCTTGCGAGCGGCCGAGAACGCGCCTGCCCTCCCCACCCCTTCAGGGCCGCGGGAGCGCGCCTATCGCGCCCCTATCCCGCCGCACTTCCTTCAGGGAGGGCCCGAGCGCGCCTGCCCCGCCTTCAGCCCACCCTCCCGGCCCCTCAGGGCCAAGGGAGCTGCTCCAGCTTTTCAATTCTGCCGCCATCTTTACGGCAGCCAACTTCCCAGCCTGCCTGGCGCTCAGGGAGAGGGAGCTCAGGCCAACAGGAAGCAGAGGACGGGGCCGGTGGGAGGGGTGGAACCTGTGGGGAAGGGGAGGAGGGGAAGAGGGTGGAGTGTGGGGCTATAGGAGGGGGCTTGTGGGAGGGGAAGGCGGGGCTGACAAAAGGGGCGGGGCCTCGGATGGGAGCGGCGGGCGAGAGTAGAAGGGCGTGGCCTGCGGGAAACCAAAGGCGGGGCCTCCTGGAGGAGCCAGGCCTTGGGGAAGGGACGCAGGACCCACTCCCTTTTCTTTTCTCGTTTTGCCTTCCATTCCTGCGGCCACAGTGAAGCTTTTTTCTAAGACTTCGTCTGTTCCAATGTCAGACTTCCTTAGGCAAACCCGTCAGGAAAGTTTAAATACAACAGCGAGCCCGTCCGGACCCTATCAGAATAAAAGGTGGAAACTTAACAGTCAGAAATAACTGCCACCTTTTACAGATGAGGTCCCAATGGGTTGGTTTGCCCAAAAGCACACTGCAAACTGGAGTCAGCAGCAGCAGTCCCACTATTTTGCCACTAGACTAAGCTGGCAGTAAGAACCTTGCAGCACAGCTAGAATGTAAACTGACACCAAACCAGTATTTGTCTCAATTGATTTTTTTTTTTAAGAATACTGTCTCCTAAAAAAAAATAAATAAATAAAAAAAAGAATACTGTCTCCTGTGCCAGTGGTCAATATATTGTCTCTCAGCTCCACATTCACTCTCATTTCTCTTTTCGGGATGGAGCTGGGCCCTTTGAGCATTCCTGCTTTGCCAGGTGGCCCAGTGTGAAGCTTTGCCAGGAGAAACGCTGGGAGGCAGTGCAGGAGGAAGGGGCTTTGCCACCTGGTTCCAGTGAGCTTTCTCGGCAGGCACCTGCAGAAAGAGGCCTCTGAAGCGCCTACCTCCCTACATCAAGGGTAGCTTCTCCAGCTCTGGGTTCTCCGAAGCACCTGGCTCTGCAGTGAGGGGCTGCCAAGCAGTACCCAGTACCCAGCAGCTGGCATATCCCTCCAGCACCCACGTTGGGAAGTTTTATATCCGAGTAGTCAGCAAGACACCTGCATGAACAGTTTTCCAGAGGGTGGACTTCAGCCAGTTCTGCCAGCACTTCTCTGCCATTCGGTGAGCTGAAGCTATTCTCTCTCCAACGAAGTCTGGCCCTCAGCCCTGGGAGGAGGGGGAGGGGGTCTTCCCTAGACAGCCCTCAGAACAGTAGCTGCTCCTTATACCTACTGTTTGTTTTATTTTATTTACTTATTTATTTAGGCTACATCGGGCCTTCATTGCTGCGCGTGGGCTTTCCCTAGTTGCAGTGCTTGGGCTTCTCATTGTGATGGCTTCTCTTATTGCGGAGCATGGGCTCTAGGCACACGGGCTTCAGTAGTTGTGGTGTGCGGGCTTAGTTGCTCCACGGCATGTGGGACCTCCCCGGACCAGGGATCGAACCCGTGTCCCCTGAATTGGCAGGCGGATTCTTAACCACTGCACCACCAGGGAAGTCCTGTCCTACATTTTAAATCAATTCTGACAATATCTACCTGGAGAGAGCAAAACATCTCAGGGCTCAGTCCCATAAGACTGCCCTGCCCCCCACTTCAGATGACAATTGAAAGTCCAGGTTGTTACCTGTGCTTCTGACCAGCTATAAATTGGAGGTTCCCAGGACCCCCTGCTTGGGTGCAATTAATATGCTAGAATGAATCACAGAACTCAGGAAAACACTTTACTTACTGTTTACCAGTTTATTATAAAAGGATATGATAAAGATACAGATAAACATACAAATAAAAGAGATGCTTAAGGGTTTCCCTGGTGGCGCAGTGGTTGAGAGTCCGCCTGACGATGCAGGGGACACGGGTTCGTGCCCCGGTCCGGGAAGATCCCACATGCCGCGGAGCGGCTGGGCCCGTGAGCCATGGCCGCTGGGCCTGCGCGTCCGGAGCCTGTGCTCCGCAAAGGGAGAGGCCACAACAGTGAGAGGCCCGCGTACCGCAAAAGAAAAAAAAAAAAAGATGCTTAGGGTAAGGTATGTGGGAAGGGGTATAGAGCTGTCTTCTGAACACACCATTCTCCCAGCCACCCCCCACGTGATCGGCAACCTAGAAGATCTCCGAACCCCATACTACTGGAATTTTATGGAGACTTCATCATATAGGCATGATCAATTATTAACTCTATTTTGTCTCTGGAGGATGGGGAGGTGGGGCTGAAAATTTCAAGCTCCTAATCATGGTCTTTCTGGTGACCAGCTCCCATCCAGTAATCATCCGGGAGCCCACCCAGAGTTGCCTCATTAGAACAAAGACATTCCTTTCACCCAGGAAATTTCAAGCGATGTGGGAGCTCTGTGCTAGGAACCCGGGGTAGAGACTAATATATGTATTCCCTATTTTTTCACAACCTGATCCCAGGCTGACCCTCCTCAGGCTGCTCCTACCCATTAGAACGCCTTTGCCTTATTTCCACACACACAAGTCCAGGCTTCAAGTAAAATCTTGCCTACTAATAATCAGATGGTGATAATTTTGGAAATGAAGGAGGACCAACTAAATGAGAACAGGCAAAGGCTATTTGTTCAGAGCTGGCTATAGTGAAGGAGTCAGCCACCGTCATGTGCATCTGGCAGAGACCCAAAGGCAGGCAGAGGAGTGGGAGAGCTTCCTAGTGAAAAAGTCGGGGGTGTGACCTGGGGAGGCTGGAGGCGGGCTACCTAGAAGTGGGGTATCCATGCGATGGATTGGAGGACTGTGTAGGGCTTTCTCTGGTTGGTCCTAATTTAGAAGTGGGAACAAAAATTAGGGAAGCTGTAAATTATTGACCAAGTTCTGGCCATTTGGCTTGCTTGGAGGTTATCATTTGCTTTCCTGGATTGTCACTAGAGATAGCAGTCTGACTCCCCCCAAGTCTGACTTAACAACAGCCAGCTTCCTGGGTGGGCTACTGTAGAGAAGGGGTTGTTTCCCTGGGCTGGTTGCTGCGGTTTGTGGGTCAGAATGCTATTTCTATAAATGGTCGGACCATTGTCTGTGTAGTCAGTCTCTCGTAACAGACATAAGGCTAGCTGCAGTGTTAATTGAGAACAATATTTCTGCCAAGGTCACACCTCGGCTGTAAAGTGTCCCAACAACCTCCTTCTTTTTCGTGATTACTGCTTTCTTACCACTTACTTCCCTAGCCTGCTCTGTGGCCCCATCCCATGAACAAAAATGACTGGGACCCAGTTATTGAACTGCCTGCACTTCATGAAAGCCGCAATCTAGAGCTGATCCTCACTTCCCCTCTCCTCTCCTCTCCTCAGAATTATTCAGTGCAATCCCAAACCCTACAATACCCCTTTTCTACTCTTGTAATGAGAGGCAGCCCAGAATTCCCTGGGATTCTCCCTTGTTGCAGGAGATTAATAAAACAAACTTCCTTGGACACCTGGTTTGTCCCTGGTGGACTTACCTGTTAGATTTTATCACCCAGCTCAAGTATCACCTCTTCCACTAAATCTTTGGATGAAATTTTTTCCTCCCCCGCTCCCAAAGCACTTTATTCATATGTCTCTGATGTTAACCATGTTAGGACATTCCTGTACTAGATCGTTAAGTTCCTGTAAAGATAGGGACTGTGTGGGATTCCTCGTTGTATCTGAGAGTTCTAATGAAAGGAATGATGTGCACCAGGCCAGACTAAGATGGAAAGGCACTGACATCACCTGGAGACACCTTTGTACAGATGCTTCCTAGCTAGAGTTTTCGAACAATCCCTGAACAACTGAAAATTTACCCTCAGTTGACCTGTTCAAAGACAGTTTCCTGGACTCACATCTTTACAAGATTCCAGCTCTTTATGTTTTTTAAGTGAATCTTTTCACTGTTTCCAAGGCTGACTGCAGCTTTTTCCTTTTTGTCCCTCTCACCCATCGAGAACTAAATAGCTAGCAAATAACTACCTAGATGTCTCTGAGCTGTTCTTCGACATATGCCATGCAATACTTCATACCATGCTGTGCATGTGACAAATCCAGTATTGACTTAATTAGTGAAGAAAAGAATTTCTTTAGAGTTGATTCAAGTGAATTCTCAATGCATTTATAATATCCAGTTTCCAGGCCTGTAAATGATAAAGGACCAAACCAACGCTAAATCATTAATGACCCCTTGGAAGTAGAGCCACCCTGTGTGCCTCCGGTGAAAGAAACCTTGTAAGCCCTACTTTGATACCTCCTTGCTTATTACCTTCTGTTTTTTTAAAATTTATTTATGGCTGCATTGGGTCTTTGTTGCTGCGTGCAGGCTTTCTCTAGTTGCAGCGATCAGGGGCTCCTCTTCATTGTGGTGCATGGGCTTCTCACTGCGGTGGCTTCTCTTGTTGCGGAGCTCTAGCTGCACGGGCTTCAGTAGTTGTGGCACGTGGGCTCAGTAGTTGTGGCTTGCAGGCTTTAGAGCGCAGGCTCAGTAGTTGTGGTGCACAGGCTTAGTTGCTCCGTAGCATGTGGGATCTTCCTGGAGCAGGGATCGAACTCGTGTCCCCTGTATTGGCAGGCGGATTCTCAACCGCTGAGCCACTGGGGAAGCTCCTATTGCTTTCTGTGTATTCTTTCAGAGCCAAATCTCTGCTTTTCTTTCCAGGCATACATCCCAATTGGCTTGGAAGAATAATGGAGTTACTCTTTGGAGATGTGGTTTTAGAAAAAGTTCTTTTCAATATTCTGATAAGTACTTAAGAAATTGCTGACAGGTCTGTCTCTCTTTGTGCCAGTCTCATGCAGCCTCCTAGTATAAGGCAATTGAGCTTTGATTATGTGGTTTTTAATGTTTTGGCATCCTTTTTTATTACTTGGACAAAAGTTTCCATGGAACATCTTCCCCTTTCTAGGGAATTTTGTTGGTTATCATCTCAGAAAAAAGCTGTCCTCTTTTAGTCCTTGGCAAGCCCACCTTTTTTGGTCACACATAGACACCCACACTGTCACCCATGTTCTGACCCTCCATAACCAGTTACCTTCCTGGTTCTCTCGATTACATCATGGCAGAGTGACAGAATGGACAGAGCAGTGATCTGAGATAAAACAAGCCCTAGCCGCCTATGAGACCTTGAGCAAGCCACTTAACCTCTTTGGGTGAATGTTAGTCTCCATGTGAGCAATCTGTTCCCACCCTATCTGTCTCATGACATTTAACAAAATAATGGGATTTGTATACTAAAAACTGCTTGAATGTATTTACTAGGTGCTATACATAAAATATGAGTTTCAAGTATTACTCAGCTTTTCTTTACAGAACCAAGTTCTTGCTTTCGTAGCCTTATATTCAAGACCTTTGAATATGTACTTCTTATCCATTGCTCCACATGTTGAAGACTCTACAATCCTGTTAATGCTTAGCTGTATTTCCAACAAGCCACGCCCTTTCCAGTCTAAGTACCTTCCAATGCGCTTTCCTCTGCCTGCGTGTAAGAAATATATTTAAACCCCAAATTTCCTCGCAACCCAGAGAACCTCTCCACAAAGACAGAATGTGATGCGCATCACAGTTAAAAGGGACGCAAACACAGAAAGAAACTCCACTCTTCCGTATAGTTAAGGGCAATTTGGAGTCAGGTGACAAGTGGGCCCTTAGCCTCCCAGGACACTGGGAGATCAGAGTTTCTCCCCCTTGACAATAACATTTCAGAAGGAGTGTTCCCAGGCCCTTGGGAAACAATCCTGAGTCGTGAGAGTAGCCGTGGGCATATTTAGCCATTAGGGATTGACATTCCTTTGAAAAGGGCGTAGAATTCAATTCTAAAAGCAAAGGGGGTGTCTTCCCCTATTCTGAACAGGACCAAGCATCCAGCTTCTCACTTGTGCGACCTTCCGCCTGCACCAGCCTGCCGCGCCCAGCTCGCCGCTGGCTGCCGTCCTCCTGTTCCTTTACGAGGCCCGCTTCCCCACCTTCCTGGGTCCCCCAGCTCCTCCCGGGGGTAACAGGAACGCGGCGCGCCCCGCCTCCACCGGTTTACTACACTTCCGCTCTCGGCTTCACAAGGGACTACCGAGGGGCGCAGCTAACGCGCGCCCAGCCTCGCCCTGGCGCCCCTCGTGACGTCATCTCCCAGGGCCGCGCGGGTCACGTGACGCCACGTGCGTCTGCCAGCGGGCGGCGGGAGCGTGCGCGGCTGCACCCATGGGTGGCAGTCGAGGTGAGGCTGCTTCTGGGGGTCGTGGCCATCCAGTGCCATCAAGGGTCCCAGGCGGTGTCTGCCGTCTACTGAGGCCAGGTGAGTGAGGGTCGTAGGGCGTGCGGGCCTTGCTGGGGTGCGAGGTGCGGGGCGCCGGGCCCAGTTGGAGCGGGCTCGCCGTCTCCAAGTTATTCCGCGCTTGGCTCCGTCGGTCCGGTGATCGTTGCGGGTGCTCGGCCTGGGCCGTTCCGCCCTGCGGTTGGAGGGGAAACGCGAGGGTGGTTCTAACCGAGCTTCTGAGGATCCCGTTCGGAGTACACATGCGGCCTTGGCAGGCAGCGCCGGGAGGAATGGGCTCGTGGGTATAGCCTCCCAAGGGGCGAGAACTAGGAAGGCGACACGAGACCTTGCTTGAGCTGACCCCGTGCCCCCTCCAGGTGGACGGCCCTCGACTGCTCCGCAGCAGATGATCTGTAAGATGGCCTGGTAAGTGACACTGCTCCGGCCCCAGCTCCCCGTTCCCGGAACTTGGCCCGCAGTTCTTCTCCACCATTATTTCATGGGGTAAAATGAGGATAGAGTCAACTTTTGCGTCATGGTCTACAGTTCTGCGAAGACTGTGGAAGCAAAGGCGATTTTGTGTAATGAGGTGGCGATAAGGATATTTACAGGGTCGTAAGGAATGAAGTTAAAGTTAACTCCTGTCCTTTCAACTGCTTGACAAAGCTGCCTCTCCCAAGGCTCCTTCCCTTACTCCCTGAGCCAGAAGGGATTGCTGTCCGGAGTCCTTCCCTTCCTACTATTGGTCAGTTATCTGTGTCCAGTGGGTAAACCCAAGTAGGCCTAATTCAACCCGTGATCTCTTGTCCCAGTTTCTGGTCCCGGCTGGTGCTCAGTAGGAGTACGGCTGTCTGTCCAGAGCTTTAGGGGCTGGAAGGAATGTGGGCTGCAAGCCTCCAGCGTGCTTGGGTCTGCAGTGACCCTGTGCATTCCTACAGTGCTTGCAAGAAAAATTTTGAAACGGTTTGAGGCCTTGCCCTGCTCCATCCAGAGCAAGGTTATAGAAATTTCAGACAGTTGCCTGCTGCCTTCCCTATCTGGTGTGCTGGGCAGCATACAGACCTGTACTGTGTGATGTGGTGACCACTTGACACATATGGTTAAATTTAAAACTCAGTTTTTCATTCCCCCTACCTACATTTTTAGACGCTCAGTAGCCACATTTGGCAAGTGGCTACTCTGTTGCGCCGGGCAGATTAGAGAACGTTGATGTCTTTGCCAAAGTCGTTTTGGATTTCGGGTGTTTGCTCTGTTCCAGGCTTGTGGTCAGTTTTATTGTATTATTTTATTATATCCTTCAAACAGAAGCCTTACAGAAGTTGAAAGTGAAGCTCAGAGAGAGTGGTAAAGGTGAAGTTAGACCCGCAGCAGGGAATAAAGAGTAGAAAGGAATGATAGGGCTGGGCCCTGCCCTTTGGGACATTACCATTTGCGGGTAAACCAAAGAGAAGCAAAGGCTAAATTCTGCAGTGGTGGAATGGAGGGAGGGAGGGAGGAATGGAATCCAGAAGCGGGTAGGAAGTTTCGGTTCTAGGGAAATGCCATTGGGCCTTGCCTTGGGGCGAGGGCTGTTGGGTACAGGCAGGGATATGGCCAGCATGGTCATAGCAGGGCAGCACAGCTCCTATGCTCCTGCATGGCGGGGGTCACACCACACCTTCTCCCTTGAAGGTCAAGGCTTCTAGCAGATTCGGATCTCTCTCTTCAGTCCAAGTGCAAATGCTGAACACACCAGTCTCCTGGGGCTGCCGTCGGGACACTTGTCGGTGAGTCTCATGGTTCTGCAGTCCTAGGAGCGAGGCACTGGCTGCCCTTTGACTTTCTTTTCAAACATGTTCAAATAGACAGCCTGGGTATGTACGAGCTAGTACTTCCAGAGCAGAGAGCAGGCCTGCCCACTGTCGACTGTAAAAGATTTGGCTTTCCTGTGCTCAGGGTGCCTTTTCTGTGGTGCAGTGCACTGCATTGTGAGTGCCTTCTGGCTCCCCTTGTGTCACCCGAAGGGAAATGGGGCTGGTGGAGAACGCCGGTGCTCTGTCTACTGCTGTGGTGAGTAATCAACTGTCTTTGCTTTGTGTCTCCTACCAGCTTCCATGTAACTGATGGGCTACCTTGTCACGTGCCATTGCTGGGGGGTATGTCAGACCCTTCACAGTTCCTGAAAGCACAGCCTCCCAACCCCCAACAGACTCTGCCCTGTGTTCCTGCTCCAGCTGCAGCAGCAGAAATCCCAGGGTGTGAGAGCTAGAAGACACCTGAGAGATGATCCCTTCCAAAGACGATAGGTTCTTCTGGGGACTCTGCAGTGGTAAGTGTGCAGGGTCTGGCCTAGCAAATCACTTCACTTCCATTTTATATGTTAATTTTCCATAAGTCCCCTTGTCAAGAGGTTCAAAGCCATCCATTTATTCTTACCTTCCCATATTTTAAGTCGGGTGATTGAGTCTCAGATGAATTGTCTTTAAGCTGCCGAGACTGTTTTGTGGACAGATAGTTGTCTACTATCTAGACTCGTGGAGGTCTGATTCTTTGGCATGGCATTTTGATTGCCTTTGTGGTTTTGGATTCAACCTGCAGCCTTTTCCCCAAGAATCTCCTAGGTCAGTGGTGTGTCAGCCTGGAAAGGGTGGGCTGTTACTAAGTCTCTGTCACAGAGGCCTCTTGGCACATGGTGGAGTCAGGAGTGGGAACTCAGGTTCATTTCTGTTTATTGCCACTCAGTAGCAGTTGGCAATTACAACAATCCCTGCCTATATCCTCACATCACTTTATTTTAACAGCAGGCCTCCAAGTTGTTTCCTTGTTTTTTGTGTTTTTTTTTGCGGTACGCGGGCCTCTCACTGTTGCGGCCTCTCCCGTTGCGGAGCACAGGCTCCGGACGCGCAGGCTCAGCGGCCATGGCTCACGGGCCCAGCCGCTTCGCGGCATGTGGGATCCTCCCGGACCGGGGCACGAACCCGCGTCCCCTGCATCGGCAGGCGGACTCTCGACCGCTGCGCCCCCAGGGAAGCCCCTGTTTCCTTGTTTTTTATAGAAGAGGAAGTGGGAGCCGAGGTGGTGACCTGCCCGCGCTGACATACCCGGTGAAGGTACAGCAGACTTCGAAGCCAGGCCTTTGCACCACAGCTCTCTGAGCAGGTTCAGATCCTCACTTGCTCCCCTTCCAGGAGTCAGGAATTTCTGGTTCTTGGCCCAGCTGAGGTGTGGGTGGCTCAGGGCCAGGTATGCATGTCTGACTGACCTTCTCTGACCCCAGGTTTCGGTGCCGTGTTGTCTGCTTCCAGAACAAGGATCTTCACTGTACATCAGGACCCAGGCCGCTCTGACATCTCCTGAATGAGAAACAAAGGATTTAATAAAACGGTGTAAAATTTGTAGTTCAGTCCAGCCTCTGTTTCTGTTAGGTACAAAGAGGAGGAGGGCCCTCCCCTCCTTGAAGGAGTTTCAGCCAAGTTTGAGGAGGCCCCTGGGGTGTCTCCCACTCTCATTGCTTTTGAGACTGCAGAGTGGGTGGTAGGGCACCACTCCTGGAGTAGCTTCCACTGGCTTGATGGCGTTCTCTGTCTGTTGTCCTCTTCACCAGCGTGGGTCAGACTCGGTTACACACCAATCTACACAGTGTGTGGATCGATACTTTGAGGATGAGTGATGCACCCTCATGATCTATTTCATTTGATAAGTGACTTCACAGTGGAAGCCCATTTAGCTCACCGTTGTGACCTTTTCAAGGAGTGTCAGCAGGTTAGGCCAAGGCCGACTGAGCTAGAAAAGATTCAGTGAGCCACGTTTACATTCAGTTTGTTAGTGATGTTGTGAATGGAAAAGTAACGAAAGGTCCCTCCACCGCAGGTCACTGCAGCTACACCCTGAGGGGGCGGGGGCATAAAGCCTCACAGCTCGGAGCCGGGTACCAGGGGAACCGCTTCTGACAGCCTCCCGAGCAGATGAGGAAGAGAGAGGTGGCGGCTCCTCCTGAGCGCCGTCAGGATGAGCTGTGTGGCCTCTGTGGGTGCATGCCGCTCCAGGGCACCTTGGCAGGGCCCTTCCCTGCAACTAACCCAACAGTGTGGGTGCTCTGAGATGAGGTGGAAGTAAAAGCAAATCCTAAAGTGGATACAGTTGTATAGGGGAACTGAGAAACAAAGGGACTGGGGACCTGCTACAGAGGGCAATGGCACCAGCAAGGGGGGCCAGAGTGAGGGGCCATCGAAGGGACTGGACAGAGGGCGGCATCTTGAAATCGACCTAGGTCGGAAAATGAGGGTGAAACTGCTGCCCTCAGCCCCCAGGGCCATCTCCCTGCTGTCCTTCCATCCTCACTTGACCACCTGTTTGTTCCACCTGTCACTGTGCCCCAACTTGTCAGACCCTACCCCGGGGAGACTGCATATAGGGCCACCATTTGTCCTGCCTGAGACCAGTGGACCCAGAGGTCCAGCCAGACCCAGGACGGGGAAGGATTTCTGGTGAGCTGTCATTGGCCTCAGATAAATGAGGCACTGGGTGGCAAATCTTTTGTGCAAGCTGTCAGTGGAGAGCACAGTCCTGATTGCAGTTAAGTGCAGGGCCACAGCATCAGGGTCTAAAGCTGGGACTGGTTAACCCACGGGCCAACCCCCAACCTAAGAATAGTCTTGACATGGAAAAAGAAAACTATTTTGTGACATGAACATTTTTTTTTAAGCTTTTCTTTTTTTTTTTTTTTTTGGCTTTGGCTGTGTTGGGTTTTTGCATTGCTGCATGCAGGCTTTTCTCTCTAGTTGCGGCGAGTGGGGACTTCTCTTCGTCGTGGTGCGCGGGCTTCTCACTGCGGTGGTTTCTCGTTGCGGAGCACGGTTTCTAGGCTTGTGGGCCTCAGTAGTTGTGGCTCACAGGCTCTAGAGCGCAGGCTCAGTAGTTGTGGTGCACGGGCTTAGTTGCTTCGTCACATGTGGGATCTTCCCGGACCAGGGCTGGAACCCATGTTCCCTGCAGGCAGATTCTTAACCACTGCGCCACCAGGGAAGTCCCATGACGTGAAAATTTTATTGAGTTCAGGTTTCAATGTCTCAAGTTTCACTGGAACAGCCGCATCATTCTTTTCACTTGTTAATTTAATGCAAACCCCAGGCCCAGAGATTGGGGAAGTGAAACCTTGAGGCTCTGTGAGAACTCCCCAAGTACTCCTGAGCTTTGGTTTGGAAAACCCTTCAAAAGCACCAGCCAAAGAGGCAGGGGGAGGGGTGCGAAGGGGGTCTTCAGAGACTGAGAGGATGAAACTTGACCAGAACTTGCTCATGAGAAGCCCCAGGCCTGGCGCAGGGTGGAGCCAAAGCCTGGTCCGGACGGGAGGGTCCCCTCAGAACAATGGGCACAGTGCTGTGAGGCTTGGTTTTATCAGGCGTTTGAAAATAAGCACTTAACAATTTCATTAGATATGTATTCGTTTTAAAGTCTCTGAAGGAGAAAAACCCTTGCATATCAAACAATGTTTCAGAGTTTAAAAAGTGAGTTGACTGATGAGGACCTACTGTAGAGCACAGGGAGCGCCACTCAATGCTCTGTGGTGACCTAAATGGGAAGCAAATCCAAAAAAGGGATCTATGTATACGCGTAGCTGATTCACTTCGCTGTACAGCAGAAACTAACACATTATAAAGCAGCTGTACTCCAATAAAACTTAATTTAAAAAAAGAGACTTTTGATCACGCTTGGTTAGAAATTTTATTCTAGTCTCGAGCTAAAATGAACCCCAAGTTATATTCTAGTCTAGACCCTAAATGTCATAGAATAAATTCTTTTATTCATCCAGGTTAAAAAAAAAAGTGACTTGACTGAAAGACAGTTCTTAAATAAACTAGCTTTTTGAGTAGAGAATCCCAAAGGTAGTACACGGATGACTCAAACTTGGGAAATGCGCTGTCTTCCCTGTGCGAGGGGAGGGATGAGAGAGACCTGCCTCGCGTCCCCAACCCGGACGCCGTGTGGTCGAAGTCTGAGCTGGCCCGTATGGCCACTTGTCAAGGGCCCGCCTGCTCCACAGAGAGGAGTGAGGCCACACCTCTGGGAGGTGAGGACCAAGGTGGGACAGGAGGGCTCCTGGCGCAGCTCCTGGGTCTCACTACTAGAGGGACAGGCAGGCGGGCCCCGAGGACACAAAGGACCCTTCTGGGAAACATCTGGAAGCCTGGACCAGTGGCAAGACTGGGTCTCGGCATGACGAACCCAGACCACCAGCCCCGTGGCTGTGGCGGGCTAAGCCTGGAAGCTGGCTTTGTGGTTCACATCGCAGCGTGGTCACACTTGGAAGGAGTACTGCCTAGGCTCCTGCCCCAAAGGCCTGGGTATCGGCATTTGTTCACCTTTTGTCGAGGTGCAATGTACCTACCCGAAAATCCACGTAGTGCTGAGGTCTGAGAGCTGACGGCTTTTGCGGCCACTGCCACGTCAAGAAAACCCTGCTCAGGGTCCCACCCGTGGCTCGGATGCAGCAGGGCTGGGGACCGCAGAGATGCGGCTGCTTGGGGCGAGGGTGAGATCATAGAGGGTCGGAGTTTCCGACCGTGAGGCACGCCCTGAGGGGAGCCAGGAAGCACAGCTCAGAGCCCCTTGGGAGGGGACGGCAGGCAGGGAGGGCAACCCCTCCCTGGGGCCACAAGAACCCACTTCCTACTTCACCACACTGGCTGCGGGAGGGAGGGCTGGGCCTATGCGAGAGCACCCCTCCCCTGAGCTGCTCTGCACAGGAAGGTCGGGGCAACCTGGCCTGGGTGCTTCCCGCCGGCAGGATGGAGGACGAAGGCCCTGAGTGCGGCAAGCCTGACTTTGTGCTTTTGGACCAAGTGACCATGGAAGACTTCATGGAGAACCTGAAGCTCAGGTAGACCTAGGGCAGGGGCTCCCCTTCTCCCCATCCCCACTCCCGCTGGTCTCCGCCAGCCCCAGCCCGCTGTCTGCGTGACTGCAGGGGGACGTTGGGACAGGAAGGACTGTCGCCTCAGGGCCAGGGCAACCAGCCAGTGCTAGAGCAGGCTTCCCAGACCCGGGCCTCCCACACAGCCCAGGTGCCTCCTGACCCCTCCTCCTGGCAGGTGCCAGGCCCCCGGACCGGGTGGATGCTCCGTCCCCCTAGTGGGGCTGTGCTGGGCCCTGGGGGCTCCAAGGGAAGTGGTCAGGGCCCACCCTGGGGGTGCAGGTGGACAAGCTGAGATGACACTCTCAGGGGGGCATGTGGGGTGCTTCAGGGCATGGCCGGTAGAAGTGACACGGGGCCCTATTTGCCAGAGGGCAGAGGGCAGGGAGGAGTCGGTGGTGGCACCAGGAGCTGGCTTCATCCCTGGACAGCCAGGGGGAGCAGAAGGTGACTGCAGAGCTTGGGGACAGGTCCCACTGACCCCCGATTGCTGAAGTCAGGCCCAGGCGGGCCCTGAGCCAAGGTCAGGGCTGTGGGACGGAGAGTCAGACAGGAAATGAGCTGCTCTCGGGGGCAGAGAGCTAAGCATGCTTTCACCTCATTCCTGTAAACTAGCTTCTGAGACAGGTATTACCATCTCCGTATTAACGATGGAACCCCGAGCCTGGGGCCACACAGCTTGCAGATGGGAGAGTCTGTCTCCAGCAGGTCCCGGGTGTGCAGGGAGCCGAGCCAGGGAACTCGCACGTCCGTCTGAGGCAGCTGAGGAAGAGGAACCCGGGAGCGGCTGTCGGGGGCAGGGCGGGTCCGTCAGGGCAGCAGGCTCCTCCCAGGGCAGAAGCGTCGAGGGAGGGATGATGCACACAGGCACCCTTCCGGGCGACTAGGCTCCTGCAGGGAAGCGCCCAGAACAATGAGGAGGTGCCCGGGGGGAGGGGGGTGGCACCCCTCCCAGTCCCTGCTGTCTGGGTGGGGCTGGGCTGGGTCGCTTCTGCTTCTGGGTCCCCGCCCAGGTCTTGAGGCGGAAACAGCTGCAGGCCCCTCCCTCCACCTCCCACCCGCATCTGCTCCGGTCCTCAACCCAGCTTCCCACACTGCCAGCTCTGCCTTGGCCAGCGAGGCCTGGGGCAAGTCAGTCCCTTAATAAAGTGGGCAGTCATGATTCCCGTGACATCAGGATCCCCGTGGAGAGCAGCTTGGATCCCACCACCACCTCGTGTGGGGTGCGACTCCCGGCACACGGCACCAGGAAGGCTCAAGTCAGCCGGCAACCCCTCTCCCCCACCCCCACTCCCTCGTCTACTCTCAGCCCTGCGGGTGGGCCAGGGCCCCAAGGCTTCCCGCCTGGGCCCAATGCCCCGGGACCTAGGTGTGTGTCCCCGAGGCCCCGAGCACTGAGGACTGGCCCTGCCTGTGCCAGGTTCGAGAAGGGCCACATCTACACGTACATCGGTGAGGTGCTGGTGTCCGTGAACCCCTACCAGGAGCTGCCCCTGTATGGGCCCGAGGCCATCGCCAGGTACCAGGGCCGCGAGCTCTATGAGCGGCCGCCCCACCTGTACGCTGTGGCCAACGCTGCCTACAGGGCGATGAAGCGCCGGTCCAGGGATACCTGCATTGTTATCTCAGGTACCTACCTGCCCTGCAGCCAGGGCCCAGGCTCTGGCTCACAGCCTCCCTGTGCCCCGGTGTTTTCATCTGTCAATGATGGGGAGGTGACTGGAGCACCTGGGAGTGGGGATGGGCACCGGGAGCTGGTTAAGGGGGAGCAACCAGAAATTGTCTGACTGTCCTTCCTTCCGGCAGGGGAGAGTGGGGCAGGAAAGACGGAAGCAAGCAGGCGCATCATGCAGTACATCGCTGCCGTCACCAACCCGAGCCAGAGGGCGGAGGTGGAGAGGTGAGGGCGGGGAGGGGGTGGGGAGGGGCCTCATGCCTGATGGGGGGCAAGAGACACAATGGAGCCCGGCTCAGGCCAAGTTCAGTGGCTGTCAGCAAGCCTCCAGGTGAGCCGCAGCCCGGACCTCTCGACCCAAGGAGAGGCGCGGCCTAGCACGTGGCTGCCCTTCCTCTAGGGACAGGAAGGGAGTGAGGTGCAGAGGGCCGACAGACAGGTGCTGAGCCCTCTCCGGGACGTGATGGAAGTGAAGAGGTTGGCTGGCCTGTCAGGAAGGCCCAGGATGCCAGGCCGGGTGTCAGGGTTTGGGTCAGGAACCCGGAACCCAGGGCCCACCTGCCTGCCAGCTGCTCACCACTGGGGATTTGTAGGAGCTGTGTGGGAGCCCCGGCTCTTCCTGTTGAGGTGGGGTAAGGTGGGGTTCGGGGCAGGAGTGGGGTGGGAACAGCGATGGAAGTTCCCAAGCACACATGGCTGGCAGCACCGAGCGTGCAGACCCAGCTCCTCACTGGGCTGCAGCTTTGGTCTGGAAAGGCAGGGCCAATGCCTTTCAAGGCTCAAGGCTTTACAGGACAACCGCCGTGAGCCCCCTGCAGGTGCCTCTCCCAGCATCTCAGAGTCAAAGGCCTGCAAAGGGCAGCACAGGGTGAGGCCAGGCCCTCAGGCTCCCTCTCCTCCTGTGATGGGGAAGCCTCAGGCGGGGATGCTGGACCTGGGCACGGCCCCCAGCGTGAGGTCTTTGCGCTACAGCCCCTCGGCCCCTCTGCCCCCCCCGCAGGGTCAAGGACGTGCTGCTCAAGTCCACCTGCGTGCTGGAGGCCTTCGGCAACGCTCGCACCAACCGCAACCACAACTCCAGCCGCTTCGGCAAGTACATGGATATCAACTTTGACTTCAAAGGAGACCCCGTGGGGGGACACATCCACAGCTACCTGCTGGAGAAGGTGGGCCTTAACACTGAGACCCTGGGCAGGTGGGCCGCACAAAGGCCTCCCTTGGGGGGACCAGGAAAAGCTGCCCCACCACGCCGAGCCCCCCAGGCCTGGCATCCTGGGGACAGGAACCTACCTTCTCAGGTGTCCCAGCTTCACTGGGCGGGGCTCCCCCTGAAGCCAGGTCAGCCACCACCCCCACCTGCACTGCCCCAGGGGCTCTGGGACAGGTCCCCCGGGGTGGGGCCAGCGTCCAGGCCTCCGTCCAGCTGCTCCTCTCTCCTCAGTCTCGGGTCCTCAAGCAGCACGTGGGCGAGAGGAACTTCCATGCCTTCTACCAGGTGAGCCAAAGCAGGCAGGGGGAGACCTGCAGGGAAGGCCTTCTGATTGCCCCACCCACAGTCCCTTTCCCTCCCCTCTCCCTCTGTGCCATCGCCCCGGCCCCGCCCCTACTGCAGTGGGAGCTCCCTGGACGTGGCTGTGTGTACACCTCGTCTGACTCTGACGTGGGGTCCCCCTGGACGCGGGCAGGGCAGCGTCCACACCATGTCTGACACTGAGGTGGATTCTGGACAATGATAGTGTCTACACTGGGTTAGACCCACTGAGGTGGTGTCTCCCTGGACTCAGGTGGTTACACCATGTTTGGCCCACTGAGGCGGGATCTCCTTGGACCTGGGTGGTATCTGCATTCTTTCTGACTCACCGAAGTGCGTCTGCCTGGACATTGGCAGCATCTACATCGTGTCTAATCACGGAAGTAGGTCCTCCCAGGACACAGGCAATGTCTGCAATGTGTCTGACCTCTGAAGTGGGTCTCTGTGGACTCAGGTGGTATCTACACCATGTCTGGCCACTGAAGTGGTCTTTCCCTGGATAGGTGTGGTGTCTACACAGTATCTGACCCAGAAGTAGGTTCTCCCTGGGCTCAGGCGGTGTCCACACCATCACTGTGCTGACCCACACCATGAATTTGTTGGGTCAGCGGTGGTTGAAGGACGCGTCTGTTTGTCCTGCGTACGTGGGTGGGGTCTTTGGAGCTCAGGGGCCTAACGGAGGGGTGTCGGGTCCTCCAGGTGCTGCGGGGCTGTGAGGACAAAGAGCTGCAAGAACTGCACCTGCAGAGAAACCCTGCGCTGTATAATTTCACCCGCCAGGGGGCGGGGCTCAGTGTGAGTGGGGGCAGGGAGCCGAGGCTCTAATCACGCTTAGTCCCAGGACCCTGGTGCTAGTGGCCAGTGACTTCAGCAGGGGCCAGGGCGGTGTGCACGGCTCAGAGGGACTGGTGGGGCCCTGACTCGGCAGGCTTTCAGTTGGAGGAATCGGGGCTCAGCACCGGGATGGGGGTGCAGTGGGTGAGCATGCTCACTGGGACAGAGGAATCGAGGCTCAGCGTGGCACCGGGGTGCTGGGACCTTTCTCCCCCAGGTCCTGGACAGTGACGAGAAGAGCCACCACCAGGCGGTGACAGAGGCCATGCGGGTGATCGGCTTCAGTCCTGAGGAGGTGGCCTCCGTGCACCGGATCCTGGCCGCCATTCTGCACCTGGTGAGCCTGGCTGTGGGCTCTGCGGCCATTTCCCCATGTGGTGCCCTGGCCGGGTGCCTCCTCTGGAGGAGGAGACTGGCCTCTGACAACCAGCCCTGTAACTGGCCCACTTCTCCCTCTGCTGAAACTGAGTTGCTTTGGCTATGGGTTCCCACAGGCCGGTCCCTGAGCCGTGGGCCCTGCATGCCCAGAATGGGCCTGGTCCTTGTCTGGTAGATCAGCCCAGACTTAGCAGGCAAGGGCAGTCTGGGCTCAGTAAAGCTGAACACATGCAGACTGGCCTTTTGCTTCCGTCACCTAAGAGCTGTGTGGCCTTGGGCAGGTTACTCAGTGCCTCTGAGCCTTAGTTCTCTCTGAGGAAGCATGAGGAATGGGTAGCACATAGCCAGCTGCAGAAGGATGCAGTGGGACCATTCACATGACGTTCGGGTGGGAAGCCTTGGGGGAGGCTCTGGCGTGCTCCAGGAAGCGCTCCCCTCTCTCTCTCTGGCTGTGTATGTGGTAGAAGCCAAGCTCTACTGTACCCCGCGTCCCTGCCTCCCCCCGTCCCCCCAGGGGCAGAGGGGTGCAGCAGGCTCCTCTGAGGCGCGGAGCCTGACTTCATGGTTCCCGCATCACCAGGGAAACATCAAGTTTGTGGAGCTGGAGGAGAGCAGTCTGGAGCAGAGGGGCCTGGCGGTGACTGATGAGGTGCTGGTGGACCACGTGGCTGAGCTGACGGCCACACCCCGGGGGATGGTGCTGCGCTGCCTGCTGGCTCGCACCGTGGCCTCGGGAGGCAGGGAACTCATCGAGAAGGGCCACACTGCGGCCGAGGCCAGCTATGCCCGGGACGCCTGTGCCAAGGTGCTCTGGAGGTGGGGGGGCAACCTGGAGGCCTTCCCGGAGGAGACGAGGCCAGAGGCAGTCAGAGACAGCTGGCTCCTGGCCTCTTCCCAGGCAGTGTACCAGCGGCTGTTTGAGTGGGTGGTGGACCGGATCAACCGTGTCATGGAACCACGGGACCGGGACCCCCGACGCGACGGCAAGGACACAGTCATCGGCGTGCTGGACATCTACGGCTTCGAGGTGTTCCCTGTCAACAGGTGGGTAGCCCTGCCACCACACCCTGACCCCGCCCACCCTCTAAGGCCGCCTTAGTCCTGGGGAGCTCGGCTGGGCTGGGTCAGTGCCGGTCGGTCCCTGGCCCCAGGCTCGTGCCTTCAAGCCGGCCTCAGCTGTGCTGCCGTCCACTGGTGCCTGGGAAGGCGAGATCTCGGCTCACTTCCCCTCGCTGGGACTCCCAGATCCACTCCAGGGCATGCGTGCTGGACTTGGGGGCAGGCGGGTAAAAGAGCGGCCCGGAGCGGGAGATGCTCCCCGACAGAGAAGCCACTTGGGACGCCTGGCACCAGCGCCCTCAGGCAAACTTCTAGGGATCTGTTTGCGGGGAAGCCTGCCATTTGTTGCGCTCGATCCCCGTGGAGCCAAAGCCCTGAGGTGGGCAGTCAAGGCATGACTCTCAGCGGCCCCTCCGCCCCCAGCTTCGAGCAGTTCTGCATCAATTACTGCAACGAGAAGCTGCAGCAGCTCTTCATCCAGCTCATCCTGAAGCAGGAGCAGGAAGAGTACGAGCGGGAGGGCATCGCCTGGCGGAGCGTGAGTGCCGGGCCGTCCTGCACAGCGCGGGCCCTGAGGGAGAGGCATGGCGCTGGGCGGGCTGGTGTGTGCAGAGGAGGGCGAGGGGAGCGGGCGCCGGGCAGGAACTCAGGCGCGAGGCCGGCCGACGGGGCTCGGGAGCTGCCCTGTTTGCCCTCCTGCAGGTGGAGTACTTCAACAACGCCACCATCGTGGACCTGGTGGAGCGGCCCCACAGGGGCATCCTGGCTGTGCTGGATGAGGCCTGCGGCAGCGCGGGCCCCATCACCGACCGGATCTTCCTGCAGACCCTGGACACGCACCACCGCAACCATCCGCACTACACCAGCCGCCAGGTGCCCCTCTGCCCCTGCGGTCGCCCCCGCCCTGTGCACCCCCGGCTGGTCCCAGCACTGGAAAGGGCACCACAGGTGCCACGCTGCCTGTCTTGGGGTGGGGGTGGGGTCCTTGGCGGTGGCTCAGCCTTCTCTGCAGGACTGCCCCCCCTCCCCCAGATCCCCCCACACCTTCTGTGCCTTGACCTGGCCTGCCCCCCCGCCATAGCTCTGCCCCACAGACAAGACCATGGAGTTTGGCCGAGACTTCCGGATCAAGCACTATGCAGGGGATGTCATGTAAGGGCCCCCCACTGAGCGTCTGGTCCCCCCCTCTGCCCCTTCCCCTTTTTAAGGCACTGAAAATATGCCCTTCACCAGATTCACAAGTAAAAAGCATACATACAATGGAGCTTTTAAGATAGCGATTCTCAGCCCTGACTGTATCATACAATCTTCTGGGAAGCTTTTTAAAAAATGCCCATTTCTGGGAGAGGGGCTGGAGATTCCGAGGTGCAGCCAGGGTGGACCTCTGCTCCTAGCCCAGGGCCAGTTCTTGTCACGCTTTGAGCAAAGCCTGCACATCCAGGTGCAGGCCAGCAAGGAGGAGCAGAGGGGTGAGAGGCTGTGTCTCTGACAAGCTCCCAGGCCAGATGGACACTGCGGGTCCTCAGGCCACACACTGAGTACCGAGGCCCCAGGTGTCTTCCAGGGGTGGCCATGATTATTATTAATTTCCCTGTCACTCACCTCACCTGGAAGTGGATCTGAGGTGACACAGAGAGAGGCACAAGTGTCCAACGTGTCCTTCGCAAGGAGAAGAAATAAGAGTCCAAAAGACGAAGCCACCAGAAGTCAGATCCCATGGCCTTGAGCCTTTCTAGGAGCTGCAAGCGAAGCCAAGATTTTAGCGCTGAGCTTTCTAACAGTCAAAGGGCGAGACGATGAATCTGAGGCTCTCAGTGCCACTGGAACAAAATAGACCAATGACTCAGGAGTTCCTGGTTGTAATTGTAATCGCCGATGTATTTGGAAACTCAGGAGGCACTGTTCTGAGCTCGTGGTCTCTGTTGAGGTACAGAGAGTTTAAGTAACTTGTCCTAGGTCAGGTCACACCGCATGTATGTGCTAGAGCCAGGGTTCAGTGATGCGACATTTGGCACCTCTCAGGAGAGAAACTTTGGAGGGAGGAGGGCTTATGTGATGAGAGGGAAGACAGAAAGGAGAGGGAAAAGAAGACGAGCACGTGAGGAGGAAGGAAGAGAGGCTGACCAGGTGGGGGGAGGGGGAGGGGCATGCTGGGGGCCGTCCGAGGGCCCCGTCTCCTCAGTGGCCCTGTCCCCCCCGACCAGGTACTCGGTGGAGGGCTTCATTGACAAGAACAGAGACTCCCTCTTCCAGGACTTCAAGCGGCTGCTGTACAACAGGTGAGCAGGCTCTGTGGGCATGCGTGTGGGCACCAGAGGGCGAGGGCCCAGGGGCTCTGGGCGGAAGGACCTTCAGACACTCCGGTCTGACCCTCACAGACAGCCTGAGGGTCAAAGCTGAGGCCATGAAGCTTACAAATGGCCAGGCTGGGGTGTGGGCTGTCCTGGAGGGCGGCTGGCCATGCAACCTGTGTCCACAGCACGGACCCCACCCTGCGGGCCATGTGGCCAGATGGGCAGCAGGACATCACGGAGGTGACCAAGCGCCCCCTGACGGCTGGCACGCTCTTCAAGAACTCCATGGTGGCCCTGGTGGAAAACCTGGCCTCCAAGGTACACCCCCCCCCCCAACCCCACCTTGAGTCTGGATCCTTCCGGATCCTTCTGTTTCCTCTCTGCTGCGAGCCACAACCCCTCCAGCAGGGAGGGACCGGCCGCTGCACAGGTTAAGATGCCCTGGACCAGGCCGAGGCTTGAGTAAATGCAGGGTCCCAGCAGCCTTCCCCTAGCCTCATTGCCTCTTGGGGATGGGCTGGGGGAGACCTTGCTCAGAGCTTGGGTTGGCCCAGCCCTGGTGCTGCCCAGATACGGGTTAGCTTCTGGAAGCTGGGGTCACGGGGACAGGAAAGTGGCAGGAGCACCTCATAGAGCTTGGGGCCCAAAGTCAGAGGGGCAGTGGAAGGACGCAGAATATCCAGAGACTCAGCAGGGCCTCTGGGAAGCGAAAGGAAGGACTAAGGGGCTTTGCTGCCCGGTCAGAACCTGGCTCTGGGCCAGCCTCCTGCCCGCACCCAGCACTGGGCTCCCAGGTCCCATGCTGCCCGCCAGCCCTCATCCCCAGTCTCCTCCTGGCCTCAGCCTTCGGCCTGCCCGCGGGCCCTCAGCCTCCCCTTCCCCCGAGAGCCTCTTCCCCACACGGACTGATGGCAGAGTGGGAGGATGGAGATGGCAGAATGGAGACATCTCGGTTGCTGCCCCTGCAGGGTGACTGTAGGGCCGTGACACTGGCCCCTCCGAGTGTCCTTTGTCCCCACAGGAGCCCTTCTACGTCCGCTGCATCAAGCCCAATGAGGACAAGGTGGCCGCGAAGCTGGATGAGGGCCACTGTCGCCACCAGGTCGCATACCTGGGGCTGCTGGAGAACGTGAGGGTCCGCAGGGCCGGCTTCGCTTCCCGCCAGCCCTATTCTCGATTCCTGCTCAGGTACGGCCCCCTCTCCCGGGGGCGTGTCCTTGAGGGGTTCCAGCAGCGGGCCGCGGGTGCCCAAAGCAGCGGGCGCTTTTCAGACTTCAAGGCGGGAGCCTGCATGCATGGCGTCGTGGTGGGCGGGGGCAAATGGGGGCGGGGCGAGTCAAGGCGGGGCGAGTCCGCACTCCTCCACAGGGTCTGGCGCCCACTGCCCGGTCCTTCTGTGACAGGTACAAGATGACCTGTGAGTACACGTGGCCAAACCACCTGCTGGGCTCCGATAGGGCAGCCGTGAGCGCCCTCCTGGAGCAGCACGGGCTGCAGGGGGACGTCGCCTTCGGCCACAGCAAACTCTTCATCCGTTCGCCCCGGACGCTGGTCACGCTGGAGCAGAGCCGCGCGTGTCTCATCCCCATCATCGTGCTGCTGCTACAGAAGGTGCGGCGGGGCTGGACGGCCCCCAGGGAGGGTGTGGGGGGATGGGCAGGAGAGGGCTGTGTGCGCTACCTGGGGGGAGGGGAGAGATGGATGTGTACCACCCGGAGTTGGGGGGATGTGCGTGCACTGAGGGGAGCACAGGCACACTTCCAAGTACCGGGGGAGCCCCCGCTCGCAGGTGACAAACCGACGCTGAAACTGACTTAAGCAAAACGTGGGGCTGTTGTTCGGTTCCCCTCTGTTCTGTGGCCACCAGGCTCAGGCCCAGGTGCTCAAAACAAGACACTCAGGAACCTGGCTTCCTTCCTTCCTTTCTTTTTTCCTTCTTTTCTTCCATTTATTCTGAAAGATTTCAGACCTGGAGAAAAGCGCGCAGAATGGTGTGCTCTATTCCTACAGGCTACTGCCCTGTGTCAAGCATGTCACATGACCAACGTGATTTTGGGTAGACATCGCACCTCTATCCCAGTTACTCTGAAGCAAATCATTTCATTTATAATCATGTCAGTATGTCTTCCCAAAGGATAAGGATTCTCCCACCTCTCCCCATAACGTTCTATTTTTAACATTTCAAACCTGCAGAAAAGTGGAAAGATTCGTACGATTACTATTCACCTGGATTGCTCCAATCATGTTCTCCCCTCCCCCCCATCTCTGTCTCTCTCTTTCTCCATACGCACATACAGATACTCACATATGCATACATTTGTATTTTTTCCCAAACCATATAAAGCAATGACACCCCTAAATCCTTCAGCATGCATATCCTAAGAACAAGGTCATCCATCTTTATAAACACACTGACATTAGCACATTCAAGAAGCCTAACACTGGGAGTTCCCTGGCGGTGCAGTGGTTAGGGCCCTGCGCTTCCACTGCAGGGGGCATGGGTTCCATCTCTGGTGGGGGAACTAAGATCCCGCGTGCTGCAGGGCATGGCCAAAAAAAAAAAAAAGAAACCTAACACTGATAAAATATATTCTACACATCTGAATGTCTAATATGTAGGCCATATTTAAATTTCTGAAAGGGTCCCACTATGACCCATTACATCTTTTATTTTTTAATTTTTAATGGTATGGTAGAGCAGTCTTTTTTTTTTTTTTTTGGCTGTGTTGGGTCTTCGTTGCTGCGCGGGGGCTTTCTCTAGTTGCGGCGAACGGGGGCTACTCTTCGTTGTGGTGCCTGAGCTTCTCACCGCGGTGGCTTCTCTTGTTGCGGAGCACGGGCTCTAGGTGCGCGGGCTTCAGTAGGTGTGGCACGCAGGCTTAGTTGCTCCGCAGAATGTGGACCTTCTTGACCCAGGGATTGAACCCGTGTCCCCTGCATTGGCAGGCGGATTCTTAACCCCTGCGCCACCAGGGAAGTCCCCCATTACATCTTTTAAAAACCCAGAATCCAACTAAGGACGACACACTGCATTTCATTGTTACCTCTGTTATCTCCTATAACACACAGGGGTTTTTTTTTTAAGAACGTGACCTAATAGCATCACAGAAACAGGATTTAGAAAGTTCACGCTGACTTGCTGCCGTCCTGTCCAGTCAATAACCACACGTCCCCAGTCGTGTCCTCAGTCTGTTCAACTCAGGGTCTATACGTTGCTTAAGTCTCTTTTAATCTGTGGGTTCGCTGGGCCGCTTGCCTTGTAGGATCTTCAGTCTGGGTTTTGATGGTTACATTCTCGGGTGCCCCTCCATTTTGGGGTCTCCTAAGGTGAGGGAGGCGGGGCCTGGCAGGGCCTAATGGAGCACCACCTCCCACTGGCCCCCCAGGCATGGCGGGGCACGCTGGCCAGGCGGCACTTCCGGCGACTGAGGGCCGTCTACACCATCATGCGCTGGTTCCGGAGGCACAAGGTGCGCGCTCACCTAGCAGAGATGCAGCGGCGATTCCAGGCTGCACGGCAGCCCCCGCTCTACGGCCGTGACCTTGTGTGGCCGCTGCCCCCTGCTGTGCTACAGCCTTTCCAGGACATCTGCCAGGCGCTCTTCTGCAGGTACTCGCCCTCTGCCACCGCCCCTCACTCTTTTCCACTCAGCTAGAGCCCACTGAACACCCGGACCGGGCCATCTGAACCCCTTGGTGCTACCCAGGAGACAGGTGGTCCCACTGGATAAGCAGAAAACAGGGGGCTGTGCACATCAGCTGGCTACCCACACCCCACAGCCGGTGGAAGATTCCTAACGCCCCCAGCACCATTCTGGACATCTGGAGGGGATGCAGGCCTCCATCTCCTTGCTAGAGGCTTGCAGGGAGGGTGGTGGGTCAGAGCTAGAAGTGGGGGAAACTCTGCAACTGAGCAGGGCTTTGAAGGCTGAGTAGGAGTTCTTTAGGAGAGGTGTGAAGGGCAACCAGCATGCTCAGAGCAGGAGAGGCCACCTTCCACTGCGACCAGGGAGGCTGGGACACAGAGGGTGGCTAGTGCCTGGCTGAGGGGCCTGGCCTTATCCTGTGGGGGAAGGGACATGAAAAGGCACTAACGTGTGTTCTCAGGAAAAGGGGCAGAACCAGGAGTAGGGAAGGGTGAGGCTGCACAGGCGTCTGTCTGACCACCTGGCCCTCTCCAGGTGGCGGGCCCGGCAGCTGGTGAAGAACATCCCCCCTTCAGACATGGCTCAGATCAAGGCCAAGGTGGCTGCCATGGCGGCCCTGCAGGAGCTGCGACAGGACTGGGGCTGCCGGCGGGCCTGGGCCCGGGACTACTTGTCCTCCGTAAGTGTCAGGGCTGTGGGGTCTGGGTGCCAAGGAGAGGCTCAAGGCTGAAACCTTGCCCATGTCCACCTCAGTTGTCCTCTCCCTGAGCCTGGCTGTCCTGTGGGCTGTATCCCTCTGTTCCTGCCCCTGGCCTCTGAAGTTCAAGGGTTTTCACTCAGAACCAGCTAGCCTGGGCTTTACTCAGCACCTCCCCCTCTGTGTTCCTGTGTTTTCAGGGCAGCCCCCCCATTCTCCGGCACAGATCCCCCTTCTTAGGCACAGCCCCCTGACTCCATGCCATGGCCCCCCTTGGCCCACACGGGTGCTGTGAGCCACCCCCTGGCCCCATTCTGCAGGGGATGAAGCCTTAGGGGCGAGAGGTTTGCCCAGGTGGGTGGCTTGGCATGGAGGAGCGAGGTCCCACCCAGCCCCTTCCATCTCTCAGTCTGCCCGGGCCTGGCATGGGGAGCAGGGCTGGTGGGTGGTGTGGACGGCACAGACATGTGTGCCTAGAACCTCAGGGCTGCAGGGGATCTGTGCGGTGGGCCTTAAGGAAGCCAGTGTGGCAGGTGGACCCACCAGGAGGCTGGCGCATGGCCTGACGAGGTTCTCTGAGGTCAAGGATAACTGTGCCAATTCCCTGAGAGTTGCTGTCAGTCAAGCATGGTCCCAAGACTCCATCCCAGGCAGCCCCCATCTGTCCTCAGGCCACAGACAACCCCACAGCCTCAGACCTGTTTGCTCAGCGACTGAAGACGCTTCGGGAAAAGGACGGCTTCGGGGCCGTGCTCTTCTCCAGCCATGTCCGAAAGGTGAGCAGTGGATGCAGGGCTGCAGGCCCGTGGCAGCCCTGGCCCAGGCCTAGCTTAGAGGTTTCACAGCTGACCCTGAAACTTCAAAAGTCGTCAGCTCCAGCCCAGTCAGTGAGAGAGTGGCCTCAGGGAGGCGAGGCCACTGGCCACACCTGCTGGGGAGCCCCCTGGGGCAGGCAAGTGACCCTGAGAGCACCTGTCCCGCAGGTGAATCGCTTCAACAAAAGCCGGGACCGGGCGCTTCTGCTCACAGACCGGCACCTCTACAAGCTGGAGCCAGGCCGGCAGTACCGGGTGATGCGGGCCGTGCCCCTGGACGTGGTAAGCCCTGTGCGGGGGCGGGGCCATCCGTGAGGCCCTAGCTGGCCCGGTGTCCTGCTGGGCACTGCCAGGCCCCTCCCTCATGCCTACCTGGGATGACTGGAGCTTTCTGGAGCTCAGCATCAGCTCAGGCTGGCAACTCCTCCCCCGCCCCATGCGCCCCTGCTGAACAGCCTGCAGAGCCCCATCCTCAGCCTCCTCGCCCCCCTCCTGCTCCACTCTTTGGCAGAACGAAATGCCAAATGGCCCCTCTTCCCCACATCTGTGCCAGTGCCTGCCCGGGGGTCTCCGCCACTGGACCACGTGGAGCTGGCTGCAGTGGGTGGCTGCCACCCGCCTTTCACCCCTCTGTCCAGTTCTGTGACCCACTTGCTCCCTGGAGTCGCAGCTCATATTCCCACAGGCCAAGGGGCAACCCAGGGCAGGGACTGAGGCTGGGGGTCCCTGTAACTGTCAGGCTGGAGGACCATCCGGTATGGTGGCCACGACCCGTGTGGCTATTTAAATGCAATGAAAAGGAAAGAAAAGTAAAAGTTCAGCTCCTCAGTGGCACCAGCACGTTCAGGTGCTGGAGAGCCACAGGTGAGCAGTGGTGCCATGTTAGACTGTGCAGATCTAGAACATTCCATTAGGGCAAAAAGCCCTCGTGTGCGGTGCGCCCTGCCCGACCCTCGCCTTTATGGGCAGAACCAGAGAGGGAGGAAGGGGACCTAGAGGGAGCAGCAGGGTTGTGGGGCCTGGGGGAGAGGAGGGGAGCTCGGGAGAGGCCGAGGGGGGCGGGCGGGGTGCTGGGGAGGGGAAGATGTGTGCGGGGGGCGGGCCTGTGCTCCTGGGCTGTGGGGTGGAGGTGCAGGTTTGGGGAGGAGGGCCTGCCGCGCCCCTGACCCTGAGACCCCGCCCCCTTCAGGTGACCGGGCTGAGCGTGACCAGCGGGCGGGACCAGCTGGTGGTGCTGCACGCGCGGGGCTACGACGACCTGGTGGTGTGTCTGCACCGCTCCCGGCCGCCGCTGGATAACCGCGTCGGGGAGCTGGTGGGCGTGCTGGCCGCGCACTGCCAGGGGTGAGTCTCGGGGCGCGGGGGCGGCTGCGGGGCTGCGGAGCCCTGCCCGTCCTGACCCTGACCTCCCTCCTTCAGGGAGGGCCGGGCCCTGGAGGTCCGCGTCTCCGACTGCATCCCGCTGACCCAGCGCGGGGCTCGGCGCCTGGTCTCCGTGGAGCCCAAGCCGGAGCAGCCAGAGCCGGATTTCCGCTGCAGCCGCGGTGCCTTCACCCTCCTGTGGCCCGGCTGCTGAGCCGGCCTACCCGCCCGCACCGGGGCCTGGCCGAGGGGTTCTCCACCCGCGCCCACACCGGGGAAAGAGCGCAGTCTCGCAGTGCAGTAAAGGACGCTGAGTCTGTGACGGGCGTAGGCTTGTGTCCGGGGGCGGACAGTCTCCAGCCACCGCCGATTTGGCAAACCTCACCCCAGTGTCCTCTGCTGACCCCTGCATCCAAGGCTGCCCCTCTTGGGTTTCCGAATGTCCCCAGAGCCTTGGTCTCTTTCTCTCTCCTGCCCTCCTGTAGGACTGCATTGTTCCTATTGGGCCATTGGGGAAGCTTGGGGGTCCCAGGGCCATCTTGGGACGGGGCTTGGGCAGAGCACACACTGGGGGCACACACTGTCCCAGCTGCTGTCTGTGTCGGTGCTGGGTATGGGCATCCCACGGCCTGGGAACCCTACCTCTGGGACACCGGTAGCCAGGACTCCCCAGACTCTGGGAGCCCGTCCCCATGCCTGGGGTTTCTCCAGGAAGCCAACCCAAGGAAGGCCAGAGTGAGCACACCCGCCCCCGCTCAGGCTAGCAGAGCCTCTCCCCAGCCCCTGCCCCTGCCCCGGCCCCATCCAGAACCAGGCCCTCTCCTCTCCTCTTTCAGTAGGTGGCTTCTCTGCCCCCAATGTGGCACTCTTCCTCTTCCTGGGGCACCCTAAATTTGGGGGCATCCTTGTTTGATTGTGCCCTGTTGGTGTGGAGAGAGGTCGCCGTCTGTTTGCCATGGCCTTTGGGTGTGTCATGGAAGGGCTGAGAACTTACTGAGGCTTCCCCTTGTTACTGTCACCTCTCCTCTCCTGGGGGGCGGGGGGGGTCACCTGCCGCCATACAGGTCTGTGTCTGGCTGCTCCTGCCCTGGAAGAGGCCTTGAGGCCCCCAAAGCCCCCAGATGGCCTACTCTGGCATCTCTTCCCGGCTCTGGTGACCCTGGTGGCTTTGGGACGAGCCCCTCCTCCTGGTGTTCCTGTCCCTGATGCTCACACCAGTAACCCTGCTGCCTCCCTTCACCTCCATCCATTATGTGGGGCCTCTGCCGAGGCAAGCTGTCTCCACCCCTGAGTAACTGTGGGATCAGCACACTTCTCACCCTGGACTTGCGCCTTCTCTCAAATCCTAACCTGCTGCGGTCTAATTCCCTGCGGCTACCAGTTGTCCATGGAGAATGCCACCCGGCTGAACACCCCCTTCTCACTGCACTTAGGAAGACGGCAACATCCTAATCAGATGGGCCTGCTGGCCTTCCAGAATCATCCCCACACACAAGCGCAGAGCGCTTTCAGGTGACAGGACCCCAGCCCCTTCCATCCTCAGGACCTTTGCACATGCTTCTACCTCTGGGAGGAGTGTCCCTGTTGCCCCTCTTCACCTGCTTGAGCCTCCTTCCTCGGGTCCTCTCCTACATGCTCTTTATTCCCTGAATTCCCCTCCCACCCCACCCTCATGGCCCCCTTCTGCGGAGCACCTTGTCCTGAGCTAGTAAGACACACAGTACTTCTCTCTTGAAGCACGCAGGTCACCTGCAAACATTTCATTGGTTTCTGTCATTGTTGGTTTGCGTCAGTCCTCACCGCCAGTCATGGTGGCCTTGATGGACGCTGCTCTGCTCACCGCCGCAGCTGCTGGCTCCATTGCGGGGCTGGCCCTGGTGGACACACAGGGACCACTCACTGACCAACGACAGGAGGTGTTTGCTGAGTGGCAGCTTGGCAGAGAAAGCTCCCATCAGTGAGAAAACGAAAGCAAACAGGCTTGGGTCTAGAGAGGGTTTGTCAAGGGTTTGTCTCTCAGGAGGGCCGCCTTCCACAGAAGGGGCCGCTTTTGCAGTCTTGTGTTTTGACCTGCTGAGGTTTCCCACTGAGGATGGGAACTGTTCACATAGAGTTTCCATGCCAAAAGTACACACTCCCCCCAGAAGGGCCATGTACCCACAAAACAAACCTGCCAGCTCTGGGCATGTCAGACTGTGGCCGTTCCCTACAATGAAGCTGAGCTGAGGGTTTGGGCACCCACCCCGAAGCTCCACAGACGGGGTTCAAGTCCAGCTCTTCTGGGCCTCGCTGGTGGCGCAGTGGTTAAGCATCTGCCTGCCAATGCAGGGGACACGGGTTCGAGCCCTAGTCCAGGAAGATCCCACATGCCGTGGAGCAACTAAGCCTGTGCACCACAACTACTGAGCCTGCGCTCTAGAGCCCGTGAGCCGCAACTACTGAGCCCGTGTGCCACAACTACTGAAGCCTGCGCGCCTAGAGCCCATGCTCCGCAACAAGAGAAGCCACCTATTCCGACAGTTCACATAAAGCAGCGGTCCCCAACCTTTCTGGCACCAGGGACCGGTTTCATGGAAGACAGTTTTTCCACGCACAGGGGTGGGGGGAATGGTTCAGGTGATAATGCAAACGAGGGGGAGTGATGGGGAGTGATGGGGTGTGATGGGGGAGTGATGGGGAGCGATGGGGAGCGATGGGGAGTGATGGGGAGCGATCAGCAGCATCGGATGAAGCGGATGAAGCTTCACTCGCTAGCCCGTGGCTCACCTCCTGCTGCAGCCCGGTTCCTAACAGGCCGCGGACCACCAGCAGTCCGCAGCCTGGGGACCCCTGGCATAAATGGAATCATACAATGTGTGATCTCATTCGTCTGGCTTCTTTCACTTAGCATAATGTCTTCAGAGTTCAACCATATTGTAGCACATGTCAGTACTTCATTCTTTTATGGACAAATCATATTCTATTGTTTGCATATACCACATTTTGTTTATCCATTAATCAGTTGATGGACATTTGGTGGACTATTATGAATAATGGTGCGGTGAACGTTTGTGCACAAGTTTTTGCGTGGATGTAAGTTTTCGATTCTCTTCATATATACCTAGGAGTGGAATTGCTGGGTCAAATGGTAACTCTAAGTTTAACTTTCTGGAGGAACCACCAGATGGTTCCAAAGTGTCTGCACCAGTTTACATTCCCACCACCAGTGTATAAGGGTTCCAGTTTCTCCTCATCCTTGCCAACCTTTTGTTATTTTCTTTTTTGTGTGTTTTGGGGTTTTTTTTTGCGGTACGCGGGCCTCTCACTGTTGTGGCCTCTACCGTTGCGGAGCACAGGCTCTGGACGTGCAGGCTCAGCGGCCATGGCTCATGGGCCCAGCTGCTCCGCGGCATGTGGGATCTTCCCGGACTGGGGCACGAACCTGCGTCCCCTGCATTGGCAGGCGGACTCTCAACCACTGCGCTGCCAGGGAAGCCCTATTTCTTTTTTTAAAATAGCCATCATAAAGAGTGTGAAGTGGTATCTCATTGAGGTTTTGATTTGCATTTCCCTGATGACTGATGACATTGGGCAACTTTTCATGTGCTCATTGGCCATTCGTGTCTCTTCTTTGGAGAAATGTTTATTCAAGTATTTTGCCCATTTTTTTTTTTTTTTTTTTTGGACGTACTGTGAGGCATGTGGGATCTTAGTTCCCCAACCGGGGATTGAACCCGTGCCACCTGCAATGGAAGCGTGAAGTCTTAACCAGTGAACTGCCAGGAAAGTCCCTTTTTCCCCTTTTTTTAAAAAAATACAATTGTACCTAATATGATTGTTGATTAATTTTTTAATTTTATCTTAAACTTTTATTTTTGGCTGCGTTGGGTCTTCGTTGTTGCGTGCGGGCTTTCTCTAGTTGCGGCCAGGGGCTACTCTTCGTTTTTGTGTGCAGGCTTCTCATTGCAGTGGCTTCTCTTGTGGAGCACAGGCTCTAGACATGCAGGCTTCAGTAGTTGTGGCACATGGGCTCAGTAGTTGTGACGCACGGGCTTAGTTGCTGCGTGGAATGTGGGATCTTCCCAGACCAGGGCTCGAACCCGTGTCCCCTGCACTGGCAGGCGGATTCTTAACCGCTGTGACACCAGGGAAGTCCCTAATTACAGTTTTGAAAAATATATGGGTGTATATTAGAGGGGGCAGGACAGGAGGGATCTTACTGCTAACGGTGCTATCTTTTGTATGATGTCATTGTGTGTCTATCTCCTTTTAGTCAACTCTATCTTCTGAAGTTTATGCTCTGAACGTATTTTATGTTGCAGTAAGAAAAAAAATATTTTGAGCCCAAATCACACCCTTGACAAGGAACTACGCCAGTGAGCCTATGGATGTGGGCCTGGAATGTGGCCTTCCCTAGCGTCTCTCCGTCCCTGAGCAGAGCAGGGTGGGCAGCAGGGATCAGGGGACAGTGATGGGATTCCAAGGGCCAGGTCTAGGGACTGAGCCTGCCCTTTCTTCTCGGGATTGATTGCAGCTGCCCGGGTCTCGCTCAGCTTCGCACAGTGGCCGTGGCTCTAAGGACCAGGTGACACCCACAGACCAAGGCTGGGCAGTCCTCTGCCTCCTCGCCTTTCCCGGTCCCCGTGCCTCGCAGGGCTCCTGCAGGTATCGGGTTGCAGAAGGCGTGGACGCCGAGAAGGGAGAGGGCAAGACCATGTGCGCATTCACAAGAGAGGCCCCTCGGAGAGCCGCCCTGCACTCTGGGTCTGACAGAGCTCTCCCCACTCAGTGAGAAAACGAATCAATGGGCCATGAGTGGGCAGTTCAGCGGGCTCTCTACTCTGACCGTGGCATCCTGCATCTCTGATAACAGAACGCCCATCCTTACGGGAATGGCGGTGGTAGTACATTTTAAAACACCGTCACTTAGCAAAGTATCAAACTGGTAGTCAGACCTGGGGCGGGGCGGGGGGCGGGGGTGGCGGGCTTTTGCTCACCTGTGAAATCCCAAAGCCTGGGAACCAAGGGTCTAGAACGGCACTATCCAACCAAAAGAAATGGGATTCACCCCACATATGGAATTTTAAGCTTTCTAACAGCCATAATACATTTAAATATTTTATTTAACATAACATTGAAAATATTATTATTTCAACAGGCACCCAATATAAAATTATCAACATCACATTTTACTTCTGGGGGTACTGTCTTTGACACCCAGGGTGTGTTTGCCACTGGCTGCACACCTCACTTTGGACTCGCCCCGCTGCAAGTGCTCAGAGCCCTGTGGCTGGTGGCGCACAGCACAGCCCGAGAGTTCTGGAGGCCCGCAGGCACTCGCAAGCCATTCAAGAGCAACCAGTGAATGGACCAGGGAACCCAGAGCCAGGCTGCCGGGCCGCAGATCCTGTCCGGGAAGGAGCGAGGTGCCGCCGACGGCCACCAGGGGGCGCGGGCGCTCTGCCGGCTGCCCGGTTTCTCGCCTTTCTGCTCAGCCCTCACTGGGTTCTACAGTGCAGCTCTGGCCCGGGCTGGGGAGCTCTTATGCAAATACCCTGGTGGCATCTCCACCCGAAGAAAAACTCCCAGACATCTGGAGGTGGTCTGCCCGCTCTGAACTCCCCTTCTTAGAGTTGAGGACCCTTCCAGAAGGCCACACTCAGCAGGTGGTGGGCGGGTATTCATAACCTAACAGAAGGCCAGGCTCAGTGGGAGGCCACATGGGATGAAAGAATGATTCTCACCAAAGGCTCTGGTGGGATGAATGAATGATTTCCACATCTGCCATTAAGCCCAATCTCAGTATTTGAGCACAAGTGCAGAAATGGCCCAAAGGCAGACTCAGACACTAGTTCTGACATTTCTAAAGCACTCTGACACACACCTCATTTGATCTTCGCAACTAACCTTAAAGTGAATGCCCTCATTTCTCAACTGAGGGAAATGGGGATCTGTCTGCCTGCGGACCCTGGGGAGACAGGAAGGGAGATGAGTCACCCCTCTGAGACCACCGGCCTGCCTCATTGCACTTTCCACCGGGTGCTCTCAGTGGATCTGAACCCATGGTGTAACATAGTAAAAATATGTACTTGGTGTATACTTTCTGTCCCAGCCTGAAGCTCCTAAGACCCTTGGAATTGCCTGAGTGGTGGGAGTGTCTCTTGTTATTCACTTCGCCTCAGGATGGGGGGCTGGTCACCAGAAAGACCTGGAACCATCAGCTCCCACCCGGGGGCACGGGGGCTGGAGCTGGAGTTCCGTCTGTGGCAGTGGCTTCATCACTGAGGCCCACGTAATGAAATGTCCATAGCGCTCTTGGACAGTGAGGTGCCGGCTTCCGGGTGGGTGAACGCTCTCACGTGCTGGGAGGGTGGTGCATTCTGCCGCCCCACCCAGAGGATCCAAACCTGCCTTTGTTCTTCTTCATACGGCTGTTCATTTATTTCCTTTACAACTGCAAGTACAGGGCTTTCCTAGTTCTGTGAGTCATTCTAGCAATGTGTGGAACATGAAAGGAAGGGTCGTAGGAGCCCCTGAATTTGCGGTCAGCTGGGCAGAAGAGTGGGCAGCCTGCAGCAACTGCTTTCAGGGTGTGGGTGTCCTTGTGGGACTGGGCCCTCCCCCTGTGGGGTCTGTGCTCACTCGGGAGGTGAATGTGAGAAATGAATTGAATCCTTTGACACCCACCTGGTGTCGGAGAATTGGTTGTTGTCAGAAAAAAACAAACACAGGGCCTGGTGAAAACAGCTGCTTGGCTGTAGTTCAGCCTCTGAGAGGTGCCGAGGCCCTGGGATCACTAAAGGAATCCTAGCACTGCTGAACAAGAGCCCTGCAGGGACTGGAGGTGCGTCTCGTCTGGCAGGCCCCGCAGAGGTGTTCGTGGTTGGCAGGGTGTTACTCTCTGGTGGGGTGGGACTTTCAGCTGGTCACCGGGTCCTATTTAGACCACATCAGGCGGGTCATTGTGCCACAAAGCAACTCTCTCATGACTCAGAGCTCAAGACTGTGAGAAGTCTTCCTTCCTACTAAGCTGAAATCAGCCTTTCTTGGGCTAATGCACACCTCACCCAACACATAAGCCCCTTTCTGTTTGTCCTTCCATGTCTGGGACTACCTTGGCCGGTCATCCTCTCCACCCTCCCACCCCTACCCAGCTCCAAATTTGGGCCAAAACTCCTAACCTAGCTCCTCCAAAGTTCTAGGCCCTTCTCCAGCCTCATCAAGCTTCTTCAAGGGTTTACCTGTCACTAAACCATTGAAAATGTGGCCTCGGGGCTCTGTCCAACCAACACATACACGTGGTCTCACCAGCACAGCTCATGGGCTCTTCTCTCTCTTTCTTTTTCCTCTTTTTATAAAATATTTTTTAACTATGGTAAAATAACATAAAATTTACCATTTTGATCACCTTTAAGTACACCGTTCAGTGGCGTTAAATACACTCACGTTGTGCTGCCATCACCACCATTCATCTCTAGAACTCTTTCCTCTTACCAAACTGAAACTCTACCCACTAAACACTAATTCCCCAGCCTTCCTCCCCCAGCCCTTGGCACCCACCATACTACTTTTCATCTCTATGAGTTGGACTTCTCTAGGGACCCCATGTAAGTGGAAACACTCAGTATTTGTCCTTACTTATACTCGTAACTGGCTTATTTCACTCAGTATAATATCTTCACATTTCATCCACGTTATAGAATATAGCAAAATTTCCTTTCTTTTTTAAGGCTGAATAATATCCCATTGTGTGTATATACCACATTTTGTCTATCCATTCATCTGTCGATGGACACTTGGGTTGGTTCTACCTCTTGGCTATTGTGAATAATGATGCTTGAACATAGGTGTGCAAATATCTCTGCATGACCTTGTGTTCAATTCTTTTGGGGATATAACTAGAAGTGGAATTGTTGGGTCATATGGTAACTCTATGGTTTAGTTTTTGTTTTTGTTTTTTGCAGTACGCGGGCCTTTCACTGTTGTGGCCTCTCCCGTTGCGGAGCACAGGCTCCGGACGCGCAGGCTCAGTGGCCATGGCTCACGGGCCCTGCCGCTCCGCAGCATGTGGGATCTTCCCGGACCGGGGCACGAACCCGTGTCCCCTGCATCGGCAGGCTGACTCTCAACCACTGCGCCACCAGGGAAGCCCTATGGTTTAGTTTTTTGAGGAACTACCAGATTGTTTTCCACAAGGGCTGCACCATTTTACATTCCCACCATCAAAGAACAGGGTTCCAATTTCTCCACATCCTGCCAACAATTATTTTCCTTCCTTTTTTTTTGTAATAACCATCCTAATGAGTGTGAAGTGGTATCTCTTTGTGGCTTTGTTTTGCATTTCCCTAATGATTAGTCATTTTGAGCATCTTTTCATGTGCTTATTGGCCATTTATATATATTTTTTCTTTGGAGAAACATCTATTCTTCAAGTCCTTTGAGCATTTTTATTATTTAGTTATTTATTATTTTTGGCCGCACTATGCAGCTTGTGGGATCTTAGTTCCCCCACTTTCCAGTCTCTTAAAATCCATATTTAGAGAAAAACGATAAAACAAATTGTGGGGAAGCAGCTTCAGAAATCTACACTGTGAGCCACCTATGTGGAGGAAACTGATTTGGAAACGCAGACGTCGAGTGTCACCTCTGACCCAGTGGGCCAGCCCTGCAGATTTCCCAAGTAAAAATAACTATTCATAGGAGCATTGCTTATAACAAACATGAAACTGGAAACAACCTAGAGCCCCCATCACAGGACACTTAATTCTACCGGCTCATTTAAATTGGTGATCACTAAGATAACAATAAAAATATGGAGACATGTTCAAGCCATGTAAAAGTAATGTAGAGTGCGGGGGGGGGGGAAGAGAAACTATTTCATTTTCAATATACTATATATAACTACACACAGTAATTACAACATAAAAATAGATACGCATGTGGATAGAAACTAGAAGGGAACCAGAAGAATGAAAACGGAGGGAATTGGTAGGATTATGTAGGACATTTTTTTTCATTTTAAACTTCCTTTAATATTTTAGTAAAGTTTTAATAAATGATACTTTATAAGTATTTCTATCTCCTGAACTAAAGCTTGTGTTAAACAAAGAAGCAACTCAATCCGAGGACAAGAAAGGGGATGTCTCATTGCTTAACCCACTAGGCAGGCAGGAAAACACGAATTATTTGGAAAGAGAGAGAGAGTTATAACCGCCTCCCTGGACCTGAAGTTTACCCTTTTGTACTCTGAAAACAGGAGGATCCAGACTTTGGAAATAGAAGCATAGTCAAGACTCTGACCCATGGCTCTGACTCTCAGTGTCGGGTTCCATTGCAGGGTAATTTCAGCCAGAGCCGGTGACTTGGAGGCAGATGGTGTGGCTGAGACTCCAACAGTGGGGACAGCCGGGGCCGGGGCTGGTCTCAGCCACATGGAGTCCAGGATGCAGGCAAGAGGGCCAGCTAGAGCTGCCCATATGGAGAGCGAGTGAGAGAACCCAAAGGAGACAGAAGGTCGAGGGCTGTGATGAGGACATGACCTGTTGGAAAGCAGTGAGGGTTCAGAGTCCCTCAACACTCAAGGGCAAGGCGTGAGGGACCACTGGGACCCCAAAGGAGTGGCAGTGGGAGGTAAGCAGGGCAGGAGCACAAATAATTGTGTTAAAAACATATACAGAACTACTAACCCAATAGAAGCATGGACAAAAGCCACGAATAGGCATTTCACCAATGAGGAAACGCCTACAGCCAAGAAGCACACACAGAGATGCCCGGCCTTGTTAATCAGGGAAACGTAAACCAAGGCGGCAAAACAGAAGAGTTTTTCATCCATTTCATGACGAAAATGAAGAATCTGACAATGCCAAGGCCTGGAGAGGCTGTGAATCAGAGGCCTCTTAAACACAGCCGGGGAGAGTGAAACCAGTGTAACAACTCGGGAAAACCATCTGGCTTTTCCTTATGAGCTTGGACATTCACGTGCCTCACAGCTCAGGAAATCGCACCTGGGTATATACACAAGACAAAGCCCTGCACCTCTACCCCAGGAAACAAGTGCCAGAGGGTCCCCTAGGCTGTTTGTGACAGCAGCCATGACCCTGATGCCCGCCAGCAGAAGATGGAACAGGGTGATGGAATATTATACAGCAGTGAACATGAATCAACTCCAGCTAAACAAGCAAACCCCAAAAAGTGTGGGAATCTTCATGACATAACGTGGAGTGAAAAAGATCAAGTCCAGGAGGCTATATATGTGATGGCTAATTTATGTGCCAACTTGGCCAGGGCACAGTACCCGATATTTGCTCAAATACCGGTCTAAATGCTGTGATGGCATTATTTAGGTGAGATTAACGTTTAAATCAGTCAACTTTGAATAAAGCAGATTACCATCCATAATGTGGGTGGGCCTCATCCAATCAGTTGAAGGCCTTAAGAAAAAAGACTGGATTCTCTTGAGGAAGGGGGAATTCTGCCTCCAGATGACCTCTGGACTCAAGTTCTTCCCTGGCTCTCCAGCCCGCTGCCTGCCCTACAGATTTCAGACTTGCTGGCCTCACGGTAGCGTGAGCCAATTCCTTAAAATCTCTCTCTCTCTCTCCATGTATATATATAACTGGCCCTTGAACAACATGGATCCACTTACACACAGATTTTTGTCAATAGTAAATACTAGAGTACTACACTGTCTGATTTGTTGAACCCGCGGATACAGAGGGCAGATTAAATTATACTTGGATTTTCAACTATGGGGAGGCTTGGCACCCCTAACCCCCTTGTTTTTAGGGATATATATATCCTTTTGGTTCTGTTTATCTTGAGAACCTTGACTTATACAACTTACAGTATAATTCCCTTTTTATAAAGTTAAAAAAATAAACAATGTATTTTTTATACTTTAGGATTTCAGTCACCTCTGAGAGGTGGGGGGATAAACCCTGGGAGGAATACATAGGGTAGATTTCAATTATTGTCAGTGTTCTAATTCTTGAGTTTTATTACAATATTATTATTGAATGAATTGATGAATGAATGATAAAAGAGAGCTGTGACGCATGGACTAATAATAAAAATACATGGTAACCAAAGATTTTGATCAATCTAATTTTGTGCATAAAATAAAAACTTAATGTCAGGACTTCCCTGGCGGTCCAGTGGTTAAGACTCCACACTTCGAATGCAGGGGGCACAGGTTCAATCCCTGGTCAGGGAACTAGATTCCCACATGCCGTGTGGTATGGCCAATAAAAACAAAAACAAAAACTTAATGTCAGACATCAGTATGCATAATATGAATATATGTATATACACACACCTATGTGTAAGTTCGCATTTAAAATTTTGTATAGGAAACGCTCGAAAGGACAGACACTGATATCTTCGGGTAGTGGTGGCTCTTCATCAGGGAAGAGCTGATGCTGCCATCTCTGAATCATTTACATTCCTACTTCTGCTTTTCTGTATTTTCCAAATTTTCTACAATAAAGACATTTTTTAAAAGAACACATTTTCTAGGGCTTCCCTGGTGGCGCAGTGGTTGAGAGTCCGCCTGCCGATGCAGGGGACACGGGTTCGTGCCCCGGTCCGGGAGGATCCCACATGCCGCAGAGCGGCTGGGCCCATGAGCCATGGCCGCTGGGCCTGCGCATCTGGAGCCTGTGCTCTGCAGCAGGAGAGGCCACAACAGTGAGAGGCCTGCGTACCGCAAAAAAAAAAGAACACATTTTCTAATAGGAGGGAAAACACAGTAACATCACCAGGATGCCCAGTTGTAACTCAATTGTAATTGCTCACTGTGTGCTATTTTCATGATTTACCGAGTGATCAAAGACACGGAGAGTCGACGATGCATACTTCCTTTCAACTTAATTCCATTAGATATTTACTGAGTATTCACTGTAAAGGAGACACAAAGATAAGACACAGTCCCTGCCCTTAAGGAGTTTGCAGACCAGCAGTAAAATAAGCCTTGGGAAATAACTGACCACAGGGCAGAGCATGTAGGAGCTGTGAGAATACCCCGCGAGCTGTGTGTTTCAGCCTAGCGAGGACTCCCTGCTGCCCAGAAAGGCTTCGAAAACCTTCACGTAGATTCTAAATGGGCAAGCGACCAGTCCCAGAGGACTGCATGCTGAAGTAGGCAGTGAATCTGAAAAGGGTACAATGGGACAAGGAGGGCCAACACAATTTATTTTGGATGATTTTTAAAACATTTTGACAACTTGAAGATGTATTTTTAACTTTGGGGGACATAATTTCAGACTTACAGAAAAGTTGCAAGGCTAGCACAAAGAACTCCTGTACACCCTTCACCGATCCTCCAACTGCTAAAGTTTTCCCACATCTGCTTTGTTGCTCTCTGTACAGGTGCGTCTTTTTCGGAATCCTTTGAGTGTAAATTGCAGCCATGATGTCTGTTTTAATTCTAAATATTTCAGGGTGTATTTCCTAAAAACAAGGATAACCTCTTACACAACCACAAGTACAATTATCAAAATCAGGAAATTAACACCACATTATTTTCTGACCTACAGACCTTATTCAGATCTCACCAATAATGTTCTTTATGGCGAAGAAATCGCATGGTCGTCACATCTCTTCCTTCTCCTTTAATCTGAAGCGGTTCTGCAGTCTTCGTCTTTCATGGCATTGGCATTCTTGAAGTTAGTTTGTTGTCTGTGATTCTGTGGATGTTCCTTCAGTGTAGGTTTGTCGGCTGTTTCCTCAACACTAGATGCAGGTTCTGCATTTTTGGTAGGAATACTGCAGAGGTGACATGTGTCCCTCTCTGTGATCATATGACACCTGAGGTCGATTTGTCCCATTCCTGGTGATGTTACCCGCGATCACTCGGCTTAGGGTGGTGGCTGCCAGGTTTCTCCGCTGCAGAGTCACTGTTTTTCTTTTTGTAATTAACACGTACTTACAGTGAGATTCTTTGAGACTAGGTCAATATTCAGTTTACCCAGCAAATTTTCACCCACTGTTTTTAATATCCATTGATGATTCTTGCCGGAATCAATTATTACTGTGATAATTGCTATTGATGCTTGTCAGATTCCACCATTTCTTCTACACTTGTCACTTTGCTTTCTACTGAAAAGAAGAGCTTTTCTTGGGAATTCCCTGGTGGCGCCACGGTTAAGACTGCACGCTTCCAATGCAGGGGGCCTGGGTTTGATCCCTGGTCAGGGAACTAGATCCCGCATGCATGCTGCAACTAAGAGTTTGCATGCCACAACTAAGGAGCCCACCAGCAGCAACGAAGACCCAGCGCAATGAAATAAAAAAAGATAAATATTAAAGAAAAAGAAGAGCTTTCCTTTCCCTCAATTACTCATTTATATCAGCATGTATACATGGAACCTTATTTTCTTCAGTGGCTTATAGTCTGTTACTATCATTCTTTATTTGATGCTTAAATTGTCTCAGATTTGGCCAACAGGGGTGTTCTTTTGACATGTCCCCCTTATTTTTTGAGCATTTACTTACTTTCTGACACAAGATATTCCAGGCTCAGCTTGTGCTTTCTGTCCTCCAGCCCTGAAACCAGCCATTTCTCCAAGGAGCTCTGGTTCCTTTTAGTAGTGAATGGTATTAAGAAACCAAGGTCTGGGTGCTAGGTGTGCTCATTGCTACTGGGGTGTCATTGCTTCTAGGAAATGTATGTGTATAAATACATACACCCATACCTATATGTCTGAGTGTGTGTATATATTTCTGCATCTATATGTGCGTGTATGTGTGTGTTTCTGTGTTTATTTGCCTGTGTGTGTGTGCGTGTACACACACACAAGTCTGTGTAATGAAACCACCAGCTCATGTTGATACCTCCAATTCTAATCCAGTCCCATAGGGCTTGTTCTCATCTTCCCCAGACCATGTTCCTAACTTGTACCAGGTAAAGGTTCTTTAAAAGCTGCAGATTCAGTTCAGGTCATCATCATTACCACTGGCCTCAGAAACCTTCATCTCCTGACCATATGGCCTTGCTTGTGCTCAGCGTGGACTTGGGCATCACCAGTCTTTGTCTAATTGGACAAAGGGCAGACGGAGGAACCCAGCAGGGCCCGGTTCAGAGCCAGACAGCCTTCTGGAAGGCTGGACAGGGGAGCTGAAACAGAACCCCTAGGAGGAGGCGGGAGACAGAACACTGGGATTTTCTGGACGAAATAAGAAGCAGAACAGATGGCTGTTGTCCAGCTCCATGGAAAGACCACAAGTGACCTAAAGGCGCTTGGAAAGGGCAAACCTGTTCACCACGGCAGCTGGGAGGAGAGGCCTGACTAGAGGCTTTGTGGGCACAGCTGGCTCTGACTGAGCCGCCAGGGCAGCTGGGAGGAGGCCCCTCACACCCCCCTGTCACTGAGGAGAGACCATGGGGATGGAGGCCAGCGCCCTGCTGTTTAAGACGTGAGTGGGTTCAAACACTAGTGACCTGAGTTACAGCCTCCTCAGGCCTGCTTATCCATTATCAGCTGATACATTTTCCGACTGTCCTATTTCTAGGGGTCCCGTTCCTTTTAAGATTGTTGTGTTGGGGCTTCAACTCTCTTGTCCAACAAATGTGCCTCCCAAAGAAAGACAGAAGTCCTCCTGGGTTTTGTGTTCATGTTCTCTCTACTCAACACTGGGTCTTTGCAGCATGGAGTCTGAGGGAAACGTCCACAGGAAGCTCAGCCACACCCATGAATCACACCTACGGGCAATGCTGTCTGGGGCTCTCGCGTGCCACCTGCACCCACCGAGTGGTCTGCACACATTTCACAGCTGGGAAACGGGAGTGAAGCAGTGGAGGCCTGGAATGTTCCAAGGAACACGTACCCCTTCCAGGGAATCGGGGGCCATGTGGGAGGTGGCGAATGTGGGGTACAGAGGGCTTGATGGGTGTGCTTAAAGCCGCCTCCAGCCTCTGGGAGTGTCCCAAGCATTTTATGTTTTAAGGCCAAGAGGAGCTATGAATTATGGCGGGGGGCAGAGAGGTGGGGCTACTGAGTTAAGTCCCAAGGCTGAGAAACTGTGCCCCCTGGACCCCAACACCAATGCAAGGAATTGATTTTCTACCTCTTGGAAGACAAAAATCCCTAGAATAAACAGCAGGTGCAGGCCTTCTGCCCAGGCCAGATGAGGCAATCTCTTTAGATGGTGCAAGAAGAACACACTTGCTTCCAGCAAACCCAAGAAAATGTCACTGGAGGCTTCAACGCACGCCAGCTGGATACTGGCCCCCAGCACGTCAAGCTGAGATGCATCTGCAGGGCTGGGTTCCCGGCCCGGGAATCCCAGTGCCAGTGCCCTCGGGGATGGCACCCCTCAATACCAGTTTCTCCTAAGCCACCAGACTGCCTTTCTCTCTTAAGTCCAGTTTCCTTCTGGATGGGAAAGGACGGAGCAGGCGAGGGGGTCATGCAGCTTCCGAGCAGCGCGTGGCAGGAAGGCTTGAGGGCAGTTTCCACTGCAGGTTTGGTCACGAACACACTTTGACTCCCCACCCCCACCGAGTCTCGCCTGCCACTCCGGCCTTCCTTGCTGACTCTGGAACCTTCTACCACCTCGTCTTCCCCCCTGCTCTGGCACCAAGGCTCATCTGGGTGGCGGGCAGCATTTCGCTTGCCGTGGGGCGTTGAGCTAGCCAGGGCGGGGCGGGTTTTCAGACTGAAGTCAGGAAGTTTCTCCGGATCCAAAGTGAGAGACAGTCTACAGAATAATGCCCCTTCCCCCCTCGGGTACGTCAACTCTGGGAAAGACACAGACAGGTTGAAGGAGAAGCGGCTCCAGAGTAAAGCAAAGAAGGATGAGGGCCCACTGGACGCAACGGGAACTTCTGTTGCTACAAAGGACATAATTGGGACATTTGGCAAAATCTAACTCAACTCTGTCCATTAGAGAAGAGTATCAGATCTCTGTTAATTGCTCGATTTTGATCACTGTGCTCTGGTTAGGCAAGAGAATGCCCTTGTTTTGGGAAAAAGATGCTGAAGGGTAAAGGCGCATCATGTCTGCAACTTATTCTCAAATGGTTCAGGAGGAAGAAGAACTACACAGAGAGATGATGAAGCAAATATGGTAAAATATTAACATTTGGGGGATCTGGGTGAGCAGGATTATTCTTCAATTGTTCTGAGCTTCAATTTTAAGCTTAATAGGAAAAATAACAGGAAAACAAAGGTGCGCCCTACAATGTCTGACCGCTTCCTCCTTCTCCTGGCCTGAAACCAGAAGGCTCTGGCCATCTGAGGACACTGGCCCCTGTCCCCCACTGCCTCAGGGGTCTCCCCAGCCCTGGCAAGGCCTGCTCCCATCTGCTGCCTCCCGCCCAGCCTCCAAGCTGTTCTAAGTGACTCGAGAAAGTGTGCTTCTTCCTGGCCTTAGCGGGATCCTGGGTTATTCAGGGACTCTCATCCCGTGCAAGCTTCCCAAGTCTTCATGGCCTCCTTCTCAGCACGTGGCCTCACTCTTGGGCCCTGGAGCAGACGTAGGAATGGCTCCAACGGCTCTCCTCTCCACCAGAACCTCCTGTGCCCCTCCTCCACTCTCCCTGGTATCGCAAGCCAAAGGATGCCTTCTCGCCTTCCAGCGCCAGCCCCAACTCCCCCCCACCCCGTACCCATCTCCAGGACCTCACTCAACAACCAGTCCCCCTTAAAGCTCCCCCAGCCTCGGAGCTGGCTCAGGTATCTCTGAACAAGGCAGCTTCGTGCTTCTCTGTGCCAGTTACCAGCCCCTCTGTCACCGGGGCAGCCCCTCAACCCATACTCCTGCCCTCATTCAAACTATGACAAATGGCTTCCATGCTCCCCCCAAGGTGGCAGCGTCAAAGACAGAATTCAGAATTGGAGATCTGAGCTGCAGCCTCTGCTCCACCCCTTAAGAGCTGTGCGATTCTAGGCACGTTTCCAGGACGGTGGGAAGTGTTTGTGTAGGTTCCCTATGAACTGTGACACCCGACCCCTGGCCTCACTCCCTCCCCACTTGTTCACCTGTCCCTGTTTTCTCTATGCAGCCTCCTGGGAGCTGCTGTCAAGTCCACGCTGTCTGCTGGCGGCTCCCAAACCTGCGTCTCCGCTGAGGCCCCTCTTCTGGACTCCACTTCTCTGGGTCCCACAGCTGCTTAGACACCCCTCCTCCGGCACCCAGCTGGTTCCTCAAACTTAAGATTCACACTCACTCGTGCTGGATTTTCCAAAAGGCAGTCACAGCAAGTGCTTAAGGCCACCAAGAAGTAATAAATTTCCGGGGGAAGAATCTGATATTCCCAAAATGCATCAGAGCAGCTCTTCCTGTTGGGTACTGTTTACTGTGAATTATGGAGGGGAAGAGCACCTAAGGTTTGCAGCATCTGGATCTCTGAAGTCTCACATCAGTGCCCCTGTCATCTCCAACAACGGCCTCGGCTCTAGTCACTCAGAGCACACACTCTGAAACCACTCTTCACTCCTCTCTCACATCCCCACATCCGGTTTTTAATGTTTTATTTTTTTTAATATTTATTTATTTGGCTGCACGGGCTCTTAGCTGTGGCATGCAGGATCTAGCTCCCTGACCAGGGATCGAACCTGGGCCCCTCCATGGGGAGCACGGAGTCTTAACCACTGGACCACCAGGGAAGTCCCTCCACGTTCGGTTTTTAAATCTGGACCCTTCTCATGCCCCAAAAAGCCCCACTGGCTCCTTGCCGCTCCACCAGCTGCGTCCAGTCCCCTCTGGCTTGGGTGGGCAATGTGGTCTTTGCCTCCCAACCAAGCCCACCCATGCTGTCCTCTGCCGTGGTCACCTCATCCAAGCACAGAGGGGAGGCATCACGCTCCTGTTCACACGGCTCCAGGGGCTCGCCCTCGACTCCAGCCCAGTCCCCTGCCCCCAAATGAAGGTCTCCCCGCCGGGCCCAGGTTTAGCTGCCTCCCACTCTTTTGTTCACCACCCCCTCCTCACACACCCTGGGCTCCAGCCAAATTAGACTTCTCGCCATCTGGGAACACATGTTCCCTCTGCCCAAAATAACCTACATTCATCTCCACCTGTCGAGATCTGTCCTTGAAGGGTTATTCAATAAATAGTACTGGGACAATTGGTCACTGGGAGGAAATTTTTTAGATTCCTTACCTCATACTATGCACCAAAATGTATTCTAGATAAACTAGACTTAAACATAAAATATCCAGTATTGTATATTCAATAGAAATATATGATATAATCACATGTATTAAAAAAATTGAACTGTAAAAAGTCTGAAAAAGTATGGTTGTCGAATAGATTAAAAGGGAGAAGATGCTCAGCTTAAAAGCCAAGAATGAAATTTCAAAGGAAACAAAGCAATAGATTTAACTCATTAAATAGAACCAGACTCATGAAAACCAAACTGATAAGAAATGAACAGAGGGGGGGACTTTCCTGGTGGCGAGATGGTTAAGAATCCACCTGCCAAGCAGGGGACATGGGTTCGAGCCCTGGTCCGGGAAGATCCCACATGCCAAGGAGCAAATAAGCCCATGCGCCACGACTACTGAACCTGAGCTCTAGAGCCCGCGAGCCACAACTAATGAGCCCACCTGCCACAACTACTGAAGCCCACGCGTCTAGAGCCCTGCTCTGCAACAAGAGAAGCCACTGCAATGAGAAGCCTGAGCACCACAACGAAGAGTAGCCCCTGCTCGCTGCAACCAGAGAAAGCCTATGCGCAGCAACGAAGACCCAATGCAGCCAAAAGTAAATAAATAAAATACATAAATTAAAAAAAAAGGCTCAAAAAAAACATTAAAAAAAAAAAAAAGGCTCACAAAGGAATGGATAGGCAGGCTTATTCAAAAAAAAAAAAAGAAATGAACAGAAGGGTAGAGAGTCCTTCCCATGAACTGACTGTTGGCGTCCCCTATGCAGGGAAGTGGTCTGGTTAGCAAGAAATTAGAGAAGGAGCTTCATGGACACCTTTTATGAAGGCCAAGTGATGCCTGACATCACATTCCTTCCCTAGGGATTTGAAATGTCCAAATCCTCTCCAGGATTGAAATGGTCAAGACCCAGATTTGATGTTTTCCCCTGGACTCTCCTGTGTTTGGTTGATAGCTATTATATAATTTTGTTTGATTGGGTCTTTTTTATAAAACAGGAGAAAGGGTGATTAAATACTTGGGGAGGGACTTCACTGGCGGTCCAGTGGTTAGGACTCTGGGCTTCCACTTCAGGGGGCCCGGGATCGATCCCTGCACCGTGGCCAAACCACGGCCAAAAATACCCGCCCCCCCCAAAAAAAAAACCTCGGGGCATGCTTTTTCTGTGCCAGTTTATGTGCATTATGTCATTTAATTCTTACAGCAGCCCTACAAAATAGGTACTATTATTCCCTTTTTAAAAATGAGGCAACTAAGAGATTAACTGAAGTGCTCAAGACTTCACAGCTAGTATGGGATTCAGATCCAGGCAGAGTGACTCTCAGCACACACCTCCTCCCACCGAAAGACATACTTTTTTACTTTTAAAATCCATTCCTGTTTCTTCAATGTAACACATGAAACACGTATTCTTCCTGTCAGTCCCTGTACATAGGTGTTTGCTAAAAGTTAACTCCTTTCCTAAGCGCTCCATCCCCACTACCACTGCTTAGTTTAGGCCATCATTTTTTCTTATGCTGCTGTGACGGTGACGATGTTATCATGCATGTTCCAGGCACTACGTACGGTATTTCACGAACTAAAAATAAGAGTGCACATTTATTGAGCACTCACTATAACTCAGGTATTACGCTAAATATCACTCACGGCTTATCATCCAGCAATCCTATAAGGTTAGTTTTGTTTTGAGTACAGATGACCCCATATCCTCCCTCCTTTAATTCCTCCCTGCTTATAAAAATAATAACTGTATCATTTCCCTAGAATAAACCGCACTTATTTAAAGCGTACATTTCAGTGAGTTTTGACATACTTGTGAAACCACCACCACAAACTGGACGCAGACTGTTCCTGCGCTCATAAACTTCCCGAGCTCCTTCCCAGCTTAGCCCGCGCTGACCCCGGGCCCCCGCGGGGCCCGTGACGTCACTGCCCTGCGCCCCGCCGCCGCTGTGCGCGGCGCTTCCGGCAGCGAGGACGTGGGGGGCGGGGCTGGGTGGTGTCACGGAGGCGTGCGCCGGAAGCGGGCCCGGCGGAAGTGGCGGGGCGGGGCGCGGGGGCGATGGGGGGGTGGCGGCGGCGGCCGGCGATGAGCAGCGGGAGTGCGTGAGCGGGCCGGCGGGCGAGGCTGGGGGGCCCCGGAGAACGAGCCGCAGGGCGGAGGGCGGGGGCGCGAGCGCGGCGGGCGGCGGGCGGCGGCCTGGGCGCGGCGGCGGCCGAGAAGATGGCGGACGGCGACAGCGGCAGCGAGCGCGGCGGCGGTGGCGGGCCCGGCGGCTTCCAGCCCGCGTCCCGCGGCGGCGGCGAGCAGGAGACGCAGGAGCTGGCCTCGAAGCGGCTGGACATCCAGAACAAACGCTTCTACCTGGACGTGAAGCAGAACGCCAAGGGCCGCTTCCTCAAGATCGCCGAGGTGGGCGCGGGCGGCTCCAAGAGCCGCCTCACGCTGTCCATGGCGGTGGCCGCCGAGTTCCGCGACTACCTGGGCGACTTCATCGAACACTACGCGCAGCTGGGCCCCAGCAGCCCCGAGCAGGTGGCAGCGGCAGCGGGCGCCGAGGAGGGCGGTGGGCCGCGGCGCGCGCTCAAGAGCGAGTTTCTGGTGCGCGAGAACCGCAAGTACTATCTGGACCTCAAGGAGAACCAGCGCGGCCGCTTCCTGCGCATCCGCCAGACGGTCAACCGCGGCGGCGGCGGCCCGGGGCCCGGCGGCCTGCAGAGCGGCCAGACCATCGCGTTGCCCGCGCAGGGCCTCATCGAGTTCCGCGACGCGCTGGCCAAGCTCATCGACGACTACGGCGGCGAGGACGACGAGCTGGCTGGGGGCCCGGGCGGCGGTGCCGGGGGCCCCGGGGGTGGCCTGTACGGGGAGCTCCCGGAAGGCACCTCCATCACGGTGGACTCTAAGCGTTTCTTCTTCGACGTGGGCTGCAACAAGTACGGAGTGTTCCTGCGCGTGAGCGAGGTGAAGCCGTCCTACCGCAACGCCATTACCGTCCCCTTCAAGGCCTGGGGCAAGTTCGGGGGCGCCTTTTGCCGGTATGCGGATGAGATGAAAGAGATCCAGGAGCGGCAGAGGGATAAGCTTTATGAGCGACGCGGCGGGGACGAGTCAGAGGGAGAGGAGGTGGATGAGGATTGAAACGCCTAGCTTCCCCTACGGGCCTCCCCACCCCCCCACTAGAGAGCCCCCCTTCCTGTTCATCCCAGTGAGCTAGTGGAGGGGGAGCAAGGGAGGCCCCAGAAGGAGAAGACAAAATTTAAAATAATATAGTTAATTAAGAGAAATAACCATAAGAGAGAACAGTCACGGACAATTAGAGAAAAGCAGTAAAGTTCCAAGGAATTGACAGCAACCTACAAAGAGAGGACAACAGCGCCTCCTCACCTGAGCAAAAGTCTCAACTTCTGTTGCTTCCCAGCTGAGGTTCCTAAATCCATCAGGATAATCCTGGGTGGGGTAGATCCTGGCACATTGGCCAAGGAACACCTCTTGAGTAACCCAGACCCACTGATGACAGCTGAATTTGTATTATACCTGGGGTAACCTGGTCTTAAGATAGTGTCTTATCCCTTCACCTCCATTGAAATCAGCGTTTTGGATCTAAATCTTCATGGAATTCTTGTGAAGAGAGAGGCATTTGCAGTTACCCAGTTCTGAGGGTACAAGTTTTATGAAAAGGAATGCAACTTTAAGTAATCATAGACAGGGCAAAATAAGAATTCAGGAAGCCACCAGGGAATACAGAAACAAATCGGATCCATTTTTTTTTTAATGGTTTTGCATGGAACCTGGAACAAGGTCCATGTCTTGTCTTTGCAGAATTATTTTCCGGGATGCAGATGGATTCAGATGTCAGTCCTTGAACTAGAATCCGTTATTATAATATTTTGGAAGTTGGCAAAATTTTTTCAAAGATAAAAGCAGTTTTACATTGGGGGTTGCTGAGGTAGGCACAAGCAGAAATCGGGCATAAAGCACAAGGAAAACTGTTTGAGTGGATTGGTTGCTGCTCACTAAAGTTCTTCCCCGATCTCCAAATATGGAGGTCATGTCTTAGATATGAATGAGAGCCAGATCCCCGTGGCTCCAGCGTGTGAGCCAGTGAATTATGGCTAATTCGGCAGTTTCAGCCACTGGTTGGCTGGATTTTAAACCGTAAAACTTGAAGATATCTACAAAAGGAACAGTGGCTACAAGCCTGAGCTTTAATGGAATATAAGTCCTCACAGAAAAGTTCGAAATAACCAAAACTGAAGTCTTCATCTACCTTCAGTTTAATCTGTGGATTTGTTTAAACACTAAAGATCCTCAGGTCCAGAATTCCAGCAACATTTATTCTTTTAAAATAAATTTTTAAGAACTTGATCCATTGTATCAGTACCTCACAATCAAGTTGGCAAACGATGGATGAGTGATTCAAGCAGCGTGCCCTTTGGAAGCTGAAATCCATCTGAATGGAGCTGAAGTGAACGTGAATATGCTGACTATATCCTGGAAGCATTTTTATACCATCTTGAAATTTCAACAAACTGCTTTTTGCCAGTTTATCCAGCTGTCTTTCAAGAATAAAAGTTGGGGTTTTCAAGGATCGCCTCTTCTATATTTTAAATGGATTTTCAGTATGATCTTTACTAATCAAGTTAATCCCACCCCATCAAAAGGTATTCCTAGAAGTGTCAGAACCTAGGTAACTGAATTGAATGGGAGCTAATGTTCTTTCCAAAGTTTTCAGGTATACTTTGTGCAACACCTTCTCAACCAGGAGGCAAGTAACCCCACTTCCACAATCTTAGTATTTTTTTTTTAACTGCATGCCTGCCCTTTATTTGAGCTGCCTTTTAATTTATTGCATACCCTTTTTATTATCTTATTTTGGTATTCAATCTATACAATCTTTTTGTATTTATTGGGAAATGAGTAATATACAAAAAGGTCGTTTTCATGAATTAGTGGCTGAGAGGGAGGGAATAATTGTGTATATAAAATTAGGCTTTTTTAAAAATTAGATTTGATTCAGAATATCTCATCTTAGATTTTTAAAAAATAGTGGAAGAGCCACAAACATTGGTGCCCTTTTCAGACTATTTCTCTACTCTCATCATCCACAGTAGACTTTTTAAACAGATTTTTTTTAAAGCATTTCTTTTTTTAAAAAATTTTTCTCCGTTGCAAAGAATGTTTCCTAAATTGTATGGGAGCAATAGTATTTTTGATGTTTTAATGACATCTGTATACTTGTACTGTATTTTGTACTACAAGGCAGCTGTTTTCAATGATGTCCTGCTGTATTTACCTATGTGTTTTGAGTGTTTATTTCTTTGCTGCGGAGAACAAATCCCTAAATAGTTTTAGTAAAGGAGCTGAGAAGCTAAGCATTATTAGGTTTGCAGAAACTGTTTAAGTTTCAAACTCTGAGGCAGCAATGAAAATTAAGGTTGCAGCTCTTAGTTGATAGCTGTAACTTTCATTTTCAAAACATGTATAATTCCTATAGAGACCAACTTGTTTTCCTGCTTCAGTGGTGGTTCTGTTGCTCAGCTGCTGTGAGCCAGTTCAGTTTTGCAAAGGTGCAGTACCTCTCCTTTCTAAGGGGTTGGTTTATTCTTTTTCTTTTCTTTTTGTTTGGCTGAATTGCAGTAACTAGCCTTGCCCTTTCTACTCTGTAGAAATGACAGGGTCTTCACAATCCTTCACCAGTGGCTACTAAGCTATAATTAGCTGAACAGAAAGAATGTGGAAGTGGTCTGAGGCATATAGAGTATATGCCAAGAACACTACCATATATGGCATCAGCTTTGGTTACCAGAGAAATTTTCTTAGTCATTAGACCGTATAACAGTAGTATATCATATGTAAATCTTTAGATATCAATTTGAGAATCCTCCAAAAAAAGGAGCAAAGAATGCATAAGCTATGTGTTGGAAAAAGTAATTTATATTAAAATTTTGACCTGCCTATGTAAGATTAAGTGGTAAACGTCATAGTGGTGGGTTTTTAAGTCTTAACCAATCTCAAAGGTTTGTTTCTCCTGCTGGGGGTGGTTCACGGCCTCTTCTCACTGCAGGAAGATTACAGGAGGATGTGGATTAATTGTAGCATTCACTGATCCTCATTCCAGTACTAGGGACAATAGAAATCTGCAATGCATAGAGACTACACTTGGTGTGTGGTTTGTTAAACAAGGTGATAGTAACAGGCTAGCTTTCAGAACTCATTCAAAGTATTGCTTATTAAAGGAAATGATCTTTGTTAATTCCAGTCAGAAAATGGCATTGTACAGACTATGGGAAACCAATTTTTTTGTTTTGTCTTTCAACCACTATTATGAACAGTGATTTAGGGCTGTTTTTCAGCTTTGGCAAACATCCCAGCTAATCGCATGTTCAAAACAGTCATATTCTTGAGAAGTAGGGAACTAAAATTCCTTTTCAGATAATTGGTAGAATGTTTGTTTCTCAAACTACTGCAGTTACAGACATGAGAAATCAAACTTCAGGAACAGAATCAAAAGAGCAAAAACCTGTGTCAAGATACTCCTCTTCCCTTCTGGTTTCTGTTGTCCCTACCTATCATTCAAGTAGAATGGCAGTTCTAGCCAGCAAAGAACATTTTCAGTGCATATGTAAATCTGTATGGCACCAAAAAATCAAAGTGAAAACCAAACCAAAAACCCAGACACCCTATGTTACTATGGGAGGCATGTAGGTGGTGTAAATGACTGTAGCTGTGATGCACACATGGCTACTTGTCAAGTCACTTTCCATAATTATTTACTGCAAAATGATTGAGAGGCTTTGGTCCAGGCAGCCTATTAACCTACTACTTCCTTTGTTACCTTTCAATCACTTTGCAATAAATTGCAGGTCTTTTAAGAGATTCAAGCTTCAGTTTTCTCAAAAAACAAAACAATTTTCCTGGCTTATCTGAAAATGCAGGGTTGTGGGCAAAAGAGGCTGGTTATAATAATGCCCTCATATTGAGTGGTCTGTAAATGGCTGCACACTTCAGGCACTATAGTTGCTGAGGATGCTTTGTTAAATATGACCTTGACTGGCTTTACAGGGGGTAGAATGTGCTCTACACAAGGTATTAAAAGGTAACTGTTCATTTGTGTCTACCTTGCTCTTGAGGTGGATGAAATTAAGAAGCTTGAGTGTGTAAGCCATGCACATAGGTATTCTTCACTGTAAATTTTGTTTTCATTTTTAACCCAATTATGGTACTTTGTCCAATGCACAACTGATCTCTCAGTAGATATTCATTTGAAAATAGTGTGGCCTTGATCGGCGAGAAGGGGAAGGAAACAAGTGACTTTTTGCTTATGTAAAATGACTCGTTTGCCGAGAGTCATTCTGCAGCACTCTTAGTGTCTAATGCGTTTGTGATCGGTCCCCTTGTTGATTGGGGAAAGTTAATGTTTTTCACCCTGGAGTTATTCAATTGAGTTGTCTTCTGTTTTTAGGAAGTATCAGAATTGCTGTGATAAAAAAGTTGACTGCTTTGATGTCCAATCTCAGGTTTTAGAATATATATAGTGGTGTAAAATTCCACTGTTAACTCTTAAAACAATTTTAATTTAGTACACCCTAAACGTCACCTGCATAAGGCCTGTTCAGAGAGCAGAGCCTCCCATCTTTTTGCTCCTTTTCCACTTTGTACTTCACTTGAGAAAGTGTCGCGTGATTTTACATTGTATATTTCCATTTTAACCCTGACATATTTCTCAAAGATAAAGCACTTTTTGATCATGAAATACATGGAATCTTTGTGTGATATGGATCATGGTTTCTCAGGCTCCCCTAGGTAATTTGCTTATGAATATCATTCTAACTGTGTAAGAAGAGTGGAAATCTTTGCTAATGTTAGAAAGTTTGTATTATTGATCTAGAATGCATTTTGCTAGCTTCCAATGGATGGGAGAGTAAATAATGCTGCATTCACAATATAATAAGTTACTTTCCCTTGAGCCTTAAGGTAACTTTTTTTTCTGTCAATAACAGCACTGAAGTTATAGTAAATGAATGAGATTACCAGTTTTCAGGGTTGGTTTTAGAGTACTGTAAATCAATTAGCTGTCTTCCTAAACAGTTACTATTCCCATTGAATAAACTGGATAATGGGTGTCTGGGTGGGATGGGGTGGGGTGGGGGGGGATTGTTTGTAGAAAAGAAAAAAAGAAAAAAAAAAATGCATTTACCTAAAGAAAAATATAGACACAGAAGAAAGAAGTACATGACAATGCCTCATTTGAAATTCTAGACAGAAGGTGGAAATGGCAAATTATAACCTCATTTCCCTGTTTTTAATCTAGAAAAGCAAAGTCATTAATTTTCAAGTGTTAGCCCCCAGAAGTTTCAAGAGATAGACTGAACGATGACTTCTCTTGATATATCAGTATCTGTCTGCTATTTAGTTAAAGTTGCTGTTCCCAGCCCTCAGTCTTAAAACGTAGTTTCATTACTGATGAATTTAACAGACGCTTATTACAGTAAATGTGGTCCAATTGTCAGTATGAAAATTAAATTTGGAAAATACTACTGCATCATGAAGACTTATTACTCTAGTAATTTCCAATTGATATCTGTACCCCTGATCTAAGTAAGACCTTTATGAATGTATTTTATATCTCCTAATGAAATAGAGAATATGCCATCAATGTAATCACCTTTATTTGCAATCTTTTACTTTTCGTTTGAAAATCTAACTCACGCCTCTCAGATTAGACATTCCAGTGGGGATAGGTAAAGCCATGTTAAACAATAGCAAATGCCAAGTCGGTAGTGTCACTGCTCAATAGGACTTGTAATAACAAAAGGGCAGAGCTTTATTTGATGCAAAAATGTTATTTTTTTCCATAGGGGATTCTAACAAATGATTTGATGAAAGAGTATGACTGTACTTTTGATTAACGTGGGATTTTGCATCTAGGAACATATTTCATTTTCCCTATGTTATATGTAAAATATCCATTGACATGGATAAGAGAGGGCTCATCGTACCTTTAGTATGATGAAATGTGGGCCCAGAGTATTGAAGAGAAAGCAATAGACCTATTCAAGTTCATTGTCCACTAGCATATTGCAAAAGGAGGAGTTTGTCTTTTTTTCTCTTCCCTATTTCGAAGACATCAATGGGTAAACCTTTCAAGAAAATTGATTTAGATCATCTCTTATTTCTTAAAGGCAAACTCTTATCCCCAGTCTTGCCCTATGTTTCAAGATCAGGCTGGCTCGAAAAATCTTTACACATACTTGGAAATAGGGTGGCAAGTAGTAGATTTCTTCCCTTTTTAAATTCCTTTTGCAGGGACATATAACTGCAGGGAGAGTCCCAAGAAACTTGAAAAACAGGTACGTTTGTATCGTAGGAATTTGCGAATTTCATTTTAAACTGTTCAGATATGAGGCGTTAAACCCTTTTCTCCCAGCCCACATGTCACCTCTGTGTCAAAAGCTCTCTGGATTCCTAGAAGCTAATAGATTGGGAAAAGTCCAGAAACTGATATTAAATCAGTACAGGGCACACTTAAAAAGAGTTTTGCATGTTATGGTAGCAGGCAACTAAATTTGAGTATTTTTCCAATGATTATTAATATTTGAATAATAACTAAAGTTATCAGTGTATTTGGACTTCTTTTTTCTAAAGTTCTAGAATGATTAGTAGGAATTTATTCTTCCTTTTGCACCTTCATGCAGACGTTTTTCCAAGACCATTTTTAGAAGTCTATCCATCTTGATATATATTTCCAGATGACACACTTTCTATAGTAACCTTCACTGCCAGTCATATCTACCAGGGGCTTCCTTAGACTAGATTTTTCTTCACTCCAAAGTTGGGACTGATGTCCTGCCAGTAGAGAATCTATAGAAGTAATTTGAATGAATTAAAACCAAATCCTGATAGCAGGAGACAGAGCTTCCTGATCTAGATTTACAAGTAGAGTTTAGAAGTTACTTTAAAGGGGGTTTTGGAGGATGTCTTCAGTCTCTGTAAATATCCATATGCTTGTGCATTGTAAACCAAGTGTGTACTCCTATGTGTGAATTTGTAGAACTGATTTCTGCTTCAAGAGAAAATGCACCTTTAATTTTATAAGGTCCCCTACACCTGTTACCCTATAAATATTTGTAAATAGAACACTAAAATTTGTAGTGATAGGATCAATTTGGGAATATCTGCTGAGAGACCAAAAAGTTCATTTTTTTAAGTACCTTGGTTAAAGAGTAAAGATTATTCCTCTTATTTTTTAAAAGAAGAATGCACTTTAACAAACACAGAGCTGCATGGGCAATTCAAACAAATCCGTGAAATGCAGTACCCATCCAGTAATCATACTTCCTGGAAACCGTTCAAAGAGTGTAGATGGGCTGTTGATCTCACTGCCTGGAGGTTGAAGCTCAGATTCCGGTCAATTTAGAGATGAGCAGGGCTGCTTCAAAAGAGCAATGTGAATACAACCAGAAGCTTCAGTCAGGTCTGTAAAATGGCGGGTCCCGTATTTACCACTAACTAGCAAAACTGACAGAAAAACTCGTAGAGAAAAAATCCTTACTGCTGGTGTGCACTCCTTACAATAGCAGACTTTTGCAGATGGAGTTTTACAGTCTATATTTAAAAAATTGTATGTTTGTAACAAATAAAGTATGCGAAAAAGTGAATGATAATCTTGTGCTGGTGTCTCTAATTTAAGGGATTACGTGGTGACCAGGAGGGAAATACCACACACCATCTGCTGGGGTTCGTAAATGGGTCTGGAATTGGGTGAGTTCCCACTTGAAATGACTTAAAAGCTGTTGCACGTTTCATCTGAAATACAGCCAGTTCTAGACCCTCTGGGTTCCCAAAACCCTTTTCTAGTTAGTAAGCCATCTATGGAGTAAATCAAAGTTGCACATAGTTTCATACTTTGGTTCATATTCCAGACGGGCCACTTGTTGCTTCCCCTAATTTCTTTCTATTCTACCTGCTTTTAGGCCCTATCATTTCCAAAGGCTCTAAAGAAACTGCTACCCCATGTGTTCACTCACTTATCATAACTGACTGCTTAGAGAGTAGATTAGGCCAGTCTCCTATACCCCAAGCTAAAGGAAAAATAAAAATTTTATGTCCATGCATCCTGGCTGTAGTTCCAAATTTTTTGGTTTCACGAACCCCTTTACGTCCTTAAAATTTACTGAAGACCTTAAAGGAGCTTTTATCTTTCAGGGCTTTAACAATTGATACCTATCTATTAGAAACTGAATTGTTTTCGAGACAAAAACAACATAAGTACGTGTTCCATCTGCTATAGAGCAGTGACCTCGCATCATTTAGCCTCTGGAAAACTTAAAAACTTGTGAGAGAATGAAAGTGAACAAGGCAGCTAACAATGTTGTTAGGAAAGTAGATTAGACTTCTGGACTCCCTAAAAGTCTTGGGCCTCTGGAGGTTTCTGGATCACCCTTTGAGAACCACTGAACTAGACTGGTATGTAAATCATGCTTTTCTGAAGATAAGGGGTGGGGTTGGCAAAGACCTAAGATAGCTTAATCCTTTAGTTCTCCCTATGATCGATCTCTGTATTAGAGGCTCTTACTATAAATTACTCCTATCACCACCCCAGCCCACACACGTATGTAATTTTCCTGTGACTGTCCACTTCTTTGACCTGGCAGTGCTCAGTGCTGGCTGCAGAACCACTTGGAGAGCCTTGAACACTCATGCCCAGGCACCATCCAGACCAACTGGATCAGAATTTGGGGGACATAAACCCAGTGTTTTGTGTGTTCTGTTCTACCTCTTAATTCCTGAGCTCCCCCAAGGGAGTCTAGTCAGTCAGGGATGAGAACCAGTGGCCTGCGGTACGAAGAGAAAGGGATGAAAGGCTGGGAATCTCTGCTAGAGGGAATAAAAGAAACTCAGGATGGCAGAGCATTCCCTGAACATATGGCTTTCACCTTGTGACTCCTGTTGCCCACGTTACCCACACTACCACTTAAACCCCCAAATAACTAATGATGGGAAAAGTTTGCAAATGGAATCATGGAGCATTGTATTGCTAGCCCCCTCACTGGGGAAATCTGGGGCTTTTACTAGCACAGAGAACCCTTGAGTGTGCACTGGAGTCACCTGGAGAGCTGATTACTGAGCCACCTACCCCCACCCACCCACCCACCCTGCCAAGTTTCTGAGTGCGCAGGTCTGGGTGGAACCTGAGAAGCTACATTTCTAACAAGTTCCCAGGTGATGCTGATGCTGCTAGTTGAGGATCACTCTTTGAGACTCGCTGCAGAAATCACAAAAGTTCTGGTAAAAATTACCTCACTTGCCACCAACTGACAGAGGTCAGGAAGCCTTTACCCTGACGCATTAGTTCTGCCATAGCCCCGCTGAATTTTTTAGCTTGCTATGAAGTTGTCACCTAACAAATTTAAGGACTAGATGTAGCCAGGCTATAACCTGGGGAGTTCTATTGGAGGCAGCGCCTCAAGGAATAGGGGTTTTACTTCATAGTTTAGGTATTGTGGATGTTTTAAGCTAGGTACTATCCCCGAATCTGTCATAAACTAATAGCGTGACTGAGCTAGTATCTTTAACACTTAAAAATCCTAAGGTCCTACAACAGTGTCTAGTTTCCCCAGAGAAGCCAAGCCTTTGGTTCTCAAGAAAATGAGAGCCACCTGGTGGTCAGTGATGAAACCTTTGTAAATAACCTTTGTGAGGTCATACGTTTGTACATTCATTCATTCAGTTCATTATTAGGTAGCTACTAATATTAGGTAGCTAATATTAGGTAGCTACTCTATGCCATGTATTATATACTAGGTGTAGAAAATATGGTCCACGGTCCGAGTGGAACTTACAGTTTAGTCCGGAGAAAGAATAGAAAGCTTTTAGGAAGAACTAGAAGGAACTAAGTCACATTGGGCTGAGGTATATTTAGGGTTCAAAAGTCCTGGTTTACGTGACCCTGGGTCTCCAGGAGGCTAGGATGGGTCGCAGCTCAAACTTACTAGACGTATCTCCCTCCTCAGTGAAACACCTCTGTGCAATCTCAAATCCTGAGAAGTCGCTTCCCCAGACCCCAGGGAGGAAGTGGGCCCAGCGTAGGTGGACAGAGGAAGGAAGGAGTAGGAGAATCAGCTCAGAGCCCTGGTCCGTGTTCTCATCGTACAGTCAGGACCTGGGAGGGGCGAGGTCCCGTCGCCGGGGCACGGGCTCCAGGCTCACGGGTAGTGAGCACTAGCACTGGGCTTTGACCAGGTCCAGTAGGTGCTCCTCCTTGCTCGTGCCTCCATCAAGAAGAGATGAAGAGGGGCTTCCCTGGTGGCGCAGTGGTTAAGAATCCACCTGCCGATGCAGGGGACACGGGTTCGAGCCCTGGTCCGGGAAGATCCCACATGCCGCGGAGCAACTAAGCCCACGCATCACAACTACTAAGCCTGTACACCTAGAGCCCGTGCTCCACGACAAGAGAAGCCACGGCAATGAGAAGCCCGCACACGGCAATGAAGAGTAGCCCCCACTCGCCTCAACTCGAGAAAGCTCACGCGCAGCAGCAAAGACCCAACGCAAAAATAAATAAATAAAATTTTTTAAAAATTGTCTAAAAAAAAAAAAAGATGAAGAGGGACTTCCCTGGTGGTCAAGAGGGTAAGACTCCACACTCCCAACGCAGAGCAGCCGGGTTCGATCCCTGGTCGGCGAGCTAGATTCCCGCATGCCGCAACTAAGGAGTCCACATGGCACAACGAAGAGCCCGCGTGCCACAACTAAGACCCGGCACAACCAAAATAAATAAATGTTTTTTTTTTTAAGTGAGAGGTTCCTAATGAGATCGGAGTAAACCAGTCTCCCTCACTAGTAACCAAGCCTCAATCCAGGCAGTCGAGAAATAAAGAATGAGATTTGCAACATCATTCCCGGCCCAGGCCTTTACTCCTCAAAGAGACAGCAGCAGTGAAACCATAAAAGAAGATATTCCCCACTCAAGAGGTAACTTCTCTTCTGTAGTACTCTGGTAGACCTCTCAGTGGGCCCAATAAAGGGCTCCAAACTAGTCAGTGGCAAGAGTGAACACACATCTAAATTGGTTCTCTCATCCGCTATACCACACTGCCACAGAAAGGAGAACACGCCTATGCTAGGAGCCTAAGATGACACATGATGAATCCACAGGTATTCCACCAAGCTCTGCAGAACCTCATGTGATTTCTGCCCGAAGGCAGTCAGATGTGGAAACTGTGGGTCACACTCATTGTTTTCAGGATACGTATCTGAGAACAAAATTTAAAATAGTTCCCCAAGTTAAAAAAGATAAAAGAAAAACATGCCAATTTGATTCATTTGTATCAACGATTAAAAAATAAAATGCTAGTCTTCTATCAGGGCAAACAGCTTAGGATCCCCAATTCAATCGTAAGTACCAACAGCACACCCTCTATCTGTTAAAATCATGTCCTCGCCAGAACACAAATGGTTACACAAGTCACATTGCCGGAGTGGACTGGAACCAGATAGGTACTCAATACGAAATCAGTGACATAAAGCAATGTGGACCTGAAAATAGCTCCTTTTATGTCATTTTGTATTTTCCCTATCCTAGATGTCAAACCAAGAAATAGCCAAGTCAGTAAGAATGAGCAGTGGTCCATTTATTCAACTATAGATCAGGATTCCCATGGGTAGTTTATAGAACAGAGGTTGGGGAGGATGGACTAAAGCTCTCGAGCCCATCGGTACAGGACTGGCCAAGACACAACCATCACACAGGCTTCCCCATCTTCTCAACTTCGAGACTCTTCCAGGAAGCTCTCCCTAGATATCCCACCCTCAAAACTGCCCTGTCCTTGGCCTCATTTATTCACTACCCCTCATAATTGATGGGCATTGTTTTTGGCAGTTATAATCTCCAAACTTTCCTTCATTATAAAAATTAATGCAGGGACTTCCCTCGTGGTCCAGTGGTTAAGACTCTGTGCTCCCAATGCAGGGGGCCTGGGTTCAGTCCCTGGTCAAGGAACTAGATCCCACATGCTGGAACTAAAAAAAAGATCCCACATGCCACAACTACGACCCAGCGCAGTCAAATAAATAAATATTTTTTTAAAAATTAATGCATACTTATTTTAACAAATGTGAACAGAAGAGAATCACTGTAAAGAAATAAAAATGAATGTGCTCTCTTTCTCCAAACCCACTTCTTAAAGGTAACTACTGTTAAATAATTTAGCGTACCTCCTTTTGAAATTTTTTGATAGTTTAAAAAAATCTCAACAGTATTAAATGGCGAATCACATTTATGTATGTATTGATATATACTGAAAAAAATGTATTAACTAAATAGGTTTAATAAGGAGTTCATGTTAGGTACATTGATGGCTGTTTTCCTGTGGTATTTTCTAATGTACATATTTTTAAGCTGTGCCACAAAGCCAACAACTCTTATGCAGAAATTAAATTGAAAAGTAATTTAATTTTCATTATTTTAGGTTCCATTCAATCTGGCACAGGCAAATATACCTTCTCTGGTGGTAAAACAAAGAACTCTCCAGCCTCCAGATTTAGAGAAAATGTCTGTATTCCGTGAGTTCTGATAAATGGAGCATTTGCTGGTTGCATTTCATAGATCTGTTCTACTTTGTGTGTATTTGTCTTTCAGGTAAACAACTTGCATATAAAATTAATAAATCAATAAATGAAGTGATTGCTGAGAATTCTTTCAGCTGGGTACAGGGACCCAGTTACCCTTAGCTTTTGTGTTAAGAAATTATTGTTAATGAATAATTTGTTATAAGACCTACAGTGAGGTATTTTTGTCTGTACATTAAAAAAAATTATACCTACATCTAGCTGCTTCTGACCTTGAAGATTTTGCTCAGAATTCAGAAACCACCCTATGAATATATAGTGTCCTCTATAATGCATAGTTCAGGACAGAAAGGCAGATTCCCCACCCTAGTATAAATAATGTAAAAAGAGAAAGCATGTTAGGTTCTGAGGAAGAATAAAAGAAAACAGTCTTCTGACGGAAGGAGATCTGTTGTCAGCAATGTGGAATGTTCTAGTCCAGCAGCTGCTGACTTTCCAGCAGTGAAAACCCAGCTGGTGACATCACTCAGGAAAGTGACTCATCAGAGCAGTGGGATTTCATTTGTCTACTCCTCATTCCACACCATACCTTTTCTGGTGGGGACTGCAAGTTCTCTTTCGGATACAACTGCTCAACTCTCCCCAACTTTCGTCAGCTCAAGGTTTTCTCTTTTGTGGACAAGAAACAAGTTTATGGGGAATTTGGGGGGCTTTTGTTTTGGAGTTTCTACACTGCACCTACCATTTAGCCTTCAAAGGTCACACTTTGATGGGGCTAGCTCTTCTATTTTCCCTAAAAGCTGCTTTCATCTGCCCTCTAAGGACCAGGCCTGACAGTTGCTAGGGTGTGTTCCAGAGTAGAGCAGGAGGCAGTGGTCATTCTTTGATTCTTTAGGCCCAACAGGGGGCCTTTCCACGTGCCCATCAAGCCCACAAACTTGGTCTTCCCAGGATTCAGTGACCGGGCATTGTGATGTTTTCACTGTACTAACTTTGAAGCAAGGAGCACACGGGTTACTATGCTCAGGAGAAGGTACTCTACCATTGTTAAAATTCAATATTAATAGATGACTGACACACGTAATGTTCCAGTGACAACTCTCCAGACTGATCCAGGTTCCCAGAAGAAGAGCTAAACTCTCCATAACTGGCAGTTTTTCAGTTCCCTGTGCTAGAACTGTTTATTTTGTGGCATTATAGCCTTACTTACAGGCAAAGAGTGGCAACAGTTAAGAAAATATGACTATTCTGCCATGGCAGTTCCTGGATCCTTTATTTGGGTCCTGGGGATTCTGAATACATCAAGGTAAAAAGCAAATCACGTGTGTATAAGAAATAGATACAGACAATCCATAGGAAAAAAGTTATACAAATGGTCCATAGTTATATGTTCAATCTCATTCATACGAGAAATGAAAATTTAAGCTATACTGAGATACCATTTCCCACCTACCAGATGAGGAAAAAAAAAAAACAACCCAACCGTCTGACAACAAACTCCATTGGCAGCCATTGGCAATTCTGTGGGTAAACAGGCACATTCATATATTGCTGTGGGACCACAAAATCCCCTGTGAAAACATTTGGCAATACCTAGCAACATTACCTAAGAAGTTACCCTTTGATCCAGCAATTCCATTTCTAGGAACCTACCCAAAAGATAGCCATAGGTTTTATAGAAATAAATAAAAAATAGAATTTATATTTCTTACTCATTTTTGACCAAATGTCTGTGTTAAACTATTACATACTATAATCCTAACCCTTTCTTTTACAGCAAGCTGAGAAACTTTTTACTTGGAATAACATGAGAATTTCTTATACTTTTTGTCTTTTCACTGACTACAAGTCAAATTTGAGGAGCCTCAGAATATTGTTTAAAACGAAACTATAGGATGCTCACTTAGGCAGCACATATATTAAAATTGGAACAATACAGAGAAGATTAGCATGGTCCCTGCGCAAGGATGATACGCAAATTTGTGAAGCATTCCATATTTTTTGAATGGGTAAAGAAGATGTGGCACATATATACAACGGAATATTACTCATCCATAAAAAGAAATGAAATTGAGTTATTTGTAGTGAGGTGGATGGACCTAGAGACTTTCATACAGAGTGAAGTAAGTCAGAAAGTGAAAAATAAATACCGTATGCTAACACATATATACGGTATCTAAAAAAAAAAAAAAAGGTTCTGAAGAACCTAGGGGCAGGACAGGAATAAAGACGCAGACGTAGAGAATGAACTTGAGGACATGGGGAGGGGGAAGGGTAAACTGGGAAGAAGTGAGAGAGTGGCATAGACTTATATATACTACCAAATGTAAAATAGATAGCTAGTGGGAAGCAGCTGCATAGCACAGGGAGATCAGCTCAGTGCTTTGTGTCCACCTAGAGGGCTGGGATAGGGAGGGTGGGAGACGCAAGAGGGAGGAGATATGGGGATATATGTATATGTACAGCTGATTCACTTTGTTATACAGCAGCAACTAATACAACAATGTAAAGCAATTATACTCCAATAAAGATGTTTTAAAAAAAAAAACTATAGGGACTTCCCTGGTGGTCCAGTGGTTAAGAATCCACCTTCCAATGCAGGGGAAACAGGTTCCATCCCTGGTTGGGGAACTAAGATCCCACATGCTGCGGGGCAACTAAGCCCGCGAGCACCACAACTACTGAGCCCACATGCCGCACCAAAGATCCTGTGTGCCGCAACTAAGACCTGATGCAACCAAATAAATAAATAAACATTTTTTAAAATAAGAAGAAACTATAGACAGGTGGATTGTTTTGTTTTTAATAAACAGATGGCATTCTTTTTTTTTTTTTTTTTTTGCGGTACGCAGGCCTCTCACTGTTGTGACCTCTCCCATCGCAGAGCACAGGCTCCGGACGCGCAGGCTCAGCGGCCATGGCTCACGGGCCCAGCCGCTCCGCAGCATGTGGGATCCTCGGCATGTGGGATCCTCCTGGACCGGGGCACGAACCCGTGTCCCCTGCATTGGCAGGTGGACTCTCAACCACTGTGCCACCAGGGAAGCCCCAGATGGCATTCTATACACTATTTTATCTCTTGCTTTTCTCTGTAACTTTTTTTTTTTAATTTATTTTTGGCCGTGTTGGGTCTTCGTTGCTGCGCGCAGCCTTTCTCTAGTTGCAGCGAGTGGGGGCTACTCTTCGTTGTGGTGCGTGGGCTTCTCATTGCGGTGGCTTCTCTTGTTGTGGAGCATGGGCTCTAGGCGCGCAGGCTTCGGTGGTTGTGGCACGTGGGCTCAGTAGTTGTGTCTTGCAGGCTCTAGAGCTCAGGCTCAGTAGTTGTGGCGCACGGGCTTCGTTGCTCTGCGGCATGTGGGATCTTCCTGGGCCAGGGATCGAACCCACGTCCCCTGCATTGGCAGGTGGATTCTTAACCACTGCGCCACCAGGGAAGCCCTCTCTTTAACTGTTAAAATAGACGTTTACATATTTCAAAATCAAAAGAAAAGGAAAAGGAAATTGAGAAGTCTTGTTCTTAACTGTCTCCATCCATCCCCAACCTTCCCACAGGTAGTGTTTGTTCTAGACAGTCCCATTTTTGTCTGTTGTCTCAGTGTCCCATTTGTCCAAGATTTAGCATTTGCCCAAGACTTTGATTTATTAAAAGGTAATATTTTTATGAAAATAAGCAGAGATGAGTTTTAAAATCGAGAAATATTAGGTCCTCCAACTTCATTCTTTTTCAAGATTATTTTGCCTATTCTTGCTCTCTTACATTCCCATATGAATTTTAGGATGGTTTTGTCAATGAGTACAAAGAAGCAAGCTGAGATTCTGGTTAGATCTTTAATTTTTTTCACCAATGTTTTGTAGTTTTCAAAGTATGTCTTGTGCTTCTTTTGTGAAATTTACTCCCAAGTACTTTATTCTTTTAGATACTATCATAAATGGAAGTGCTTTTCAGTTTATTCATTGCTAATATATGGAATATAATTGACTTTTTTAAAGTTTTATTATTTTTTTTTTATTTTACTTATTTTGGCACGTTGGGTCTTAGTTGTGGCATGTGGGATCTTCGTTGAGGAATGCGGGATCTTTCACTGTGGCGTGTGGGTTTCTCTCTAGTTGTGGTGTGCAGGCTCCAGAGCACGTGGGCTCTGTAGTCTATGGCACACAGGCTCTCTAGTTGAGGCGTGAGAGCTCAGTAGTCGTGGCGCGTGGTCTTAGTTGCCCCATGGCATGTGGGATCTTAGTTCCCTGACCAGGGATCGAATCTGCGTCCCTTGCATTGTAAGGTGGATTCTTCACCACTGAACCACGAGGGAAGTCCCACAATTGACTTTTTTTTTTTTAAGCTTTTCTTTTTAATTTTTATTCATTTTTGGCTCTTTTGGGTCTTCCTTGCTGCACGTGGGCTTTCTCCAGTTGTGTCAAGTGGGGGCTACTCTTCGTTGTGGTGTGCGGGCTTCTCACTGCGGTGGCTTCTCTTGTTGTGGAGCACAGGCTGTAGGTGCATGGGCTTCACTAGTAGTGGCACACAGGCTCAGTTGTTGTGGCTCACGGGCTCTAGAGCACAGGCTCAGCAGTTGTGGCGCACAGGCTTAGTTGCTCTGAGGCATGCGGGATCTTCTGGGACCGGGGCATGAACCTGTGTCCCCTGCATCAGCAGGCAGACTCTCAACCACTGTGCCACCAGGGAAGCCCCCAAGTTTTTTCTTTTGATGTGGACCATTTTTAAAGTCTTATTGAATTTGTTACAATATTGCTTGTTTTATGTTTTGGTCTTTTGGCCGCAAGGCATGTGGGACCCTAGCTCCCCAACCAGGGATCGAACCCACACCCTCTGCATTGGAAGGCGACGTCTTAACCACTGGACCACCAGGGAAGTCCCTCAATAGCTTTTTTAGTGGATTCCTTAAGATTTTCCATATATACAAGATCATGTCATCTGTGAAGAGATAACTTTTTCCTTTCCAATCTGGATGCCTTTTCTTTCTTTTTCTTGCCTAATTGCCCTTACTAGAAGCTCCAGTACAATGTTAAATAAAAGTGGCAAGAGTAGACATCCTCATGTTGTTCCGGAACTCAGGAGTGAGTATTCTTTTACTGTTAAGTATGATATTAGCTGTGGGTTTTTCAGCTGACATATATCAGGTTAAAGAAGTTCCCTTCTAATCCTAGCTGTTGAATGTTTTTTTGATGAAGAGTGTTGCATTTTGTTATATGCTTTTCCTGCCTCCATTGAGAGGATCATGTGGTCTTTGCCCGTTATTCTATTAATATGGCATATTGATTGGATTAAAAGGATATTGGCCAGTGGGATTTTTGTTGTTGTATCTTTGTCTCATTTTGGTATTAGAGTAACACTGGCATTATATAATGAATGGGGAAATGTACCCTTCTATTTTTTGGAAGAGTTTGTGATGGATTGGTATTAATTCTTTTTTAAATATCTGATAGAATTCAACAGTGAAGACTGGGCTTTTCTTTGTAGGAAGATTTTAAGTCACTATTTCAATTTACTTGTCATAGGTCTATCAGATTTTCTATTTTTTTCTTGAGTCAGTTTTGGTAGTTTATTATATCTTTCTAGGAATTTGCCCATTTCATCTAGGTTATTTAATTTGCTGGCACACAATTGTTCAAAAGTACTCCCTGATAGTCCTTTTTATTTCTGTAAGGTCAGTAGTGATTTCCCCTTTAACTTCTTAGTAATTTGAATCTTCTTTTTTTCTTGTTCAGTCTAAAGATTTGTCAATTTTGTTGAACTTTACAAAGAACCAACTTTTTTTTTTTTACAAAGAACCAACTTTTGATTTCATTAATTTTTTTCCTATTGTTTTTCTTCTCTATTTCATTTATTTTTCTCTCTAATCTTTTTTTCTTCATTCTGCTTGCTTTTTGTTTGCTCTTCTTTTTTGTCTTGTTTAGGTAAGCAATGCATGCACATTGCACAAATTCAAGATGACCCAAGGTTTTTGTAAGGAAACTATTTTCCTGTAAAAATATTTGCTGCCCCTTTCCTTTACTTTGGATTTGCTTCAACATAATCCAGTGAGGGGAGAGGCAGATGTATATATGAATGTAAAATAAAACAAAAGTGGCCATGAGTTGATGATCATTACAGTTGTGTGAAGGGAACATCAGGTTCATTTTACTATTTTTACTTTGTATATGTTTAAAACTTTCCATAATAAAAAACTGGAAATATATATATCATAGGCTTATCAGTCAAGGTCCATTCAGGTTGCAGAAAACACCAGTTATTTGAACAGAGAGAACTAACAAAGTATTGGTAACTGAATACAAAGTTAACTGTTAAAGGGTGAAAAGAGAACTCTAAGGTGTCATAGAGGTTAACAAATAGCAGTTACCTTGAAGAAACAAAGGGAAAACCTTAGAAACCTAGAGGAAGGGCCCTGTGAAGCTAGGAAGAACTCAAACCTCTAAGGAAGGAGCTGGCTGGTTGCTCGTCAAGGGGGAGGGAGCAATGAGGCTGGTTTCACAAATGTTAGAAAAGCTGATTTAGCTGCTCCTACCAAAGGAACTGCTGCTGCCAGAGTAAAGAAGCATTGGCTGGGTGATGATGCTCGGAGGAACAGAAAGCACACAGAAAGGAAAAAGTCCCAAAAAAAAAAAAAAAAAAAAAAGTCCCTTCTCCCTCCTCCACTCTTGGAGTTTCCCTCTAGTGCTCCCTACTGGCAAAGCCTAGCAGGGAAGCAGAAGGCAAAGCAGAAATGTTTGCAGAGTCCCAGCCTCAGAATCACAAAGCTGAATGTAGTAAGTAGGTGGATACTGCATCCTGATTGACCTCATTAGAACCTGGCAGGTTCTGGCTCATGGAAATAGCTGCCCAGCCGCTGGGATCTGGCATAAACCTCCAAGATTTTTTTTCTTTTCAATATTTATTTATTTATTTTTGGCGGCACCGGGTCTTAGTTGAGGCACAATGGATCTTCGCTGCAGCATGTGGACTTTCTTAGTTGCGGCGTGCGGACTCTTAGTTGCAGCATGCATGTGGGATCTAGTTCCCCAACCAGGGATTGAACCCGGGCTCCCTGCAATGGGAGCTCGGAGTCTTACCCACTGGACCACCAGGGAAGAGCAGGGATGTTTTAAAAAATAAAAAGAATTTGACTGTCCTTTACTAGACTGACTAGCAGAAAATTTCTGTCTCTTAAAGGCTTTATAATATTTAGGGGGAGTACTGCAGTGTTAAAGGGAAATTTAAAACTGAACACAGGGATTAAAAACTCCTGGAATTAGGGCTTCCCTGGTGGCGCAGTGGTTGAGAGTCCGCCTGCCGATGCTGGGGACGCGGGTTCGTGCCCTGGTCCAGGAAGATCCCACATGCCGCGGAGCGGCTGGGCCCGTGACCCATGGCTGCTGAGCCTGCGCGTCCAGAGCCTGTGCTCCGCAACGGGAGAGGCCACAACAGTGAGAGGCCCGTGCACCGCAAAAACTATGTAATCATTTAAGGCTCTCCTCTCTAAAGGCTAAAATACTTCTACTATACTGACAACACTGGCTGCCTATGCATAGGTAAAATGGATAACTGGAGAAGGTCTTTTCACTGTTCAGCCTTTGTACCTTTAAATTTTTGTACATGTGAATATACTGCCCTATCAAAAAGTGACTAAATTTTTGCAGAGAAAAGCCATCGTCTTAGATCAGGCTTCCCAGCAGACTCTAACTGCCTTCAAGAAGTTTACTGTGATTCCACAGTAATACTCTTGGCAACATTACTATAAGAAATTGAAGGAAGCAGGATTAAGTAGAGGGAGAAGTTGAACTGCCATACAGTTCAAGCACTGGTGTTAATCACACAGAAAATTCTGGAGCTGGAATGGCCCTTCAGAGTTGTCCCAAATTAAGGCAAAGCAGCTGTGCAGTTACCCCACTTCCACCAGTCGTTGGAAGTAGGCTGCCCGCTGAAAAGGGGTTAACCTTGGGTGATGCAGCTCCTTCTGGCTGAGTACAATTCCTGGGAAGAGACTACCGGGCAATGATCAGCCAACACTCCCAGGAGCTGAAGGAATAAGTGCCTCCGTTTTGAAAAGGGCATTGGAACTCTGTACCATAGCTTATACTATACTATATACTATATATGTTACATGTACTATACTGGTGGTTCTCACATTTTAGTGTGCACCAGAATCCCCTGCAGGGCTTGATGAGCCCCACCCCACTTTCTGATTCAGTAGGTGTGGCTGGGGGTCAGAATCTGCATTTCTAACAAGTTCTAGGTGGTGCTGCTGCTGCTGCCTAGGGACCACACTACGAGAACCATTCCACTGTATCTTACTGGGTTGAATCCAGCAAAGCCGAATCATTTGTTAATGTTTAGTATTTATAATTTATAGATGCTAGTACCTAAGATTCTCTGGTTAGATGTGCTCCTTATGAGCTGCCTTCTTTGCAACCTAGTTCACTGTAAATGAGACTTTATTCCCTAACACACTTGCTTTATAAAACAGTTAATAGGCAGTTTTTCTGTTTACAGATGCCAGAAATCTTCCATCCATTTTCCTTCAGTCTGTGGGCCTCAATATATTTCATTCATCTCTAAACAAGATGTATAAATCACTAAAGGGATTACTATTGTCTGTGATGAGAACCAGTTTCTGTCAGTCTGACTCCATTTTCATCAAAATTTGAATCAATGACACGAAGGCTAAGGGGTAGAGAGTGGCAAGTGAGAAAATGAATTTCCTGTTAAGGAAAGAAGTTAACATTTATTGGGTATTTATTACACGCTAGGTACAGTGGTAAATACTTTCTCATACATTATTGAATTAGTGCTCGGTCACAACCTGTAAAATAGGTATTGCTATTTTCAGTTTTACAAATGACAAAATAGATAATATTAAATCCCTCACCCAGATCACACAACTAGTAAGTAAAGGAGTCTGGATTCAAACTCAAGTCTTTCCACAGACCACACTGCCTATCTAAGTGGCCTAAACATGAGTTCCTATTCTTTTTTTTTTTTTTGGCGATATGTGGGCCTCTCACTGTTGTGGCCTCTCCCGTTGCGGAGCACAGGCTCCGGATGCGCAGGCTCAGCGGCCATGGCTCACGGGCCCAGCCGCTCCGCGGCATGTGGGATCTTCCCGGACCGGGGCACGAACCCACGTCCCCTGCATCGGCAGGCGGACTCTCAACCACTGCGCCACCAGGGAAGCCCCCTATTCTTTCTTTTCATTAGCCAAGTGACATTTTCATGGTACTAGGTACTGTACCAAGCAAACAATGACAACCTAAAAAAAGAGTTCCGTGCGCCAAGGGAGACCAACACAGTTCAGCATGACAAGGACTGATGACAGTAGAATACACTGGGTCATACAGGGCACTTAATCCAAATCAGGGGTGTCAAGGAAGACATACTGAAGAAAGTGATGTCTGGGGTGGCCCTTGAAAGATAATTAAAAGTTAGCCAGGGAGAAGCTGAGACTGAGGACTGTTTCAAGCAAAGGCATGTGCAAAGGCAAGATGGAGTTTCAGGGGTGGTAGGGAGAAGCAACAAAACATAAGATAAGCAGGGGCCAGAAAAAGGTAGGGCTTTCTATACCATGCTAAGGGTTTGAATTTTGTTCTCAAGTCAGTGAGGTTAAAGGAAAATATAGTAAGAATTGTATTTTAGAAAGAGTGGAGGGTGCAATGAAGGAGGAAGAGAATAGGACATTAGTTAACAGGTTTTTGCACTGATCCAGGAGAAAAATGACAAAGGCTAAACTGAATCAGTGGCAATACACACAGCAAATAAAAAAAGCCAGATTTGATATTCAGGAAGTAGAGGGATCTGGTCAGAATTACAGCAGCCAAACTAGCCTACTTTAAGTCCCTTCACAAGGGACAAGTCTTTCTCACTTCAAGAGCCTTTATACTTGCTCTTTCTTCGTGGAACACTGCTAAATTACACCCTTTCTAAATTCCATTTACTCTGCTTCTCTCAAAGCACTGTTTCTTCCCTTCCACGCACTTGCATTTCTTGTAATTCACACATTTGCCTGTTTACTTCTGTAACATCTGACCCCTGCTGTCAAGGACCGTTAGGGCAGGGACAGGTCTATTTTGCCAACCCCTGAATCCCCAATACCCAGCACAGCGCCTCCAAACAGTGCCAACAAATCACTCGGTGACTGTTTGACGGTGAACTCACAGGTGGATGCCTTGGCAGACGTGTAATGCCAGTCACTCAGGCCAGAAACAGGAAAGGAGGGGCAGCAATTAACAATGGTTACTGATTACTGAATTAACTCCTAACTCTTCCACCTACTTGTCAGGTTTTCCATTCATCTGGGCACACTGCTCTCTACCTCCACCTTGACAGGCCCCTCCTTCTTCACGCTCGTCTACACCTTCACTCGCATTTTTCCAAACTCTTACTTAGAAGCTCAGCCCCTTCCTCTCCTCGAACTCAAGTTACATTTCCTTAAAGACTCAGGGTCCCCCGTGTCAAACGAAGGAGAAATCTCACTTTGGGACAGCATCTGCCCACCTGGTGTTACTTCTGAAATGCCCGCCTGGGGAAATCCCGCCAGAACCAAATCTCCGCGGGGACGGACGGCTCCGCGCACCTGCAACGCTGCCCGGCGCGGTCAGTGCAGACAACTGTGAAAAGAAGCAAAGGTTTCAAACTGCAGCGGGTGAGAACTGGCCCCAAGCCCGGGCCTGGGCCCCGGCGACCGCGGGCGTGCCGTCCCGGGGACAACCGGGCCCGCACGCCGCCTGGGGAGGGGGGAGGGCAGCCGGGGGGAGCGGCCATGGGCAGACAAGCCCTCCTTCGCGCCCGTCCCTCAACTTCGCAGCGGGAGCGGGGACGCCGACCCCATTTCCGACTTTCTTTCCTTTAGGTTGGGCGGCTAACCTAACGCCAGCGGGAAGGCGCTGAGAAGGGCTGCCAGGCCTGGAAACTGTGCCCGCCGCGGAGGGAGTTCCCATTAGCACGGAGAAACCCTCGGAATCTGTGAAAAGCAGCCAGCAGAATCAACGACAGCAACCCTCTCCTTCCCAAACAGGTCTCAGAAAGCCCAGAGCCGATGCTGAGAAAGGGCGGGAAAGCCAAAGCCACCACCAATTTTTCCACCTATTGGCTAATCCCGCTGTCGTTCCCGCAGGCCTGCCTTCCTTGCTCGCGGGCGATGTTCTTACTGGCTGACTTCCGCCAGCTCTCCGCTCTCATTGGTCAGTATCTCCGTTCGTCACGCTCGGGCCTTGGAGAAAGGCGGAGAGTGGCGTTTGGCTCCGCCCCCGGTCGCGCACAGGCGCGTCTGTGTTGGGGTCGGAGGCTCCGCCTCCGCGTGCCGTGTGCAAAAACAAACAGCCGTTAGGGAGGAGGTGCTGGGGGCGGGGTTTGGTTAGAAGGAGGCGCGCAATTGGGCGGTCGCCGGGGTTCAAACGAGCAAGGCGAGCGGGCATTGGCCGGGGTGGTGCGAGGCGGGCCCCGGTTATTGTCCGGGCTCCGGCGGCGGCGGTGGCGGCGGCGGCGGTCGGTGCTGCGCGAGCGTTGGCGGCGGTGGCTCGGCGGGACCGAGGGCGGGAGCGGCCGAGACCATGGTGAAGTCTGCGGGGCGGCCGGGTGGGTGGCGATGGCCGGGCGGCGCCGCTACCTGTTGAGGCGTCAGGCGGGCGGGCGTCAGGCGACTACGACGGCTGGGCTGGCGTCAGGCGGTGGGGTTCCCCGCGGTCCCGGCCTCGCCCGCCGCGGCGCCGGCCCGAACTGAGGTGTGCGGGCCGAGGCCGGGTGGCCCTGAGCGGGACAACCCTGGCTGCTCTGCAGCACCTCCGCTGCCCCTGCCACCGACTTTGACTCCTGAATTGTGCGTCGGTAAAAAAAAAAAAAAGTGCGGTTTTTAGAAACGCGAGTGGAGGGAACTTGGCCCCTTGTGAAGTTGGCAGGGAGAGGCGCTGGAGGGTGGCCGTGCCCCGCGCGGGAGCGAAGCAGCGACGCCGAGGCGACGAGCAGTGTCCGCCCGAGCGCCCTACGGAGACAGCCCTGCCCGGGGCTGAACCACAAACAGAAATTATGGTTATTGTGACGTTATGGCGTCTTAGACCTGGCTTCGACCTTATGGATGGTCGCACCCCCGTTTCTGACTTGTAGTTGTGCAGTTAACGGAAGCGCTTCCGCCGGCCGACTCAGGCACAGATTAGATCTGTCTGTAAACTGATTTCCTCAAGCGGATGATTCTCCTGGTCCTTGCTGGTTTCGAAGGGGTCACTCATTTAATTTCTAGCGACCTGCCACATATTGGCTGTCCCTTTTACCAGCAGCTAAAAATACATGCACGATCGCATAAGCTAAAAATACAGGAGGCGTGGAGTTGTCATTCTTGTTTTGAGAATTCTAAACTTGAGGGGACGTGAGCATGTATCTGTTGAACTAGTATGCAAGTTTCTTGGCATCCAGTTTTCAACTTTTCCTGAATGAAATACGCTCCAGCTGGCTCCATAGGCGTATTTTCTACCGAGATTCTTAACCCAGGTTAATACTAACACAGCTCTTAGAATCAAAAATTTTATGGTGCTTGTATGTTGTTTCTCAATCAGTCATCAGACATATTAAAATGAATGTGTGAAATTGGAGGTTGTATATACAGAGTTTGAGGGGGTTGTGAAAAGAAATTATTTACTTTACAATTTTATATTCGCACAAGTTTGATTCCATAAGACTTTGTTTTTGTTAAGTATGAGAAATGTATCCGGAAACCACGGAAATAGTCATTTAGCTTAGAGATTTTTAAAAAAAAAATTTTTTTTTAATTTATTTATTTTTGGCTGCGTTGGGTCTTCGTTGCTGTGCGCAGGCATTCTCTAGTTGCGGCGAGCGGGGGCTACTCTTTGTTGCGGTGCTCGGGCTCTAGGCACGCGGGCTTCAGTAGTTGTGGCATGTGGACTCAGTAGTTGTGGCGCACGGGCTTAGTTGCTCCGTGGTATGTGGGATCTTCCCGGACTAGGGCTCAAACCTGTGTCCCCTGCATTGGCAGGCGGATTCTTAATCACTGCACCACCAGGGAAGTCCTAACACTGAGATTTAAAAAAAAAAAACTGATTTTATGTCTACTTCCTTAAAAAGCAAATAGGTTAAATAGCAAGTATGATGGATTTGAAGTGATAAAATTGCTTAAGAGCAGTAAATTGGGAAGCCTGGGAAGTTTTGCAGTTGGTAGTTTTTTTTTGTTTGTTGTTTTTGTTTTTTGTTTTTTGGGTTTTTTTGCGGTACGCCGGCCTCTCACTGCTGTGGCCTCTCCCGTTGCGGAGCACAGGCTCCGGACGCGCAGGCTCAGCGGCCACGGCTCACGGGCCCAGCCGCTCCGCGGCATGTGGGATCTTCCCGGACCAGGGCACGAACCCGTGTCCCCTGCATCGACAGGCGGACTCTCAACCACTGCACCACCAGGGAAGCCCTGCAGTTGGTAGTTTTTAATGGATAACTACTAATTTCATAATTGTCATAGACAGTGATTATAGTTTTAGACTCATGCACCAACTGAGAGGTTTTTTTAATGTATTTACAGCAGGGCAAATAGAGCTGAAAAGATTTATTTGAAGAAGAAGTGAGAATATATGGCTACTCCCCCATATGGTTTTGGGAGATAAACATGGGGGGGGATTTTTAGCCTAAAAAGTATTTTAAGGAAACCATTACAAAGGGACAAAGGGAATATGCTATTTCAAAGCTTAACCTCTGCTTCAAAAACATCCTCAAACAACTAGCCAATCATGTAAACTGATTTATTTAACTAATTTTTCTTTTAACAGAGAAGAAATAATAGATTTAAGTAGTAAAATCAAACAGCCCAAAAGAGAATATTGGTTTCCCTCTCAAGTCAGATCCTTAGTATTCCATCCCTAGAGGCAGATAACTTTTCTGATGTATTGTGTGACCTTCTAGAAATGTATATGTACACACAGTCTACAGTACTCCACTTTATGTAAACAAAAGCTCACTGCACTTGCATATACCTTGCCTTTTACACAAATATGTTTTGTGAGTTGTTCCTTATCAGCACATATCTGTAACTCATTTGTTGAAAGGGCTGCATAATACCCCATTGCATTTATATACTGTGTCCTGTTTGTGACCATTCATGTTATTTGAGAAATATTTCTTTATCAGTTGAAAGTAGTATTTGTTTAACCCCTTAAGAATAAGTTTATATGTCCCTTTTTTTTTTTGTAAAATACACGTAACAGTTGACCCTTTTGCCATTTTTAAGTGTACTGCCAGTCATCTCCAGAACTTTTTTATCTTCCCAAATTGAAACTCTGTACCCATTAAATAGTAACTCTCCATTCTGCCCCTTTCCCCAGCCTCTGGTGACCACCATTCTGCTTTTTGTTCCTATGATTTTGACTAGGTACCTCATGTAAGTGGAATCATACATATTTGTCCTTTTGCTTATTTCACTTAGCATAATGTCTTCAAGGTTTACCCATGTTGTAGCATGTATCAGAATTTCCTTCCTTTTTACAGCTGAATACTATTCTATTGTGTGTATATACCACGATTTTGTTTATTCATTTTTCCATGGTAGACATTTAGGTTGTTTCTGCTTTTTAGCTATTGTTTATAATACTGATATAAACAAAATAGCAAATAGTATAGAAAATATCTGTTTGAGTCCCTGTTCCCAATTCCTTAGGTATGTGCCTAGAAGTGTAATTGCTAGATCATAGAGTAATTCTCTGTTTAATTTTTTTTAAGATGCTTTTTTTTCTCCCCATAGAGCTAAGTTCTGAATATTTCTGTGGAAATGATACACAGTGACATTTTTTAAAATTATTTTATTATGAAATACTTCTAGCATGAGAGTTATATTGACTTGAAGATTCTTCAGTCTGAAATTTGAAAAATATGTTCAAATTTTTAGAAATCTCATTTTTAAAAAGTATTTAAGGTTTGACCTTGTTTCTATATAAATTAATAAATGGTGGACTTCCCTGATGGTCCAGTGGTTAAGACTCTCCACTTCCACTGCAGAGGGTGCAGGTTCAATCCCTGGTCGAGGAAGTTCCACATGCCGCAAGGTGCAGCCAAAGAAAAAAATGAACATCATCAGTTGTGGGACAAATAAAATTATTAAAAAATAAAATAAATGGAGCTGTAACACATGTATATTTAAAATTGAAGATCACCTAGATTTTTTTAACTACCTAAAGTAAAACTAGAAGAAATTTTATTTCCTAAGTTTAATTTTTTTTTTTAATTTTTATTGGGGTATAGTTGATTTACAATGTTGTGTTAGTTTCAGGTGTACAGCAAAGTGAATCTGCTATACATATACATATATCCACTCTTTTTTAGATTGTTTTCCCATATAGGCCATTACAGAGTATTGAGTAGAGTTTTCTGTGCTATATAGTAGGTCCTTATTAGTTCTCTGTTTTATATATAATAGTGTGTATATGTCAATCCCAATCCTCCAATTTATCCCTCCCCCGGCCTTACCCCCTGGGACCATAAGTTTATTTTCTACATCTGTAACTGTACTTCTGTTTTGTAGGTAAGTTTATTTGTAGTCCTAAATAGTTTTGAAATAGCATTTTCGATTCTTCATCTGGAATTTTTTCCACCTAGGCTGGAGGCAAAGCTGGAAAGGACAGTGGGAAGGCCAAGGCTAAGGCAGTGTCTCGCTCACAGAGAGCTGGGTTACAGGTAACATCCATGCTGTTGTAATTCATTATTTTCTTTACTGTTATAATTCATGACTCATAGGTGTTTCTTTAATTACAAAAGTGTACTTGTACTACTGGCCTTTGATAATGAGATTAATTGGTCAAAATATAAACCACAAAGCAACTGCCTTATTTATTTATTTGTTTGGCTGCGCCAGGTCTTAGTTGCGGCACACGGGATCTTTTTTAGTTGTGGTATGCAAACTCTTAGTTGCGGCATGTGGGATCCAGTTCCCTGACAAAGGATTGAACCCGGGCCCCCTGCACTGAGAGTGCAGAGCCTTAGCCACTGGACCACCACGGAAGTCCTGCAACTCCCTTGTATATAATTTGTATTCTCTTCTTCTAAACAAGGACAAGTTATGAAAAGATCTTAAATGAATTTGGTGATTTTGCTCTCTTAAAATCTATTATTTCTAGATTGTAATTATGTTCCTAGTTCTTTTATAAATTGTATCAGATTGAAGTGAGTATGCTGTGGCTTTTATTTTAAAGAGTGTTTGTCATGGTACATCGGCTTTCAGGATGAGAGAATAATGAACTGTCCACTAGTCCTGTGAATCTTTCCCCAATACCTTCAAGTGTAGACTCAGTGATATACTCAAAGCCCTAAATGGTTTCAAATTTCGTATATTTAAATTGTTGCAGCTTTAATCCACAAACTCAGAATTTTCTGGATGAGTAAGAATTATTCCCTACATGTAAGAGATACTTTTTAAACAGGAAAGTTTGAAGTCCAGACTATAAGGTTAGGATTTTTATCTTCTTGACAGTAGTGAGCCATTGAAAGTTTTTGAGGAAGAGGATGACATGATCTGGATGGTACTGAAGGAAGGGGGGGCGAGAACTTGTACTTGGTGGGTACGTTCTGTATTTTAGAACATCATGCAAATCTCAATTAGAATTTATTTGAAGTGTCCTTACCTTGAAGTGGGAGATGGAAGACAGATACAGACTATTGCAGTGGTTTAGGAATAAGGTAATAACATACTTGAACTTGAGTAGGATGGAAAAGAATAGAAGGCTTGTGTATGCTCCCCAAAAATGGGAGGAGGGGTATGGGATTGAGAGGACGGTCAAAGAGAAGTTTCTCTAAGGCTTAGACCCTAAGGAGCAGAAGAGTTTGTAGTAGGGGCAAGTTATGAAATAATAAATTTAACTGCAGTCGTTTTGAAGTTCCACCAAAACATCCATATGAAAATGTCCAAAAGTTGTAGATTTGAGTCTAGCTTTCCAAGAGAGGTGATCAAAAGAATTAGAAATTTAAGGTCACTTACGTAAAATTGGCAGCTTGTGCTGTGGATAAGTTTCCTAAGTCGAGCATGAGAAAGGATCAAAAAGGCATTGGTGGACCCCGTACCATATTTGATATGGTATTTGAGTCAAAGAATGAAAAGACTGAGGAGTAGTCAGAGTTAGTATTAGAACTATGTAATTGCTTCAGCCTAAGAAGAAATGGTTTTGTTTTTTTGTTTTTAAATAAATTTATTTATTTATTTTTGGCTGTGTTGGGTCTTCGTTTCTGTGCGAGGGCTTTCTCCAGTTGCGGAGAGCGGGGGCCACTCTTCATCGCAGTGCACGGGCCTCTCACTGTTGCGGCCTCTCCCGTTGCGGAGCACAGGCTCCAGAGCGCAAGCTCAGTAGTTGTGGTGCACGGGCCTAGCCACTCCGCGGTATGTGGGATCTTCCAGGACTGGGGCTCGAACCCATGTCCCCTGCATTGGCAGGTGGATTCTTAACCACTGCGCCACCAGGGAAGCCGAGAAGAAATGGTTTTTGAGGTCCTCTGTGTCAGACGACATAACATGCGGTTACTGAGGATGCAGAAGGGAGTAAGACATGGATCCTGGTCTTGGGGAGCTTAGAATTAGGGAAGGATGTAAACAAAACAATCATGCCTTTTCTCTTTAAGGATGCAATCTGGAAGTAGATTTTGCTGGCAAGTAGATTTTGGTAGTTAAAATGTTACTGCTCGTCTTTCAGAATGGTGTTTAACAGAAGCCAGGGTTGGATTGGGAGAAAATGGGTGACAAGAAAGGGGTTTCAGGGTTTGCTTTTAAATCTTGCCTTTGGAAAGGAGATGTCTAGACTGTAACTGGAGGCAGTTGCTGTAGACACGTGGAGACATTTTAAGTGAAGTGTGCAGAAGGAAAGGAGCCAGCAAAAAGGAAGCAATTGGAGCTGTTGAATGATGGAGCAGTAACAGCGTAAGGAAGGTCCTTAAGACAGTTGGGAGTGGGGTTAGTCAAAGGCACAGACAAGTGGGATTAGGGGACTTTGGAGGTGAGAAAGTGCCTGTTCTCAGAAAGTAGAAAGAAAGGGTCACAATGGGAGAATGGTGTTGGTTTTTAGTTCATGCTTTACTCCTATTATTCAGCCTTTGATTACATTCAGTAGTGTGATAAGACTTCAGTGCTTCCCATTTGGATGGTCTCTTTCAGTTTCCTGTGGGCCGCATCCACAGACATTTGAAGACTCGCACCACAAGTCACGGAAGGGTCGGTGCCACTGCTGCAGTGTACAGTGCCGCGATTCTGGAGTACCTCACTGCTGAGGTTAGTGGGGGAAATGTTATACATGGGAATCCTAGAGGTGTCTTGGACATAAATGGCTAAAACCCATGGAATATTGGTTTGAAATAAAAAAGACAAACTCTTGTTAGTTTCTTTTAATATAGCGGCTTTAGATGTATCTTATCAGCCTATTACCTAGTACCAGTGTCAAATAGAACTTTGGTGTGCTCTTTTTTAAAGTTAAGTAAGGGTCAATAATCCATATTTTTAAGTGACGTGACAAGTGTAAAATAATTTAAATACCATACTACTAATTAAATGAACTCTGAAATACGTATATGATCGATAGGTGATATTTGTGAAGTTACAGCATAACTTTTTTTTTTTACAGCATAACTCTTTTTTAAATTTTTATTTATTTTTTTTGCAGTACACGGGCCTCTCACTGTTGTGGCCTCTCCCGTTGCGGAGCACAGGCTCCGGACGTGCAGGCTCAGCGGCCATGGCTCACGGGCCCAGCCGCTCCACAGCATGTGGGATCCTCCTGGACCGGGGCATGAACCCGTGTCCCCTGCATCGGCAGGCAGACTCTCAATCACTGCGCCACCAGGGAAGCCCCAGCATAACTCTTGGTTAATAAAGATTTGAGGTGGGGTGAAGTCTTGGCAGTGTGATGATACATATTTTTTAAATATCACAACTATATTATGATAACAAAATTTGGTAAAAGACCTAAGCAACCTTCTGATTCTGTGCACGGTTGTATGCATAAAATGCTGTATCTTACTCAGTTTGACTTTTCAGGAAGATAAGTTAATTGGGCAAGAGTTCTTTTTTTTTTTTTTTTTTTTTTAAGAGTTCTTAATTCTTAGGTCATGGACTACCACTTCCTCCATTCTAATCCCTCCTAAGGAAAACAAAAGGGAAGCCATGAAACTCCTTCAACTACATTCCAAGCAAGGGAAGTAAGTTGAGTAACAAGCAAGTCAACTGATAGAGATAGCCAACCTAATAGAAATGGGGAAGCTTCCTACTTGAGAAAGATGTGGTTGGGAGCTAGGTTGAAAGATTTAGCTTTAACCTGTGTGTTAATTATCACTGCTGTCATTTCATTAACCTTACCAAGTCATTTATTTTCCTATTGGAGATTTAACATTGATAGTTTCAACTTCACTATGTCACAAGCAGGGATTTTGAGTTGGTAATGTTTTTGTATTGGTACTAGTTAAGAGCCTTTCTGCTTTATCACTCTTATACCAGTTTTTATTTGTTTACCTGCAGACTTTTCAGAAAGGTATGCATTTTGTGCACTCATGTAGAGGCATAGGCTTCTGGTTCAGATTTTCAAGTCCCATCTAAACTCCCATTATCTATATTCTTAGGAACTTTATGATTTTTTAGTTTAAGATTAAACAATAATCATATACATACATACATACATATGCAGTCAATGTGTATTTTCCAAATATTTAATTTTGGGGTTTTAGTCAATAATAGAGGTAAAGAAAATACTGAAATCTAAGTTCGGGGTAATCACTTTTCAATGTTGGCTTCACACTAGGATCACTTATGAAGCTTTCAAAAGATACTGGTGCCAGGCCTCACCCCAGACCAGTGAAGGTTGCAAGGGAGAATGGAGTAGAGGGTACTGGTGGTTTTTAAAGCACGCTGATTGCTTCGGATGTACACTGAGGCTTCCCACCACTCTGTTTAAGTGAGGAGGTTCTGTGGAGTTATTTTTGTGTTACTTCCATCAAAGGTTTTATAATGCCAGTACAGTCTGTGGAGGCAGAAAAGAAAAGGAAAGAAAAATGCAATTCTATGGCCAACTGGGACTTTGAAATTTCTCTAGTTGAAAATTGCCCTCATAGAATAAAGGGCTTCTAGCTAATTGCCTACAGATTATAGGGCCCAGTGATGTTAAAAACTCTGAATAAGAAATTATTTTAAATTATATTTTAAAATGTTTCTACAAGTGCTAGGCAGTAAATGCCAGCTGTCAAGGGCCGTGGAGAAATAGACGCGGGCGTAGTGACGTGTATTTCCAGATGTTCACGTTTATTGAATAGATTCTTGGCTAAGGGATATCATCTCTTGTCTTTTTTCTTTCTATAGAAGTAGATTTTTGCTCAAGGTTCTAGTTCTCTTGCAGAGAACGAATATAAAAGGACCAAATGGGGCTTCCCTGGTGGCGCAGTGGTTGAGAGTCCGCCTGCCGATGCAGGGGACGCGGGTTCGTGCCCCGGTCCGGGAAGATCCCACATGCCGCGGAGCGGCTGGGCCCGTGAGCCACGGCCGCTGATCAGGCCTGCGCGTCTGGAGCCTGTGCTCCGCAACGGGAGAGGCCACAACAGTGAGAGGCCGGCGTACCGTAAAAAAAAAAAAAAAAAAAAAGGACCAAATGAAGTAATAAGAGTTCTATAAAAGCATTACAGAAATTTGGAAAAAATTTAGTGTTGGTTTATATATGTATCTTGTGTGTTTTGTGTGTAGATGCTGTAGTGATCTTTTTAGCTATAATTGCAGGCCTAAACTGAATCCTTAAACACTTCACCCTTGTTTGATGTGCTATCTCACCGGATGCTTTGTAGGTGCTGGAGCTGGCAGGTAATGCTTCCAAGGATCTCAAAGTTAAGCGGATCACTCCGCGCCACTTGCAGCTTGCAATCCGTGGTGATGAAGAGTTGGATTCTCTTATCAAGGCTACCATAGCTGGGGGTGGTATGTATTCTTTCCTCTTCAGCCTAGATGGTTAACTGGCCTAACTAATAGATAATTCAGATAGATGGTCCGATACATGTGCATCACCAGCTAGAGAGCATAGAGACTTAAGTTCCAAAAGGGTTAAGTCCGACAATTCCAGACTTCTCATTATGATCTGAATACATATCTCTTCTCTTTGTAGCCATATACAACGCTATTTTTATCTTAGCAAGTTCTTCATCTAAATTTCATATGTGAGACTTAAAACCTGGTGTTTAAAATATTTCCCATATCCTTTAAACTGTTTGAAAAATGATCTTGAGAAATTGCTTAATATGCTCTTGAAAATCAGAGCTGAGATAATTGAATGAGTCAGGATCAGTGAAGGTGAGATATAAATTGGTTCTTAATACTTTTTGGATCACATTTGGAGAACCTCTTGAAAGCTGTGGTTACTCTTCTCTCAAAAAAGCACATAAAATCACACCATTTTACATACAGTTTTAGAGGGGGTTTCCCAGACCCCGAGACGGGGACCCCTTGGTATAGATACTTTAACAGAATCAGAATGTGAAAGGGGACTTAACTAAATTTCTTCCTTTTTTAAAAGCCTTTTTGTTTGTTTTTTAAATTAATTACTTTTGGCTGCATTTGGTCTTTGTTGCTGCTTGTGGGCTTTCTCTAGTTGCAGCGAGTGGGGGCTACTCTTCGTTGCGGTGCGCGGGCTTCTCATTGCAGTGGCTTCTCTTGTTGCAGAGCACAGGCTCTAGGCACATAGGCTTCAGTAGTTGTGGCTCGCAGGCTCTAGAGTGCAGACTCAGTAGTTGTGGCACACGGGCTTAGTTGCTCTGCGGCATGTGGGATCTTCCCGGATCAGGGCTTGAACCCATGTCCCCCGCATTGGCAGGCGGATGCTTAACCACTGTACCACCAGGGAGGTCCTCATTCTTTATATAATTGCTTTTTGGGGTTGAAGCCCTAAAGTGGTAAGATATAGCCAGTTTAGGGACTTCCCTGGCAGTCCAGTGGTTAAGACTCCATGCTTCCAGGGGGCACGGGTTCAATCCCTGCTTGGGGAACTAAAGATCCCACATGCCTCTCAGCCAGCTTAAAGTTTTTCTACTAATACTGTTTCTTTTCATTTCATTCTAGGTGTGATCCCTCACATCCACAAGTCTCTGATTGGAAAGAAGGGACAGCAGAAAACTGCTTAGAGAGTTGTTCTAACCAACCTTCTTCCTCCCCGTCATTGTACTGTAACTGGGACAGAAGAAATAATGGGGATATGTGGAATTTTTAAAACAGTTAAGTGGAAAAGCATAGACAATTACTGTAGACATGAAAAAGAAACATTTGTATGTTCTTAGACTCGAAGTTTGATAAAAATATCTTTTCATGTGGCAACAGTTGTGTGTTGATTGGCTAGGTTTCTCCCATGTGTTTTATACAAAAATGGAATTGATAAACCATTTTTTAAAAAAGTAATTTGTCTCTAAACCGTTCTGTTTGTGCTGTGTTGAAAATATTTTGCTCATACTTCAAAATTTTTTAAATTTCAAATTGGTTATATATTCAGAAAAATCTTAAAACAGAAATTGGGAATCTCCTTCTATCATGATTGATACCATATTATATTGAATCTTGGCTGCTACCTGTTAGTAGTAGGCACCAATTATTTTACATACCACTAAAGGAAAAAACTGCCAATTAAACCATAATATGCCATCAATTATGAGATGCATCCCAATTTCAGAGATGTTAGAGTATGAAAACATGCATTTAGAATTGATCAAATAGGATAGTGGATTTATTTAATGAGCACTTACTATGTGGCAAGCCCTGTGCTAAGCGCTTTATTGATGAAGAAATTTTTTTACCCCCATTTTAAAGATGTAGAACCTGAGGCTCACAGAAGTTAAATGGCTTGCCAGAAAACATTTATCTCATAGATAGAAAAGGGCAGAACTAGGATATAAACCTAGATTTGGCTGACTCCAGAGCCCACACCCTTACCTAGAATTGAAGTTAAGATGATCAAAGTTGTCTGCTTTTGGCTTAAAATTCCAGCTTTTAGTGATCTTTTATTGATACAGTAACATTCAGTAATTTGTACAATATTTTAAAAATTATTTTTGTTTGTCAGTTTCTAAGTAACTTGTAAGATTTAAGTTAATGTATCAGTTAACGGTCCATCAGAAAATTATATTTTTCTGGAAGTCTGGAAGTCTTCATTAAAAATGGAAATTCTTTAATGTTTTATAATACAACAGTATCAAAACAAAACTCTCATTTTTAAAAACTTATTTTATTATGGAAATTTTCAAAAATAAAGAGAATAGTATAATGAACCCCTGTGTACTCATCCTGCAACTTCAGCAGTTATCCTGTGGTCAGTTTTGTTTTACTTGTATCCCCAACCTGAACCCTCATCCCAGTTGATTGGTTTGAATCCCATTCCAGGCATGATTTATTTTTATGTCCACATACTTAAGCATGTGTCTCTAAAGATGGGGTACTTTTTAGACCATAACCACAATACCATTGTCTTAAGACAGCTAACACATTTTATAATAACAAATACCCAGTCAGTATTCAGATTTCTGATTGTTTCGTAATTTTACGGTTGGTTTGTTTGAATCAGGATCCAGACACTATGTCTTACATTTTACTGATAGCTCTTAAATTTCTTTTTAATCTGTATGTTTCTTTTTTATTATTATAATTTTTGAAGAAACTGAGGTGTTTGACCTATAGGATTGTCTCTAAGTGTGGATTTTACTGAATCTTGGCACATATTTTGAAGAAGCTTCTATATTGAAAGGATCTACGATTATCCATGTGTGAAGTTTTAGTAGTTTTTAGAAACCAAAGAAGCAATAGAAAAGAAGGCAAAATAACCTATCAGAGAATAGGGTCTTTTACTAGAGTTTTCTATATAATTGCTTCAAATATCTGTTTCCTTTTGGTAGTGTAATTATTTGTTTCCTACTGTGTTCCCAGGATTGTATTTTTGTTTTCTGATGGAAAAAAAATAGAACAACTGGGCCATGTGCTCTGGGGCCTCACCCCCACATTTGGTCCATCTTCGTCACCTATACACCCCTTCCTCCCACTGGCCTTTTTTAAAGCATGTCCCAGCCATCATATTGCACCTGTAATACTTCAATAGGTAACTCTAAAAGAAAGCTTTAAAAAGGCGGCTTTTTCTATTTTAAACAAGACAGTACCTCATTGTGGTTTTGATTTGCATTTCCCTGATGATTAGTGATGCTGAGCATCATTCCATGTACCTGTTGTCCATCTGTATGTCTTAGAACAAATGTCTATTCAGATCCTCTGTCCATTTTTTTTTTATAAATTTATTTACTTATTTTTGGCTGCGTTGGGTCTTCGTTGCTGCGTGCGGACTTTCTCTAGTTACGGTGAGTGGGGTGCTACTCTTCTCTGCACTGCACAGGCTTCTTATTGCGGTGGCTTCTCTTGTTGCGGAGCACGTGCTCTAGGCACTCAGGCTTCAGTAGTTGTGGTGCACGGGCTTAGTTGCTCCGCAGCATGTGGAATCTTCCCGGACCAGGGCTCAAACCCATGTCCCCTGCGTTGGCAGGCGGATTCTTAACCACTGCGCCACCAGGGAAGCCCTCTGTCCATTTTTAATTGGATTTTTTTTTTTTTTGCTACTGAGTCATATGAGTTATTTTTATATTTTTTGGGTATTAACCCCCTATGAGATACATGATTTTCAAATATTTTCTCCCACTCCGTAGGTTGCCTTTTTTTCTTCTTTTTTAGTTATTTGTTTGGCTGCATCAGGTCTTATTTGCAGCACACGGGATCTTTTGTTGCAGCACGTGGGCTTCTCTGTAGTTGTGGTGTGCGGGCTCAGTAGTTGCGGCACACGGGGCTCTCTAGTTGTGGCACACAGGCTCTAGATCCCACAGGCCTAGTTGCCCCGTGGCATGTGGGATCCTAGTTCCCCAACCAGGCATCGAACCTGTGTCACCTGCATTGGAAGGCAGACTCCTAACCCCTGGACCACCAGGGAAGTCCCCGTAGGTTGCCTTTTTATTCTTTTGATAGTACGATGGTCTTTTTTTGACATTATGAAAAAATTTTAATATGCAGAAAAGTTAACTATACAGTGAATAATTCTTAACACCTACCACCTAGATTCTACGATTAATAGTTTACTATATTTGTTTTATAACAACTATTCATCTGTGAGATGGCCCTCATTTGCCTGCTGTTTTTTTTCTCTGCTTGTCCAGTTATTTCTTGTTAGAGAAGTTCTTAGACCAGATCATGTTGTTCATTATATTAGATGATTGAGGGACTTCACTGGTGGCACAGTGGATAAGAATCCGCCTGCCAATGCAGGGGACATGGGTATGAGCCCTGGTCCGGGAAGATCCCACGCGCCGCGGAACAACTAAGCCCGTGCGACACAACTACTGAGCCTGCGCTCTACAGCCTGCGAGCCACAACTACTGAACCTGTGCCGCTCCTGAAGCCCACACGCCTAGAGCCAGTGCTCTGCACAAGAGAAGCCACCACAATGAGAAGCCCACACACTGCAATGAAGACCTAATGCAGCCAAAATTCATTAACGATTATTTTTTAATTAAAAAATAAAGTGCGGTCTCCACTCAGGAGGCTCATAGCCTAAGTGGGGGGACAGAGGTGGACACAGAAGTTTCCGAGTGGGGCTTCTTTGGTGGCGCAGCGGTTAAGAATCCGCCTGTCAATGCAGGGGACACGGGTTTTAGCCCTGGTCCAGGAAGATCTGCGGAGCAGCTAAGCCCATGCGCCACAACTACTGAAGCCCGCACACCTAGAGCCCATGCTCCACAACGAGAAGCCACCGGAATGAGAAGCCTGCGCACCGCCACGAAGAGTACCCCCCGCTCACCACAACTAGAAAAGCCTGCTCACAGCAACGGAGACCCAATGCAGCCAAAAATAAATTTATTTTTTTTAAATGCTCAGCAAAATGCATTAAAAGAAAAAGAGGAGCCTAGTACCTAGAGAACAGACTTGTGGTTGCCAAGGGGGAGAGGGTTGGCGGAGGGGTGGAGTGGGGTTTGGGGTTAGCAGAGGTAAACTGGTATATACAGAATGGATGAGCAACAAGGTCCTACTCTATAGCACAGAGAACTATATTCAGTATCCTATGATAAACCATAATGGAAAAGGATAATTTTTAAAAGGTGCGTATATGTGTAACCGCATCACTCCTGTACGGTAGGAATTAACACTGTAAATCAACTATACTTCAATTTAAAAAAAAGCATGGTGGCCACATGGAGGACAAGGTGAAGGGGAAGAGAGCTTAGGATCGACAACCCAAGAATGAAGGGAGCCGAGTCTGGATAGACACCCCGTATTCTACTTCAGAGAAGGGACGGCCTTCACCAGCTCAGCCAAAGAGGCAGGGCCTCACCGAAGAGCCTCTTGAAGGCAGCACGTTAGAACCGTTTGCCATAACCAGGAGTGCCGCCAGAGCAGTCAAGGCTTTGGGAGGACCCTGGGCCCTGCAGCCTTGACCCAGGAGGAGGTCCCCAGAGTCACGGCTTAGTCTTAAAAGTTTGCTGCCAGAGGGCAAAGGGAGCCATTTAAAATTCACAAGCTGTTGGAATAAACCCCAGTCAGTTCCTGTCTTCCCTATCCGTCATCCTTCTTTAGGTGTGAAGAGGAGAAAAGAAAACTTCCTGTCTCTCCAGCCCAGCCTGAGATGGTCACTCACACTTATCTACCTTTCTACAAGGTCATCGATCTGTTATTCTGAAAGCTCATTGGTCTGAATTCCGTAAGGTCACTGATCCATCCTCTCCCAGGCGGCTGACTACACCAGCACACCTGGTGCTCAGCTTCCTCCCAGTTGATGCCAGAGGCTGTGCTGTGGGAAAGCACTCCTCTGCTCTCACGGGGAGCTGGTTCCGGAGCTGGTGTAGCATCAAAACCCTGTGCAGCTTTCATGGCTCTACCTTTTCTAATATTTATTAACCCAAACAAATGTACAACGAGAGGGCTTTTGACGCCAGCCTCTCCAGCACATTTGCTTTCTCTGCTGCCTCTGACTCTTCCAGCCAGCCCTCTGCAGGAGTGGCGAGCAGTGTTCTTCCATAAAATGTCAAACTTTAATATCCGGGGGTACCTAAACAGGAGTTAGTCCTGTGACCGGTGTATGTGCACTACTTCCTCTCGATGTGTTTCATGTGCATCACGGGAAGTAACTAATAAACTGAAGCTGTTCACATACTGAGTGCAGTTGGCTCGTACACAGTGAGACTGATTCTTCATTCTTTTGCATCACTAACCATCGCTGGGGCTGGTTTCTGGACCCCTGGTGCAGCCCCACCCTTGGGTTGCAGGCTCACCTGGATCTGAGCCCCCAGGGCTGGTCCTCTGCCCTCCTCCCTCCCTTTGGGGCCCAGAACAGAGGTCCTCAATCACCCACCTTTGCTCTCCTCCCAGAACATCACTGATTTCAGGACCGTCCAGACTGGGGGCGCCTCAGGCCAGCGCTGGAAATGGCCAGGAACGCCTGATGGACTCGACGGGGTGGTGAGGGGTGGGTTGGGGGCCAGTGTGGCAGCAGAGTCACAGTAAGCAGCCAGCAACTTCGGCTCAAAGTAGATGTAGGTGGCAAACCCAGGTAAGCTGAGGTTTCAGAACGGGTCTCCCTCGAATCCTGTGTGCTTCTAACACCAGCAATACTGCCCCAACTAGTGTGGGATTTCAGGGGCCCAATTCACATCCAAAATGTTTCATCAGAGGGAGGCTCAGTAGTTGTGGCTCACGGGCTTAGTAGTGCCGCAGCATGTGGGATCTTCCCGGACCAGGGCTCGAACCTGTGTCCCCTGCATTGGCAGGCAGATTCTTAACCACTGCGGGAAGCCCACAAGTTCCTTTTTAAGAAATGACTTGCTGAGGCAGCTATAAAACATCTGGCAGAAGGTAGTTAGTATTCTGCATTATATGAAAGGCAACCCAGACATGAAGGAGACATGGCCTTACAAGAAAACAATAGACAAATCAGAGAGTCTTTTCTAAGGGAAAATAATATGCTTAAGATATATATGTGTCAGAATTATTTTTTTTAATATTTATTTTTATTTCTATTTATTTATTTATTTAGGCTGTGCCAGGTCTTAGTTGTAGCACTCGGGATCTTAGCTGAAGCATGGGGACTTCTTAGTTGTAGCATGCGAACTCAGTTGCAGCATGCATGCGGGATCTAGTTCCCAGACCAGGGGTCGGGGGGCACAGAGTCTTACCCACTGGACCACCAGGGAAGTCTCCCACATTATTTTTAACCAATACTTTTCAATTCATCACCTTCAGTCCTGACTGCCAGGAGAGACTTCTGCTGTATAAACGGGTGGACAGTCACCCCTCTGCAGACAACATCTGATTGAAAGGTTGACCAACATGAACAAGAAGGGAATTGCCTGGCAGTCCAGTGGTTAGGACTCCGCCCTTCTACTGCAGTGGGCACGCGTTCAATCTGAATCCTGCAAGCCACGCAGCATTGCCAAAAATAAAGTATGTCTTATTTTACCCATATAATCAGGAATGATTTCTAGTTTTTGTTTTAGAAAAAGTCTAATTTTTTGAGCAATATCGTTATTTTTTATTGTATTTTGTTATTCTCTACTAAATTTTATATTTTAAATTTTTATTGAAATATTGCTGATTTACAATTTTGTATCAGTTTCAGGTTTACAGCAAAGAGACTGTCATATATATATATATATATTCTTTTTTAGATTCTTTTCCATTAAAAGTTATTACAAGATATTGAAAACAGTAAATCCTTGTTGGTTATCTACTCCATATATAGTAGTGTGTATATTATAATCCCAAACTCCTAACTTATCCCTCTCCCACCCTTTCCCCTTTGGTAACCGGAAGTTTGTTTTCTATGTGAGTCTATTTCTGTTTTATAAATAAGTCCATTTGTATCATTTTTTACATTCTACATATAAGTGATGTCATGTGATGTCTTTGTCTGACTTACTTCACTCAGTATGATAATCTATAGGTCCATCCATGTTGCTGCAAATGGCATTATTTCATTCTTTTTATGGCTGAGTAGTATTCCACTGTGTATATATACCACATCTTCTTTATATCTTAATCTGTCGATGGACACTTAGGTAATATCTTTTTTCTTTTAAAGTAAATTGTTTTATTTATTCATTTTTTTGGCCGCACCGTGCAGCATCCGGGACCTTAGTTCCCTGACCAGGGATCGAACCCACACACCCTGCATTGGGAACGTGGAGTCTTAACCACTGGACCACCAGGGAAGTCCCAATAATATCTTTCTTATATTAAGCATTTTGAAGTGAGCCAAATACAGTCATCCCTCAGAATCCATGGGGGATTTGTTCCAGGACCCCTTGGATATCCAAATCCACAGGGTGCTCAAGTCCTTTATACAAAATGGTGTAGCATTTGCACACAACATTGGAACATACTCCCAGATACTTTAACCCATCTCTAGATTACTTATGATACATAATACAATGTAAATGCGATGTATATAGTTGCAGAAACAATGTAAATGCTGTGTGAATAGTTGCCAGTGCATGGCAAATTCAAGTTTTTCTTTCTGGAATTTTTTTCCCCAGTATTTTTGATCCATGGTTGGCTGAACCTGTGGAGGCAGAACCTGTGGATATGGAGGACCAACTGTGCTATTGATTCATTTTAGAACGTATGGTTTTGAAATTTTAAGTATTTAATACAAGTAAAAGGGATGTGTGGTGACAAAGTCCTCTCTGCCCACAGGCCTTCACCCCTCTACCCAGACACCCACTGGGAAACATTTCTCTGTATCCTCCCAAGGGTATGTACAAGCACAAAGATACACTTCATTCTGCTTTTTACAAAAACTGTAGCATGTGTTATATTGTGTTCTACTGCTCTTTGTTGTTTTCAAATAAACGTCTAGCTGAGGCTATTTTGGAGATGCACTACCTTGTTCTTTTAAATTTATTTTTGGCTGCATTGGGTCTTCGTTGCTGCGCCTGGGCTTTCTCTAGCTGCGGTGAGTGGGGGCCCCTCTTCGTTGCGGTGCGTGGGCTTCTCATTGCCGTGGCTTCTCTTGTTGCAGAGCACAGGCTTTAGGCTCACAGACTTCAGTAGTTGTGGGGGGGACCCCAGGTTCAATCCCTGGTTTGGGAACTAGATCCCACATGCATGCTGCAACTAAGAAGTCCCCATGCTTCAACTAAGATCCCGAGTGCTGCAACTAAGACCCGGCACAGCCAAAATAAATAAATAAATATTAAAAAAATAATTCTGACACATACGTATCTTAAGCATATTATTTTTCCTTACAAAAGACTCTCCGATTTGTCTATTGTTTTCTTGTAAGGCCATGTCTCCTTCATGTCTGAGTTGCCTTTCATATAATGCAGAATACTACCTACCTTCTGCCAGATGTTTTATAGCTGCCTCAGCAACTCATTTAATTTCTTCCCACTGCACCACCACCAGGGAAGTCCCTACTTTGTTCTAACAGCTGCATCCTAACTCATTACGTCAGTGATTTTTAGCCAGGAGGCACTTTGGAAATCTGTGGGCCTCTGACAGTGGATGGGGGCAATGCTGGACATGTTATAATGCCTGAGACTGCTCCACTGACTTCCAAACGTCTGGCCAGATGTTAGTGTATGTGAAAAACTTGTAATTATGTAAGTCTAAACTCCATTTTACATATTAACATGAAGGGTTTGGTTTTGGGCTGCTGAAAAATCTGAATATCCCTGGCACTTCTGAGGCCTCCAACTGCTGTGTAATGGAAGGGAAGCATGAACTTCCGAAGGGCTTAAAGGCTACTGGAATCATGTCAAAGAGCCAGAGGTCAACTTAGAGGGGCTTGTACTAGCCAAATTTGGGATGATTTGAGCATCAAAAACAATGAGTGCAGGGACTTCCCTGGTGGTCCAGAGGTTAAGACTACGAGCTCCCAATGTAGGGGGCCAGGGTTTGATCCCTGGTCAGGGAGGTAGATCCCACATGCCACAACCAAGTCCTAGCACAGCCAAATAAATAAATATAAAAAATGAGTGCAATTGTTCGTAACACGTTTAATGAAAATCCGTGAGTCCACAGTGGGAGGAGAAGGGAGAGAGAGATTATAAGATTACTCAATTTTTCACAACTACAGAATAACTGACTCAGGGGAATTCCCTGGTGGTCCAGTGGTTAGGACTCCTCACTCATGGGTTCAGTCCTTGATCAGGAAACTTGGATCTTGTAAGCCACGTGGCATGGCCAAAATTATTTTTTAAAAATTGATTCAGGTGAAGATCATTAAGTGATGCTAACAGAAAATAATCAGGTGAAAGGTCTGGGAGCAGGGTCTTCACACAGGGGCAAAGTATCACCCCACAGGTTACCTACTCAGCAGAAAGAATACAAAGTACCCTTCCAGTGGAGCAGTCAGACCTCCTGTTGAGTCAGTATGAGATCATATGCTATCTGACAACAGGCGGGATTAAGTGCATATAGCATCACCTACAACGCCTTCCTGCATAAAATGTTGAACGTGTGTCCATTCAAGCTTCTCTGCCTAATTTCCAGTTTACAGAAAATACAAGAGCCAGAGGAACAAGCAAGTTAACACGAAATGGAGACCTTAGGCAGTTCCAAAATCAGGGACATTCGACGAAGTCAATGTCCTGGAGGGTTTAAGGAGTTGATGTCAAAAAAAAAAAGCAAGAGGCCAAGACCACACAGTGTAGGACTCAATTTATATGAAATGTCCAGAAAAGGTAAATCTAGAGACAGAAAGCCAACTTGTAGTTGCCAGGGACTGGGAGTGAAAGCAGAAGGGACTGCAAGTGGGCACAGGGTCTTCCTGGTGTGGTGGATTACGGTGATGGTTGCACAACTCAGTAAATTCACTAAAATGATTGTACTCTTAAAACGGGTGAACTTTATGGTGTATAAATTATCTCAATAGGCCTTTTTTTTAACATTAATAGAAATTACAATATGTTAAAAAGTGGAAGGACTGTTCTAGATTGAGACGAAAGAGACCTAACAATCAAAGTGTGTGAACCTAGGTTGGACCCTTGGGGGCAGTGGGGGGTGTGTGTGGGCGGGAGAGAGCATTATTAAATACATTGATTGTATGTAAATTATACCTTAATAAAGCTGACTTTAAAAACACCTCTAGGGACTTCCCTGGTGCGCAGTGGTTAAGAATCCGCCTGCCAATGCAGAGGGCCACGGGTCCAAGCCCTGGGCAGGTAGATCCCACATGCCGCAGAGCAACTAAGTCCGTGCACAACTACCGAGCCTGCGCACCTAGAGCCCATGCTCCACGACAAAAGCCGCCATGGCAATGAGAACTCTGTGCACACCGCAAGAAAGACCCAACGCAGCCAAAAATAAAACCACCTCCGAAACCAGTGGGGGAAATCTGAATAAGGACCATACACTGCAGGTTGTATGGATTCTGCTTATTTTCTGAGGTGTGCTAAAGCAATTGGGTGAGCCCTACCTTATTGGATACATGGCTGGCCCTCTCCGGAAGCAGCAGCTCTTGTGCTCAGGGAAACTGAGGCCACACTGTAATCGATTCTGCTCACCTTGCCTTGTCCCGGAGACCTTCATAACGTAGCAGCCACTTACCCTTTCAAAACTAAATAGTATGGGGCTTCCCTGGTGGTGCAGTGGTTGCAAGTCCGCCTACCAATGCAAGGGACGCAGGCTCGTGCCCCGGTCCGGGAGAATCCTACATGCCGCAGAGCAGCTGGGCCCGTGAGCCATGGCCGCTGAGCCTGCGCGTCCGGAGTCTGTGCTCTGCAACCGGAGAGGCCACAGCAGTGAGAAGCCTGCGTACTGCAAAAAACAAAAAAAACTAAACAGTCTGTTTTTAGGGACACACATAGGTGACAAACACAAAAATCAGTGACCTCAAAAATAAAAAAAATGGGCCTCTTGGGAGGGATAGAGTATGCAACTGGGGAGGTGGGGAGGCCCCCCAAGGGGAGTTCTTGATCTTAAAGGAAACCATGTTCACGAACATAAAGACCTCAACTGGACCACATTATGGCTCAGGTTACCAGGTCTGCACAATGGAATGAGAAGACCTCAAATGACCATGAGGGCCTCTACAACTAGCCAGGGAGAAGTTCCCTCATCTATAGACAGTTACCTGGTCACCAGTTGGTCTGGAGCAAGGCAGAGCCAGATGCCTTCTGCAGGTAGATTGCACCACACCAGGTCTGCCTGCCTTTCTCTAGCAGACTGAACTTCACAATTGAGCTGTCATAAACCCTGTACTCTGCATCTACATTCTCAAACAGCTAAATATCCCAAGAACATGGTCCAAAGACCCCTCCCCACAGAGGCTAAAGCTTGACATATTTCCCTCAAGGAGGGCCACCACAGAATACGCTCAAATTACGCTTTATTAAAATTAGCTGATTTTCAGGCTTCCCTGGTGGTGCAGTGGTTGAGTCTGCCTGCCGATGCAGGGGACACGGGTTCGTGCCCCGGTCCCGGAAGATCCCACATGCCGCAGAGCGGCCGGGCCCGTGAGCCATGGCCACTGAGCCTGCACGTCTGGAGCCTGTGCTCCGCAATGGGAGAGGCCACAACAGTGAGAGGCCCGCGTACCACAAAAAAAAAAAAAAAAAATTAGCTGATTTTCAATTTGTTATAGTAATTTTGATGGATAACCCTAAATGTGCCAAATGAGAATTTTCCACTGTCACCCTTAAAGGAGTACTGTTCCAACATGGTCACAATCTTGAAGTTCCACCTTTTCCCCCTGCCTGAGCCTACATCTTCCGTATTCCACTCACAGCTTGCCCTTGGGATACTCGATCAGCAAAACTTTATTCTTGGATCAGGGAAGCAAAAAAACAAGATACGTTTAAACAAACACAGCAACTGTTGTCTTAGAAGTAACGTGTTGCTGATTAAAATGAAATCTACATCAATACCCTAACCAAACAAGGACAGACAACGGTTGTTTAGTCTTTATTTCATAACCATAAACTTAACTTTGCAATTCAGCTAAACTTGGAGGGGAATAAGGAAAATATGGAACCCAAAGAAGTGCAATGAGAGCACAAAGATTATAGTATATTTTGAGCAGATGGGGATGAAGGGGTGCTCTCCTGAGCTACAGAAGGAATGGTCTGGTAGTTAAGATAAAACACAAGTCAAATTTATTATTAGATTTGTCCACAGTCAGCAATGGTGATCTTCTTGCTGGTCTTGCCATTCCTGGAACCAAAGCGCTCCATGGCTTCCACAATATTCATGCCCTCTTTCACCTTGCCAAAGACCACATGCTTGCCATCCAACCTGGAAACAGAAGAATAAACATTACTACCTGCAACCTGCAGGTAGTAATGAAATAAGAGAGAAATAAGCAGCCTGCATTGTGCATTGAGATAAGAACAGTGTCCCACAAATCAATATAGCATACCCAAGCAAGAGAAGACCAGAAGAGTGGTTTATCCAGCTTTTAGCACTAGCTAACGCCGACTAGTTAAATACTGGAAACATTTTATCCTTTTACCTAAAAAAAAAAAGTGTCAACACCAGATTACTCTAAGCCAGTCTAAAAAAGGTGGTCTCCAAGAGTCTCTAATCACTGTTAAGAATCCTAATTTTAGAATGGACCCCTAAAAAAGAGCCAACAAATCACATGCTAATTAGATGAAACCACCACTCTTAAATTCAACTACTCAACAAAGTGCCCTGTTTTGCTATTAGAGTATCTCACTTTCTATAGCACACTATCTAAATTTGTGACTATTCATGCCCTTCTACTACTTTAGAGCAGGAACAGCAGGGAAAGGTTGCCTTTGCTATGTTCTGCTCTTACCACTCAGTCTTGGCAGTGCAGATGAAAAACTGGGAACCGTTTGTGTTGGGGCCAGCATTTGCCATGGACAAGATGCCAGGACCCGTATGCTTCAGGAGGAAATTCTCATCATCAAATTTCTCCCCATAAATGGACTTGCCACCAGTGCCATTATGGCGTGTGAAGTCACCACCCTGTGAACATAAAAGAGGAACCTGTCACTTCTGGCAACACAGTTGGAAAACATGCCAAGTCTGCAAGGTTCAAACTTTAAAACTCAAGTTTAAAATAATTAAAAGGGTCAAGTGGAACCAAAATGGTAGAATTAACATTTTAGTTCATATATGCACTTAAAAAAAACCAAACATTTGTTTATTACAGACCACAGCAATTTAGATGGCATGGTTATCAGTGCAAAATTGTCAAATAGACAAATGTAACAGAAAACAAAGTATAAAAGTAGACCGGCACCAATGCAGACAGACCATATGTGCACATCCTGAAGTGTTCTGGCTCAATCCCAAATTAAGAGAACCCGAATCAGTATCAGTAAATTTTATACCTGGCACATAAATCCCGGAATTATTCTGTGAAAGCAGGAACCTTTATAACCAAAGCCTTTCTCCCCAGTGCTCAGAGCACGGAAGTTTTCTGTTAAAATAAAGTGTATATGTATATAGACACAACAGTTAAAATCAGAATACCTTTGTTAAACATTTAAAAAAGAAATAAAACTAACCTGCTGTCTTTGGAACTTTGTCTGCAAACAGCTGTAAGAGAAAATGACAGTTAATGAAAAACATCTGCTTACATGTTTTGTTGCTTAGTACCCTTGTCTTTAGGGGCCTCTGAATCATAAATTCATTTTCTCACTAGAAGAGAATGCTTCTTCAGTAATTACTTTGAATCCCAAATAAGAACGGCTCCTGACAGCCTTAAGGTCCTGCGGGGTTGGGTTAGCAACATGACACCCAAAGACATGCCAAAACTCCAGAACCAGGAATGACTCAGATAGTGTGAGGCTTCTAAAAAGTGACTTAAAACTTTTATGTGTATCACACCTACTTCTAAACAAATATATGGTCTCTCAAAGGTACATCACCTCCCCCAACTTCAACTTGAACCTAAAGACAAGAACTTTCAAGAAGAGCAAGTACTCCTGCACGATCAGGGAGTAAACAGCTGTAATTTTAGTCACTGGTAATGAAAATGCTACTACCTCCAATCTGTTAACATAGCTTTATGGATTGGATGAGCAGTCACTTCTTGGTTTCCAGGTCCCTTACCTAGTAGTGGGGTAAAAAATAAAGATTGGTTTCTAGTACAACTGCTTCGAACCTTTCCTGCATATATCAAACATTTTGGCTAAAAAAGCTTAAATACCATAGAAAACGCAAGCCCTTGCATAAAGACAGTTTACTTAATGAACTATTCCACAGATCCGAGACTTAAATCATCTACTGAAATCCCTGGATGCTTCTTAGAAGACTTGCTATTTAGCGTCTAAGTACTGTATATAAAACGTACGGTCTCCTTTAAGTATTAGCCTGTCTCCAACCCTCGTACTAACTCGTTTCCCTTTTAGACCCTTACTGCAGTTCAAGCTCGCAGTGGCAGTTCCACGTCCATTCTCACCGAGGGATCTGTCAGAGCGCCTACCTCATTTCCATTAAGCCCTCTGGCTAACCTGAGACACACAAGTTACAAAGGGTTAGGCTCAGGCCAAGTTTCCACGTGGCCCCTGGCCAATTATCAGCTGACTTCGGATAAAGGTGGAGTATACATCTACTGGATGTAATATTTCTCCAGTTGTTACGTCAGGGCAAGTTTCCACATGGGCCCTTACCAACGCTTAGCTCTGACTACAGTGAGAGTGGGTTACAGGCTGATCTGCATGGGGGGCTATCTAAGCTTGGACTGAGATCCTACGACCTGGTCACTGGCGGCTCTTTGAGAAGTGGTAAAAGAGGATAAAACCACTTAGGGCTACACCCCAAGACCTACCATGCTGGGTTAACTGGAACGGAATCCCATTTACCGTTTGAAGAGCCCGCCGACTTACTTAGCTACCCTGCTGTGATTACAAACTGATTAAGAAGTACCCATAACACGCCTGAACTAATTAGGAAAACAGCGGAGAAGACCTGCCGCGCTGCCGGTCTCGACTAGCCCGTTCTGCGCGGGGACGACCGGGAGGGGCCCGGGCGCCTCCCACCCGCCGTCACCGCAGCGGAAGGCGGGCCTCGGCGCCAGCGGAGGGAAGGCGGCCGGCACATTTCCGCTCGGGGTGGGGGCGGGGAGGGGCCTCTTTCTACATCAACCTCGCGATTTTAAAACACCCGGGGAAGCCCTCGAGCCGGCCGACCCCGCACCCTTATAACCCAACCCTGAACTAGCAAGCGTCCTTCGGGACACGGGATGGGCTGCTATCCCCACCGGCCCTGACGCGCCCGGCGCGGGAAAAGGCAGCCTTCAGGTGCGGCCGCCGCGTCGGCTCGAAGGAAGCGGCTTCCGAGTCCTCGAGGGCGGCCCCGGGAAGGTCGCGGCTGCCCAGGGCCGGCGCCCGCCTTCCGTCTGGGGCGTTGCCGACCCTCAAGGCCCCGCAGTCCCACGCGGCGGCCAACGGCTCGCGGCCGGAGCACGTGCGCGGCCGGAAGGGCGCGGCCGCGCCTCCCCCGCCCGCCCCGCCTTTGTCTGCCCGCCGCCCCCGGCCTCCCAAAATGGCCCCTCGTCAGGAAATGGCGCCGCGCCGCCCGCGTTTCTCAGGCGGGGCGCCCGCACCCAGCCCCTCGGCCTCCCCCCCGCCGCCCGCTCAGGCCCACCCGGCGCGCCGCCGCCCGCCCCAACCTCGAAGGAGACGCGGCCCAAGGGCTCGCCGTCGACGGCGATGTCAAAGAACACGGTAGGGTTGACCATGGTTGGACTGCGCGGGAAGTTCCGATGTGGCGGCGTCTGCAAAGCAGCACGAGCCCCACCGCCCGCCTCTTTTATAGCCGGTTCAGGCCCCGCCCATGGCCGGTCGCGCGCCTCGTCTCTGGCCAATCGCGACCGCGGGTCAGTCGAAGTGACGGTGTGCCTGGGCCTATGGGTGGAGATGGCGCCGGAGAGGAGGGACGGGAGACGCGCGTGCGCGCTGGCAGCTGCAGGCAGGTTCCCGCCCGCCGCCTCGGTCTCCGCGCTGCGGTGTGGGGTCGCGCTCAGGCGATCGGGTTGGAGACGGGGCTTGGAGACCGCCCTGGTGGGCCGGTTGGGTCGGTGGGAGACCGACAGACACGCACCTGCCTGGGCCCGCGGTCAGGACGTCTTCCCATCGCGCAGAGGGGGCAACTGAGGCAAACGCAGGCCTCAAGGTCGCGCCGCCCGCCAAGGTCGCTCGGGGTCCAGGGCCCATGCCGCTCTGGGAGGCCAGGTGGCTTTGGGCATCACCATTTTCCCACTGCAGATGAGGATGAGGCGCAGCCGCCGCCCTCTCTCCCTTCCCCCTTTCTCCCCTAGTATGAAAGGTTATGAAATGCTTCCAAAATACCCTACTTTCCGAAAATATCTGGCACACTCTGCTTGAATTTTCTCCAGGAGGAAGACATTAAAACAAGAGCCTGTCACTTCCCTGGTAGTGCAGTGGTTAAGAATCGCCTGCCAATGTGGCGACATGGGTTTGAGCCCTGGTCCGGGACGATCCCACATGCTGTGGAGCACCTGAGCCCTTGCGCCACAACTGCTGAGCCTGTGCTCTAGGGCCCGCAAGCCACAACTACTGAGCTCACATGCCACAACTACTGAAGCCCGGGCGCCTAGAGCCCCTTCTCCGCAGCAAGAGAAGCCACCGCAGTGAGAAGCCCGCGCGCTGCCACAAAGACCCAACGCAGCCAAAAATAAATAAATTTATTTTTTAAAAAAAGAAAAGTGAACTCCCTTAGGCAAAGATATTAATAATACTTTTATTACTAGTACTAAATGCACTTATATGGCCCTGGTCTTTTGTTCGGAAAACCTTGAAAAGAAAATTTATATATCCTTTGACATTCAGAATGTTATTTAGTATCTCCAAAACCAAGATAGGGTTGTGAGAAGCAAATGAGAGTCCTTATGAAAGATGAAATCCAGTGTCTGGCATCATGCCATCGTTATTAATAATGGCATTGTGAGCCTACATCTGCTCAGAATTTATAAGAGTGCGGTTTTGTTCTCACAACCACCCCAGAATCCCCATTTACAGATGCGGAAAGTGAGCATCCTTCATGTTAAGTAGCTTGCTCAGAGTAACCAGCGTAGGAGTATTAGCAAAGCCAGAACTGGCAACTGCTTTTTTGCCCACTCCCCAGCACCGGTGCTTTCTGACCTTGAGGAAGCTGCTTGTCCTTATCTGACACTGAAAAAATGACCCGAGGCCCTCAGGCATAAACTCCCTCAACTTCTCTCTCCTCCACTCTGAACCTTAAAGCAGTTAGGAACCCCTCCTAAGAAATAAATGAATGAATAATAAGGTTGTCACTTATGACTTCCTCACATTACTATTCAGGGCCCTCCCTTCTCTTCACCATCATCATAGTCTCTCACTCACTTCTTCTACCAAGAACTCAGAGGGGCACCCTCCACCTGAGAGGGCTAGAGGCAGTGAGGGGAAGCCAGGTTATGTCCTGTGCAGGCCCCAAAGACGGGGGTCTCTGTGGCAGGCACGCAGGCATGGCCAAAAGGATCCTGTCTGCAGCCAGGCCAGCCTGGGCATTACTGACCTGAGTTAGGTGGTAAAATGTGCAGTAGTTTTTTGTTTTGTTTTGTTTTTTTTCTCTCTCTGTCTCTTTGACTTATGTGTGCATTTCTTTTTCTTGCTGCACTGTGCGGCGTGTGGGGATCTTAGTTCCCCAAACAGGGATCGAACCCTCACCCTCGGCAGTAAAAGCATGGAGCCCTTAACCACTGGACCGCCAGGGAATTCCCTGCATTTTCTTTTTTAACAGCTTTTAACAAATGAATTTCATGGTATGGAAGCTTTATTGAGATGTAGTTTACATACCATGAAATTCACTTGTTTTAAGCGTACAATTCAGTGACTTTTTAGCAAATTCAGAGCAGTGCAGATATCACCACAATCTAATTTTAGAACATTTCCCTCACCCAGAAAGAACCTTGTGCCCATTTTTAGTAACTCCCTGTTTCCACCCAATAACTGCTTTTAAAATTGTGTAGTTAAAAATTGATTTAGACTTGTGGTTTCAACTGGAAATATTAAAGTTTATATATTGCATTTTTTTTCTTTTATTTTTGGCTGCATTGGGTCTTCGTCGCTGCACGCAGGTTTTCTCTAGTTGTGGCGAGCGGGGGCTACTCTTCGTTGTGGTGCATGGGCTTCTCATTGTGGTGGCTTCTCTTGTTGCGGAGCATGGGCTCTAGGCGCATGGGCTTCAGTAGTGTGGCACAAGGGCTCAGTAGTTGTGGCTCATGGGTTCTAGAGCGCAGGCTCAGTAGTTGTGGCGCACAGGCTTAGTTGCTCTGTGGCATGTGGGATCTTCTCGGACCAGGGATCCAACCCGTCTCCCCTGCATTGGCAGATGGATTCTTAACCACTGAGCCACCAGGGAAGTCCCTACATATTGCATTTTAACATTTAAGAGAACTTTAGGTTCAACCTATTTAAAAGTTTATCAGAATTGTTTAATGCCCAGGGAGGTTTTTTCATTGTTAATTTGGACAATGAAGTACTTTAAAAGGAAACCAAATGTATTACATCTATAAATGCAGTTTAAATATTTGAAGATATATTAAAAGAGTTCAAATCTGCCATACCTATAAAGAGACAAATATTATGTGTAAGCTGAAGAACTGTGTTTTAAACTGTAGTTTAATAAATTAAATATCAGTTGTTAAAATATAACAAAATAACTCCTGAGTAGTCTTGCTACATAAGAAAAGATGCAGGGCTCCAATTCTTACGTCAGGGAACCCAGAGGACTTTACTCCTCACCCCGCCACCCCGTCCTCAGCTCCAGCCCTATCACTTCACAGCTTCACAGGTGCCACCACCTCCCTTCCCCTCCCGCATCCCCCCAAGTTCATGTTCAAGATCGTCTGACTGCCGCAAAGACTGAGGAAGGGGGAGAAAAGGAAAAGGGCAGAAGGCTCGGGAGTGGTGCCATCACAGCCTTGTTTGCAAAGCTTTCCCAGGAGCCCCACCCAGCGGCTTTCACCCTTGGCAGCAGGAATCCAGGAAGATGAATATTTTGATCTGGGCACATTGCCACCCGAGCCACCCGGCTTCTGATAGTAAGGAGGAAGGCAAGATGGCTGCTTTGGGGAGACAGCAGGCAACATCCGAGGCAGCAACTATTGCTGACCCAGCAGAAAAAGGATGGACTGGGAGGGACTGGGAGTTCTCAGCCCTTAGGAAACCTGCACATCAGGGCACAGAGAGAAACCCACCTCAGCCTGGCCTGGGGGAGGACCACCCCCCCAAACGTTGGATTTGATGGCAGGGCGGGACCGGGGTGGGACTACATCTGCTTAGTGAAGCCCAGATCATTCCCGATCTCCCTGGATCACCCCAGATCACCGGAGGCTGGGAAAGGTGGTGTCTGGTGTTCTCACATAAGGTGGGGAATTTCCCTAACACAGAAAGGGGCACAGTAACCAAAAAAGGGGGAAATGAGGCCTAAGTTAGTTAATTCAAGATTCCAGAAAATATCGGGTGCCATTATTACGATCATTATTTAATTCTCATAGCAGTCCTTTGAAGTAGATACTATTATTTTGATTATTTTTTTTTTTTTTGGCGGCGCTGCATGGCACGGCATGCAGGAATCCTGACCAGGGATGGAACCCGTGCCCCCTGCAGTGGAAGCATGGAATCCTAACCACTGGACCACCAGGGAATTCCCTATTTCTCCTATTTTTCACAAGAGGAGACAGAAGCTCAGAGAAGTTGAGTAACTTCCTCAAGCTCACACAGCTGCGAAGAGGTAGAGCCAGATGTCCATTCTACCTGGTTTTGGGCCCTGTGCGCCTCACCACCATGCCACATCCTGAAATTAAAAAAAATTATGGTAAAATGTACGTAACATAAAGTTTACCATTTTCACTATTAAGTGTACCGTTCACAGGCATTAAGTACATTCCTATTATTGTTCAGCATCCCCGCCATCCACTCCAGAACTTTTTCATCTTCCCAAACTGAAACTCTGTCCCCACTGAACACTAACTCCCCATCTCCTGACACCCACCGTTCTTCTGCTGCTTGTCTCTATGAATTTGCTTGTTCTAGGAACTCCATGTGAGTGGAATCATACAATATTTGTCCTTTTGTGACTGGCTTATTTCACTTAGCATAATGTCCTCAAGGTCCATGCATGTTGTAGCATGTGTCAGAATTTCCTTCCTTTTAGTAGCTGAATAATATTCCATTGTTTATCCATCCTTCCATCAATGGACACTTGGGTTGCCTCCATCTTTTGGCTATCGTGACAAATGCTGCTATGAACATGGGTGAGTCCTTTCTTTCAATCTTTTTGTGTATATACTGTGAAGTGGAATTGCTGAATCAGACAATAATACTGTTTTAATTTTTTAAGGAACCGCCATACTGTTTTGTTTTGTTTTGTTTTTTTATTTTTTATTTTTTTGCCATACTGTTTTTTAAATTTATTTATTTATTTTTGGCTGCGTTGGGTCTTTGTTGCTGCGCGCGGGCTTTCTCTAGTTGCGGTGAGCGGAGGCTACTCTTCTTTGCGGTGCACGGGCTTCTCGTTGCGGTGGCTTCTCTTGTTGAGGAGCACGGGCTCTAGGCACACGGGCTCAGTAGTTGGGGCCCATGGGCTCTAGAGCGCAGGCTCAGTAGTTGTGTTACACGGGCTTAGTTGCTCCGCGACATGTGGGATGTTCCCGGACCAGGGCTCGAACCCGTGTCCCCTGCCTTGGCAGACGGATTCTTAACCACTGAGCCACCAGGGAAGCCTGCCATACTGTTTTTCACAGCAGCTGCACCATTTTACATTCATACCAGTTTCTCCACATCCTCACCAGCATGTTATATTTTCTGTTTGTTTGTTTTTATAGTAGCCATCCTAATGGGTGTGAGGCAGTACTTCATTGTGGTTTTGACTTGCATTTCCCTAAGGATTAGTGATGCCGAGCATCTTTTCTTGTGTTTTTGGCCACTTGTGTGTCTTCTTTGAACAGAGAAACATCTATTCAAGTTTGGCTTTTTGCTGTTGAGTTTTAGGAATACTTTACATATTCTTGATATTAACCCCTTAACATATATGTGATTTGCAACTATGTTCTCCCATTCTGTGGGTTGCCTTTTCATTCTGTTGATAGTGTCATGATTTTTTTTTTTTTTTGAGCGCCCAGGTTGTATCCATTGGCTGGATCTCAACTTTGGCTGCGTGATAACTCACACTCAGTTTTGACGTGTGTGTGGGTCTGACCACGAAGGGAAGGTCAACATTACTCACAAAGCTCAGTTCTCCAAATTCCTGGGGTGATTTCAGCAAAGTTCCTGTGGTGACCATCCTGACCTCCTCCTCTAATGCTGAAGGTGGAACTACAGCAGGTGAAGACAGAACCAGGAGGGGAAACTAGGCAGGGACCATTCAGTCCTCTGAAGAGCAGCTACGTCATGTATAGAGCCCATAGCAAAATGAAATGTGGGACCCCTTATTCAAAAATGGTCAAGGATTCCAAGACAGGGATGGCAGAGCATTAAACCAAGCACAGGGCCCTTCTGAGCACGGAGCCCTGTGTGGCTGCATGGGTCGCTGGCCCTGCCACTGCCTTTGGTGGCAAACCGTCAATCCCTGGGAGCCCTAGACACAGGGGACTTTACACTCACCCCCTGGCTCTTTTCCAAGAGTCATCACCAAGTGCTCATGAGGAAGACGGGAGGCTGGTCCAGGAGATGGAGGAGACTCCCTGAGGCTCTGGGGGAGGAGCAGGGGTCCTGAGAGACCCTCCAAGGACAGGGGCTCTGCAGTAAGCACCTGGGAGTGACTGTCTGCCCTGGGGGATCATGAGTAAGACCTGGCCCGAGGGTCAGGCACATGGTGCTACTGGAGGCTGAGGGTGGACATGCCAGGCCCTACACTGTGTACCAGTGGGGGTGTGTCAGGAGAGCTGAGACCTGCTGAAGGACAGGCACATGGGGCCTCTGAGAGCAGGGGGATCAAGAGAAACACTACAGGTGTCCCCAGGCCACACCGACTGCCAGGCAATGGCCGTCGACCGCTGAGGAGTGAAAGAGCAGAGTGAGACCACCTGCCAAGGTGCAGGGGCACAGGGCCTGCCGCAACAGACCCTCACACACTCAGACGCCAGCACTGCTAAAGGAAGGGATCCTGCTGCCTGTGGCGAGCCGAATCTAAAGCTGCAACAAAGTCCAGACTCAGCTCACCCACAGGCCAGATGGGCTGAGCCCAGCACCAACAGCCAGCACAGAAGGATGTGCCGTTTCCTGGGCATCCAACTCTTTACTTCAGCCTCTGCTATTCTTTACACATTGTGCTTGGTATTCAGTGACAAATCCTTCCTGCCTGACTGCCTTTGAACTGGGGCACTGGCTTTTTCCTGTCTTTGGACTGGAACTTACACCATTGGTTCTCCTGGGTCTCCAGCTTGCTGACTCACCCCACAGATCTTGGGGCTCGTCAGCCTCCATAATCAGGTGAGCTAATTCCTCATAAGAAGCAAACAAATATGTATATCTCCTATTGGTTCTGTTTCTCTGGAGAACTCTGACTAAATGTAGACACCAAAAACAAAAACAAACAAACCCCAAGATAATGTGACCCATCATCTAGAAAGGCAACAATCAATAGAACCAGACCCAGACATAGCCTGTGTTATAAGACAAGAGACTTTAACCATGGTAAATGTGTAATAGGATATACTGCAAAGGGTGGATGATGTCACGACAGGTGAGATTTTCAACAGAGAGATAGAAACAATAAAGAGGAGCCAGGGCTTCCCTGGTGGCGCAGTGCTTGAGAGTCCGCCAGCCGATGCAGGGGACGCGGGTTTGTGCCCCGGTCCGGGAAGATCCCACATGCTGCCGAGCGGCTGGGCCCGTGAGCCATGGCCGCTGAGCCTGCACGTCCGGAGCCTGTGCTCCGCAACGGGAGAGGCCACAACAGTGAGAGGCCCGCGTACCGCAAAAAATAAAGAAATAAATATGTGGTTTTCCCATGCAAGGAAACCAGGGACCACTGGGAAAATGCCCTACCAAAGGTCAGAGGCAGGGAAAGGGCAAGGTGAGCCCCGAACAGCTTGGGCCAGAAAGCAAGAGTATTCACGTCCAAACGGGTCAAGGAGCCAGGGTACCACCTGTCAAACTCGGGTCAATTGAAGTATCAAAAAAAATGATGAGAGTAGTTACGACACATTGGACAGAAACAAATCCAAGCCCACAGTGATTCTAGATAACAAAAGTGTATGTATGGGGGGGGTCACTCTTCACAGAATTCCAGGCAATGCATATAGAAGGAAAGATCAAAGGAAAAAAATCACTTTGCAGTGCAATCATGGGCATCGTCGAGGACCCTCAATGGAGGCTAAAACCATGTTGAAATCATGCTGAATGTCCTTACTCTGCAGCCCACTTACAAATACAGTAGGGGAGAGGCCCCTTCACCAAGGGAGGCTGCTGGTTACCACTGAAAATAGCCAATGATGAGACAGCTGACCTTATAATGCAACGAGGCCGCTTGGGCAGGACTCCAGACTCTGAGTAGACACAGCAGATGTCTTCCTGGACTCCATGCACACGGAGGACTTCTGGCAGACCGTATAGGGGTCCTTCCTGCTTTCCACCTGTTTAGGCTGTTTGTTTCTTTTAAAGTCAGTAACAATAATTAAGAATCGTATTTACAAATAATATGTAAGGTACCAATTGTTTAACAGACTTTTTAAAAAGAAACTTTTTTAAGAACAGTTTTTAGGCTTATAGGGAAATTAAGGAGAAAGTACAGATATTTCCCATATATCCCCTGTTCCCCACCCCTGCCCCTGGCCAACCTCCCCCATTATCATCATCCCCCACCAGAGTGGTGCATTTGTTACAATCGATGAAACTACACTGACACATTATAGCCACCCAAACCCGCCGTTTACATTAGGGTTCTCTCAGTGTTGTATCGATGCATTCTGTAGGTTTTGACAAATGTATAATGGCATGTACCCACCATTACAGTATCACGCAGAGTATTTTCACTGCCCTAAAAATCCTCTGTGCTCCACCTGTTATCTTTCAGCCCCCAACTCCTGGCAACCACTGATCTTTTTACTGTCTCCATAGTTTTGCCTTTTCCAGAATGTCATATAGTCAGAATTATACAGTATGTATTCTTTTCAGATTGGCTTCTTTCACCTAGTACTATGCATTTAAGGTTCCTCTATGTCTTTTTAAATTTTTTTATTGAAGCATAATTGACGTGCAATCTAACAAAAGTTACTGGTGTACAACAGACAGCTCATTTCTTTTTAGTGCTGAATAATATTCCATTGTCTGGTTGTACCACAGTTTATTTATCTCTTCACCTATTGAAGGGCATCTTGGTGGCTTCCAGATTTTGGCAATTATGAATAAAGCTGCTATAAACATCTGTGTGCAGGTTTTCGTGTGGACATAAATTTTCCACTCCTTTGTGTAAATACCAAGGAGCCCGGGGACTTCCTTGCAGTCCAGCGGTTAAGACTGCGTGCTTCCACTGCAGCAGGCAAGGGTTCGATCCCTGGTTGGGGAACGAAGATCCTGTGTGCCATGTGGCCAAAAAAATTAAAAAAAAAAAAAAACAGGGAGCCCAGCTGCTGGATTGTATGGTAAGAGTATGTTGAGTTTTATAAGAAACCACCAAACTGTCTTCCAAAGTGGATGGACCATTTTGCATTTGCACCAGCAATGAATGAGGGTTCCTGTCACTTTCGTGTTTTATTTTTTATCATGAGTGTGTATTTACTGTACAAAAGCAGTGTTTCCTGCTCATGTTGCAAGGAAGTCAAGCAGACGGTGACACTGTTGGCAGGTGACGGCTTCTCCACCGAGGCCTCTGCTGTCTTGGGCTCCTGCGGATAGGTTGGGGGAGAAAAGAGCAGACTGACACCAGCCGCCAGAAACCTCGGGCTCTGTGGTCCTGTGCGGGCTCAGTCAGGAGGAGTTTTGGCTATAGACAGAAAATACCACACAACGCTGGCTCCGGCCACATGGACCTGTTTTGACATCAGCAGGGTCGGTTCTCCAGTCCAGTTGGCGTTACCAGAGCTTGCGCCACCCCGCTCCACCTCGTGGTCAAATCCTGACCGCCATCCACATCCAGCTACAGGAAGGAAGAGCAGTATGGAGAAGGTGGCCTCGTCGCAGTCAGCCAGTGTCCCAGCACCCAAAGGGGGCCACGAGGAGATGCAGAGGAGCTGGGAGGGGAGCCGCTTCTGTGGGGGGGCGGGTAGGGGTCCAGCTGGAGAGCAGGGTCACTGTGCCCAGATCTAGCTCTGCCACCAGCCATCGAAGCAGATGGCCGAACTCTTCCTCAATCAAACCAGCAAATGCTCTTCTGGACACCTGCTGAGTGTCCTAGAGTGGTCCTGCAGGGCACAGTCCCTAGCAGGGGACAGTCACCAGCTGAGTGGAGAAGATGCCGGCAGAAGCTCTGCGTGCTTGCGAGGCGCTTGGCGGTGGGCAGACGCGGCGGCCCTCGGGGAGAATGGGCCAGGCCGCATGTACCTCCGGAAGACAGCTTTGCATCCACCCCATTCGTTCCTGCCTTAATCTCTCTGACAAATGTTTTGGGCACCGGAATAATCCAGGACACAGGAGAGATCTGCTCCCTGCCCTCATGGAGTTCACTGTCTCATGGGGAAAACAAATTAAAAACTTATATGATCTCCTCTGACCAAGAATGTTTAACCACGCTCTAGACTTCCCTTGTAAGTGACAGGACACACAGGGGATAAAGGAGAAAGTGAACAATGCCAGGAGGGAACAACCAGGTGAATGTGGGACATTCTATAAGGTGACTTGACTGAACTGTTAAAAAAAAAAAAAAATCAATGTAAGGGGGAAAAAAAGGCCAAAGACTGTTCTAGATTGAATGAGACTAATAACCAGTTGCAAAAGTGAACCTTGATGGAATCCCAGATTGCAAAAAAAAAGAAGTGATAAAAGGCATTTTAGGACAAATGGGACCTTTGAATATAATAGGTGAAGCTGTGGAATTACCATTCGTTTTCTTAGGTGTGATAATGGTAACGTGTTTATAACAGAACATTCTTGTTTTTCCAAGATGTGTGCTGAAGTATTTAGAGATGAAGTGTGGGGACTTCCCTGGCAGTCCACTGGTTAGGACTCTGCGCTTCCACTGCAGGGGGCATGGGTTTGATCCCCGGTAGGGGAACTAAGATCCTGCATGCTGCATGGTGTGGCCAAAAAAAAAAAAAAGTAGGGATGAAGTGTCTCTCTGCAACTTACTTTCTGAAGCTGGCAACAAAAAAAGCGAGTGTGTGCATTAAAAAAACACAGATATATGGAGGGAGTGAGAGGGAACAGTAAAGCAACAGGGCAAAATATTGACAGTTGGTTAATCCAAAGGTGGTGTGGATGTTCACTGTACTATGTTTTAACTTCACAAAGATAAACTATAATTGTCTGTAATTGATCAGCTACAATGGGGACCATGACAGCAACCCACAGGTGAGCCATGGCCAGAGCAAGAGGCTCCGACTCATTCTGGAAACAGAGAGCTCCCTGGGGAAGGGGCAGTTCAACCAAAGCCTGAGCTAGGGTAAGACACTGAGAAACCTGGAAATCTTCAGACGGGGTGGGGAGTGGGGAGGCAGAGGTGCTGGTCTCTGTGGCCGGGAAGCCTGGCTGGAGGAGGTGAGGCCAGGCTGGTCTGGCTTTGGGCTAAGGAATGTGGACCTCATCCTGGGGCACCTGGGGGCCACCTGCACCCCCTTCTGAAAACTGACCCCCTCTCTCAGGAAGTGCTCATGATCCCACTCTAGTCACGGGGGCCCCCCTAGCTGAGCCAACCAGAGCCAGACCGGAAAGCAAACAGACGGTCAGTGCCTTTCTGTGGTGAGTCAACTTGAGCCAGGCTTGGAAGCTCAGGTCTGGAGAACAAACCTTTCAGAAAGGGGAGGAATGCCATCCTGGGGTGTGCCTGCCCATGTCCAGCTGTCCCTGACACTGACCAGGTTCTTGGCCTTCCCCAATCAATAGCAATTGACCAGAGGCCAGACAAGAAATTCAGGCAAGGCTTTACTGGGGCCCCTGCTGCAGCAGGGGGGAGAGAGAACAAGTAACAGTTTCCCCTGCCCGCTCCCCCAGGCGGGGCCAAGCTGGTTCCTTACATGGGGTGAGGGTAGGGGTGTGTCCAGGGGTCCAGCTTAGGTGGTTTGCCCACCCCTTTGGTGGTGCTGTGCGCAGGGGGCACGCACAGTACCCTGCTTTTGCTTCTGACACCGTTTTTGCTCCTGGCTCTTCAGAAGTGGCAGTTGGGTTTTTTTTTTTTGGTCTTTTTGTCCATAATTTGCCCCAAGATGGTCCCGAGTGGGTCATGGTCACTTGCAACCTGGGTCGTGGCTAACACCCCATGGAGAGGGTTTCAGCCGAGGAGCACCCTGGCCAGAAAGGGTTGGGTGTCGGAGGCTGGGGAGCAGTGTTAATCACTGCTAGTCATAACTAGGAACAACTTACAGTTAAATGAAAATAAAAACATGAGCTTTAAGGGTCAGTTAACCCAGGGGTGCAGACCTATGATTCACTTATATCAGGTTCAAGACCAGGCCAAATTCACCTCTGGTGATAGAGGCCAGAGCAGCAGTAGCTGAGGGGGTGGGGGGAACGGTGGAAACATCTGTCTTCACCTGGACAGCAGTTCCACAGGTGTATTGACCTTACAGAACTCAGTTCTGTATGTCAGCTTAAAAAAGTGGATCAGGCCAGTGGCCAATGACTCCCAACACAAAAGGTTAAACAGTAAGAAAAAGAAAAGAAAAAAGGCTTCAGCAGTCCCTGGGCCCATGAAACATTCCCTTGATCCTGTCTAGAGACTTCTCCCTCCAGCCATTGCCGTGATGTCCCTGCTTCTCTCGTAGAACCCGCGGCAGGCAGGATGAATGGTCTCAGGGGCCACCCAAGCTTGAAAGGTTGTTAAGGAGGACAGGGCTGCAGGGGGTAGAGCTAAGGGGGCAGGGGTGGCAGCTCCTTGCTGCAGGGAGAGGACACAGGCCACCGAGCCTGGAGCGAGAGAAGGCCAGGAACATGGCAGTGCTGCTGGCAGGGAGCTGCCGAGAAGAAACGCTCAGGAAGTATTCCCTCCTCTGCAGTGTTTACAAGAGTGGGATAAAGATTGGTATAAGCCTTTAAATGGTAGAATTCACCCATGAAGGCATCTGGTCCCAGACTTTTCTGTGTTGGGGGAGGTTTGATTATTGATTCAATCTCCTTACTTGTAGGTCTGTTCATATTTTCGGTTTCTTGTTGGGTCAGTTTTGGTAATTTGTATTTCTCGGAATTAGTCCATTTCATCTAAGTTATCTAATTTGTTGGTGCACGATTGTTCATAGTATTCTCTTATCCTTTTAATGTCATTTGTTTCTTTTCCTTTAGTCAATCTAGCTTAAAGCTTTCTTCATTCTGTTGCTTTTCAAAGAAACAACTTTTGCTTACTTTGATTCTCTATTGTCTTCCTATTCCCTCTGTTTAATAGTTATTTCCTTCTGCAAGCTCTGGATTTAGTTTCTTTTTTCTACTGCCTTCAGTCCTAGTTAGGTTAACTGAGTTCTTTTTTGCTACTTCTTTTTTTGTAGTATTCATTCATTCATTCAGCTGTGCTGGGTCTTAGTCGCGGCATGCAGACTCTTTACTTGGGCATGCGAACCCCCAGCCACAGCACGTGGGATCTAGCTCCCTGACCAGGGATCCAACCTTAGCCCCAGGCATGGGAGCATGGAGTCCTAGCCACTGGACCACCAGGGAAGTCCCTCTTTTTAAATATAGACGTTTACAGCTATAAATTTCCCTCTTTACCACTGCTTTCATTGTGTTTTAGATTTTGGTGTGTAGTGTTTTATCTTGTAATTTATTTGTGATTTCTCCTTTGACCCTCTGACTGTTGAAGTGTGTTCATTTACACACATTTGTGAGTTTTCGTTTCCCTTCTCTTATCTAGCTTCATTCCACTGTGGTCAGAGTAGGTACTTTGTATGATTTCAATCTTGGTAATTTATTGAGGCTTGTTTTGTGGCCTAACGTGTGGTCTCTCCTGGAGAACGTCCCACATACACTTAAAAATAACGTGTATTCTGCTGTTGCTGGGTGTTCTGTGTGTCTGTCAGGCCTAGTTAGCTTTTTAAGTTGCATATTTGGTACGTTCGTAAGGACATATAGCACGAAGCATAAGGTGAACACCCGTGAAACCACCGCTCCCCTTGAGGGTCAGAACACCACTGCCACTGTCACTCTCCCCAGATGCACCCCTGTGCTGTCCCCACAGGGAGCACTGTGGCCACTGTGTTGACCGCCTTGCTTTCCTTCCTGTTGCACGTGTGCAGATCCCATGAAATGCAGACCTAGTGTTGTGCTTTATAAAAACGGCATCACACCACGTGAACTCCCCACACCTTGCTTTCATCCCTCACTGTTTGAGATGGCCACGGTGACATCGGGGCTGAGGTGCCCCTCAGACCTTTCCCGACCTCTCTGTGGGTGTAGCCCGAGCAGCCCATCTCCTGATCTCTCCACTCTACCCAGCACATCACAGGCCAAGGGTGCACAGCTGCCCCACACAGTGGGACAGCGCTTCCAGCTGTGCCTAACATCCCCCAGAAAGGAGCCCCCCACCCCCTGGGGGTGGACTCTGCTGGGTCTGGGCTTCTGGGCAAACCCCGGGACCTGCCTCTTTGCTCCCTGCAGCACTGGGGGCGCCGTTCCTCCCTCAGCCTCTCTCCACTTCCGTTCCCTCAGCCAGAAAAGCCAGAAGCAAGGCTGCAGAGGGACAGGAAGGCCCACACCTGGGGTTCCAAGATGTCAGCAGGCAACGTGGAGCCCGCCCACACCGGACGCTCCCCCCGGCGGCAGGTGTCCGGGGGCGCCCTCCCTCCTCCCCCATGGGACACATAAGCCTTTTCTGCTGGACAGGAAGGCCCTCAGGGAGGCTCAGGCAGCTAGCACACAGACGAAGGCACTTGGTCCGGCCCCTCCTGAGGCCTCTGGCCCCATAGCTGGCTCCCTGCCTGAGGCAAGCCCACACAGTGACGTGGTGGCAGATGCGTCTCCCAGCCCTGGTGACACTTCACCAAACAGCTCTCCTGCCAAAGCCAACTTGGGAAATTCCAGGGACAAGGAAATTTACCCGGGGTTGCGAACAGCTGGGCCTTGGCTTGGAGCAGGGAGCCCCGCCCAGGCGCAGGACGAAGGTGGAGCAGGAAGGAGGGACTCACCAGGTCCACCACGAGGGAGTCCTTTAATAGAGACGGGCGGACAGGGGACACAGCTCAGCCCTGCACCTGCAGTGCGGCGGCTCCTCCCCCACCTGGCGTGGCCCCAGGGTGGACACGGGAGAGGTGTGGTTTTAAAAAACACAGCGAGACCAATTCTTCACTTTCACAGAGAAGGGGAACTTGGGGGAGCCGAGTCCGAGTCCTGCCTCCAGCAGGAGGGAGCTTGCTGCCGCCCCCCCCGCCCCCCCCATCTGCACACGGCCAGGGCAGGAGCCCCCGGCTGCACAGAGGCCCAGCCACCCTACATCTGTCAGCATTTCTACACTAGGTACACTGCTGTGCTGTAGAGGCCCCACCCCCAGCATCAGCCTGAAGCCTCGGGTGGGAGGAGGGACGCCCCCAGCCCCTGCCACAGGAGGCTGGGCGACACGGGGCCCCGGGACAGAGCAGCCCCGCTCCTCACCGGCCCAGGGCCAAGGGGTCATTGAAGTAAAAAGGTCAACGCTGGACAAGATGCAGGCTGGTGAGAGCAGGCAGGGGTCAGGGGGTCAGGGGCAGCAGGTGTGCATGAACCAGGCAGGGCTGGACAAGCATGGGTGGGGTGCGGACGGGGCAGGGACAAGGGCGGGGCTGGGGATCTCATCAAAAACAGTTCTGCAGCTGCAAACTGGGCCAGCGAGCACCACCGCCCAGGGGTCCCCTCCCAGCAAGTGCAGGGCCGCCTCCAGCCTCCAGGGCCAGGCGTCGGGGCGCATCCTGGCTCCAGGTGTACGTGTGGGGAGGGCCGCTGGTGTCTGGGGGGCCGGGCTGGAGAGAAGGGTGTGTGACATCTGCGGGCATGTCCCCGTCGGCCAGGTGGTCAACAGGATCAGTTGTTCTCGAAGAGAGAGAGCAGGTCGTCATTGCTGTTTGTGGGGAGGTCGGGTGGACCCAGGTAGGACAGCAGCTCGTCAGGGTTAGTCAGTTCTGGGAGCAGCTGAGGACAAAGCAAACCCGCCAGCTTTGGGCCTGGGTCCCCAGCCAGGATGCGGCACACCCCTCTCCCCGACACAGGCTGGCACTGGAGCCCCTCAGCCTGCTCTGCACAGGGGCTCTTCCAGCGAAAGACTGCTCTGTGACCAGGCATCGCTTGTGACAAGCTGTTCAAGGACAACATGGGACACCCAGGACCGTGAGGGGTCCCTGACGTGAACAGGGCGAATGCAGAAGGTGGGATCCCACTCCCTGGGATTTTCTGCTTTGAGCTGTGCTTTCTACATTTTTTTCACGTTGAACTTTGTATTCATTTATCATGGTCAAGGGACAGTCACCTGTCTTTTTTGCACTGATTCTGGCTCACATACCACCTCTGAGTCAGACAGGTCAAATCAGACCCTAAGGCCAGGGTCACCAGCTACAAGCCAAGTCTTCTCGGGGACTCTGCCCATGCCACAGTGGCACCCAGGTCCCCAGGGCCAGATGTCTGGACACAATCACCCACGGCTACTCTGGATACCTCACACTCGTCAACAAAAGCGCTGACGTCACCCGACCAGCTCTCCCTGCGTCTGGAAGTCACGGTGGTATCACTGTCCTCCCTTCTATGAAGCATGTGGACCCTGGGATGACAGATAAGCCACACCCCAGCCCCGGCTCCAAATGCTCCCCAGCACGGGGCCCAGTACTCACGTCCAGGCCCGGTTCCGGGGCCTCCCCTGCCCCAGACACGGGGGGCCCCATCATGCCTGTGGCAGCACTGAAGGCCAGCTCACCGATGGGACCCGAATTCACCGGGCCCAGGGGCTGCCGGGATGCCGGGGGAGGGTTTGGATGGTGCAGCTGGGGCCCTGAGGGGCCTCCAAGGTTGGCGGCGTGCAGCCCCGGAGGCCCAGGGTTATGGGCCGGGTCCAGGTGACCCGCTGGTGCCATCTGAAGGAGGAGAGAAGAACCTAGTAAAACGGCCCAGGGGCTCTCTGGGTGGACAGCTCGTCAGCCCCCCGCCTTGGCACTGACCTGGCCTGGGAGGCAGGGGGCAGATCTCTCCGGTGTCAGGAGGCTGCTGGGAATGTCGGATTGATAGGAGACAGGGGGGGGCCCCGGGGTGAACTCAGCAAGGGTCGGGGTGCTGGGCGTGGTGGGCGGGAAGGAGTCGGGGAACGTCCCGGGTCCCAGGAAGCTGGAACCTGAGAGAGGAGAGCCAGGGGGCTCATGCCGGTAGAGCACGGAAACAGGCCAGCCACAGCGTGGGCAGGACTCACTGAGCTCGCCCAGATAACGTCTGACTTTATGGAAGTTGCTACTCGGCAAAGGGCATTTCTTCTCATTGCTGCTAGGGGAACTGGCTGATGACACTGCCAGGAGGCTGCGAGGGGACAGGAATGGGACCCACCGCACCCAGACACTCCCGCACGCGTGGTCGGACGGGGCCGGTCCATGAAGTGTGCCGGCACAGACCTTCGTTCCAGACCACTGGGGAGGTGCATGCAGCTGCAGCCGGAGGCCCTGCTGCCCATCCCCGCCGGCTCGGCCGAGGCTGCACCTATGCCACCAAGTCCCCAACCAGGCCCCCAGGCTCGCGGCCCTCGGAGTGACACGTCCACAGGCAGCAGACTGGTGGCAGAGGACGGATCATTTGCCCAGGGCCGTCTGTTTCTAGGGCAAGCCCCCTGTACTCACCCTGGCTGGGGTAATCACCGGCGGCTGGGGCTGAGGGGGGCTGGACGGGGGCGAAGGGCGCGGCCCCAGGGCCCAGGGCAGCGATCATCTCCATCACGCTGGGCATGAGCACGTGGGTGGGGCTCACGGTGCGGCAGCGCTTCAACGCCGGCCCGTCCGGCTCCTCCTTGACGTGCACGTCAGGCTTCACAGGCACTGGCTTCCAGCTGCACGTGGGGTCGATGGTGATCTCCTCGTAGTCAGAGCTGGGCGGGGACATGCACGGCTGGTCACCACCTGTCCTGCTGCCTCTCCTGGCCCTGGGCCATTTTTAGGCAGACCTCCCACTCAAATGCTCGTGGCCACCCAGCACGTTCCACGTGCTTGTGGGCTGCGGGCCTGGGTCGGATGTGGATTCCATCCACGGCCTGGAGTCGAGCCCGCTCCACGCTGGATCAGCATGGGGTGTCTCCCCACCTGTCCCAGGGCTGCTTGCCCTCTGCTGACCAAAGATGCTGGGATTGCAGGAAAGGAGACTCACTTCTGAATGTAAATGAGGATGCCCAGCATGTACTGGTCCACCTCCAGGCCCTCCAGCAATGCCGTCTTGCTGTAGAAAACCAAGGGGACACACAGCTCAGAGGGCTGGCCCAACCTCTTCCCGGGCACAGGCCCTGTCATGTCTCAGCCCCCGGTGTGAGGTAACCCTGCGTGACGTCGCTGCCCTGAGCCACTTCATCCCTCCTAGCCTGTGCTGTGAGCCCCACACCTGGCTTGTGGAAGGAAACGCCCATTAACAGCCTCAGAGAAAGTGCCACCCGCCCCCAGAGCCGTGGGGACCGTCTCTGACACACTCACTTGCACACAGGGCACCTCCAGGTCCCTCGCTCACAGTTGAGCTGTAAATAGGACTCCAGGTCAAAGCACTGCAGAGAAAGGGCGAGACAGTTCCTCACACTGGGGCCGGGGCAACCCGGCCATGCTCTGTGGTTTCAGGAACTTGGGGCTTATTTACTGCCTGTGTGAGAAGGCTCGGCTCCCAGGCTTTTACCACGGCATCATCCTAACAGACGTAAGAGACGGGACAGCCTACGCAGCCCTCCCTGGGAATGACGTGTGGCCAAAGCAAGAACTGGGCAGCTTTGCCCAGTCAGGGAATGACTTCCAGGATGTGGTGTGGAGGAAAAACATGATGCAGAGTGATGTTTACCGTTTATGTAACCAAAAGGTGGGCGGGGGCTGGGTGGTGGAGGGTGTGTGTGCACGTACTTGTCTGCACGCAGAGCGTTTCTGCAGAGACAAACAAAGGCGCTGCTCCTGGGGGCAGGGCGGGGAGAGGACAGCGCCCTGCATCCAGGATGCCGTTTAAAATCGGAGCCCCGAGAACGCAGTAAAACGGCTGTTACGCTTAGAATAATGTTAGAAGAAACAAAAGCCCAGTCTGAGGGGAGAAGACAGGGGAGCCAGGCCACCTGCCCACTGGCCGGCCTGTCCTGTCACCTGCCAGCCGAGGTGCTCAGAGGCCACTCCCGCTGTACACAGTTAAAGGGCAACGGAAGTTCTGGCAAAGCTCTGCAGTGGCCACCTACCTGAATGTGGCGACAGTCATGGCCTCGGGCAGGGAGCTGGATCCTGCGGAAGGTGATGGGGCACTTGAGAGACACCTTGATGGCCGTCTGCTCCACCCCGTCCTCTCCATTGGGCCCAGGGGTGCCAGGGATGGTGCCGCTGCTGAAGTTCCGCTTTACTGACATCGACAGGGGAAAGGAGGACGTGGGTGAGGGCCGCCAAGCGGGACCCGGCCACTGCTGGCTCAGCACCTCCGAGGGGCGTTCCAGGGCTGACTGCTGCTCTCTGCACGCAGCCCCCACCCCCACCCCAGAGAAGGCGGCCTTGTCTGTCATGGGGCCGGCTGCCTGGGGCCAAGGAAAGCAAGGGCCACTCACTCTTGGTGATGCAGTGCTCGGCAGGTAGGAGGCGCTTCTTGAGGAGACCCTGCAGCACCGAGCGGACGGACGGCCGGTGCACCAGCTGCAGCACGAAGAGGTGGGACTGCAACAGGAGGACCCGGTCAGCGGGACGTGGCCCGGGCAGGCGCAGCGCAGGCCCGTTCTCTTGTGGCTAACGCACAGGCAGGCCACCTGCTGCCCCTCCCCGGGGAGCCCGGGGGACCAGGCCCACACCTATCTGGAAAGCTCACTGTGTGTCTGCACCAACCACGGCCTCTCTGTCGGAACACAATTATCTGAGAGGCTCCTGAATGTGCCCTGCCTACAGCATCCACCTTTATCCACGCTGGTCCAAGTGAAAACATCCCAGAACCGCATCAGGGCTGCCCGCCTCTGCCCCCTCCCACCCGGGCTGATCAGTGCTGTGCATCCTGCCTCTTCTAGTCCTGGATCTGGAGCCTGCTGGAACCTGAACGACTCCTTAACAAAGACTCAGGGTCAGCTGGGACTCAGGGCCCTGTGAGCTTCCTCCAGGGAAGAGGCAGGCCCAGCTAGTTTCCCTTACATAATTAACATGAGCATCAAATTTAGTCACTGAACCTAACCCGAAAGCAGCAAGGGCATTTTTATGAGATCCTTTACTTACAAGGCCCAGGATGGTTAGGAGGAGAGCCAGTGCCTTTTTCTCTAGCCATGACGCCCCCAACCCAGCCCCGCAGAGGGCACTCACGCAGCAGCAGGCCGTGACGGTGATCTGGATGGTGTTGCGGCCCGGCTGGCACACGTGCTTCAGGTAGAGGGGCTTGTGGGAGGTCTTGTTGTCGCCGCGCTCGATGGTGAGCGGGGTGGCGTTGACGCTGACCTGCACCGAGGCCGGCCAGTTGGTGTTCATCTGCCGGTCCTCGTGGTGGTAGCACTTGAACTGCAGCTCCAGGTCCGGCCTGCACGGGAAGGATGGATGCTGAGAGCGAGGGGGCGGTGCGAGGGGCTGCAAGCTGGGGGCAGGCGCCCACTCACCTCAGCATCAGGGTCTTGTAGACGGAGTCACGGAGCTGGAAAGCGTGATTGCTCACGGCCAGGTTGTGCTGCAGGCGGAAGGGCTCCAGGACCACCCCGTCCCGCACGGGGAAAGTCAGCCGCAGCTCGTCACAGGGGCCGCTGCCTGGAAGCAGGCCATGCCGGTGTGAACAGGCCACCTACAGGATGGCCACCAGGCCGAGCGGCCTGCCCCCGCCCCATCGCGGGGGCCGTGGCCCCTCCTCCCCTTCCATGGGGCTGGGGCTTGGGCAGCATCTCTCCTGGGACCCTGGGCTCGGCCTCCACCTCCAACGGGAACAGATCTTGGTGTCCCGCCATTCTGTCCTGCTCCAGTAGGAGCCCCGAGAAGATCCCTGAATCATGACTGGAGAATATGCCCCACCAACCCAAAAAGATGGCGCCTCTGGTGCTTTCAGAGGGGGTAGGAGGCAGAAGAGGTACGAACGGGCCACCTGCTGTCACCCTAGTGCTCAAGCTAGGGTTTTAGGACCCCCAACTGCTGCTGCAGTGGTCTCCCGGAAAGCAGGTCTTAACCAGAAGTGGGCTTCAGGGGGCCCCTGAAACCATACACAAAACTGTGCACATGGCTATTTTTCTACAGAGAAGATGGATGCTTCAAATGGATTTGCAAAGAGATCCATTAATAGAAAATGCAGGTGAAGGCCCCCCACCGCCCCCGCCAAGGTCCCTGCAGGACTCTCTGGAGCCCTGCCCATCTGTCCTGAGAGCAGACCTCACTCACCGGGTGGTGACGGGTGCAAGCTGCTCACGCTGGGCTTGAGGTCAGGCAGGAAGGGCGACTTGACCTCCTGGCTGGTGGACATGTAGGGGATGCTGCTGCCGGGGGTCATGGGCGGCGTGGGGCTCCCTGGCAGTGGGGAGCTGGGGTAGCCGGGGATGGAACGGGCGGGCTGTGGGGTTGAGCAAACAGTCAAGGTGGAGTGGTGTAGGGGTAGAGTTTGTTCTTGGAGCACCCAATGGGAACGGTCAGACCAGGAACGGGCAGGGAGTCCACGCTTCCTCCTGCCTGGGCGCCCTCTCTCCGGGCACCCACCCCATGAGCCTCCCGCCCGCCTGCCCGCCTGCCCCGCCGCCCATACCCCACTCAGGCTGGGCTGGCTGTAGCTGACGCTCCCCCCGTTGAAGCTGGCACCCTGCCCGCTGAACTGCTCTGCGGGCTGCAGGAGAGAAAACCGCGTGTGCCTGGGACTGCCGCCTGCCCCTGAGCGCTCACAGGGTCCTGGACTTGACCCTAGGAGAGGGCTGGGGACAGGGGGGCCCACCACACACACGGGTGTTGGCTTCTTTCTTCTTTATACACTTTTCGTGTCTTCTAAATAATCTATAGGGAGCACGTGCCGATTTCATAATTTTAAGAATGACCACTACAGAAAAAGAGCTGACCTCACGCATCAGAGAGGTTTACGATGAAGCCACAGAGAGGCTGAAAGGACACAGGTACACACACCTCCTCTCCGCCCTCCAGCGGCACTCTTATCGCTCGGGCCCCTCCCCTCACGAGCTCCTGGCCCCTCTGGCCTGTCCCCTTGCTGGGCTTCTCTGCAGCAAGCAGAGGGGATGGGGACACTGTCCCTAAAGGACACGCTGGTGGCGTGGGTGCCTGCCTGCTGCTCCATACACTGAATCTCACAGAGGGGCCTTTCGTACCTGGACTCCCCTCCTGGGAGCTGCCCTACGCTGATCAGGGCCCCCGGGAAGCTCCTGGTTGCTCGGCCACCCAAGCACACGCGAGCCCACTCGCCAGCCCCGGCTGCCTCAAGGTCCGCCTGTGTCCCACAGGGCTTGGCGTGGGCCAGCAGGGGCTGCAGAGGCCCGGGAGAAGCGGCCCTACCTTGTAGTGCAGTCCCGCGGGGCTGGGGGTGGACAGGGACTGGCCCGCGCCCTGCTGCAGGGGCAGCCTGTGCCCAGGGTAGGAGGACGGGGCGGGGGGCTGCCCGGGGCCAGGCGCGTACTGGGTGGTGGCGGGTGTGTACTGGCCTCCTGGCAGGTACTGCTGCCCAGGATACACCTGAAGGAGGAAAGAGGCAAAATGGCCAGGAGAAGAGGTGCTGGGGAAGCCCGTTCCCGGGGAGGGAGGGCGGTACCCGCCCTGTCAGGCACAGCCGACTCTCCCTCCACACAACGGCTCTGAGGGCGCTTGGGGTGGGGGGCCTGACCACTCACCTCACTGGAGTAGGCTCTCTTGACGCCCTGTCGGGGCAGGGGCTGGGCCTGGGGGGGCCCAGGGTACCCGTGCTGGGGCAGGCGCTGCCCTGCATATAGGGGCGCCAGGCCCGCTGCTCGGGTGGGGTTCATGCCCATGGGGCTCATGCCGGAGGGGCCCATCAGCCCTCCCACGCTGGCAGGGTTCATGCTGCTGGGGACACTGGGCCCCCGGGGACCACCGTGCTGCAGGAACTGGCTGTTGAAAGACTGTCCGGCCCCCATCTGGGAAGAGAAGAGAGGAACCGTCCAGGCCTTACCCACCGCTGTGGGTGCCAGCCTTGTGCCCACCCCCTGCAGGCAGGCTCCCCCTCGCCCCCCCGGCCTGGGTCCTCTCCCCTCAGCTCCCCACTCCTTTCCCGCCTCATCTTTATTGGCCCCAGCACACAGCGTGCGTGTCCCCAGGGCCTCAATCCTGGCTGCCTGACAAGACCCTGCCTTCTGCACCAACGCACACGGGCCGCACAGGAGGAGCTGCGGGGCCTCACCGCTCCGTACTGGCTCAGCTCCTGGCTCTGCTTCTCCTGGAGGGCGGCCACGGTGGCCGTGGCTGTGGCCGTGGCCGTGGCGGCAGCAGCAGCCACGGCAGCCGCCGCCGCTGCTTGAGTGAAGTCAGTGGAGGGCCGTGTGGCGTGTGAGGGAAGGCCCAGGCCCCCCGGCCCCCCCGGGCCGCCCGCATACCTGTAACAGACAGACGGCTCAGCTCAGAGGTGCTCCCCTGCCATCTCCCGGGGGGTACACAGCACCCGAGGGGAGCCCCATTCTTTCCCACACACCCCCCTCGTTAGTGTGGGAGCCAGCAGGAGCCGCAGAGATGCAACGTTCAACCCATCAGTGTCACACAGCTCCCAGGCGCCCAGCAAGTTAGCAGTGTCGCCCCCAGAGGGCTCCTAGCACGCCTGCCAGGGGAGGGGTCCTGCTTACCCAGCGGTGAAGCCGGGGCCCCCGGGGTAGCCCCCGCGGCCATACACCCCTTGCTGCACGTAGCCCTTGTTGGCACCACCCTCACCAAACGCCTGCTGTCCCAGGCACTGCGGGGAGTTCAGGGCAGAGCTGCCACCTGCCATGCCGGGCATCATGGAGCTGCCGGGGGGGCTCCCTGCGGGGCCCATAGGGTTCCCCAAAACCTACAAGGAAGGAAGAATCACCAAAGGACACCATCCAAACAACCTGCTTCATGCCGTGGTTCTAAAGTGCTGGAAAAGAGAGGCTGGGCAGGTGAGGAGGTGGAGGTGGGGGCAGAGGGGAGGGTGGTCCAGTGGAGGGGCAGCTGCTCACAGGTAGGGTGTGGAGGCCAGGTGAAGACAGGAGGAGGAGATCCCACGCCACGTGTGGAAGAACTGGTCTCTGAGGACGTGGGAGACTCAGGAAGCCCTGGCTCCACTTCTCCGAGATCTGAGGGGGGCTCTGGCGCCCCTCGGGACGGGGCCCAGGTGTGGGCTCACCTGGCTCTGCGCCGCGTTGCCGACTCCCCACACGGTTGTGACCACGGACAGCGATCCTGCTGGCTGAGTGGCACTCTGTTGCCAAGGCACCGCCTCATAAGCGAATGGACCATCACTACAAGGAGAGGGGCAGGTGGGGAGGCTCGGTCAGGAGGCCGCAGGTGCCTAGAACCCCGCCTGGGAAGAAGCGAAGGCTGAGAGCAGAGGGGTCCCGCTCTACCACCCACCCGTGTCCTGGGGCCCGAGCGGGGAGGGCAGCAGGAAACCCCACTCACCCGTGTGGCGCGGGGGGCAGGGCGGGTTTCATGGGGTTCATGGGGTTCATTGGCTTGGGAGCAGCCTAAAGGCCAGGTCTGTGGGTGGCAGGAAGCAGCCCTCACTGGTGCTTACGTGGGACTCAGATGCTCTGGCTGCTGGGACAGGAGGGAAGGAAGTCAGTGGAGATGCTGCCGGGAGACCCCTATCAGCACCAAGCCCCGTCCTTCCTCTGCTCCAACCGATGAAGGGTAGGGCAGGTGAGACCGGGACCCGGGGGCCCGCTCAGGGGGCTCAGGGAAGCCCAGCATTGGCCCTACCGCACTGCCCACCCTGGCAGATCTCTGCCCTCCCCAGCCCAGAAGCCAGCACTGACCCTTTCTGACCGGGCCCTGCCACCTGGAGCCCCCGGAATGGTTCTGGAAGCAGACTTTCTGATCCCCCAAACTTTCCACGTTCTCCCTCCCCCACACGAAAACCTGGATACGCATAAAAGCCAGGGGACATCCAGAACCCAGCTGCCAGAATCCCCTGCCTCCACCCCACCTGAGGCCCGGGGCTGTGGGGTGGGGGTGGGGGGGGCGAGCGGGGGCGGGGCAGACAAGGCCAGAGGCCTAGGGGTGCCAGACAGCAGGCTCACCTGCTCAGGGTCTGGGGCCTGCCCACTATGGGGAGGGGCCTCTGCATGCCGGAGGTGGGGGTGGGGGTGGGGGTGCGGCACCAGGTCAGCTAACCTGCAGCCTGGGGCCAGGCAGGGGCCGGAACTAGGTGTGGAGCCAGCAGCCCATCCCTGGCTGGCAGCCTCCCAGCCCCAGGGCTTCTCCCCAGAGCAGCAGAAGGGCGAGGTGCGCACAGGGGCAAGGCGGGAAGACTGACCCCCACAGATCACGGGTACGGTGAGCTCCCAACAAGGCGGGGACGCACACGCAGCGCAAAGGGCGGAGGGTTGGTGGGCACCCAACAGACATGGCAAGGGGCCAGTGGGGACACAGCAGCCATGGCCGGGGGACACGCATGGAATCTGTGAGCCCGTGCCGGGATGGGGCTGGCTCTCTTCCCCTTAGCACCTCAGAAAATGAGCGAGGCAGCGGCCGGCTGCTCCTCCTGGCTGCCAATGCCTCCGACACCTCCACAAGCAAACCCTTCACCAACCAGGCCGAGGGCCCTTGCTGGCACTGCCAGGACCACCTCTCACACTCACCTCCACCCAGCCTAACCACAGAGGCATGCTGGCTGTGGTTGTCTGGGGGTCTCCGGGGAGGCCCCTGTCTGCCTTCTCTGGGTCGAGGTTCCATCCTAGAGCACCACTGCCTTCTAGGGGCTGCAAGGCCTCACACGCACGCACACACCACCTGGGCAAGCTAACTTCTGGTGGCTCAATCCCACCGCCTCAGCACTCACAGTGCCACCCACCCAACCCCAAGGCTCACATTCCTGAGCGCTGACCAGGACCTCACCGTCAGGGCAGCCCAAGCGAGGCAGGATTATATAATCATGTCCTCTGCAAATACAGTCCTGAAGGCGGCACGCGGGGGCCGAGTCCCTGACCAGGGCCCCAGCGCAGGTGGGGGATACAGTGGGGGCTGTGACTTGGGCCCAAGGCCTCCCACAGAGCACTGGGGTGAGTGGTTCCCAGAATCGCAGCAGAGCCAGGGCTGGGAGGGAAGATGACGGACCGGTCAGACAAGAGGAGTGAGGCAGCTGGCGTGCCTGCCCACCTCACGCCTGGCCCTGCTCTCCTTCCTGACGCCCCTCCCAGAGGAGTCGGGCCCCAGACCACATGCCAACCAGGAAGCAAAGGCCAAGAAAGCAGGAGGCTGGTGGCTCCAGAGGGCTCAGGGACCCCTGGACTCAGCCCTCGGAGCCAGAATCACCGAGCCAGGCAAAGGAAGGCTGGCTGTCCCCAGCGAGGACAACCCCCAGGATGGTGACACTGCAGTGGGAGGCTGGGGGCGGGGAGTGCTGCTGACAGCCAGAAACGCCCCCTAAACCTGCCGAGCGGGGCCTGGAGCAACACGCAGAGCTTTCAGGACTTAGAATATAGGCGGGCTGCTCTAGACTGTGGTATTGGCAGAGGGACAGACACACAGGTCAATGGGACAAACTAGAGAGCCCAAGACAGACCCAGACAGAGTTTCTGACAAAGGTGCAAAAAGTATGCACTGGGGGAAGGACAGCATTTTCAACAAATGTGCTGGAGCTATTGGACATTCACAAGCAAAAGACAAAAACAAAACAAAACAAAAAAACCCTAAACTTCACATCTTATACAGAAACTAACTCGAAGTGGGTCACAGATTTAAATGTACAGCACAAAACTGTAAGAACTTTCTTAGATTTGACACCAAAAGCATGATCCATAAAAGGAAAAACTGAAAACTTTTGTTCTGTGAAAGACCCTGCTAAGAGGATGAAAAGACAAGCTATAGACTGGAAGAAATATCTGCAAGCCACATATCTGTATCTAGAGTATATAAAGAATTCCCAAAATGCGAAAGTTAAAAAAAATTAGAAAATAGGCAAAAGACACGAAAAGACATTTCACCAAAGAAATACAGACCACAAATAAGCACATGAAAAGATGTTCAACATCACTGGCCATCAGAGAAATGTAAATTAAAACCACATCGAGGTATCACTACACACCTATCACCATGGTTAAAATAAGAAATAGTGATAACACCAAATGCTGGCTAGGAGAAACTGGATCTCTCGTGCATGGCTGGTGGGAATATAAAATGGTACAACCACTCTGAAAAACGATTCAGTAGTTTCTTATAAAACTAAGCATGCAGCCACTATACAACCCAGCTGCACTCCTGAACATGTATCTCAGAGAAGTGTAAACTTTATGTTCACATAAAAATCTGTACGTGAATGTTTACAGCAGCTTTATTCCTAATAGCCAAAGAATGGAAACCCAGATGTCCCTCAGCGGTGAAGAGTTAATCAACTGTGAGCCTGGAGGCATAAAAAGGAAGAGCTACTGATACAGGCACCAACCTGCAGGAATCTCCAGAGAATCATGATGTGTGGAAAAAGCCAGTCCCCAAGGGTTACACACCGTATGATTCCCTTTATATAACATCCTCGAAATGACGAAATTATAGAAATGGAGAGCACACTGGTGGTTGCCAGGGGTTAAACGTGGGGAGAAGGGAAGCGAGTGGGAATATAAGAAGGTGGGGATGGAAATACACGTATCTCAACTGTATTGATGGAGTTAGTACCCTCCTGCGATACTGTGCTACAGTTTTGCAAGATGTTACCACTAGGGAAAGCCAGTAAAGGATACAGAGCTCTTTGTGTTATTTCTTATAACTGCTTATAAATCTATTAATTCTCTCAAAATAAAAATTTACTTAATGTACAACCGCGACCAGCTCTCTCTCCCCAGAGATGCCCAGGGCAATCCTTTCCCAAAGCTGGTTGGATTGGCCAGGCCCACTCTGCTGTCCCAGAAGCAAAGGACAGGGAAAAGCAGGAGGAAGACGGGAAGACAGGCCCCCCGGCCTGCGTCAGAGCCTCAGGGCAGGTGGAGCACGCTGGAATCTAGGACTGCTCAGCCCCACTCTGAGTTCGCAGGGTGGGGTGGGGCCTAAGACGTGCATTTCTAACAAGTCTGCAGGTGCTGCCCCTGCTGGTACTCGGACCACAGTCTGAGAGCCCAGGGGAGCTGGGGAGGAGGGGGACAGGGCAGGTGCAGGGCGGGGGGGGCCATGGAGGGTGCTGGCCTGGGGCCCAGGGCAGCTTCCTACATCACGTGACTCTGGGGAATTCCACCCCCACGGCTGTGGACGAGACCACAGACATTTCCAGTTCCCCCTGAGCTTTCTGTGCGGGGGCAGCGACTTCCTGACTTCCTGCCAAGCTCCTGAACCAAGTCTGGTCTCCTCCCTGAGAAGCCCCAAACTCTCCAGGTCAGGGACCCCGTGACCCTCTGCTCCTGACGAAGGGAGAGGCGTGCTGTGAGCACAGACCCTCCTCCCACCTCCTGGCCTCAGAGGCAGAGGTAAGAGCGAGCTTGCGTGTGTGTGCTTCCTGCCGGCTGGGGGCTCTCCCTGTACACGGACACTCGCTGGAAGCCAGGACCTCGGCAGAACGTCCTGGCTTGAGGTCAGTCTAGAAGGCCACAGGGTTTTCTGGGGGTCAGATTACATCTTCCTCCCGAAAAAGAGCTACAGACAGCTCACTACCCAGACCCCTGTTCCCCAGGACCTCACAGCGCCTGCACCACAGTCTCCAAAGGCAGACATTAATTAACATGGGTCCGCCCTCTTCTACCCCCGTTCCCTTACCCTGGCCTAGTCACCCAGGAGCAGCAGGCCCCGCGACACACCACCCGACCCCAGGAGGACAGGGACTCGCTGCCTCCCCCCGCAGCAGGGGGCCCACAGTTCCCAAGGTTCCAGTGCCGGGCCCCAGCCAGAAGAACATCGGACACGCTCAGAGAATGGAGAATGATAGCTCAAGCATCGCAGGACACTGTGGGGGGGGGGGGGGGGTCACGTGCTCCAGTGGCTCAAAGTCCTGCCCGTCTACTTGGGAGACCACACACTGACTAGCGTAAGTGTTAAGAGTTCATCCAGGGGCTTCCCTGGTGGCACAGTGGTTGAGAATCCTCCTGCCAATGCAGGAGACACGGGTCGAGCCCTGGTCCGGGAAGATCCCACATGCCGCAGAGCCGAAGCCCGTGCGCCACAACTACTGAGCCCGCGTGCTGCAACTACTGAAGCTGGTGCGCCTAGAGCCCGTACTGCACAGCGAGAGAAGCCACCGCAATGAGAAGCCCGCATACTGCAACGAAGAGTAGCCCCCACTTGCTGCAACTAGAGAAAGCCTGCACTCAGCAACGAAGACCCAACACAGCCAAAATAAATAAAATAAATAAATAAATAAAAAGAGTTCATGCAAAATGCCCAGGAATGAGCATTTCTGAATGGCCCAGGTGTGGGTCATTTCAGAGAACAGTTGAAGGGTTGCACTCTTCTGGGCCTCAGTTTACAATGTGTAAAACAGGTACGCGGTGGCCACTCTAGGACTAGGAAAAGGGAGAACACGTGACCACCTTTAAGTCATCAGCCCCCATCCCATCCTGGACCCAAGCGCTAGTGGACACTCCATGGGGAGGCCTGGCTGCCCTTGGCGATAATCCAATGATCAGGAATGCTCCCCGGGCTTACCCTACCAGTCTTTCACGAGTGGCTCTGAATCTGTCATTCATCATCTCACCTTTCTCTTCCCAGCCAAGAGCCACCCTCTGGGTGTGACAAGTCCCCAAGGCCAGTACTCACTGGGTGAGGCTGAGATTCCTTCACTTATCCTGTTACCTCTCTCAAGCTTCTTCAACGGAAGCTCTCTGGTTCTAGTATGACAGGATTTGGTGGGTGAGTCTGTGTTCACCCTATCAACTGTCTTACAGATCGAGTCACATGTTCTGTGTATTTCCCTGTGAAATCTTCTGAGATAATATTATACGAAGGACTTAAAGACATCACCATGGATATTCTGCAACTACCGGGAAGAACGTATGGGGAGCAGGCTGTAGGGGAGCAGGTCAGGGGGGAGGTGGGGAAGGTCCGGAAGAGGAGGGCAGGGGTAGCAGGGTAGCGCGGTGGGGGGTACAGGGCAGCGGGGAACAGATGCGGGAGGCTAAGGCAAGACACGCCGAGGGGCAGGACACCCTCCCGCCTGACTTCAATATGTCCTGTTGGGAACAGGGTATCTCCACCAAAAGCACGGCTGGGGGCTGGAAAGTCAGGGTCGCCAGCCCCAGAGCCTATCTCCGCGGACCTTACATCCGCGTGCCGGCGGCGCGCACGGCCCGGAGGGGCCAGAAAGGTGAGCTTTCAAGCCACAGCGCGGAGAAGAGGCAGCGGGACCAGCTTGGGCGAGGGCCCGGGTCAGCCTCTTGCCCCAGACCCCTCGGGTGCTCGGCCGGATTCCGGCCAGCCCCAACAAAGGCTCAGGTGAAGGGTCGCCTCGGCGCGCACGGGGCCAGTCGGCCCAGGACCACAACGCACGCGCGGCAGGTGCGGCAGGTGGGCGGCAGGGCCGGCTCCAGCCCTGCCGGGGCCCCGCCGAGGCGCTGCAGAGCCGGGCCCGGGGACGCCGCACCTGCCGCCGCCCGCACCTGCCGCACCTGCCGCCCCCGCCGCCCGCACCTGCCCGCCCGGTTAGCTCACCTCCAAGCGGCCCGGCCAGGCCCCTCGCCGCCGCGGCCCCCGGTCCGCGCCGCTCCATGCGCTCAGCCCGCCCTCAGCGCCGCCCGCCGCCCCGGGGCCGCCGCCGTCCGCGCCATCTCGCCGCCGCCCGCTCCGAGGGCACAATGGAGCCGCCGCGCTGCTCATGCATATGCATGACGCCGCGCGCCGGCCCCGCCCCCAGGCCAGAGCAGTGGAGCCCCGAGCCGGCGCTCAAGAGCGAGTGGCCGCGGGCCTGCGCAGGCCAGGGCGGCGGGCCGGGCGGCGGGCCGGGCGGGGGCGGGCCGGGGGCGGGGCGGGGAGGGAGGGCGGGTTGGGGGCGACCTGTGCTCCCCGCCCCCTTCACACCTTTCCAAACGCGGCGTCTGCAGAGTCACCCGCGCTTCCTCTTCGCTCTCCGCCGGGGCGGGGCGGAGGAGGCGGGTCCAGAAAGAGGGCGGGTCCAGGAGGAGGGGTGGGACGGGGCGTGGCCTATAAGAGGGCGGGGCCTACGGAGGTGACCCGGCGTCAACCGGCCACTTCTGGGAAGGGTCTTGTAAGGAAAACCACGCGGAACCAGACAAGTCGCTTTCCTCGCTGTTCTTCCCTCTTCCCAGAGGGCGGCCCTGTTGAAGCATTCTTAAAGTCATTCGAGTTCTAGTCAGATGAAGCAACCTCTGATCAGTTGGCATCTTCATATGCTATTAGCAGCCTTTATTTGCAACTATTTTCTACCCTTCCTTTAGGAAGACCACGTTCTCCCCATTACCCACAATTTTTTTATTGTGGTAAAATACAATATCAAAGTTTACCATCTTAACCAGTTTTACGTGTACAGTGGCATTAAGCACATTTCCCACTGTTGTGTATCCTTCACCACCATCCATCTCCATAGCTTTTTCATCTCCTAAAACTGACACTCTGTACTCATCAAACAATAATTCCTCATCCCCCTCCCACCCACAATTTTACTTTCTGCCTCTAAATTTGACTACTCTAGGTTCCCGTTAGAAGTGGAATCGTACAATATTTGTTTGTGACTGGCATATGCCCTGAAGTTTCATCCCTGTTGCAGCTGGCATAATTTCCTTCCTTTTGAAGGCTGAATAATATTTCATTGTGTGTGTATACCACATTTTGTTTATCCATTCCTCTATCAATGGATGCCTCACAATTAACTGTTTTTTAAATTTTTATTTATTTGGCTGCGCCGCGTCTTAGTTGTGGCATATGGGGTCTTTGTTGTGCCGTGCAGGAACTTTAGTTGTGGCATGTGGGATCTAATTCCCTGACCAGGGATCCAACCCGGCCTCCTGCATTGGGAGTGCAGAACCTTAGTTACTGAACCACCAGGGAAGTCCCACAATTAGCTTTTTTTTTTTTTAAACAATTCTTCATTTATTTATTTTTATTTAATTTGGCTGCGTTGGGTCTTTGTTGCTGAGCGGGGGCTTTCTCTAGTTGTGGCCAGTGGGGGCTTCTCTTGTTGTGGAGCATGGGCTCTAGGCACGTGAGCTTCAGTAGTTGTGGTATGCGGGCTCCGTAGTTGTGGCTTGTCCCACAATTAACTTTTAATATTGCTGAAATTTCTTCCCTCAAGGCTATCTGAACCCTGTGCTCTGTATCCTTTGAGAACCATTACTTCATTGAACAAATATGGCCGGCCTGCTGTGTGCCAGTCACTGGTCTGTGCTCTGAACGCCCCAGTGACCACGTTTGAAAGTCCTCTCTGGCCCCACTAGAAGGGACAAAGAGAAGGAAATGACTCACCAGGTAACAATGTTTCCATCAGGGCAAGGGTTAGGAAGAAAAATAAAGCAAGACCGGAGGATGGGAATGCTGGGAAATGGGAGGGGGGAATTCTCTAGAGAGCTGGCCCCGAGAAGAGACAGCGTGAAGGGGGAGGCAGGCCCCATGGAACCTGACCGTCTTCTGCCTCCAAGAGGCTGTGAGTTTGGGGGAGTTGCAGGCAGGTTCCTGGAAGAGGCCAGAAGTGGCCACACCAGAGTGCTGCATTTGAACTCTGCAGGCAGCTCTGTTACCTCCTCCCAATGCCACTGGGAGATGCTGTTTGGTGCCCACTCCATCTTTGATTATGTGGATTGTTAGAAGAGTCTCCCTTAGGGGACTTCGCTGGAGGTCCGGTGGTTAAGACTCTGCTCTTCCGGGACTTCCCTGTGGCGCAGTGGTTAGAATCTGCCTGACAATGCAGGGGACATGGATTCGATCCCTGGGCCGGGAAGATCCGCGGAGCAACTCACCCCGTGCGCCACAACTACTGAGCCCACGTACCACAACGACTGAAGCCTGCACACATAGAGCCCATGCTCTGCAACAAGAGAAGCCACTGCAATGAGAAGCCCGCACACCGCAATGAAGAGTAGCCCCCCCCCCAAAAAAAAAAAAAAAGAGTAGCCCCTGCTGGCCGCAACTAGAGAAAGCCTGCATGTAGCAACGAAGACCCAATGCAGCCAAAAAAAACAACAAATAAATAAATAAATATAAAAGACTCTGCTCTTCCACTGCAGGGGTCGCAGGTTCAATCCCTGGTCAGGGAACTAAGATCCTGAAAACCATGCAGCCAAAAAAAAAAAAAAAGTCTCCCTTATTTACTGGAAAAAAATCTGCCTCCCTAAAATCTCCCTTCTACAACTGTATAAAATGAGAATCCTCATTTTGGTATTTGACAGCTCTTCAGGTATTAGAAGAAACTTACTCCCTTGGAATCTGCTGTTGGAAGACAAACACACCCAGTTCTTTAAGTGTTAACAGCCACAGGATTTCCAGACCCCATACGGATTGGCCACTCTCCTTCAAATGCACGACAGTTAGACAGTATCCTTTTAAAAGTGACACTGAGGGACATCCCCTGTGGTCCAGTGGTAAAGAATCCACCTTCCGGGACTTCCCTGGTGGTCCAGTGGCTAAGACTCCATGCTCCCAATGCAGGGGGCCTGGGTTCGATCCCTGGTCGGGGAACTAGATCCCACATGCTGCAACTAAGAGTTCGCATGCCGCAACTAAGACCCGGCACAGCCAAATAAATACATAAATTAAAAAAAAAAAAAAAAAGAATCCACCTTCCAATGCAGGGGACGCAGGTTGGAACCCTGGTCGGGGAACTAAGATCTCACGTGCCATGAGGCAACTAAGCCAGCGTGCCACAACTACTGAGCCCAAGCACTCTGGAGCCCGCCCGTTACAACTAGAGAGAGAAAAACCCACATGCCACAAGTAGAGAGAAGCCCACACACCACAACGAAGAACCCACATGCTACAACGAAAGAGCCCGCATGCTGCAATGAAGGTCCCGCCTGCCGCAACTAAGACCTAATGCAGCTAAAAATAATTTTAAAAAGTAAAAATTAAAAAAAAAAAGTGACACCAAGAACAGGAGACAATATTCTAAATGTGGCCCACCTAGCACAGCATGGGGGCTTCTGTGGGCCTGCTCTTTCCTGCAGTTAATGTGGCCTAAACCTGAATTTGGTTTTTAACCAGGACCTTCAGTTATTATGAATGGCTCTTAAGCACAATAATTTGACGTGATCTCGGCTTGCAAAACTAACTTTTAAAAGAAAAAACTGCTACTTTTTTTGCAACATATTCTAATTGTAGAGAATACAGAAAAATATTCATAACAAATCAAAACCTTCCACTGTCCAAATGTTGAGAGAGGGCTTCCCTGGTGGCGCAGTGGTTGGGGGTCCGCCTGCCGATGCGGGGGACGCGGGTTCGTGCCCTGGTCCAGGAAGATCCCACATGCTGCGGTGCGGCTTGGCCGTTGAGCCATGGCCGCTGGGCCTGCGCGTCCGGAGCCTGTTCTCCGCGGCGGGAGGGGCCGCAGCGGTGGAAGGCCCGCGTACCGCAAAAAACCCCACAAATGTTGAGAGAGAATCCTTGTTATTTTGGTCTATTTTATCTCTGATGGTTCTCTCTGCATATCTGTGTGGTTTGGAGATTATAGCCTTTATGTGGTTTTGCATCCTTATTTTTTCACTCTATTAACAAACATTTCCCTTCTTACTATCATTATCTGTGATCCTCATAAAATAAACACTGCAAAGATTTATATAAAAGGATGCTTGCTGTGGCATTATCTATGATATTGAAAAATTAGACACAAGCTGTATTCATTCATTCAACAAACTTTTGTTGGGCTTCTATTTGCTAGACACTGTTCTCAGTGCTGGAAATGTGGCAGCTAGTAAAACAGACAAAAATCCCACTGTTGTGGAGCATTCATTAGTAAGCCAATAGTTCAATTCTCCTAGGTAATAGTTTAGTAAAACACCCCCATAGGCTGGAATTTATGCAGCACCCAAAATCATGTTTTTGAAATATTTAAATGTATGAGAGGGACTTCCCTGGTGGTCCGGTGGTTAAGACTCCACACTTCCACTGCAAGGGGCACGGGTTCTATCCCTGGTCGGGGAACTGAGATCCCACATGCCGTGGGATCATGGCCGAAAGAAAGAAAGAAAGAATAGAAAAGAAAAATAGGATACAAAGTTGTATGATGCTAGCTGGTAAAAAACATTTATGGAGCAGACAATCTTCCACAAGCCACTAATCATTATGAGTAGAGAAAGGTACCTTTACAATAAAGACATGGATCAGACACTACCTTAACCAAGTCAGCATCACCAAGTGTGGGACCAGCTGACATCCTATGCCCTTGGTGTGATGCTCAGTGTTGACACAGAAAACTGCATTTGGAAGTTCCAGCCAGAAAGGTTCAACCTGAATCGAATCATGAGAAATTCTTGACTGCCTTTCCTTTGTTTCTGCATTCATTCACTCCCGTAATTAGTAACTGTTTGAATCTGCCCTTTGGAACTCAGGGAAGGTCTAGGAGGCTGAAGCCTTTTTCCTATAAATAAGAAACGGGGGACATGCAAAGGCTTTTGTACCCTAGAGGGCCCCACAGGGTCCTGCTCTATTTCAAGGACACCAGAAAGACCAAGAAGTAAATGCAGTGCCATGATCCTTGATTGGACTCTGGATGGAGGAAAAAGACATTACTGGGGGGGCTTCCCTGGTGGCGCAGTGGTTAAGAATCCACCTGCTAATGCAGGGGACGTGGGTTCAAGCCCTGGTCCGGCAAGATCCCACATGCCGCAGAGCAACTAAGCCCGTGCGCCACAACTACTGAACCTGTGCTCTAAACCCCGCGAGCCACAACTACTGGAGCCTGCACACCTAGAGCCCGTGCTCCACAACAAGAGAAGCCACCACAACGAGAAGCCTGTGCACCACAATGAAGAGTAGCCCCTGCTCTCTGCAACTAGAGGAAGCCCGTGTGCAGCAACGAAGACCCAACACAGCCAAAAATAAATAAATAAATAAATTTTTAAAAAGAGAGAAAAGGGTTAAAAAAAAAGACATTATTGGGACACTTAGGGAAATTTGAATAAGGGCCAGAGATGAGATAATAGCATTGAATGGATGTGAAATTCCCCGAGAGTGATGGCTGCATTGTGGGCTTGGAAAATGCCTTTCTTCTTAGGAGACTGTCAAGGAGAAGTATTTAAGGTGAAGGGTCATGAGGTCAGCAACTAAGCTCACATGATTAAACCAAAACAACTAAGTGTGTGTAGATAGAAATAAAGGAATGTGTCAAATTAGATTTCCCAGCGTTAGCTGGGAAATCTAAAAAAAGTATTTTTAAAGGCATTAAAAAACGATAGGAAGGAATGAGCCAAACTGTAAGGATGGATGCATTATTTGTAGGTTTGGTAAAAACTATTTAAAATTCTTTAAAATACTCTTGATGGCTGCCTAATTTATTTGATAGGTGCTTCATGATTTTCCTTATATAGGCAATAGGAAACTGAAACCAATCGAGCAGGGTTGAGCACCAATATCGTGGGTTTTTTTGTTTGTTTGGTTTTGTTTTTGTTTTTGTTTTTTTGCGGTACGCGGGCCTCTCACTGTTGTGGCCTCTCGCGTTGCGGAGCACAGGCTCCGGACGCGCAGGCTCAGCGGCCATGGCTCACGGGCCCAGCCGCTCCGCGGCATGTGGGATCTTCCCGGACTGGGACACGAACCCGTGTCACCTGCATCGGCAGGCGGACTCCCAACCACTGCGCCACCAGGGAAGCCCCAATATCGTGTTTTGAGAGTTCTGACTCATCGGGTGAGGGGGGACCACAGCCACGAGATATGTCAGACTCTCCACGTAAGCAGATAGGTTAGGGTGTCCCAGAGAAAGAGAACCAGGCATGGCTTTCTTGACATGAGAGGAGACGTTTTTAGCCTAAGCCATTTTGTGATCTAAGCCAGATCAGAATGCTTGGTCTTGAACAGGTCTCAGTAATTAAAAATCCTAAGGATAGTGAGGGAGTGTAGGAAGAAGGGAGAAGCAATCAAGAAACAATAGTTCAGGGCTCCCCTGGTGGCGCAGTGGTTGAGAGTCCGCCTGCCGATGCAGGGGACACGGGTTCGTGCCCCGGTCTGGGAAGATCCCACATGCTGCGGAGCAACTAAGCCTGTACACCACAACTACTGAAGCCCATGTGCCTAGAGCCCGTGCTCCGCAACGGGAGAGGTCACAACAGTGAGAGGCCCGCGTACCGCAAGAGGTCACAACAGTGAGAGGCCCGCGTACCGCAAAAAAAAGAAACAATAGTTCAGTGATTAAAAAACAGAGTCCTAGTTCCTCCTCAAGGAATATATATGTGGGGCTACATCCCACAGGCCTACGAGGCCTGTACCTGTTCAGCTTCCAGACCTGAGAAAGAGCCCAGAGTCGGCCACAGAGACATCAATGGTTTAATGGATGGGGGAGCTTACAGTTCTAGAGCGAGGCCCTGGAGCGACTCCCCCCCTGGGCGTGCTGGACTTGGCGGAAGTCGACGCTCTGGAGGTGGGGGGGTGGGCGGGGGAGGTTGCCAGCTAGAGGGGGAATTGATGAGTCAGATTGGCTCATCGGTTACCAGGGAAACCAGCAGAGGGGCACGCCCCTCACCGCCCCTTTGATAAGAACAATCATTAGCTGGGGTTTGGAGCAAGTAGGAAGGTCAGTCCTGTGAGCAGCGTGTAGCACTGGTCGAGCAGAGGATGGACAGAGAGCAAGAGAACAGCCACCTTGAGTGGCCTGACCGTACACAGTTTCTCCCCGAAGAGCAAACCTGGGGAAGTTTTAAGCTAAGAGTACATGCATGTTCATGTAGCGGCTTGGGTATTGGAGAGAGTCCAAGCTTTACTTGATTGAAGTCACGAGGGTCAGAAGATGTCAACATCATCATTAACCTTAGGTTCCTGTTGATCTAGTGGTTGAGCACCTGAGGGGGGCTTAAATTCTGCAAAATGGCTCAAGAAAGTGCTTCAGGCCAGTCTTTACCAAAGAAGCAGAACTGGGAGTCTGGATAACAGGTCATTTGTTATCTTTGCTATTGTTACTTCTCTTGCCTGATAACAGTTTGATCTTTTTTTCCCTTAAGATCATTATTACTGAGAACTGTTTAAGGGCAAACTCTTAAATGTTCTCATCAGAAGAAAAAAAAAATGGAAACGTGTTGACATATGTGAACTAGACTTATTGTAGTGACCATTTCACAATATATACAAATATCGAATCATCATGCCGTCAGTTTTATTGGATTATAGTTGATTTACAATGCTGTGTTAGTTTCAGGTGTACAGCAAAGAGATTCAGTTATACACATACATATACTCATTCTTTTTCAGATTCTTTTCTCATATAGGTTATCACAGAATGTTGAGTAGAGTTCCCTGTGCTCTACAGTAGGTCTTTGTTGGTTTCCAATCGTTAGGTTGTACACTTGAAACTAATATGTTATATGTCAAATATATCAATTAAAAAAAGGGTCGAGAGGGAGTTGAGGTCCTGGGGGGAGGTGATGGAGCTGCGGTGAAGGGGTCTGCCCTGGTGGGAGTGAGGCCCTGGCGGAGGCGAGGGCGTGGGGGAGGGTAGACTATAGTGCAAAGGTTAAGTCCTGGGGGTGAGGCCGCGCGGGGAGGGGCAGAGCAGCCCTGCTGGAGGGGACCTGGACCCCATTCCTTTCAGGATGCCATGAGCTGGGTGTGGCAGCTGGGACTCCCAGGGGACAAGAGCTGGGGAAAATCTGAGAGGTGTGGTTAGCTTTGTAGTCCGGTCCCAGGTGAATACTACCCTACTGGGCAGCTCACTGCCCCACCTAATTGAGGGCAGAAATAGGTTTGACACTGATTCCAACTCCACTTCCAAAGGAGATAAAATCACCCCAGTGGGTGGACACTTGACACATCAAGGATGAACTATGGGTAAGGCCTCAGCCCCACCTGTGCCTCACCCCGAGCCCCTCCTCTCCCCCCAGCACCCCCCAGGCCCACCTGTCCTGGGGTCCGCTCCTGGGAACAGGGACGTGGCAGGCTGACCCTCTTCCTACACTTCCACAGGTGCGGCTGTCAGATGGGCCTTTTTTTTTTTTTTTGGCCGTACGCGGGCCTCTGATGTGGCCTCTCCCCTTGCGGAGCACAGGCTCCGGACGTGCAGGCTCAGCGGCCCAGCCGCTCCGCGGCATGTGGGATCTTCCCAGACCGGGGCACGAACCCGTGTCCCCTGCATCGGCAGGTGGACTCTCAACCACTGCGCCACCAGGGAAGCCCAGATGGGCCTCTAATATCCAGAAAGGCCAGGAATCCACGTCAAGTGGCCCAGGCACTCTCGTGCACGCACACACACACACACACGCACGTGCACACACTGACATGCCCACACACGCACGCTCTCACACACTGGTCCGGGGCCTCTGGAAGTCTAAGCATATAGGCTGCTGTCCTAGACTGTGAGGCTTCTTCCTTCTCACCATTGCTCATTTTGTTTTAGGAAAGGGGCGACTGAGAACCATAGCAGAACAGAGCTGACCAGAGAAGCGTTTGTCTGGTGGGTGGCCCAGCGTGGCCTGATTGCCCCTCCTCTGCAGACCCACGCAGAGCTGTGGGAGTGGGAGAGACCCAAGTCCCTCGCCCTGTCCCTTGCCTCGGCTCCCGCAGATGGGCCAGTGGTGGTGGCTCCTGTGAGCCCTGGACTCCCTCAGGTACCCCACCAGGAAGTGCCCAGACCCCCTTGGGCTCTTGGCTCCCCTGTACCCACCGACCAGATTAGAAGCAGCAAGAGGTGAGGGCGAACTTCCATCTCGTGTCTCACCCCGATGTGCTCTGCCTCGGGGTAAGAGCGGAACCCTAACTCACCACACAGAGTGCAGGATGGGGACGGCTGCCCCCTTAGAGCACCAGGATTCTCTCCAGGGAAAGGGGCTCCTGACTCCTTTTTTGCCTTTTAGCTCTAATCTGCCTGGCTGACCGCATCAGACACGGGGACAGGGTGCTGGTTTTGGAGCACACACAGAAGCACAGGGGCAGGTGACAGCTTTTCCCCTGCCACTACCTGCCCAAGGCATGCCAGGCCCGGAAGACTCTTGGGCAAGCCACAGGACAAAATGAAGACATTCTGAAAAGGCTTCAAGGACAAGGGACCTGGGTGTGGCCCAAAGGATGGGGTGAACGGCAGGGGGCCCCACTGCTGGAGGGTACCCCCAGTCCACACCCAGGCCTTTCCCTGAGCTCTTTTTCAGTGCCGGGACCTCTCCACCCCCCAGAAAACCAAGGCTGGCGTACTGTGGGCTGAAGGCAGTGGGGCTCTTGTCAAGAGGGGACACGGCCTCAAAAGGGCTCCGCTGGCACGGCCCGCTCCCCTCCAGAGGTCCAATGAGCTGCTTGGGCTCCTGGAGGCTGCTAGCAACGTCCCAGGGCGAGCCTACCACGCACGCTGGCTGAAGCACAGACTGCAGAGTACTTTTTCAGGTGGAGTGTTGGGGGACCTGGGAGCAGGGGACACTCAGAAACCAGGGTGTGTCCAACACAGTCTGCAACAATGATGACGGCAAGGCCAGGCGCCACCCCTGTGCTGCCCCACGGGCACGCAGGCCCTGCAGCGAGAAGGGGCTGCTTCCCAGGCAGGGCGGAGCAGAAAGAATGACACCACACGGGCCCAAGGATAACTTAGTTTATGGGTCAAGCCAAATGCAATGCAAAGTTGTTTTCGTTATTTTTTTTTTTAACCAAAATAAATAAATCAGATCTGTCCCTGTGACAGGTCAGGGGAGCTGGCCCCCGGCCTAGTGCTGCCCCTCACTCCTGGCCCTCCTCTCCCCTTCGGACCAGCTTTGGCACAGCAGAGGGAAGGATGCTTCGGAGTCTCCATCGTGTAGAAGGAAAGAGAAAAGGAGGTGGAACTGGAGGTTAAGGGAGGGCAGGACCCAGATGAGCAGCCTGCGCCTCGGCCCGAGAGCCCCGAGTGGCGCTTCCCGCCACGCACACCCCACGGGCCCGGGTGCCACCCAGCTCCAGGTGGGTGGAGTGTGCACGGCCCGGGACCCTCTCGAGGGGAGGAAGTGGACGCCGAGGAGAGCGGACCCGCCCTCTCTGTGCAGGTCAGTCTCGGGCCGTCTCCCACCAGCCAGCCCGCGGCAGTGCCCTCTGCTCACTGCACGGCGAGGGTCCTGACAGAGCCCTCCCACCCCACAAAGCCTCTGACCGTGGTGGCTCCTCTGAGGGGTCTGGGGCTCAGCCTGAGGAGGGGAAGCCACCCTGCTGGGTGACAGGGACCGCCAGCACAAGGGTGTGCCACATGAGGCGGGCCCTGGGGGTGATCCGGGGGTGAGGGCAGATGTGACCCTCCCAGGACTCCTGCGGGGGCTGCCTCTCCTCCCCCCCGCTCTCCACTGCCTCCATGAAGGCTGCTCAGCTGGACAGAAGTCACAGAGCCTGGGGAGCACCTGGCCTGGGGGCAGCCGAGCACGTGGGGGAGCAGCTTAATTCCTAAGTGAGCGAGGAGGGGGTGTGTGTGGTGCAGGGACGGGCGGAGGCGCGGGCAGCGCGGAGCACTATTCTGTAGTGGAGAAGCGAGGGGCGGTCGTGAGGCGGAGCCCAGGCGGCATCTACGAGAACTTCTTGAAGGCGTCCAGGTCGAAGGCCGTGTCCAGGAGGCGCTGCAGCTCCGTGAGGTGGGTCTTCTTGTTGCCGGTGGCTGGAGCCGCTGCTGGGTCCCGGCCGGCGTACCTGAGGGGAGCGACAGTGCGCGGTGATGGCGAAGGCCCCCGAGGGGCGCGGGCCCCCTTGCCCTCCCCGGGCCCCAGCCGACTGCCCGCGACCTTACCACACAGGCTTGGCGCGGTTGATGGTGGTCCGCAGCCTGGGCTTCACGTAGTCGTAGTAGCCTTGGTTCTTGTGCTCCTCCTGGCACCAGGCCAGCTCAGCGCTGGGGTACTTCTGCACCTCCTGCAGCAGGAGGTCGAAGGGGAAGGGCGACAGCTGGGGAGAGAGAGAGGAGCTCCTGTCAGGAGAAGGTGCTCAGGGTACTGGGCGAGGCTGGTGTCCTAGAGGGGCTGGCGTCCCAGGTGAGGAGCTCAGTGACCCCTAAAGGATGTTCTGGAAGCTCTGGGAGAGCTCTGGGGTCCAGACACCCAGAGGAGGAACGCCAGGACCGGCCTGGGCACCACCTGCCCTCACCTGCTCGATCCTCGTGACGGCCACCTGCTCTGCCATATCCCGCGCTTTGCGCTCTCGGGTAAGATCATAGTACACTTTGCCGGTACAGAAGAGAAGTCTCTTGACGTTTTCTGGGTTTTGGGCTGCAGGGCCATCTTCTGGGATCACCCGCTGGAAGTGGGTACCTACAAGAGAATCCCCACAGCTGGGGCTCTGCTCAGGACTTGGCTGAGGGTGTCCAGGGCCCTCCCTCCACGAGGTGGGGCTGTGCCACAACTGACACCAGAACATTTAGTTTCTGAGGGTTGGGCTCTCCCCCGCTCGCCAGCCTGTGACGCCTTTGCATTAACGCACACTGAGAGAGCCTGACAGGCCCAGGGGCAAGGCCAGCCTTGAGGAGCAAGGGACATCAGTTCATTCTTCAGAACGGCCTACCTCAGACTTCAGGGACAACCAGGTCTAGAAGACCATTCCATGAGCACTCTGCTCAGACTCCTCACAAGCTTACAAATACTAAAACCTGCCACACTGGAAACTAGAGCAAATACTCAGATGCTCACGGCCGGGCCCATTCCCCTGCGAACGAGGCCGACTTCAGGAAGCTGCATTCAAAGTGAGGGGTTCCCTGAAGGACACATAAGCAACATGCTCACATTCACGTACACACGCGAATGCTAGGATTAGAAGGACACTACCTTCACGTGAGAAAGGCCAGATATGAGAGACCCACCGTGAACATCATACTCAATGGCGAAAGACTCAAAGCATTTTCCTAAGACACAAACAAGGCAAGGATGTCCGTTCTCACCACTTCTATTCAGCATAGCACTGGAATTTCTAGCCAGAGCAATTAGGGAAAAAAAAAAAAAAAAAAAAGAACTAAGAAGTATCTAAATTGGAAAGGAACAAATAAAATTATCTGTTTGTTTTACACGTAGAAAACCCTAAAGATTCCACATACAAAAAAACCCTGTTAGAACAAATAAATGAATTCAGCAAAGTTACAGGATAGAAAATCAACACTCAGAATTCAGTTGTATTTCTATGAACAATCTGAAAGTTAAGAAAAAAAAATCCCGTTCAAGACAGCATCAAATAAATAAAATTACTTAGGAATAAACTTAACCAAGAAAATGAAAGACTTGTACACTGAAAACTATAGAACATTACTGAGACAAATTAAAGAAGATACCAATAAATGGAAAGTCATCCATGTTCATGGATTGGGAGACTTAATATTGCCATGATGTTAATATTATCAAAGCAATCTACAGATTCAATGCAATCCTTATCAAAATCCCAATGACAGGAACTTCCCTGGTGGTGCAGTGGTTAAGAATCCGCCTGCCAATGCAGGGGACGTGGGCTCGAGCCCTGGTCTGGGAAGATCCCACATGCTGTGGAGCAACTAAGCCCGTGAGCCACAACTACTAAGCCTGCGCTCTAGAGCCCGAGAGCTACAACTACTGAGCCCGCGTGCTGCAACTACGGAAGCCCATGCTCTTAGAGCCCGTGCTCCGCAACAAGAGAAGCCACCGCAATAAGAAGCCCGCTCAGCATGACGAAGAGTAGCCCCCGCTTGCCGCAATTAGAGAAAGCCCGTGTGCAGCAACAAAGACTCAACACAGCCTAAATAAATAATACATCTTAAAAAAAACCCAATGACATTTTTTCAGAAATAGAAAAGTCCACCTTAAAATTCATGGACTCCCAAAGGACCCTGAATAGCCAAAACTATCTTGAAAAAAGAAAAACAAAGCTGGAGGACTCATGCTTCCTGATTTCAAAACTTACTACAAAGCTACAAGATCAAAGTGGTACTGGCATAAAGACATATATAGACCAATGGAAGACAACAGAGAGACCAGAAATGAACCTTTGACAAGGGAACCAAGACTATTCAATGGGGAAAGGAGAGTCTCTTCAACAAATGGTGCTGGGAAAACTGGATATCCACATGCAAATGAAGCTGTACCCTTACACCATACAGACACACTAACTCAAAATGGATTAAAGACTAAACACAAGACTGAAATTATAAAACTTAGAAGAAAACATGCAGAGATTGGTTCAAGATGGAAGAGTAGGATGTGCGCTCACTCCCTCTTGTGAGAGCACCAGAATCACAACTAACTGCTGGACAATCATCGACAGGAAGACACTGGAACTCACCAAAAAAGACACCCCACATCCAAAGACAAAGGATACGCCGCAATGAGATGGTAGGAGGGTGCAGTCACAAAACAATCAAATCCCACAACCGCTGGGTAGGTGACTCACAAACTGGAGAACACTTATACCACAGAAGTCCACCCACTGCAGTGAAGGTTCTGAGCCCCACGTCAGGCTTCCCAACCTCGGGGCCTGGCAACGGGAGGAGGAATTCCCAGAGAATCAGACTTTGAAGGCTAGTGGGATTTGACTGCAGGACTTCGACAGGACTGGGGGAAACAGAGACTCCACTCTTGGAGGGCACACACAAAGTAGTGTGCGCACTGGGACCCAGGGGAAGGAGGAGTGACCCCATAGAAGACTGAACCAGACCTACCTGCCAGTGTTGGAGAGTCTCCTGCAGAGGCGGGGGGTAGCTGTGGCTCACTGCAGGGACAAGGACACTGGCAGCAGAAGTTCTGGGAAGTGCTCCCTGGCATGAGCCCTCCCAGAGTCTGCCATTAGCCCCACCAAAGAGTCTGTAGGTACCAGTGCTGGGTCACCTCAGGACAAACAACCAACAGGGAGGGAACTCAGACCCGCCTATCAGCAGATAAGTGGATTAAAGTTTTACTGAGCTCTGCCCACCAGAGCAACACCCAACTCTACCCACCACCAGCCCCTCGCATCAGGAGACCTGCACAACAGCATTCACATTATAGGGGTCCCAGAAGGAGAAGAGAGAGAGAAAGGACCCGAGAAAATATTTGAAGAGATTATAGTCAAAAACTTCCCTAACATGGGAACGGAAATAGCCACCCAAGTCCAAGAAGCACAGAGAGGCCCAGGCAGGATAAACCCAAGGAGAAACACGTCGAGACACATAGTAATCAAAAACTAAAGACAAAGAAAAAATTACTGAAAGCAACAAGGGAAAACAACAAAAAACATACAAGGGAACTCCCATAAGGTTAACAGCTGATTTCTCAGCAGACACTCTACAAGCCAGAAGGGAGTGGCATGATATATTTAAAGCGATGAAGGGGAAGAACTTACAACCAAGATTACTCTACCCGGCAAGGATCTTATTCAGATTCGATGGAGAAATCAAAAGCTTTACAGACAAGCAAAAGCTGTGAGAATTCAGCACCAACAAACCAGCTCTACAACAAATGCTAAAGGAACTTCTCTGAGTGGGAAACACAAGAGAAGAAAAGGACCTACAAAAATAAACCCATAACAAGAAAATGGTAATAGGAACATACATATCGATAATTACCTTACACATGAATGGATTAAATACTCCAACCAAAAGACACAGGCTTTTAGACATATGCTGTGTAAAAGAGACCCACTTCAGACCTAGGGACACATACAGACTGAAAGTGAGGAGATAGAAAAAGATATTCCATGCAAAGGTAAATCAAAGAAAGCCAGAGTAGTAATACTCATATCAGATAAAATAGACTTTAAAATAAAGAATGTTACAAGAGACAATGAAGGACACTACATAATGATCAAGGGATCAATCCAAGAAGAAGATACAACAATTATAAATATATATGCACCCAACATAGGAGCACCTCAATACATAAGGCAACTGCTAACAGCTATAAAAGAGGAAATAGACAGTAACACAATAATAGTGGGGGACTTTAACACCTCACTTACGCCAATGGAAAGATCATCCACACAGAAAATTAATAAGGAAACACAAGCTTTAAATGACACAGTAGACCAGATAGACTTAATTGATATATATAGGACATTCCATCCAAAAACAGCAGATTACACTTTGTTCTCAAGTGCACATGGAACATTCTCCAGGACAGATCACATCTTGGGTCACAAATAAAGCCTCAGTAAATTTAGGAAAACTGAAATCATATCAAGCATCTTTTCCAGCCACAATGCTATGAGGTTAGAAATCAATTACAGGGAAAAAAATGTAAAAAACACCAACACATGGAGGCTAAACAATACATTATTAAATAACCAAGAGATCAGTGAAGAGATCAAAGAGGAAATCAAAAAATACCTAGAGACAAATTACAATGAAAACATGACGATCCAAAACCTATGGGATGCAGCAAAAGCAGTTCTGAGACGAACGTTTATAGCTATACAAGCCTACCTCAAGAAACAAGAAAAACCTCAAATAAACAATCTAACCTTACACCTAAAGGAACTAGAGAAAGAAGAACAAACAAAACCCAAAGTTAGTAGAAGAAAAGAAATCATAAAGATCAGAGCAGAAATAAATGAAATAGAAACAAAGAAAACAATAGCAAAGATCAATAAAACTAAAAACTGGTTCTTTGAGAAGATAAACAAAATTGATAAACCATTAGCCAGACTCATCAAGAAAAAGAGGGGGAGGACTCAAATCAATGAAATTAGAAATGAAAAAGGAGAATTTACAACGGACACCGCAGAAATACAAAGCATCCTAAGAGACTACTACAAGCAACTCTATGCCAATAAAATGGACAACCTGGAAGAAATGGACAAACTCTTAGAAAGGTATAACCTTCCAAGACTGAACCAGGAAGAAACAGAAAATATGAACAGACCAATCACAAGTAATGAAATTGAAACCTTGATTGAAAATCTTCCAACAAACAAAAGTCCAGGACCAGACAGATTCACAGGTGGATTCTATCAAACACTTAGAGTAGAGCTAACACCCATCCTTCTCAAACTCTTCCAAAGAATTGCAGAGGAAGGAACACTCCCAAACTCATTCTGTGAGGCCACCATCACCCTATTACCAAAAGGAGACAAATATACTACAAAAAAAGAAAATTTCAGACCAATATCACTGATGAATATAGACGCAAAAATCCTCAACAAAATACTAGCAAACAGAATCCACCAACACATTAAAAGGATCATATACCATGATCAAGTGGGATTTATCCCAGGGATGCAAGGATTCTTCAATATACGCAAATCAATCAATGTGATACACCATATTAACAAATTGAAGAATAAAAATCATATGATCTCAATAGATGCAGAAAAAAGCTTTTGACAAAATTCAACACCCACTTATGATAAAAACTCTCCAGAAAGTGGGTAGAGGGAACCTACCTCAACATAATAAAGACCATATACAACAAACCCACAGCTACATCATTCTCAATGGTGAAAAACTGAAAGCATTTCCTCTAAGATCAGGAACAAGACAAGGTTGCCCACTCTCGCCACTACTATTCAACATGGTTTTGGAAGTCCTAGCCACGGCAATCAGAGAAAAAAGAGAAATAAAAGGAATACAAATTGGAAAAGAAGAAGTAAAATTGTCACTGTTTGCAGATGATATGATACTATACATAGAGAATCCTAAAGATGCCACCAGAAAACTACTAGACCTAATCAATGAATTTGGTAAAGTTGCAGGACACAAAATTAATGCACAGAAATCTCTTGCATTCCTATACACTAACAATGAAAGATCAGAAAGAGACATTAAGGAAACAATCCCATTCACCATTGCAACAAAAATAATAAAATACCTAGGAATAAACCTACCTAAGGAGGCAAAAGACCTGTACTCAGAAACCTATAAGACACTGATGAAAGAAATCAAAGAGGACACAAAAAGATGGAGAGATATACCATGTTCTTGGATTGGAAGAATCAATATTGTGAAAATGTCCATACTACCCAAAGCAATCTACAGATTCAATGCAATCCCTATCAAATTACCAACGGCATGTTTTACAGAACTAGAAAACATGAGGCAAAAGCTTCATGACATTGGGACTTCCCTGGTGGCACAGCGGTTAAGAATCCGCCTGCCAATGCAGGTGACAGGGGTTCGATCCCTGGTCTGGAAGATCCCACATGCAGTGGACCAACTAAGCCCATGTGCCGCAACTACTGAGCCTGCGCTCTAGAGCTCGTGCGCTACAACTATTAAGCCCACGTGCCACAACTACTGAAGCCCATATACCTAGAGCCTGTGCTCAACAAGAGAAGCCACCACAATGAGAAGCCCGCGCACCACAATGAAGAGTAGTCCCCGCTCGCTGCAACTAGAGAAAGCCCACGCGCAGCAATGAAGACCCAATGCAGCCAAAAATAAATAAATTTATTAAAAAAAAAAAGCTTCCTGACATTGAATTTGGCAGTGATTTCTTAGATGTGACTCCAAAGGCACAGACAACAACAAAAAGAAGAGAAAAAGTGGACTTCATGAAAATTTAAAAATTTTGTGCATCCAAAGACAACAACACACAGGGACTTCCCTGGTGGTCCAGTGGTTAAGACTCCGCAATCCCAATGCATGGGGCACGGGTTTGATCCCTGGTTGGGGAACCAGGATTCCACATGCCGTGTGGTGCAGCAAATAAACAAACAAACAAACGAACACACAAACAGGCCTGGAAAACAAAGACTACACACAGATGGAGGAAAATAGTTGCAAGTCACATATCTGATAAGGCATCAACATCCAGTAAACAGAGAGAAATCTTACAACCCAACAACAAAACAAACAACCCAATTAAAAAATGGGCAAGGACTTGATTAAACATTTTTCCAAAGATAACATACAGATGGCCAATAAGCACATGAAAAGACGCTCAACATCACTGATCATTAGGTTAACAAAAGTCAAAACTGCAATGAGATACTACTTCATGGTCACTAGGGTGGCTATTATGAAACAAAAACAAAAACCAAGAAAACAAAAACAGAAAACAGTAGTGTTGGCAAGAATGTAGAGAAACTGGAATCCTGTGAACCAGTATGGAAAACGGTATGGTATGCCTGAAGAATTACCATATGACCCAGCAATCTGCTTCTTGGTATATACCCAAAGGAATTGAAAGCAGGGTCCTGAAGAGAGATTTGTACACCCATGTTCATAGGTGTACTAATAATTTTAGCCATTATCCCCAACGGCTAAAATGTGGAGGTAACCCAAGTGTCCACTGACAGATGAACAGATAAGCAAAAAGTGGTATAAAAATACAACAGAACATTATTCAGCCTTAGAAACGAAGGAAATTCTGACACCTGCTACAACTTGGATGAACCTTGGGTATACCGCGCTGAGTGAAATAAGCCCGTCACATAAAGACACATGCTGTGTGAGCCCCCTCACATGCAGCTCCTAGAGCAGCCAAACCCACAGAGACAGAAAGCAGAACGGTGGGTGCCAGGGGCTGCGGGAGTGGTGATGGGGGAGTTCTTCAATGGGTGCAGAGTTTCAGTTTGGGAAGATGAAGAAAGTTCTAGAGATGGACGGGGTTGATGGTTGCACAATGACGTGAACGTGTTTGTTAATGCCACTGAACTGTACACTTAAAAATGGCTAAGATGGTAAATTTTATATTATGTATATTTCACCATAATAAAAAAAAATGGGAAAAAAAACAAAGAAGGGGTTTACCTGGACCGAAGATTAAAGGGGGCTCCATGGCTGGGAGCAAGTGGGCTCCCCTGGCCCTGTAAGCCCGGGGTTGTGCGGGGCCACTGTGTGCTGTCAGCCACCTGATGTCTGATGTCCGGGGGGAAATCTCAGTGCTGTGGGCCTCACCTCACACCACTGAGCTGCCATGTTACGTGGCAGCCCCTACCCACCGGTGCTTCTCCTCTGTCCCTGGCGGTGAGCTGCCATCAGCCCCCCAGGAGCAGTGCCCAGGCAGCAGCGTGAACTCTAACCCCAGGCTCACTTCACTGCCTCTGGAAGAGTCCTGCGGGGGTGCACCCAGGCAGGGGCCACAGACCCCAGTGGGATGCGAGACATGCTGTTTGACCAATTTGCACGTGAGCTCTGACATCCAGGCTGTCGTGTTCAGTGGTCTTTACCCAACAACCAAAAAATGTGGCAAGGACCAGAGTGAGACTGACAAGGATAAGCCCCCCACAGAGTAGCAGTGAAGACCCACTCCAAATGCCCACCCCCCTCAAGCCTACCTGGAAGCATCTCATCAAAGCTGGATCTGGCCTCAGGGTGCCGCAGCAGGGACTTGGGGGTGAAGATGATTAACTGAAACACAGAAGCACAGGCTCAGGTTCTAAGGATTCCAGAAGGAGGGCCGACAGTAAGGGGCTGCCCAGGCCTCGCCTTCAGAACAGGCATCTAATGCTGCCCTCCCAGCTCTACGGTCAGGTCAGCGGGATCCGCAGGGTAGAGGTGAAGAGAAGGAAAACAGAACGATGCGGTTTCCCCTTGTCCCCTCTCCTCCGTCCTGAGACATTGGGCATCCACTCCTCCAGGGTCTGTCCCAGCCTGCTCGGAGCCCTGGGTGCCCCCTACCCTATACCTGGGGAAGACCCCTGAGCCTTTCCTGACGTCCTTGCCTGTGGCCAGGGCTGTCCTGTCCCATGGGCCTGCCTGGCCCTGCACTGTGGCCGGCAGCAGCAGGGGGCGTTCTCCCCTTGGACCCTTCACTCACACTCCTACTCACCCTTCCTCACCTCACCAAGGAGACTGCTTCCTGGGGGCTCAGCTCTCCTCCAAGCTCAACGCACCATCTACAACCACCCGCCCACAAGTCCATCCTCCCATTGGGCTGGGGCCCTGGAGTTCTCAGGCCAGGCCTCTCTGAGCTGGGACACCCCCAACTGACCGGCTTCCGGAAGGGCAGGAGAATCTGGCGACGCAGCACATGGAAGAAGTTGCCAGGGGTGGAGCAGTTGACGACAACCCAGTTGCAATCGTACAGCTGATTTATGTCGAAGTTGGCTTCCTTAAGGTCCTGGAGCAAGGAGGGAAAGGGCCAGAGGCCAGGCGGCACTGAGCACCCCGTCGCAGGGGGCATCAAGGCAGAGGGCCTCACGGCCGCAGCCTTAGGGTGCCACAGCTCCTCCAGAGATGCACACACAGGGGGCACTGACGAGAGCTCAGCCAGCCAGCCCCACACTCTGAATGGGATTCTCAGTCCCATGTAATCCCTATTTCTCTGAAAACTACTGCCTGGTCTGGGACAGACACAGGTTCTACCTAAAACCAATTCTGATGTTCCTTAGAAACAGAACCCCCCAAATTTCCTTTTAGCTCTTAAAATTTCACTAGAATCACCCCAGAGTTCTTTCCTCTAAACTGTTGGCCTGAATCAAAATACAGGCAGTATCACTCCTAGAAGCTTCTGCTGTAGCTTTCAGCGCCTCTGCTTTCTACAGCAGCAGGGACGACAGGAGGCAGCCCGGCACTGTCTTCTGTGCTCTAAGAAGGCCTCTCACTTTGTGGAGACCAGCAGGCTCGGGGCCCACCTGCGTCTCCCAAGAGGCACAGAGCAGTCGTGCCTTCAGAGTTGCCCACAGACGCCCAGGTGCGCCACTCACCGGCAGGACGTCTGGGTCGTCATTGCACATCTGCAGGAACCGCTCCGGCCTGGCGGAGGAATGCTCCGGACCCTGGAACCAGACACACAAGTTACAGATCAGGGGCTTCCCCCTTGCCGACTGCTGCATTCAGTACATCTCTTCCTTAACCAACTTGCTCATTTTGGTCTGAAAAACACCAAACTGTCTCTTTACTGCTGGCAGTTCAATTCCTTCTCCTCCTGCACATGGAGCGTGGAGGGGGCGTTTCCACGTCAGGACAGGGCCCAGCACTCCTGGTTCCTCCTGGTTTCCAAACCCGGTTCTTAAGCAAGCCCCCCACAGGGCCTGGCGGAGGAGGAGGGAAGAGAACAGGGAACACCGGGGCCTGGGAGGTCCCCGTCCGCACTGCCACTTCTCATCAGTAACGGAGCAGGAACTGCCTCTTGCCTTCCAAGGGAGGTGGGGAACACCAGCAGAGCCCGTACGGTGCCAATTTCGGGGTCAGGGTCCTAGGCAGGCCCTTCCCACGTTCTAGGTCTGCCGGGAAGGGGCGGGGGCCTCACCATGCCCTCCATGCCGTGGGGCAGCAGCAGCACGATGCCATTCTGCCGCACCCACTTGGCTTGTCCCGGGCAGATGAACTGGTCGATGATGCACTGGGCCGTGTTGTGGAAGTCACCAAACTGGGCCTCCCAGAGGACCAGGGCGTTAGGACTGGCCATGGCAAAACCCAGCTCAAAGCCTGCAGGGCAGGAGAGAGGGAGAAGAGCGGACAGGAGTCAGCCGGCGGGCGGGAAGGGGGCTGCAGGGAGGAGGGGAGAGTGGGGCAGAGGGGAGGAGGGAAGCAGCGGGGAGGCGCAGGGAGGAGGGCCTCGCAGGCTGGGGCGCTCACCCAGGACGCCGTACTCGGACAGCGAGCTGTTGCACACGGTGTAGGGGGCCTGGCCGGGCCAGAGGTGGTTCATGGGGATGCAGGTCCTCTTGTCCACATTCTGGTCGTGAAGCACGTGGTGGCGATGGCTGCGGGGGCAGCACAGATGAGCGGCAGAAGCCAGCCCCGTGCACCACCGGGGGAGCGCAAAGCCCCGTGCCCAACGGAAGCGTCTGATCAGAGCAGGGAGAGGGTGCTTCTGGGTCTGAGCAATGGGATCTAGTGATTTTCTCCCGGCAGGGATTGTCTTCTGGGAGAGGAACTCCAGAGCCCTTCCTTTCCCTCTCCCATGCTTTGAAGGGCCCGCAAGAGCACCGGGACCATTACCTAAAAGTGCCCCGCTCCACGTCCTGGCCGCTCAGCCGGATGTGGATGCCCTCCTTCAGGAGGGAGCCGAAAGCCATGTACTCCGCCAGAGCCCAGTCCACCGTCCTGTTCTTCACCAGCTCCCCACGGGTCTTCAGGATCCGGCTCAGCCCTGCAGAGACAGGGTGCTCACCAGCCGCCTGGCACACCCTCTCGGGACAAGAGCTGAGCTTCCTTCGGCCCCAGCTTTTGGGAGTCCTGACTCACCGGGAGAGTGGGGAAGGGAGCTGAGTGGAGACCAGGCCAGAGCGGCCGTGACATCCCATCCCTTCCTCCACTGCTCCGCCGGCCGAGGACCTCGCCGGGGCAGGGCTGAGGTGAGGCGAGGGCTTCCCTCATCCAGCCACCCCGGCCTTGAACGAAGCAGGGACCTAAGGTGGGCGAGGACTGGTCTCATGCTGGGACACAGTTGGCACTGGACTCGGCCCAACACTTCCAAAGGTCCTGGTGGTGCCCTTACCTCCGTGAATGGTGAAGTTCTCCACAGGCACGGAGCTGGCCACGTTCCCAATGTGCGTGAGAATATCCTCCGTCAGGCCCGTGGAGGGGCAGGTCATGCTCCTGGGCTGCCCGTCCAGGGTGAAGAAGCCTAGCAGGCAAGGGGCAAGCTGACGCACTGGTGCCACTCCTCAAGGAGCCGTGGACACGCGAGACGCTGTGCAGCGGTGGCCAGGACCGAGAGCCGAAGTCAGGGGTCCGAGTCCAGGGCCCACAGGGTGTTGTGGAGCGGGGAGGGGGCTCACTGGAGGTGTTCCTCACTCACCAGGCCAGGGGGAGTCCAGCCAGTGCTTGATGTGCAAGATCTTCTCGTCCTTGGACCTGGTGAAGGCCTCCTCACAGATCTTGTCATACTTGGAGATCTCCTCCTGGAGGGTCGGGCCCGACACAGCCGTCAGGGCCGCTCTGCACAGGGCACGCCAGCCACACGGCCAGTGCGCGCCTGCACTTCCTGAGTGCAGAGTCCCTCAGACTCCACTGGCCTCCAGGCCTTCTCCTCCCAACACGCATCACCCCTGAGGTCTGTGGGAAGCTTCCGTTTTATTGTTTTCATTCCCGTAGCTGCTTCTCCACAGTTGCTGGCTGCAGATCCTGCTCTAAGTTGGAGCCCTGTCCCCGCCCACCCTCTCACCATATTCTTTTGGATGAGTTCTCATGGCTCCGAGCACAGCCCCTGAATACGCAGCCCTGCTCCACTTCTCCGTCACCCTGCACGGGCCTTCGCACTCATAACCAGCCAGAACTGACCAGGTCACAGCAGGCCCTTTACAAGCTGGATCCCTCATCAGCCTCTCGTCCTCTCACCCCTGTGCACTGGACTCTGTAAGCCAAGGAGGCCACTGCCTTGTGCCAAAGTGCTCTCAGGTCCCACCTCCCTCACGCAACTCCTCAGTAGCCTGGACTCTCCAAGAAGTTATGCACCGAAATGCTATAGTTGTAAATATTTCACGTGTTCTCATTTGGATCCTAATTACTCTGCGAAAGCGAGCATTTGCCCTGTGGTGGGCCTTCTCTATCCCTCCCTGGCTCTGGAAAGGCCCACTGGGATCCGAGCGGGGGACGCACCTCATACTCAGGCTGGTTGACCACGCCCTGCGACACCAGCACCTCGGCATACTTCTGCAGCACAGGCTTCTGCTTGCGGATCTGCTTGTACATGAGCGGCTGTGTGAACATGGGCTCGTCCATCTCGTTGTGGCCATTGCGTCGGTAACACACCTGAACACAGCGAGGAGATGCCAGCATCACGGACCATGTTGGCTGGGACCCAGGACCCACGAGGACCTGCCCCCATTTCTCCTATGTGACACCTCAGTTTACCTCTTCTAGAATTAGGGTCCTGTCTCTCACTCCTTCACTCGCTAGAATTGCTTTGACTGTCACATGAGATGAAACGAGAGTGACCTGGGGCTATCTCGGGACAGGATTCCAACTACCTTCTTCCCCAGGTCAGGTCACCCAGGCCAAAGATGCAGGAGCCCTCAGGAGGGGCAGTGAGGTGCCCTGGCTCTAGGGAGCCCTGACCCCTCTCTTCAGGACGCGGGCTAAGGTCACTCACCAGGTCCACCACCACGTCCTTGTGGAAGGTGCTCCTCCACTCGGCTGCCACCTTGCACACGTACATGACTGCCTCTGGGTCATCCGCATTCACGTGGAAAATGGGGGCATTCACGACTCGGGCCACATCGGTGGGGTAGGGTGAGGAGCGGGCCATGCGTGGGTCGGTGGTGAAGCCGATCTGCAAGAGACAGGCAGCTTGGCCAGGGGGCTTGGGCACGCTGCAGAGCATGGGTGGGGCAGAGGTGGGGCGGGGCAGAGCAGGCCCACCCTCCAGGCCAATGGCAGGGTGGAACCAGGACAGGGGGTGGAGCCGAGGGCAGGGCAGGATAAGAGGGCAGGGCAGGAGCAGGAATGTATGTGTCTGAGGCAGGCAGGGTGGAGCCTGAAGGCCACTTGCTGGAGGCCACTTGGCTGCCCTTGGCCTACTCTAAGACAGTTCCCAAAGGCTTTTTTTTTTTTAATTGTTTTTTTTTTTCCTATTCTGGTAACAAAATTCATACATGTTCAACAGAGTTTGGAAGACAGTTTAATGAAAAATTAAACAAAGTCACTATATTCTACCAGGTTCAGTGTAAATATTTTGATGTTTTCCTTTCCAGATGATTTTCTTTGCATGCATACACATGAAATATAAATATAAAATTTCAGATCCTATCATTTCTGTAGTTTTGCACTTTGGTCACTTCACATTAGCATTTTTTTCTTTGAAAAGAAAATTAAAGGCCTCACCACTTAGATGTACTAAAACTTAATCATATATTCGTAGTTTTATAACCTGCATTTAACATTTATTTTCATGGGGACTTCCCTGGTGGTCCAGTGGTAAAGAATCCGCCTTCCAGTGCAGGGATGTAGGTTCATTCCCTGGTCGGAGAACTAAGATCCCATGTGCTGCGGGGCAACTAAGCCCGCGAGCCACAACTACTGAGCTCGCGCGCCTCAGCGAGAGAGCCTGCGTGCCACAAACTACAGAGCCCACGTGCCACAACTAGAGAGAGAAAACCCACACGCCACAACTAGAGAGGAGCCCGCATGCCATAACGAAGAGCCCACATGCCACAACAAAAGATCCCACATGCCACAGCCAAGACCTGACGCAACCAAAAAAATAAAAAGGAAAATAAAGAAAACAAATACCAAAAATTTATTTTTATGGACTACTTCAAACATATAGAAAGTATGATAATACTATAATGATCACCCATGAACTCACAAGCCAAAAAGAACAAATCTTAACAGTTTCAGGACTTTTTATACATTTCTGCTACAGCTGGCCCACACACAGAGAGCACGGCCCTGAAAGTGGAGGACATAGTTTCTACGTGTTGCAATATGTATTCCATGTGTCCATAAACAATATATGGTATCTTCTTAGGCTTATTGTTCACTAAAATTGTGATATCATTCAGACTTATGGAAAAGTTGAAAGCATACAGAGAACTCCCACACAGTCTTTACTCAGATTCACCAACTGTTGCCATTTTGCCCCTTTTCTTATTCATGCTCTTTCCATTACACACGCGCGCACACACACACATTTTTTCTAAACCATTTGCAGGTAAGTAGTAGACGTCCCTATTCCCTAAAACATGGACATTTCATTACCAGCCAGAGTGCAGTTCTCGGCCCAAGCAATTTAATATTACAGAATACCGTTATCTGACCCTCAGTAGACACATTCCACCAATTGTCCTAACGATACCCAGTCTTTCTTGCCTCAGTCCCATATCCAATCCAGCACATCACCCTGCATTAGCTGTCACCTCTCTCTAGTCCCCTTTAATCTTGAAGCCTTCTTGCTTTTCTTGGGTTTTCATAGCACTGACATTTTGGAAGAGTATTTCCATGTCTTTTAAACCATAGAGATATACAGTCTATGTACCTTACATACGGTATCATACTCTATATGCTGTGCAAATCCTTTGCAACTTGCTTTCTGTTCAATATTTATATTCATGGTTCATCCAGGTTGAAACATGTACCTCTACTTCCTGTAGTAGAGCTTAGTGAAATCTAAGTACTGAATAGTATATACCACAGTTCATTTATCCATTCTCCTGTTGTTGGACATTTAGTTGTTTCCAACTTGTGGTTAATACACTGTTACTGTACACATTCTTACGGAGGTTTTCTCCAGCAAGCACTGAGTTTCTCTGCAGTACTCCTAAAAAGGGAAAACTAAGCCACAGGGTCAGAACATTGCACCTAAATACCATCGAGTGCTCTCCAAAGTGGTTGTACCACTCACCCTCCTACTAGCAGCATGAGTAACCTGCATTTACACTCACCATGTTGTGACCGTTTCCCCAGGATATTAAATATTTTAATGATTATATAATATTGCTTCCTACGGCTTTGCCAAAATTTATACAAAGACTCTTTGGTTTTTATAAACATTTTTTTTTAACTTTTCCCTGAAAAATCTTCTCTTAAAAAAATAAATTTATTTATGTTTTTTTGGCTGCATCGGGTCTTTGTTGCTGTGCATGGGCTTCCTTTAGTTGGTCAAGCAGGGGCTACTCTTCGTTGCACTGCACGGGCTTCTCATTGTGGCGGCTTCTCTTGTTGCAGAGCATGGGCTCTAGGTGCATGGGCTTCAGTAGTAGTGGCCCGTGGGGTCTAGAGCGCAGGCTCAGTAGTTGTGGCGCACGGGCTTAGTTGCTCCGTGGCATGTGGGATCTTCCCTGACCAGGGCTCGAACCCGTGTCCCTGCATTGGCAGGCAGATTCTTAACTACTGTGCCACCAGGAAAGCCCGATAAACATTTTTTTTTTAGTAAGTTTTTTTGTTTTTAAAATTTATTTTATTTTTATTTTTGGCCGCTTTGGGTATTCGTTGCTGCGTCCCGGCTTTATTTAGTTGTGGTGAGTGTGGGCCACTCTTCATTGTGGTGCGTAGGCTTTTTGTTGCGGTGGCTTCTCTTGCCGTGGAGCACAGGCTCTAGGCACACGGGCTTTGGTAGTTGTGGCACACGGGCTCAGTAGTTGTGGCTTGTGGGCTCTAGAGCACAGGCTCAGCAGTTGTTGCACACAGGCTTAGTTACTCTGCAGCATGTGGGAATCTTCCCGGACCAGGGCTTGAACCCATGTCCCCTGCATTGGCAGGCGGATTCTTAACCACTGCACCACCAGGGAAGCCCCCCCCACCCCGCCCATAAACATTCTTATACAAAAGCATTTAGCAACTGATGGTTTCCTTAGAAGAAACATTCAGAATAGGAAATCCTACGTGTGTCCTTAGAGAAACAAGAGCCTCAGCAAAGCACGTCTTTCCTTTCCTGCTACAGATCTTACTGGCCCCATGTCATGATTGATGTTATCAAAAACAGTAAAAAGATTTAAGAAAACATTAGCAAAACTGTAGTTCTTACAGAAGTCTGAGACTTCTTTATTTATTTATTTATGATGAATTGCTTTTACATAAACTCCTTTATTACACTGACTAAAGAAAAGATTAGAAATAGTCACAAACTGATGAGAACATTAAAAAAAGATGTACCAGGGAGAATTCTGATGAGCACTTACAGAGAACCTTGATCAATCCCATGGTCCATCTGGGTCTGGGTCTCCCCATAGGGAAATGAGGGTAGGGACCAGGTAAGACAGTGATCATAATATGAACATTACAGCTAGAACACCACAGAAAGTGAACTGCTTCGAAGTTTTGAGACCTCAGTCCCCCAGCTGCCCTCCCCAATATCCACTACTGTTACCGACTTCATTTTTTTAATTTTATTTTTTAAAAATATTTATTTATTTATTTGGCTGTGCCGGGTCTTAGTTGTGGCATGCGGGATCTAGTTCCCTGACTAGGGATTGAACCCAGGCCTCCTGCACTCGGAGCTCGGAGTCTTAATCACTGGACCATCAAGGAAGTCCCTGAGTTCTTCATCTTTAAACACATATGGTGGGTGTACGCATACCCACCCACTCACACACACACACAGAGATGCAGCTATATTCCACGTTCTGCTCTGCACTTCTTTTCCCCACTTAACGTACCTTATAGTTCATTTCAACAGTATACATAGATCCTACTCTCTCAAATGGTTTTATTACACCGCAGTTGCAGTTAACTTACATTAGTGCTTATTTATGGGCCAGGCACTATTCTGAGCACTTTATGTATATTAATTTATATGTATTAATTCATTTAAGCCTTGTAACACATGGATGGATACATCATAAACTACTTAACCAGCTCCCTACTGATGTAGTGGCAGAAATTCTGGTTTCTAGTCTTGCTGCAGCAGTCATAGCTTCCCCACAATGCCCCTCCATATTATTTACTTATTTCAGTTTTGTACATTTATTTTTTCTTCCAGTTTTATTAAGATATTAATTGTGCAGCAGTGACATATATATTATGTACATATAATATATATATATATATATTTTGGGCCACACTGTGTGTCTTGCAGGATCTTAGTTCCCTGACCAGGGATCAAACCCTGGCCCTGGCAGTGAAAGCACCGAGTCCTAACCACTGGACAGCCCGGGAATTCCCCAAGTGATATCTTTAAAGAAGACATTTGGGAGTGAGTGTAGTAGTAGGAAAACCCCACAAAGTGGAACTGCTGGGTTTGAGAGCCAGAGGGGACGCGAGAGGCAAATGGTCTATCCTGGTTGGAGCCCTGTTTCCTTCAACCCTGCAGCTCTGTCCCTGGCTGTCCCCATCCAGGGGACATGCTCCCACATGTGCTGGGCGCTCTGCAGCTTTCAGGGCTACCGCGTCAACCTGCCAATGCAGCTGGGTGGGCCTGAAGGCCCCAGATTTGGCTGACTAAGGCCCTCACCCAACCCGGACTCTGCACCTTCTTCCCTGTCCCGTTTTCAGTGTCTTCCCCACCCTATTAAATTTTATCCGGTGCAAAAAAAAAAAAAAAGGAACAGGGGGCTTCCCTGGCAGCGCAGTGGTTGAGAGTCTGCCTGCCGATGCAGGGGACATGGGACATGGGTTCGTGCCCAGGTCTGGGAAGATCCCACATGCCGCAGATGGCTGGGCCCGTGAGCCATGGCTGCTGAGCCTGCGTGTCTGGAGCCTGTGCTCTGTGACGGGAGAGGTCACAACAGTGAGAGGCCTGCGTACCGCAAAAAAAAAAAAAAAAAAGGAACAGGTCTGATTGTTGGAAGTTCTTTTCATTCAGCTGAAATCTGCTGCTTCCTGGTAATTGCTATGCACTGGTGCTGACTCTGCCCATTATATTCCTTGCTTTGTGAAGCATTCATTTATTTGAAAACAGCTCTTATGCTTCTAGGAGTCTTCCATCTTCTGGGCTACATGGTCACGGCTTCCTTTTAGGGTAATTTTCCAGACACTATGCCATCCTAAGACTCTCTCCTCTGGACACAGTCTCACTTAAGTTCAACCAAAATGCTTGACCTTCTGTCATAAGAAGTTTGACAAACCAAAGGCTTACCTGTACTGTATTTGTGTAATGTGATTCTTTTTTTTTTTTTTTTTTTTGTGGTATGTCGTCCTCTCACTGTTGTGGCCTCTCCCGTTGCAGAGTACAGGCTCCAGACACGCAGGCTCAGTGGCCATGGCTCACGGGCCCAGCCGCTCCCCGGCATGTGGGATCTTTCCGGACCAGGGCACGAACCCGTGTCCCCTGCATCGGCAGGCGGACTCTCAACCACTGCGCCACCAGGGAAGCCCATGTAATGTGATTCTTAAATTGAAATACTGTTAAATGTTTATATTGCCAAGACGGAAGGTTTCAAGTCAATGAATAAGAAACTAGAAAGAGAAGACTAAATTAAACCCAAAGCAAGTAGAAGGAAAGAAATTACAAAGAGCAGAAACCAATGAAATAGAAAACAGGAAAACAACAGAGAAAATGCAATGAAACCAAAGGTGTTCCTTTGAGACCAACAACAAATCTATATAACCGAGAAAAAGAGAAAACACACAAATTACCAATATTAGGAATGAAAGAAGGGATAAAACAACAGACCCTAATAAGAGAACATTGGAAACTTTATGCTCATAAATTTTACAACTCAAATGAAATGAAAAAATTCCATGAAAGACAGAAGTAACCAGAGCTCACTCAAGAAGAAACAGATAACCTGAATAGTCTTGTATTTACTAAAGAAATGGAATTTACACTTAGAAAAAAGTGCTCATAGGGACTTCCACTTCTGGAAGACGGAGGAGATGTACCTTTCCCTCCTTCTCCTGCTAATAAGTACAATTAAAAACCCAAGGCATTATATATATAAAACAAACACTGAAGGTAGACAGAAGCAAGCAGATCAGCCGGGGACCTCCGGTCCTGAGGAATGACTTGTGATCATTCCCAGGGCTATCTTTTTGCCTCATATAGCCCAGATTTAGGGCTAGGGAAGCAGGCAACTCAGAAACGCCAACAGGCATATCAAAAAGACGTTTCAAGGAAAGTGGCTCTCTCTGGCCAGAAGACCAGGAACAGGCCACCTAGCAGTACAGAAGATTTTTAGACAATCATCATCACCCTGCTGCAGCCAACCCCACAGAAAACACCGTGGCCACCCCCACTTGCCCAGGCAAAGGCCCTGTGTCCCCAGCAGCCCCCCTAGGCTGCTGGTAATTAGGCAACCACTCCATTCCTGGTGTTAGTGGAGGCTACTTGGGAAGCAGTAACAAAGCACCCTTGTCCCACCCTCCGTCCCCTCCCTTCCCTGGGTATCAACAGACCTGGGGTGGGGAACCTGGACCCCTACCCCACCTGGCAGTAACAAGTGTCCCCCAACCCCGACCCGAAATGTCCAGAGGACACCTCCTATAACAGGAGATTTAAATAAGATTCTGAGTTTCATAACATATCCTCAAAATGTCTGGTTTCATAAGAAATCACTTGTTATACCAACAACCAGAAAAATCTTAGCTTGAATGAGAAAAAGCAATCATTAGAAGCCAACACTGAGATGACACAGATTTTAGAATTACCTCACAAAGACTTCATAAAATTAAAATTCATAAAATTCAAAGCAAACTTCATAAAAATACCTCAATAAAAATTATGAACATTCCTGAAATACATGAAAAAATAGAAACTCAGCAAAGAAACAGAAGATACAAGAAGAACCAAGTGGAAACTTTAGAGTTGAAAAAACAAACAAACAAACCCCCCTGGGGGGGGTGGAAATCAGGGAAAAAAAACCCAAACCTGAATGGAGGTGCTCTATAGCAGAATGGAAGGGAGAAAGGAAAGACTCAGAGAACTTAAAGATGGAACAGAAATTACCCAATCTAAACAAATGGAGAGGGACTTCCCTGGTGGCGCAGTGGTTAAGAATCCGCCTGCCAATGCAAGGACCACAGGTTCGAGCCCTGGTCTGGGATGATGCCACATGCCGCGGAGCAACTAAGCCCGTGTGCCACAACTACTGAGCCTGCGCTCTAGAGCCCACGCACCACAACTACTGAGCCCACATGCCACAACTACTGAAACCCACGCGCCTAAAGCCCGTGCTCCACAACAAGAGCAGCCACCGCAATGAGAAGCCCGCGCACCACAATGAAGAGCAGCCCCAACTAGAGAAAGCCCACGTGCAGCAATGAAGACACAATGCAGCCAAAAATAAACAAATAAATTAATTTTAAAAAAAGAATAAATAATCAAAAAAACCAAAAAAAAAAACTGCACCAAAAAAACCCAACCAATCAACCAAGCAAAAAACTCCTGGGATGGAATTCACCTGACTCTGGAGACTACTCATGGAAAAACTTTTTTCTTTAAAAAAAAAAAAAATCCCCCTGTGTCTTGGGCTTCCAATCCCTGTGAATGATCTTTGCTGTACTCTTCCAGATTGAAGACCATTCCTGTTAGCATCTCAGCCCCTACCCAAAAAGCAGTAAAGACTCTCTGTGTTTGGTCATCTGTTTAAAACACAGTTCAGAGACAGGTTGTTTTTAGACCTTTCTCTTTCCTTGGCACCTTTTCAATATCTATTTTATGAAACAACCTATAATGAATTATTCCCATTAAAATTAATATTTTAAGAATATATAATGCCATGAGAAAACACTGTGGTAAATAAGAAGTGGATATAAAACTGTGTGTATAAAACACAGTTTCTTAAAAGAGGAAAGCCATCTATATGCTTGTGGATATGGAAGAAAATATTCTGAAATAACACCATGATCTTAAACACTGTAATTAAAATCTCTCCACTTTAAAGAAAGTTTCCTGTTTGTCCAAGTTTATTAATCAGAAAACAACAAATGTATTAAATGATGAAACCATGTCATTCTAAGTAAGGCTGATGTGAGCGTAGAAGCCTGAGGAGAAAGTCTAATTGATGCTGTGGCCTCCACAGCCTTCTCTGCTGCAAAGAGCCCAGAGCCCGCCTGGAGCCCAGGTTACCTGGTTGTTGACGACCACGTGGACAGTGCCGTGAGTCGTGTAGGACGGCAGGTCACTCAGGTGGAAGGTCTCGTACACGATGCCCTGGCCGGCAAATGCAGCATCCCCGTGCAGAAGGATGGACATGACCTGCAGACATGCAAAGGAGACCCCAAATGTGACATGGTCCTGACCACCACGTCCACAAGGCACACTGGAGATTCAGTCACAATCCACTTTTCAAAAAATGATGTATTTTGAGATAATTTCGAACTTAGAAAGAAAATGGCAGGAAGGCACAAAGACCCCCAGGCCCCCCCCAGCACCCCCTTCCCCCGAGAATGTGCTCCACGAGGGTGCCCTCCATGTCTGCACACCAGCCACCCTGCCATCATCTGCTGCAGAGCCAATGCCCACCACCCCTGAACCCACCACGCAGGACCCTCTCATCAGGAAAGCAATGCTGGCCCAGACCCCACGTGGATGTGCTCTTAGGGCCACGCCTCTTTAGCCTCTCGACCTGGAGCAGCCCATTGTGTCTCCCGTCTCCACGTCGCAGACAGGCCTTGGGCTCCGATGGTCCTGTGTGACCAGACTCAGGAGTGGTGCATTCCGTACCAGGGGACGCCAGAGCTGGCCTACCCCACGTGGATGAAGTTGACTTGGATCACATGGACAGGTAGCTGTCTGTTTCTCCCTTTATTTTTTTTTTTGGGTCATGCTGCGCGGCATGTGGGATCCCAGTTCCTCAACCAGGGATCGAACCTGCACCCCCTGCAGTGGAAGTGCAGAGTCTTAACCACCGGACCGCCAGGAAGTCTGTGTTTCTCCCTTTAAACTCGCCATTTCTCCTCGGTAACGAGAACAGTGAGGAGAACTTCTGGATCTTGCTCCTTACCACACCTGCACCCACCCAGCAGCCTGAGCGGCACCCCTGGGATGCTGCCAGGTGTCACTCCTACCTTCACGCGTTGGCATTCCATAAAAGCTTTCTCTTCTCGACTTTTATTTATCTGTATAAATATGTGCTCCCGGATTCCTGTTTTATTCAACTGGCTGTAACTGACTAGTATTGTAGTTATGTGGACGCTCACGCTGCCCCATACTTGGCGTGGGGGTCCCGTGCCATCTGGACAGGCCCCATGGCTCGTGGGGGCCTCCATGCTTTCTGGCACAACAGAGATTTCAGCCCCCTGCCGCACTGTTCCTGCCCAGCCCTGGAATCAGACACTTCTCTAAGGAGCCTGGTTCCGTCAGCGGAGGGCGGCACTGAAGACTAGTACTTGTGTGCTCATCGCCACTAGAGCATCACACTTCTAGGCTCTTTCAGCACAGAGCCAAAAACCAGACGCACAGGTTCACATACATGGAGATTTCTAAATCTGCACATTGTACAACTATGATGCCTCCAATTCCAATCCTTTTTCTGGGCCTTCCTCCTTCTGCATTTATAAACATCCCCTACACCGTGAGACACTGTTCCCACTGTCCTCAACACATGACCTGTTTGCTTGGTACAGCCCCACGGCCCTGCCACCCCTGCTCCTTGACGCCCTCTTGCTGTGTTTACTCAGCTCCTGTCACCTCCCTGGTCCGCAGCGCCAGGAAGGGAAGGTCCACGTGCTCTTCGGGGACAAAAATCTAGATTTTTTTTTTAGCAGAACCCCATGTGTCCTGCCCTGAGGGACACAGGGACACTGTCTGGGACAGGTGGAAGTGGACACAAGTGTCGGGTCTGCGCAGGGACCTCCTCAGAGGATTGCAGCCTTGAAGGTTATGTAACAAACACTCCAGCTCCCTGGATTCTGGGTTTAACAGAAATCAGATAATTGCCTAAGGGTTTGGGAACAGTAGCCAGGAGAGCAGGTGTGAAGGACTGGTGGGGTCTGGACCCACCCGCTGAGCACGGGCAAGGGTGGGCTCAGATAGAGGGGCGGGGGCAGGGCCCTGGAGGGATGGGCCGTCCACGCCAGGCAGGGCACTCCCATGGACAGGGCACTCCCTCAGACAAGTGCCTGGTGACCACACAGGGCTAATCAGCCTCTCCTGGCCTCACAGGATGGACTGCTGTGATCATCTGAAGCATGTTAGACACCCTCCACCACTTCTCCCTAGTTCTCTCATTCCTTTTCAGGATGTCTCCAGCATTCTAAGCAAGCGATGCTGGAGTGGCTTTTCGTCTGTAATTTATGAACGTGGATGTCACAAAGTTTTCTGCAATCCTGTTCCCTTCCCTGGCCCCAAATGCCTGGGCAAGGGTCCCAGCCATGGACAGCGGAAATGCTGGAGGCACTGGTCACTGATGCTGGTTTCCTCCCTATCCGTCCCTGGCCACTGTGTCACTGGTGGTCTCGGGGGCTGCACAGGAAGCCACTTTCTACCCTCTTGGAGTTTCTGAGGCACCATCCAGGCCCCCAAGCTCAGCAAAGTAACTCTCATGTCCCGACACCCTCCCCATGGGCCACACTCTTTGTGGTGCAGGAACCACTTCCTGTTCCCAATGCCACCTCTGGTCGGGATCCCGTTACCCTCTAACCGTCCAAACACAGTACGAGTAGTCTCACTGTTTTAAATTATAGAACCTAGGGCTTCCCTGGTGGTGCAGTGGTTGAGAGTCCGCCTGCCGATGCAGGGGATACGGGTTCGTGCACCGGTCCAGGAAGATCCCACATGCCACGGAGCAGCTGGGCCCGTGAGCCATGGCCGCTGGGCCTGAGCGTCCAGAGCCTGTGCTCTGCAACGGGAGAGGCCACAACAGTGAGAGGCCCACGTACCGCAAAAAAAAAAAAAAAAAAAAAAAAAAAAAAAAAGAATACAAAAAAAATTATAGAACCTAGTAGACTAATGCTTGGTTCCACCTCTAAAAAGTCTGACCCCTCTCCAGGGCATCCCTGGGCCAGGCTGCCCTGCCCAGCTCCTCCCTGCTCTGCCCACAGCACAACCCCACCTCCATCCTTGTCCTTCTTTCATCTCCAGAGAATGTCCTTTTCTTCCCGTCTACCTAAATCCTGCTGTTTCTTTTTTTTTTTTTTTTTTTTGTGGTACACGAGCCTCTCACCGCTGTGGCCTCTCCCACCACAGAGTACAGGCTCCAGACGCGCAGGCCCAGCGGCCACGGCTCACGGGCCCAGCCGCTCCGTGGCATGTGGGATCTTCCCGAACCGGGGCACGAACCCGTGTCCCTTGCATTGGCAGGCGGCCTCTCCCACATGAGAGGGAGATGTGGGTGAGCAGGCGGCTCACCCACATCTTTTCCTTAAGACTCTCTCCTCCTGTTCAGTGACAAAGCCTCTTCATCCGCCATGATACTGTACAAAACTAGCTTCTCCACAGGTGTGGTGACAATGAAAGCAATCTACTCCCCACCTAGCTCTGGTGGTCACACCTTGGAAGGAAGCATTATCTGTAATGGATTAATTTATTAATACTATGGCTACTCTTTCAAGATCCATTCAGAATATTTTGTTAAATTCCAGAAACATGAGGTCTGGGACGTGCCTGAGGCTGTGAGCCGGTCCTGGACCATCTGGCCTCAGGGCTGCCCCTGGCCAGCCCCCGTGGCCTTACCTTCTTTCCCTCGGTGTCCCCGCAGTAAAACTGCTCAGCTTTAGTCTTGCCCATCACCACGGGATCGGCAGCCTCCAGGTGGGAAGGGTTCGCCACCAGCGACAGGGTGATGTTCCTGTCGGTCACACGGTTGATCCGCCGGTGATACATGCCCAGGTGGTACTTCACGTCTCCAGAACCCTGAAGGTACAAACAGTCAGCCTTTATCCTGGGCATGGAGATGCTTACTCTTCACGACAGCCCTGTCCTGTGTTATTTCTCCTCCCAGAACCCCCATTCCTGGAAGGATGGAAAGCCTTTCCCCAGAATGGCTCTACCTAGGGCACAGGGAGAAGGTCCCTCAACCAGAGGCGCATGTCCCAAACCCCAGCGGGGAGGACTGCGGGGGCTGCCAAGCCTCTGATCTCTCTTTTCTCTGGGAGGTCGGCCACCGGCCACCTCCTTTGCGAGTGGTATGGAGGATCCCAGGCCCAGGTGCTTCCGGAGAAACAAGTGGAACCAGGGTCTGGTGTGGGTCGGAGCTATGCTAGTTTCTAAAAGAAATCAGGTGTCTCACCTCATCAGCTGCCTCCAGCTTTGAGTCGAACTGACAGAAAATCTGCTCCAGCTCCTTCCTGATGACGTTTGCAAGCACGTTCAGCCGCCCTCTGGTACACAGAGGAGCGAGCAGGGCCTGAGCTGTGTTCCAGACAGCAGGCAATGCTGTTCTAGCCCCTTCCTCCCCCGATGGACAGGCAATGCCTCGATTTGCAGCCCGAGAGGAGCTGAGAGCAGAGCTGATGTGGGACACTCAGCCTCTGCTTGCCCGGCACCCAGGGCCACGACGAGGTGGGAGGAAGAAAGGTAGAAAACGGAGAAACACTGCCGGCCTGCGGTGAACGCTCCACCCTCAGCCTCCGCTGCCGCCTCAAGCTGAGGTCTCCGCTCCACGTCACCGAGCAGCCTTCCCTCTAGGTTAACCTCCCTCAGTGGTGATCCCGACAAGGGCATGAGGCCAAGATGCCTGCCTAAAACCACTGTGGCCTTGAGTGTGACAGTGGCTACCGAGGGAGGGGGATGCTGTGGCGATGGCTGTCCCAGGACAGGGGTGCAAGTGCGTTCCAGGCGAGCCAGCCTCCTTGCTTGCCTAGTGCCCCACCCCGTGCTCTGGATGCATGAAAGGCAGCCAGGTACCTGTGAGGCATCCCCATGATCACGTAGTCCACTCCGTTCTCACTTGACTTGTCAATGATGGTCTTGAGGGCAGGAATCAGCACCTCGCAGCCTTCGAGACCAAAGCGCTTCTCAGATGACCACTTCCGCTGCAGGAACTCCTCAAACCTGGACAGGAACCAAGCCACTCTGAAGAGCCAAGTCACCAGGGCCAACCTTGCTCTCGTGGGGCTGTGGCCACGCTCCAAACCCACCCACCCCTGTCAACAGGCTGTGCCACACTGACGGGACCAGTGCAGCCCCGTACCTGGTGGAGCGCACTAGCCGGGCCAGCAGGGTCCGCTTCTCCTCGTTGGTGAACTGCATGATCCCAGGCGTCTCGAATTTCTGCCGGATCCACTGGCACTGCTCCAGGTCATTGATGAACATGAACTCCACCCCGATGTGCTGGCAGTACGCCATCTGTTTTTCACACACACACACACAATCAAGGGGATGTCCCCCCAGGGGTGTTGATTGCCCACTCAGCCAGAAGGCTGGCAGAACAGGTGGCCTCCCTTTCAAATGCAACAGAGCCAGCTGTGACCTGGGGCACCAAGTTTGGGCCCACAACCTCCTCTCACTCCGAACCTGGCCATGAAATACTTCCTCCACAGAGTACAGAGCCCAATAGGCAGGGAGGGGACAGTGAGAACCACTAAGCCGAGACATGCTCCCCTCATGGCGGGAGGACAGAAGCACCAGCCCAGGGACGGGGAAGCTCCTGGGGAAGACAGGTTCTCTGACCTCAAGGTCAGACTGTGCCCACCACCCTGAGAAAGAAAGGCCCTGTGCTGCCGGTGGATATCACAGCTCAGTGGCCACTTAAGTTAGCAGGCTTTTATTTATTTATTTTAAAAATTTATTTATTTATTTATTTATGGCTGCGTTGGGACTTCGTTGCTGCGTGTGGGCTTTCTCTAGTTGCGGCGAGCTGGGGCTACTCTTCGTTGCGGTGCACGGGCTTCTCGTTGTAGTGGCTTCTCTTGTTGTGGAGCACGGGCTCTAGGCATGCGGGCTTCAGTAGTTGCGGCACGCAGGCTTCAGTAGTTGCGGCACACGGGCTCAGTAGTTGTGGCTCATGGGCTCTAGAGCGCAGGCTCAGTAGTTGTGGCGCACGGGCTTAGCTGCTCCACGGCATGTGGGATCCTCCCGGACCAGGGATCAAACCCATGTCCCCTGCATTGGCAGGAGGATTCTTAACCACTGCTTTTAGGAATTTAAAAAGCAATGCCCTGGTGTGACAATAATTTTTAAAAATTAATTAATATATATATATTGGCCACGCTGCACATCTTGTGGGATCTCAGTTCCCTGACCAGGGATCAAACCCAGGCCATGGTAGTGATACCGCTGAATCCTAACCACTAGGCCACCAGGGAACTCCCGACAATAAGTTTTAGAGCCCACAAATGCCTTTCAACGTCTTCGCAGCAGCCATGCTGACCAAGCACTTAGAGGGCCAGGTTCTGCTTGGTGGTTCTGTCTGTGACCCCCTTTGGTTTTCACAACAGACATGGAAACTGGCTGGCAGAGTGCAGGGTGAGGATGCACCTGGGATCCCAGTGGTGGGTCTAGATGTGACACCAGAGCAGGGGTGGGCACCTCTGCATGGTAATTCTATGATAATGAAACAAAGGGACATTTGCCTGAACTCAAAATAATGGCCAACCACAACGTGCTCTCGCTATCATCCTAGGCAAGAGGAGGAAAATCTTGCCTAGGGACAAAAAGAGGAAATGGATCTGGGAAAGACCTTGGTGTTTAAGGTGTTTTCATTAACTCCAAAACTATATTTCCCTGAGGACACCTCATGTGATAAACTGGGAACTTTTAAACTGGATGCACAAGAAGCCCAGGGATGGGGGGTGCTGGCCTGCCTTCCCTGACTTCAGAGCCAGCGCGAGTCACCACTTCCACCAGAGCTGTACAGTGACAGTGCCCTGATCTACTGAGCCACAGAAGAAAGTGTATTTCTACACAAACACATTTGAGAAAACATGGCCCAGCCACAGCATCTGTTAACGTGAACCTTGAACCTTCCTCCATCAGCTTAAAAAAGGGTGCATCTTCCCTGGGACCCAAGTCTGAGTTGTAAGCCTAGCAGAGAGGAGAGGAAGGGGTGGGGAGAGAGGGGAAGGGAAGGGGAGAGGGGAGGGGAGGGGAAGAGAATGAAGGAAGGGAAAGGGGGAGAGGAGGGGGAGGGAGGAAGTGGGGAGGGAAGAGGCGGGGAGGGAAGAGGCGGGGAGGGACGAGGCGGGGAGGGGGAGGGGCTCCCTCCTTTACCCATGGAGGCAGGAGAACACGCCTGTGTTCCTTATGCCTGATGGGCAGTATGTCCATTACTGAACAATTAAAGGCTCAAAGGAAATTATTGGGTCAAAAATAGTATGTCTCCATTATCATCAGCATGAATTTAGCTATTAACTTGGACACATAGTTACTGGGCCCCTGGATCATATTTTGTTTCTCCTGTTCTTGGCTCAATCCCCAGGAGAAAAGGGCAGGGAGTTTTAGGTGCCGATTCTTAGCTTCTCTCTCTAGTGAGACGTTAGGAGGCCAAGAAATTGCACTCGCTCTAAATATTCAAAGAGCTGCAAGTTGATTATTATGTCACGGGACCAAGAACATACTTAAGCTCTGTCAGCTCACACAGCCGCCCAGTGCACGCACATGTCACGTGTAAACATACCTAACCCACCATCATCGGGTGAGTGTACACAAATATCTGTAAACAACGAGAAGGGGTATTCCGAACTGGGACAAGTCAGAATGGTAGGCTCTCTTGGAAGAGCCCTGGACGTGGGGCCCTCTGGGGACGGGGGTGCTATGGCTGGGACCCCTGGAGTCCAGGTCCAAGTGTCCACAACAGCCCAACTCCTGGGTTCTGGCACTGGATGAAATGAGAGCCGTGCATGGCTCTCTGCCCCTTTCAAATGCTGGATCAGTACAACCTGGGGCTCGAGCAGCCGCTTGTAAACACAGCTGCATATCCCCATCTCTGGGAGATTTGTAAAAATGCACATTTCCAGGCTCCAAAACCAGAGCTGACTCAGTTGGTCGTAGGTGGGCCAGGAATCTCCCCAGGCGTTCCTATTCAAGTTGTTTTGGGAATGACACCCTTTATTTACCTAATGCTTTAGTACACATTTTTTTTTTTTCCTGGTACATGGGCCTCTCACTGTTGTGGCCTCTCCCATTGTGGAGCACAGGCTCCGGAATGGCCCATGGCTCAGTGGCCATGGCTCACGGGCCCAGCCGCTCTGCGGCATGTGGGATCCTCCTGGACCGGGGCACGAACCCGTGTCCCCTGCATTGGCAGGTGGACTCCCAACCACTGCGCCACCAGGGAAGCCCAGGACACATTTTTTAAAGTCGGAAGCAAAGTCTACATTTTGTTATGGTTGATTGTAAAAATAAAAAAGCATGGAATTTCATCAACAAAATAGCAAAAAACAGAACAAAACAATTCCCCTTCCCTTACATTAAAAAAATATATAGGATCAAGAGAAAAACAACCTAGTCTGGAGGTCTCCTGCCAACACAAGTTTTTAGCAAGTCCACTGGAGTTTTCTGGAAACGACTTGTGTTTTCTTACCTCCAGGCGCCGGATGATCTCCCGCAGCGGAAGGGCGGACTCCTGTCCCCCGATGAACGTGGTGGTGGGCAGGTGGAAGACCTTGTCCAGGTCAGACTCGTCCAGCCCGTAGAACCCTACAGGGGTGAGGAGAGATGGGCACAGCCATACGGGGGCCACAGTTTAGGAAAAGGGGGAGGGACTCCCCAGGGGAGAGAAAAAAGAAGAACAAAATCATAAAAACCTCTGTTATGTATGAAAATAAATACTATATTACAGCCAGAAACACAAATTAGCAACAAACAGAAGCTGAGTATATTACTGGCATCACAGGTAAAGGAGGATAAATTCATATGATGCATATATTAGTCCAGTGCACCAATTATTCATAATTTAGAGAAAAACGTATTTCAAGGCCCCACAGACACAAAGCGATTTAGGTTTGAAAAGGCACTGGGTAAGTCAATCAGAAAGCAAATGAAAAACAGTTAAGGATAGAATTCAAGTAGAAAATGAGGAACTGGACTAGACTAGGTCATATATGTCTTAATGGTGATGGCGTTTGTGTGTGGTGAGTGGAAGCTAGGAGACTGAGAAGTGAGGGACAGTCACTAAGAAGCCCAGTGGCCTGCGGGAGAGCTGCCAGGCAGCAGGGCAGAGGCTTCCACAGCCACCTCTGATGAAGGACGGCGCCATCTCCTGGAAGACCTCCAACTGCACATAAAGACCCATCCTCCAGACAGCGCTCATGAGTCACAGATCTGATTATCGCTCTCCCCAGTCCAATACCGACACGTATTTACTGACTAATTGCTAAGGAACCGACTATCACTGACTCATCACTGCTATTTGCTGAGCACCACGTGCAAGGTGCCTCCTCATCTGAAAGCATATTTCAAACTGACAAACACGTGATAGAGTGGAGGGGCTCTTTCCAGGGCATTATGCGCTTGATTCATGTTGCAATCATTGTCAAAGGGGAAGAGACTTGGAGGAAAACTGTCCAGTGACACTATAGGTTAGGCTCCCACCCACAAGCTATTGGCTGGAGTGAGGCAAGGAGCAGTTCACAGTCCCAGACGCCAGGATGAAATGTGAAACGAGCACCCACAGTCTCTGACACCTGACTGTGCAAGGCCAGACAGTCTCCCATTTCCTGGCCTAATTAAGTGTAAATAAGACAGAAGGCCCAGTAAGGGACCCAAGCAGTCGCTTGCAAACACAGCTGTGTATCCAAATCTCTAGGGAATTTGGGAGAGTTGTAAAAATGCACATTTCCAGGCTCCAGTGCCAGGACTTGACTCAATTGGTCATGGATGGGCCATGAACATCCCTGGATGATCCTATCAAGCTGGTTTGGGAACCACAGCTTTTATTTATCTAATGCTCTAGGACACTTTTTTTTTTTTAACTTTTAAAAGCAAATTCTATGTTTTTCAACCTTTTTTTGTTTTATTAAAACAAAAGCAACCTGGCTTTTTTTCACCTTGGGGTGGTGGTGGTGATGGCAGAGTGGCTTGGTTAAGCTATGCACCCATTTCCTGCTGTTATTCTATCAAGAATGAGTATGGGCCATCACGTGGGCCTGATAAAGCATGGCTCCGGCCCTTCACAGCTCAGCTCTCAGTGTTTATGGAGGAAAACCAGAGTTATTTGGGGGACACTTTTCCTAGCTCATGGGAACACTCAGCAGTGGGGGCTAAGGGAACCAAGGTATCCAAGGAGTGCACACTCTGTTGGGAACAGTTTGAACATTTTGATTGTGGAGTTAACCAACAACTGGTGTGTCCCAGAGGAGAACGTGGGCTTCTCGTGACCTTTCAGCATGAAGAGCCCTTGGCCTCACCACATGGGTGATTCTTCATTTCCATCACCGTGAACTGATCATTCTTGGGCTCTACTACTGAACTTCAAAACTGCTGGCCTTGCTTCTGAGTTCTTCAGTCATTTGACAACTTAAATCTACAGATGTCTGGGAAGGAAGTATAGACATATGCCTACCTATTCCCCCACCAAGTGCAACTAAAAACCCCAGATATCATATATAAAACAAATGCAAGATTACGCCAAAGGGTGGAGAAAAAAGCCAACCAGCCAAGGAGGTCCCTGGGTTTCCTTTTGGGCTCCCATATCCCAGACTTGGAGCAAAGAATGTGGAAACTTCTACAGGTGTACACAGAAAAAGCGCCAACAAAAGCTGCTCTCTTTAAAGGACTAGGAGAAAGGCAGCCTCGCAGGACAGAAAACTTTTAGACTGTAACTGCTCTGTTCCACCCAAACATACGGAACACACTGCAGTCCCATCAACACCCTTGTCAGGCTGCAGTGCACTCTGACCTCTGACCCCACCCAAAGGTTTCAAAGAAGGCCCAAGAAGAAGCCCAAACTTTCATTCCCTCTGGGAGGTAATGCACTAGCCCACTCCCCCACCCTAATGTCAACAGAGACTTTGGGGCCCAGAATGTCCATCTCCACCGGGGAGTAACTAGGTGGGCCCCTCCCTACCAGAGCAGTGTTCAGAGGAGCCTTGCTATAACAAAGATTTCAACAAGATCCCATCTCATAATACCCAAAATGTCCTGGTTTCAATATTAAAAAAAAAAAGAAAAATCACTTATAACAAGAACCAGGAATATGTCAGATTGAACGAGAAAAGATAATCAATAGACACTAACACCAAAATGACACAGATGTTAGAATTATCTAAGATTCTCAAGAAGCCATTATCAAATGATTTCAGTGAGCAATTAAAACATGAGACATGAAAAAAAAATTAAGTCTCAGCAAAGACACAGAAAGTCTCTGCAAAAAATTAAGATACAAAGAAGCACCAAATGGGAAATTTTGAAACTGCAAAATATAATAACCCAAATTAAAACTTAGTAAACAGGCTCAATGGCATTATCAGAGGACAGAGGATCAGTGAACTTAAAGGGAGAACAGAAATAAACCAACCTGAAGAAGACAGAGAAAACAGATTGGGGGGGAAAAAAACGGAAGAAAGTCCTAGGGACATGTGATGCTGTAACAAAAGATTTCACAGCTGTGTTGATGAATCCCAGAAGGAGAACAGAAAGCGGGAGGCTGAAAACTTCCCAAATATGGCAAAAGACTTACTCCAGACTCAAGAAACTCAGTGAACTCACAAAATAAAGCCAAAGAAATCCATGTCAAAATATGTTACAATTAAACTTCTGAATTTAAAGACAAAAAATCTTGAAAGCAGCCAGAATATAGTGACACTTTGTCTAGAGGGCAAAACAACTCAAATAATAGTGGATTTCTCAACAGAGGACAAAACAACAGAGGACAAAATAATAGAGGATTTCTCAACAGAAGCCATGGAGACCAGAAGGAAGTAGCACCACACTTACCAAGAGCTGAAAGAAAAGAACTGCTTCCCCAGAATCCTATATACAGTGATAATATCCTATAGGAATGAAGGAGAAATCAAAACATTTTCAGATGAAGAGAACTAAGAGAATCTGTCATCCTAAATGAATGGCTAAAAGAAGTTGTAAACAGAAAGGAAATGATACCAGAAGGAATCAGACAGGAGGAAGGAAGAAAGAACATGGAACTAAAAAATACAGGTAAATAAAAGGCTTTCCTTCTCCTCGTGGGTCTTCTAAATTATGTTTGATGATTGAAGCAAAATTTGTAATATTATCTGATGCAGTTCTAAACATATGTAGAGGAAATGTTTAAGATAACTATATATTTTACATGGAGAGAAGGAAGGAATGTAAAGGGAGGTAAGTACACTTCACTTGAACTGGTAAAATGATGACACCATTAGATTGTGATAAGTTATGTAGTGATATAACACCTAAACAGCCACTAAAAGGGCTAAAAACCACTAAAAACACAAAGAGAGATGATCAAAAAGACTACATATAAATAAAAATGGAATTTTAAAGTATAGGTTTAAAAACCTAGAGGAAGTCAGGAAAAAGAAAGCAGAGAAATGAATAGGGCCAAACAAAATGAAGGATAAAATGGTAGACTTAAGCCCTAACATATCAATAGTTACATTAAATATAAATGGTCTAAATATACTACTTAAATGACAGAGATTGACGGAGTGGATTAAAAAAACAGGACTCAACTATATGCTTGACTTCAAATACAGTGATTTAGGCAGACTGAAAGTAAAAGGATGGAAGAAGATATGTCATGTAAAACATGTCCAACAAAAGCAGGAGTAGCTATATTATCATCAGATAAAGTATATATTAGAGCAAAGAAAATTACTAGAGACAGAGAGGGACATTGTATGATAAAAAGATCAATCCACCCAGAAGACATAGCAATTCTAAATGTGTGTGCACCAAACAACAGAGATGCAAAATATGTGAAAAAAAACACACCAAAACTGAGTACTGAAAAGAAAAACAGACAAACCCACAGTTCGTCTGGAGGCTTCAAAGCCCTTCACTCAATAATCGACTAAAAAAGTAGATAGAAAGTTGCCAAAGATATAGAAAGACTCTATAACTGACAGGATCTAATGGACATTTATAGAACACTTCACCAAACAACATCAGAGTATGCATTCTTTCCAAATTCCATGGAACAAATGCCAATTCAGACCATATAGTGGGCCATAAAAACACCTCAACAAATTTAGCAGAACTGAGGGACTTCCCTGGTGGTCCAGTGGTTAAGCATCTGCCTTCCAATTCAGGGGATGTGGGTTCGATCCCTGGTCGCGGAACTAGGATCCCACATGCCATGGGGCAACTAAGCCTGTGCGCCGCAACTAGAGAGAAGCCAGTGCGATGCAACTGGAGAAGCCCACGTGCTGTAACAAAAGATCCCGCGTGCTGCGACTAAGGCTCGACGAAGCCAAAAACAAAAAAATTTAGCAGAACTGAAATTATATGGAGTACATTCTCCAACAACAATGGAATCAAACTAGAAATCAATAAGAGAAATATAAAAGGAAAATCTCCAGATTCTTGGAAACTAAACAACACCTTCTAAATAATCCATGAGTCAAAGAAGAAATATTAAGGGGTATCAGAAAATACACTGAACTGAATGGAAACGAAAATACAGTATGTCAAAGTTTGTAGGACAGCTAAAGCAGTTCTGACAGGGAAATTTATAGCAGTAAATGCAAACATTAGAGAAGAGGAAAAGGCTCTAATCAGTAATCTATAAGATCTTACCACAAGAACCTAGAAAAAGAAGGAAAAAAAAAAAAACAACACAAAGAAAGCAGAAGTAAGGAAATAAAAATAAGAACAGAAATCAATGAAATTGAAAACAGCAAAACAGAAAAATCAATGAAACAGCTGGTTCTTTGGAAAGATCAGTAACATTGACAAACTTCTAACAGGACTAACAGAAAAAGAGAAGACACAAATTACCAGTATCAGGAGTAAAAGGGGATATCAATACAGATCCTGCAGATATCAAAAAGATACTAAGGGAATACTATGAACAACATACACTTGACAACTCAGATGTAAACAAACCATTCCTAGAACAACACAAACTGCTGTTACCCACCCACTATGAAAGAGATAACCTGAATAGCTCTAACTTTTAAAGAAATCGAATTCATAAATAAAAAGCTTCTGAAAAAGAAATCCAAACCCATATGGTTTTGCTGGGAAATTCTACTGGATGTTTAAAGAAGAATTAACACCAACTCTACACAGTCTCTTTCAGGAATTAGAGTAGGAAGAAAACTTCTCAGCTTATTTTACAAAGCTAGAATTACCCTGATACCAAGAGCAGACAAAAACAGTCAGAAAAAAAAAAATTACAGACCAATATTCCCTACGAATACAGATGCAAATACATATATATATAGATGCAGCAACATGCACAAAGAATTATATACCATGACCAACTGAGGTTTATTCCAGCAGTACATGTAAGTTGGGTTCAATACTTGAAAATCAATCGATGTAATCCACCATTGATCAGGAACAAAGCAAGGATGTTCATTCTTATGCCTCTTAGTCAACATGGTACTGGAAGGTCCAACCAGGGCAATTGGGCAAGAAAAGGAAATAAAAGGCAAACAGATTGGAAACGAAGAAATAATTGTTCCTATTTTCAATTGAGATGATTGTCTACCCCCAAAATTCTAAAGAATCTACTAAAAAAAAAAAAAGTCCTAGAATAGGTGAGCTCAGCAAGGTCACAGGACACAACATAGAAACAATCAATTGTACTTCAAGATATTAGTAATGAATAGATTGGACACTAAATTTTTTTAAAAACAGGAAGTACCGACATGTAAATCTAACAAAACATGTACAGAATTTGTATGCTGAAAACTACAAAAAGCTGATGAAAGAAATCAAAGATCTAAATAAGTGAGACATACTATGTTCATGGATTGAAGGGCAACATAGTAAAGATGTCAATTCTCCTTAAATTCATCTATAGGTTTAACACAATTCCTACCAAAATGTCAGCAAGAGTTTTTGCAAATGTAGACAAGCTTATTCTAAAATTTACATGGAAAGAGACAGGCCCTAGAACAGCCAAGGCAATTCTGGAAACGGAAAATAAAGTTCAGCAGCTACAGTAATCAAGACAGTGTGGTACTGGTGGAGAGACACACCTATTGAAAGAATAGAGAACCCAGAAACAGACCCACTGAATAAGTCCAACTGATTTTTGATAAAAGCGTATAAAAGCAATTCAATGATAAGAAAGACAAACTTTTCAGTTAATGGTGCTGGAGTGATTGACATCCACAGGCCAAAAATAAACAAACCTTGATCTAAACTTCATATCCTATACAGAAATGAACTCAAAATGGATCACAGAGTTAAATGTTAAATGCAAAACTATAAAACCTTTAGAAAAATACAGGAGAAAATCTTCAGGATCTAGAGCGAAGAAGAGAGTTCTTAAACTTGATACCAAAAACATGATCCATAAAAGGGAAAATTGATACACTGGACTATAGAGTTTAAAACTTTTGCTCTGTAAAAGACCCTATTAGCCGAAGAACAGAAGAAACAACACAAAGGTCCTTCAGTGAGTAAATGGTTAAAACAATTCTGGGACATCTATGGCAAGGAATGCTACTCAGCAATTAAGAAGGAAAAAATTAGTGTTAGAAAAGCATGCTGACTGGAAAATGCCAATTCCAAAATGTTACATATTGTGATTTGTAAAACATTCTTGAAGTGACAAAATTATAGAAATGGAGAACAGAAGAGCGGTTGCCAGGCGTCAAACATGGGGGTGGGGTAGAAGGGGAGTAAGTGTGGCTACAGAGGGGCAGCAGGAATGACCGCTGGAGTGATGTAGACCTCTGTGGCTTGACTGCTGTCAGTGTCGGTATCCTGGTGTGATGTACTATGGTTTACAAGATGGTACCACTGAGGGAACTAGCTGAAAGGCATATGAGAATGTCTCTGTTATTCTTCATAACTGCATACAATTATTTCAAAATGAAAAGTTTAATCAAAACTAGAGTCTCACAGACATTATAAGATGGAGGAAAAGAGAACTTCTGAGTGACACCTGGCATGGAAGGAAGACTGGCCACTGTGGTGAGTGACAGCAGGCAGATGAGCCCCGGCACCCCACTCTGGATTCTTCAAAGGTGCTCTGCCCAGAACCAAGGGTCATTAAGGACTCCTTACTTCATTAAGTAATGTTTTATCAGTACTTCAGTTGTCCTTCAAACATGGGAAGATCAAAAGGGAAAAAATGCCCAGGAAGCAGAATCTGAAAGAATCCAGAGTCCAGTCAGAGGCATAGTGCAGGATGTGGAGGAAACGACGTGCCAACATGCAGAATGTAGTGTGGCCTCAGGTCCCCGCTGGCTACAGCAGGAGCTAGAGACAGCCTACGCTAAAGACGGAAGCCCAGCGAAGCGATGGTGAGACACACGTGGAGGTGAAAGTGCTCTTCAGAACACAAATGGACAGAAGCTAATATGACATGGTGAGTAGCTCTACCTGTTGGATAACAGCTATATGACAGGAAAAACATATCTCAAGACAATTAACAAACTTCAAAACACTCGACAGAGTTGTGTCAACTTTCCCCAAATTGCATGCTGGGGAAAGCTGCACATCCTGCTCAAATGAAGTCCTCAGCTCCAGAAAAGTGAAAGGCTCGTTATTTTCATACCTCCTACTGTTAGCATTCGAAGTCGTTCCTTGAAAACTGCAAGGTCTGAGAGGCAGAGTGGGATAGCATGGGTGAGTACAGAGGGAAAAAGACAGGTGAGTTAGTTTAAAAAAACCCCAAACACCCAAAACCCTACACCATTACCGCAGGAACAGGTAGCACAAACACTGTCACACAGACATAGACACTGAAGGAGAACAAGGGAGGGGGGATATGTGGTCTGAGAGCTACTTTGATAAACATGGAAACGGTTCATGAACAGCTGGAATAAGGTGAATCTGAAGGAGGGAAAGGCCGCTCCCTGAGACCGAGAAGCCACCGTGTGGTGGCAGCTGAGACCTCCTCACTTCCCCATCCTGAACAAGTGGGCGACACAGAGCTCTCCTGGGAAGCCAAATCCACCCAGTCCAGACTGCTTTGGGATGAAAAAACTGGGGAAAAGAAAATGAAAAAGTCTAATTTTTGTGTCCCATTCCTCAGAACTGGAGCATCAGGCAGCAGACTAGACCCAAAACCTCAAGCTCCTGCTGGATTCTAAAGAGTAGAAGGTAGGTCCTTGGTCTCCCCTCTCGAGAAGGTAGAACCAGGATGGAGGAACTCAGCTGCTGAGGACACAGGCTGAGAGCCACACACGTGCACAGCTGCACACACTCCTGCCCCACACCTGGAAGCTTGCCTGGCGCTAGTGAAAATCAAGATGTTGATCTGGACACACAAAATGCCTCCTGACGCTGGTTCCCTGGGAGGGTGGGCCTGATGACTGAGGGGTCAGAGCATGGTCACCGGCACTGTGGCTGCTCCCTGCCCTGGGAGTAGAGAGGAAGGCCAGCCAATGCATCCTTGGACGCTGATGGCAAGAGCTCTGACTCAGAGAGGACAGAGATGCCTGCTCTGAGTGAGTAAAGCTCTCCTCCTCGCCCTCGAGGACGGCAGCACCTACCAAAGACCTCAGAGCCAGTGGCTCTCAAGACAATGGAACGTCCAGGTCCTACACAAAAGCATGGATGCTTTGCTTAAGGCAAGGATGAAGACTCTTCATTTTCTCCTTCAATCCTCATAATCAAGACATACGACCACGCCAAGGAGCCATAAGCGTTGCCTGTGGGACTATCTCCCCACCTCCCCTGCCACCTCCCCACCCGCCGCCAGCCTCAAAGGGAACTGCAAACGTGCATCTGTTAAAAAAAATCTAGGGACTTCTCTGGTGGCACAGTGGTTAAGAATCTGCCTGCCAATGCACGGGACACGGGTTCGAGCCCTGGCCCGGGAAGATCCCACATGCCACGGAGCAACAAAGCCCGTGCGCCACGATACTGAGCCTGCTTTCTAGAGCCCGCGAGCCACAACTAATGAGCCCATGTGCCACAACTACTGAAGCCCGCGCGCCTAGAGCCTGTGCTCTGCAACGAGAAGCCACCGCAATGAGAAGCCCGCGCACCGCAACGAAGAGTAGCCCGCACGCAGGAACAAAGACCCAACGCAGCCAAAAAATAATGAAAAAAATTAAAAAAAAAAAAAATCTAAAGGCAATACGGTAAAATGTTTACATTTGTTCACTCTGGATACTGGATACGTGGATGCTTTTATTCTTATCTGCACTTTTTGGATATTTTAAAAATAAAACACAAAGAAAAGACAAAAACCGAAGGAGAGTGGAAAGAGAATAGATATTCTGGTTGTCATTTACAGAAAGCGCAAGGGATTCCCAGCACCTGAGCGCTTTAAAACATTTTTAAAAATTACTTCTTGGTGAGCACAAGATGCTCTGCTTGAGAGACAGAGAACGGCTGAGATTTGGCCGTGTTGCTCCTAAGTGAAGCATAGCCGGCAATAAGCAGGGATGTGCCTTGGTCTGCCAGTTCCTGGGCATCCAGGACGGAGGACACCCCTGCAAGGGGATGTACCCACAATGACCTTAGCTTAGCCTGCCCTCCTGAGTCACTTGGGGAACCTGATCCCAACTCTTCACTCAGTGGTCTGGTGGCACCACACACTCACTGCACACAGCAGCCAATAAATGCTAAGTAAACTGCTCCCTATTGTTCTGAAATTATGAAAGTAGATTAAAATTCAACTCTATTTTTAGCTCATTCTTCCCAGCCATCAAGGGGGCAAAACTCAACCAGAAAGAACGCTCTGGAAGGTCAGAAGGGTGGGGAGACTTCATTTCCTGCTGTGCTGGACATGAAGTAGCTAAAATGTTGCCGTAATCTGGACTTTTGAATTGCCCTTTTAACTATTTAACTCAAGCTCATTTCCTAAGACTGACAATTTGCAAACACTAATGGTAAATACAAGTTTCACGCCTTCCTCTCTATTTACAGAATTTGTTTTGAGTTCTCCTTTAATTATGTTTAAATCTCACATTTAAGTAAATTTCAATCGTTTTGTCACTGTGAATAGTTATACTATAGAATTTATATAGAAACCACAGACGATGGCACTTTTAAGCTGGAATCTAACTCAAATGCTGCCCTTGGAAGAGGAGAGGAAATGGAGGGCAAGAGCTAATGAGAACTTTCACCATGTCCCCACCCAGCCAAGGGCAGCTCTGCTTAGGCCAGAAACAAGACTTCCCCACGCCCCGTCCTCACCCCAGCGAAGCAGGGACTGCATGCCAGCGCAGGACTGCAGCCTGGAGGGGGAAGAGCGCACAGGCTGTCTGGAGTTGATTTGTTTCTACTTAAGGTGGCAACAACCCCGACCCCAAGGGACTCGCTGTCAAAAGCTGCACGCTGACCCTTCTTTAGGGCCAACCAGGAGAGGCCTCGCTAAAAAACCTGATCCCATCTGGAGACTTCCCACCTCTCCCGAGGGAGGAATGTGGAATGTGTGCCCAGGCATCTCAGGTTGGAGCTCAACTCTCCTCCACCCGACGCGACATAAATCAAGATGCGCTTCTGGGGGACACCTGGAACCTAGCTCCTAACATAACACATCCTGGGAAAAGGCCCCCCTTTCCTAAGCAGTCACCGCACATTTCTAGACCATAACCCACACCTAACTGAGAAACTGTTCTAACATTGTTAAATTTTAATCAAAATAATCGATAACCCCACCGTCTGAATGATATTTCTGTTGCATTCACAGTATGTTCTGTGTGCACGTGTCTCACGGTGACCCTGACATGCTGGGACCATCCAGCAGCTGGAGCATGTCGGCCAAGTCGGCTGTCTACCTGTTAACACTGGCTACCAGTGACTGCAGGGGCCATGAGTATTTCTAGGATGTTAGCATAGGGAACCTAGGCCAGCGTTTCCCAACCTTCTCAGAATTGGTCAGAAAAGGGCAAGAACTCAGTGGAAACTTTTCATATTTTCCACCTTATTAAAAAAAATTTGAGGGGACATCAGCCCCGCCTGCCCTGCAGACCTGCACTGGCTAGCGCTGCCCTTGGGAACGGCTTCCTGACTTCACCCAAGGCTCGCAGCTGGTCCTCTGGCCCTCGTGCTGCTCCAGCAACAGCACAACGCTCAAACGCCTGAGGGGTGATCACCGCCTGGGCCTCGGTTTCCCCTCAAGAGGATGGAGAAATCGTGCCGCATCCACCGGGAGAAAGGAAGGGCAGCTCAGAGGTGTTACGAGTGGGACGCAGGCTTGGGGAAGGCCTCTGTGCAACACAGGACGCCAACGCAGTCACTCACTTACCCCAGACCAACACGTGGGCCACGCCGACCCCCCGCTTTGGCAGGTCCCTGCCCCGGAGCTACCCTGTCTCCTCGTCACTCAGGGTGCAGCCCAGTCCTTACTGCCACCAACTCCTGTGGGACCCACTCTGGGTTATTTGTGCCATTTCTTGGTTTCTAAATATATATCTTTACCAGAGAGACCAGCAGCTACTTATCTCAAAAGATTATTAACAATCACAGTGGCTCACACCTTCATGGAGCTTAGTAAGCTCCAGGCACTGTTCTCAGGAGTTTATTTAATTCTGAAACAACCTAACAGACGAGGAGACAGAGACAGAGGCACACAGCTAGTCCTGGCAGAGCCGGGCTTCCACATAGGGAGCTGGCTCGAACCCAGGCCCTGAGGTTCGGATAAGATGGTGGGCAGGAAAGTGCTCTAGGGACTGTCCAGTGTCCCTGAACAGAGCGGTCACGTTGGACCAGTTGTTTTCATAAAGACCTACATACATCAAGAGTGAGATAATTTAAGACTAACTTTCCTACACTAACCCCACTGATCATGACCTTCATGTCACACTATTTTGAATTCTCGGGATGCAGTGACCTTTTCTCCTGCACAGGAGGGGGCTGCTGCCCAACTTCTCCTGCTGTTTCTGAAGGGCTCCCAGCTGGAGGATGCCCAGTCTTCCACAAATGAGCTCAGGAAGTTCTGGGCCACCTCTGTCTCTGGCTTATAACCCTTGCCATGCTGACGCAGAACCTCACAGGGGCACACTCAGGGCACTATTCCAGAGTAGAATGTAAGGCAAGGCCGAGATGGCCAAGAAAGAACTAGGAAGAAGGACAGAGGTCCTGCCTCTGCCCCTGCCCCTGATGAGAGCTGTGAACTGAGGAGCCAGGCAGCATCAACAGGCCTGGGGGATCCCACCCTTCACAGACTCCTGGGCTGGGATGGCCTGGGGGGCACTTCCAAGAAAGCCCTGCCTGTGCCTGTGGGCTGCGGCGGGCGCCATCCCACCCTGACCAGTCTCGCGTGGGACAGAGAAGAGCTCCGGACTCCCCAGGCAGTACTAATGAGCTGGGAACCACCGAAAAAGGTCCGTTTTTATACCAAGAAACTAGCAACCAGGGATGGCACAAGGAACAGGGGAGGTGCAGTTTCCGACGGGAGAAGGAGACCCCACCTCCCCTGTGCCTTTCTTGTTTAAATGCTTGACTGTGCATGGGAACGCCAGCCTCTGTGGCCTGTGCCGAGCTGGCTCTGCAGTCATCCTTTTCTGGAGAGACAGCTCCAGGGCACAGGGCCTTGAGCTCTCATCAGGCAGCTGGTGCCCTGGGGCTCGCAGGCCTCTCACGTAGAGGGGGTGCTCTGCCCTGGACCTGGAGGGGACTCACGGTGCTGAGGGGGCTTCAGCGCTGGTGAGCACAGGTTGGGTCGGGCCTGGGTGCTGCAGGGACTAAGTGGCGAGGAAGAGGAAAGGAGCTCCAAGTGTCCTTGGGGACACTGCAAAGAGAAGCTCACTTCTGGGGTGCACAGTTGTCACCACTCAATAAAGTAGCAGGATTAAGCTCACGTCCTGCCGACAAACTGAACTGGCCCTATTTAATCATATTCAGGACGGCTTCTCTAATCTTTCTTCCAAAAACTGCTAAAGTGCAGGTACAAAGTAGAAGAAACCCTGCATTACCTAGGAGTGTTTCTGAAATGAAGACGGAGCAGAGACGAACCTCTAACGGCAATCCCAGGGCCAACACTGTTTGAAATCCAGCCTTACCTGACTAGTGCCTGACCTCCCACGTCACAACTCGGACACGCCTCTAAGGGCATTCGGGCACCACAAAGCGTTAGTGACTGTTATTCAGGAGGCAAATTTCGTCCCCTCCCAAAGAGCAGCGTTAGGCAGGTAGGTAATCATCAGTTTTATTAGCATGCATAGTGTTTCTCGAAAACAACCTGGCCATTTAAAAATTAGTCACGTCGTCATTTCTGCAGCACAGGTTAGCAGCACGGTGACTTAGAGCAGGTTAACTTGAGAAAGCAACCGCAGGTGTGAGCCCAGCCACGCCCCTCTGCTCAAGACAGAGGGGGTACGGTGAGCGGGACTACAAGCGCCCGCGGGGACGCCTTCCAAAGTTTCCTCAGTATGATCACCGGCATTTGAGAATCGAGACACCCAAACTGCACCACCTGCTCTGGAATTCACCCTGTCAAAGGCAGGCCACACCGTGCTTCAGAGCAGACAGTGTGTGACAACGGTCCTGAGCAGTGCCCCGTCTGGGGCAGCACTGCCCTGAGATCTGGAAACCGAAGCCAGACGAGCTGGTCTCTGGAATATCTTCTGACCCGCCTGCCTGGGTGGGTCATCTTTTTCTCTGTGCCACAAACCTTTTCTGCCCCCAAATTTTACTTTCCAATTTTGAGACTTAGACAATTGAGCTCATACGATCTGGCTGAAAAGCTGAGATAAAAATAACTTGTCCAAAACACACTAAGGCTACATGACTGATAAATGTCAAGTGATCAGAACGAAGGAAACTTAAGAGTCTTTCCCTTCCGCCTGTGGACGTCCTGGCTGCCACAGGCTGGGACACAGAGAGAGGAGCCACGCAGCGCAGCGCTGGCTGCTCTCAGACCCTCACCAAGTTTGTCTGTGGATGAGATAATATCAGCGGGCACGGAGGAGTCCAGATCAGCATCCAAAATTCCCAGGGGGTCCAGCTGTGCTACATGGTGCCCTCGTATCTACAAATGGGCCAGCGATGGAGAGGGAAGGACACACACAAAAGGACAGGAGAAAAAAAAGAGGGAAGGGGTAAAAAAAAAAAAAAAAAAAGTAAAATTACATTAAAATTAGTGTTTACAGATTAATTCTCACCCACGTTTGAAGAAACAGTTACTGGAGCATCATCAAAATTTACACAACTAATTCCGAGAGGATCAAGTTTTGCAATGTGGTGACCCCTGACCTGGAAGCAATAATACAAGCAGTCATTAAGCAGGTCCTGTGGGCGGTGGCGAGGGGTAAAAGTTGCGCTTGGTCAAACCTTTCCCTGAGAGTGCCAATGAACCCAAACAACAAAGTCAGTTTGTAAAAAGCCTTACAGTAGTTTGTTTTAAAGCACTATTGTGCATAAATGCACTTTTATAAAAAGGGGATAAGCTCCTCAGGTTTTGATAAACCTGGCAGTCTAAAAGGACCCACTTCTCGGGATCCTTCACCGTTTCCCGGGATAAACAGAAATGGGATATGCTGGGGACTTTAGCTCCAGCGCCAAGACCACTCAGCTTAGAACACGAAGTCCCTAAGGAAGGGGTGGGTGCGGCCCTGCTGCGTGGGTCAGGGCACAGGGGGCACAACAGCAGACGGCTACAACAGGGACCTCAGTGCCTGATCTGAACCATTTAAAAGCAAAAAGACACGTAAAATCCCTTCCAATTTTGTTTCTTTAAGTCTTGGATACTTTATCCACTGTTTCTTGCTAACAATTTGGGAAGGGGAGCAGCTGCTGAGAAGTCACTTAAAGACTAACAGAAATGACTGAGGCTGAATAAGTCAGGCAGTGGTCAGCACACACCAACTGTGCCTCTTTCTACAGAAACGCCCACTGTGAATGGTGTGCGTCTCGTCATTTGCCCTGGGGAGAGAGCCTGACTTGCCAGGCTCCAACAGGACAGACCCACCCTGTGCTACCTGTCCTGACACCTGTGGCAACTGGCCCCGTGGGCGGAGGGGAACGGTCCACATGGCCGTTTCCAGGAAAAAGAACATCGGAGAGAGAACTCTGTGGTGTGACACCCCTGCTACATTGCAGCAATGCCAGAAGAGGCAGCAGGGGAGCCCATGTCCTGGGAGCTCCCAGAAGGGCCTCCCCGGGCCCGGTTTCTCCTCCTTTCCTCCTGAGAACTATTCACAGACCAGGTGGTAAGGTCTGAATTCTGGGCTCTTCTCCACACCACACGGATATGCTGGAAGGGGCTTCTGGGCTCTGAGAAAGGCCATGGAAGCCCTTGGCTCTGCATGAGCTTCCTCCAACGGGGCTGACCACTGACCGGAATGCTCCTGGAGAGGTGGCCCCTCTGCAGGCTCAGCTGCCCCTCACCTGCCTCTCCCTGCTTCCATGGGCTCTGCTTCTGTCCCCAAACCCTACAGGTTCATTTTGTCTTATTGCATTTGGGCCCTAGCAACTGAGAAGGGGAGCAGCACACCCCTCCCGGTCACTGCTCCCTCCTGGGCATCGGCACTTCCCCTGACGCCCGGGCACTGACCGCGTTTCCCTGCTCACAAATCATTCTTGCCAAGCTATGGGAAGAAATAAGGGCAGGTGCTAAAGGTGGCAGAGGATCTGCTCAAACAGGGTGAGACTGCCTGGGCTCCTTTTCTCTTGTCATATGTCATTTTTGCCTCCCTCCAGCCCAGAGCAGGGAGAGAGAGAGCCTAGTGTTTGGTGGGGGTGAAAGTTAAGCGACAACCTTCATGGGGTCAGCAGGGCACTCTGTCACGGATGGCTGGCCACAGCCACCTTACCTGGTAGGCCCTGATGAGAGACTGCACTGCCAGGTGATCCTCCACCAGCTTGTCCACGTTGGGCTGAACCTCCACCAGGGGCTGCGCTCTGGCCACAGCTGACAGGGAGCCCAGGCTCAGGGGGAGCGGGCTCTGGTAGGCGGTGCCCGGGGGCGCTCCGGCGTTGGTGTTTCGGAAAAAAATGTCCCATGACTGAAGACAAAGAAGGAACACACATGTCACTCCGTTGCTCCCCTAAGGGCTAGGACTCATTTTTAGCCAAAAAGAGAACTGTTCTTGGCAGATAAGCCTTGATTATGCCCATCTACCAGTAGCCTGGTTGGGTCAACTTCTTCCTACTCTGGACAGCCTGCTTCTGCCCCCAGAGGGTGGCTCTCTCAGAGGCTGGGCCCCTGCTTCCATCATTCCCTCAGATGCACCTCCTCACCCCAACCCTACGACACAGATGCCCTCCCATCAAAAGCCCCAAGGCCCAAGGCCGAGCAGCTCTGCCCGGCTTGCGGGTGCCAACTGCTTCCATGGCAGGCAGCCCAGGAGGCAGGTGAATAGAGGCCTTCCTGCCCCATCTGTTCCCTGCCTAGTCATCCGGAAGACCAATGCTCGTGGCCCTCCTGCCTGTAGGGCTGCAGCTGCCCCAGGTCCTCAAACCCCAACTGGGCCTCCTCAGGGGAAATGAGTGCATTTAGATCCTCTTTCCAGACCACAGAGGCGTGGCACAGCTTTTGGAGCCCAGGCCTGCTTGCTTGTGCTTTCTCGCCAGACATAAAACAGAATCAGGGGGACTTCCCTGGTGGCACAGTGGCTAAGACTCTGCGCCCCCAACGCAGGGGGCCCAGGTTCGAGCCCTGGTTGGGGAACTAGATCTCAACACGCATGCCACAACTAGGAGTTTGCATGCCGCAACTAAGGAGCCTGTGCGCCGTGGCTGAGGAGCCAGCGAGCCGCAACTAAGGAGCCCACCTGCCGCAACTAAGACCCGGCGCAACCAAATAAGTAAATAAATATTAAAAACAAAAACAAAAAAACCCCAAACAGAATCAAGGCCTTTATGTAAGAGCCCGGAGCTTGGACCTGTGAAGCCTGAAGCGTCCCCACTGACCCCTACAGAAATAGTCTTGTCACTAAGGGCTCAGGGTGTGCAGTCGGAGGCAGAACCTTAAATCTGAGCTCTGAGATCTTGGCAAATAACCTAAATTTCTGTGCTCAGTTTTTTCATCCGTAAGATGAGGACAAAAAAAACTATATATTCTTCATAGGTTTTTTTGGGTAAAGACTAAAGGCATTTAGCACACAATCTGGTAGGCAGTTGGCATTACTGGTAGTAACTGGTATTACTACTGGTTTCAACTTCCTTTGTGCTAATGTGAACTAACTCCTCTTCCTATTATTTTTGGCTATTTTGTATTTGATTCAATTTTTTCTTTTCTTTTTTTTTTGGCCATGTTGTGCGGCTTGTGGGATCTTAGTTTCCAGACCAGGGATCGAAACTGTGCCCCCTGCAATGGAAGTTCAGAGTCCTAACCACTGGAGCGCCAGGGAATTCCCTGATTCAATTTATAATCTGCATAGACACTGTGAACTATAATAGTTTATCTCATATAAAGACGTGAAGCTTAAAATAAAATTTTAAAGGTCAGAGAAACTAAGACTTAATAAAATTCCATTGCCAAAAAGTATGTATTAAAAATCAGAGAGTTTAGAAACGTGAAAACATTGTCTTTCTTCTCTGCCATGCATTTTCCAGTTTCTAAGATTCTTCTGTCAATAAACTCTGGTTAGACTTCTTGAAAAATCTGGAGAGGAGAAACTTCACTAGATTTTTGTTCGCCCTCCCAGTTAAGTGCTACCAAGATGTTGTCCAGATGGGCTCATCTGGGAGCTTGGGCAGGTATCGAATGGGTCTATCTATGTCTGGGCAGAAACCTTGAGACTGGTCCTGAAGCCTGAAGGTCTTCTGGCTTTTTCAGGGAGGCTCTTTATGACATGTAGACAAACAGACTTGGACGGTCCGAGAGATGGCTGCATGCTGCCGCCAGTCACAAACCCCTGGGATGCGCACAGGCCTGGAGCATCACACAGGGCAGCCCGGCCTCTCACTAAAAGTGTTTCTGAGGGGAGCTTTCCAGAATGTTTATATCATTCTACAATAAGAATATAGTCCTTTCATATTCAAAAAGATTAAAAAAATCAAACTATTAGGGAGATGATAGCACAACACGGTGAATATACTAAAAACCAGAACTGTACAATTTTTACATGTGAATTCTATCTCAATAACAATTTTTAAATGTTTTAACATATCTCACTATTCAAGGTTTTACTGTTTTTACCTTTCTGGTTAATTTTCAGCATGTCAGGTGATGGTAGAAGGGAGCTCTGGGGTTCTCTGTTGGCAAAGGCCATAACACCGACTGCAGAGCACCTTGCATCACGTGACCTGACAACCAGGGGCATTCTACACCCAGGGCTTGGAACCTCAAGACCATTCTCTCCCTCTGAGTCCTCTAACAGGGGTAAAAGCAGGAGGCCCACCAGAGAAAGCAACCGACTTACTCTTGGGAGAGAAAGGAGAGGATGCCCCAGGATCAGCAGCCTTGGGCAAGGTAAGGCTGCCCCAAGCTCGGCACCCACCTGGTTCCTTACAAAGGCCTAAGGAACAGACACGCTAGACACCCCCAAACATTTCTGATTCTATGAGCTCGTACAGCAGGCCATGCAAGCTCCACGCATTCTGGGAGCAGCTCTGGCCCAGGGCTCTCCCTGACCCCCACCCATACCTCCAGTAACCAAGGGCCTGGACTAAAAGGAGCCCCGCTGATAGGGTAGGGGATGCGGCAGGAGTCAGCCCAGCCCTGCACGGCAAGAACCAACAGCACACTGTTCCTGCCTTGTAAAACCTCATCTAGTTTCTGCTTTGCCCCCAGCGGGCTCTAGCACTGGCGTCCCCACCCTTACGTGTGTCCACGCCAAGTCCTGCTCTGGACATATACCCTGGGGCTACAGGGGGGCTGAAGGACAGGGCATGACCCTGAAACCAAGTAGCCTCTGGAGAGCAGCACACAGGATCCCAACTTTCTTCAAGCCTTAAACACTGTCTTCTTCCCCACAGAACGCATGAACACATGTGTAGAAATGCAGCGGCAGTCGCCCAACAAGACCTTGGATGGAGAGGGTCCCCTGACTGCACGCCGACCCCTCACCCTGATGGGCACCAGCTGCTGACAGACCCAGAGCCAAAAGGCATAGCAAAAACCACAAGTTCACCTCTCTTTAGAAAAATCAGCTTTGAATAACAAGAACAGTAGTGGCAGCCACAGAGGTAGGAGTAGTTACCACACTGATGTTCCAAGCACCTGGAATGCCAACTGCAGCCTCCTGGGGAGAGATTCAGGCAGGCAGGACTGACACAGTGTGGTCACCAGGCAGAGATACTGATCAGGTTAAGTAAGACAGAGCAACCCTTACATAAACAGCATCTCTCAGCCTGGCTTACCCTTGCCAAAGCCAGCAAACAATAAAATCAAAGGATTTCCAGGGCTGACACCCGGAGGGCGCAGGCCAGGCCCCTGGGTGGCGGTGGGGCGGGGAGGGAAATCGCAGTCATCGGGCCTCCTCTCTCTGACCTTCTTTTGTGCTTGGGATAAAACTCCAGGTGATTTTCAATTGGCTGAGGACAGCGACACAGACTGAAATTCTGCTCAAGCTGGAGGCGGTCAGAAAAAACTGGTTCCTACCAGTATTGCAGAGAGCTGGGAACCACTGGGAAAGAATATGCCAGGAATGCAGCTTCCTCCGGTCCCGTAATTCACCCCCCACTGCGCACGCTTCCCTGCAGCTCCGGCAGGCCCTCCCCTGCACGCTCTGGGCAGGTGTGGGTACCTGAACTCAGATGAGGGCCCGCCCAAGGAGCCCACCCCAACAAACAGCAAGCCCCCTTCCACCAGATCCGATCAGTTTGCACACGTGGGTGACAGAAAGTTCCTGGCGGCATACACTTTGCAAAACCCTCGCACCGCAGCTTAAAACTGGTAAATTTTCATGTAAGTCAGACCTCAAAAAAAAGTTGATTTAAAAAAAAGGCTGTGAAAATGAAGGTCATTTTTTTTTGGCTTGTAGGTTTCACCGCCCTTCAGAGGCCGAGCTTCTCTCCCTCCAGCATCTTCTCCAAGATGCCTCTTCCACCCCTCCCCTCCCCACACCTGAACTGGCTTCCGGCTTCTTTCGGTAGTAGCCTGCACCTCCCCCACTCCTGCTGCCTGGGGCGCTCATCCCCTCTCCACACACTGACCCGCGTCATCTTCAACCTGTGGCTCTGCCACTATCTGGAGAGGGTTCCCCTTCTGATAATCGCAGCCCTCATTTGCACACATCTGAACTTGAGGCTTTGTTTACCCGTATGTCTACCTGCTGCCAGTTCCGGTTCTCTCCCCGGCAGCGGCCTCCCTGCTGTCAGAACCAAGTGTCTGCAGACCTGCTGTAGGGACAGGTGACCACAAGGCTGGAGTGACCGGTCAGTGGGCCCTTTCCCAAATGAAGAGAAAACTTCAAGAAGAGGATGCCTGTGTGGTCCCACACGCCCCCTGCACGTGGAGCTTCACGGCCTCCGTGCCATAGAGGCGAGCAGCCCTGGCCGTCAACGGAGGTGTAGGCCGGCCACCCACCTCCCATGAATGGGTTTAAGGCCATCAACTTGTTGCTGAAATGACTTAAACCAAAACACGATAGATTTCAAGTACAAATAAGTATAACATTCTGGGTGAAATGAAACCAGAATTCTTACATTTAATTTTAGATAACTAAAAGCATTTAACTGTAGTACATGAAGGTCTGTTTTCAAAGGCCATTAGCTCCTCTGCTCCCCCATACACCTCCCAGACTTCTCACAGCCCCAACGGGCTTTCCCTGCCGCCCGCTGCCAGTCCTCTTCTCCCCAGTTAGAGGGAGCTCTTCAAAGCTGCAAACACATCCCTTCTCTGTAATGTCTACGGAAGCTGGTCCGGTGCTTTGCACATAGTAAGTGCTCAACACACCTGCCGAGTTAAGTTCAGACAGGTCAGACTCCTTCAAAGGCGAACATCTTGACAGGTGTGGTGTCAGATGCAATGTCAGGTGCAGTGGTAGGGCTGGTATCAGGTGTGATGCTAGGTGCTGTGCTCCCTGGGATGTCAAATGTGGTGCTGGGGGGTGTCAGCTGTGGTTCTAGGGTAGTATCAGATGCAGTGTTAGGTGTGATGCGAGGTGGATGCCAGGTGCTCGGTCTGGCGTGGTCCTAGGTATGGTGTCAGGTGTGGTGCTAAGTGCTGTGCTAGGCAGGGTGTCAGGTGCAGCAGTGGGTGTGGTGACAGCTGTAAGACCATGGACCGTCCAGAGTCCTCATCTCAGATAAGGCGCTGACCTCAGTGGCTGTGGGAGTGCTAACCAGGGGACGCGGGTGTCAGTGGTTCAGTGAGGCAAGCAGACTCTACCCTGTTGATTGTCAGCAGATCGCAAGAGTGTCAGGGCCAAGTTCCTGACTGTGAAGGTCATGACAGAGACTTGCTCACGAAGGGTTTGGCTTTGGAGGGGTCACAAACCTGCTACCAAGCGCCCTTCCCCACCCCGTCTCAAAGTCCCCCGATGTGTGTCAGATACGCGGGCCAGTGCAACCGTGTGACCTACCGGGGCCACGCACAGGCTGAGCCCACCAGAGTGGGCCTGCCTGCTGCCCGCCCGCTCCTGGGCGTTGGGAGCCCCAGTCCTGACCCCCACAGGCTGGGCGAGGGCCAGGGAAGTCGCGTCAGCTCTCTGTGCCTCATTGCTTGCCTATAAAGGTAGGGAGCACTTACTTAGGACAGCCCTGTACCTGTGTAGCTTTTTACGCCTTAAAAAGCACCTGTAGGTATACTCATATTTGTTCAAGAAGCTGGTGATCAAAGCTTAACCCCAGGGTTACTAATGCTTATTCTAGCTGCTCAGTTCTATGACTCTGGGTTCGGGACTGGCCAGACCACTTCCTCTCGTGCAAAGTCCCCTTCAGATGCCCTGCTGTCTCGTCTCCACCTTAGCTATGGAACAAACCCCACCCACCCGCCTTATGCACCCTGGTCTAGAACATGATGTCACCTGCTAGCCACCACCACCCTCTGCTGGGCGCCCTGCCAAGGACCCTGCTGTAAAACACCACGCGGGGGAGCGGGCGGGGCAGCCTCTGGCCACCTCTTGAATGGACCAAACCCCAGGCTCAAAGGCCACCACAGTTGATAAACTAATGACTGCCGGGTCTGGACGTCAGATGCCAGCACTGTCACAAACAACCATATCATTGTGTTCTCATACTGACAATGCTTTTTAACTGCCACAAACGTGAAATTCAAGGGAACAAGTGACCAAGGAAAACACACGCATGGCCAAACAAGGGTTTGGTGGGTCCAGGCTAATTCAGTCAAATAAATGGACAGGCAACAGCTCCCTGAGCCAAGGATGGTCACCTGTGACTCGTTGGCCGACAGCGCCAGCTGTCCTTGAGGAGGTGCCGCTCCTCAAGGACTCCAGTGCCCTGGAGGGAGCTGGCACTGCTCTGAGGCTGCACGTCTCCCTACCCACCCTGCACAGGGGCTCTTCCAGCTTAGAAAGTGCGCTGGTAAATTCTGCAATTATTTCCTAAGCGCCTAGCTTTCTGTGCACGCCAGCCCAGCTATGGCGTGGAGCTGAGCGATTCTTGTCTGTGCTGTGTATGAAAAGTCTGCATGGGGCAGTGTCTACAACCCTCCTGCTGTGCCCTGTCTGTGCCAACTGCTGGGCTCCATGCCTTTCCCGAAAACACCGTGTGGGACTGTCCAAACGTCCCGACGAGACGATGCCCGGGGTGAGGCGGGGAGAAGACCCGCGGTGGACAGCCACAGACCTGCACAAAAGGTTCCTGCTTCAGGGCTAGGCAGTCTCGAAAGAACATGCATAGTGCTGGGCTGCAGACCCCTCCAACCACCAAGGCAGGGCCTTGCTCAAACTGTCCCCAGCTGAGGACGGGCAGGGCCATGTCCCGACCCAGCTCACTGCCCACCACCACGTCTAGGAGGCACCAGGATCAGGGCCTGCCTGACCTGTCACCACTGATCTATTTATACTGGGAGCACTTAAACTTGGGCGTTCTGCTCGGGGATGCCTCAGCCACAGAAGCCAAATGAATTCCGCTCGATTAGAGCGATGCTGTTATTTTTAAAACACAGTGTAGCACAGGCGAAAGAACATCTCCAGACAAGTTCTACTATCTTCTCTCTGTATGGGCGTGCAGGTAAAATGCCAATAAACACACAAGATTAGCAAAGAAAAGCTGCCTCAGCTCTGCTCTAAGGAATCTGCTGATAGAGGAATGATACTCCCTGGGTTTCTGCCCTAAAGGAAGTGGCCCCATCAGATCATTATAGAAAGGACTGTGGTAGGCTGCCCAGTGGCCACACGTCCTCCCAGGTCCACAAAAGGCCCCCTGCAGTGGCCATGTGGCTCCTCCACTGGAGGTGAGCCCTTGGGGGCTGGCCTGAGACTTGCTTTGACCAAGGCCATGGGTGGGAGTGGCAGTGTGAGCTCTGGGTGGGGCATCCAAGGCCTGCAGCCTCTCCTCCTCTCTCCTCTCTTCTCCTCTTGGAGCTACACTGGGGACTTGTGAGGGAGTCTCTCTGGTCCCCTGGCTGATGGCAGGGCCTGGTGGATAGCTAGCATCAAGCACAGATGTGAGGGGGTCCTTTGCGGGGCTGCAGCCTGGCCAAACCTCAGCTGCATGGAAGCTGGGAACCATGAGAAAGACTTCTCTGGTGGTGTTTCGAGTTGCCAAGTTTTGGGCTGGTTTATTACACAAACGCTCATAGAAAACAGACTTTTACTGCAGGAGAATATTATACGCAGGACGCCTGTGACGCCTCTCACGCGCAGTTTTTCTGGCACTCCTCAGGAAGTGAGAGCCCTTGCCCTCTGCCTGGCGGTCCGCACCCAACAGTGCATTCTGTCAACTCAGAATTGCAACTCTCAAGGGCGGCTGTGCGGGACCACGGTGGGCATCTGGTCCCCATGCGCCTAGTGGATGGTCCCACCTGGAGGGCCTAGCCCAGCGGAGCCAAGCCTCAGGCTCCGAGAGAATTCTGGCTCTGCGAGTCGGGACCACTTAAGAGAGAAGGCCCTAAACTCAGAACCTGCCCATGGACGGCAGAGCGCAGAGCCCAGCAGACCTTCAGACCCCTCGCGGGGGCCTGGCACAGGCGGAGTCGGGGAGTGAGTGGCTTAGAGGCTCTGGACTGATGATGTGATCACCACCACAGCCCCTTTCTGGGAAAGGCCCCAAAGAAGGCCTCCGGCTGACAACGCACTCCTTCTTCCCTTCCCCAGAGAGGAGGCGCCAGGCAGGCGGCTGGGGCAGAGCTCGCTGCGCCCTTCTCAAGAGCTGCCCCAGGGACTTCCCCGGTGGCGCAGTGGATAAGACTCTGCGATCCCAACGCAGGGGGCCGGGGTTCAATCCCTGGGCAGGGAACTAGATCCCACATGCATGCCACAACTAAGAGTTCACATGCCACAACTAAAGAGTCCACCTGCCACAACTAAAACCTGGTGCGACAAAAAAAAAAAAAGGAGCTGCCCCGGCCCCGAGGTTGACTCGCTCCTTTCTTGCTCTTGGTGTCCACCTTCCCCTTGAGGTCGCTCTGGATCTCTCTCTCTAGTTATCACTGACATTTAAAAACCCACGATTCTTGCTTAAAATACAGTATAAAAGGATAGGCATTAAAAAATCACGCTCCCAAAGATGCAGCACGCCTTTACTCCCAGCCCGCCCTCCAGCCACCGCAGGCTTAGTTAGCTCTCCATCAGCGCCTGACACCCTCACTTTCTGCCAACTGCTCAGGGGTCCACACTCCCACAGCGTTTCACAAACTAAGCCAACACCCCTCGGCTTGATCTCGGGGCCTCTCCACGTATGTCGCAGCTCAAACTGCTGGTCTTCACTTTGCTGCCTTGGGCTCCTGGTGCCGAGCCTCCCAGGAGCTTCTGTGAGTGCTCGCTGAGTGCCCTCCGACCCTTCCCATGCCCCTGCAGCCCTCTGCCTTCACACGTGCCTCTTCTGGGTACAGCCACCCTGTCCCTGGCCAGGCCCCTTCCTTACCCTTCAAAACTCAGAACAACTGGCGCTTCCCTGCAGAAGCTGGCGGGGTTTACTCTGTATTCTAACTGTGCTCGGCTTACTGAAGTCCCCACGGGCCCGCGAGCTAGCGGGCCCTGCACACTCACACCTGGCAGCCAGTCGACGCAGTCCTCCAATAAAACTGTCGCGAGCTGTGAACCGCTACACACATAAGGTGAAGGCACTGCTTCAGGACCCTTACACTTTCCAAAGGTGTTAATTTTATGTCCCTTACGGTATAAACACAAATTCTTTAAGAGTAAAATACTATACTGAAGTTAGGGAAGATGTTCTTTGTTGGTTTAGTCGATTTAACACAAAAAGTCACCAGGGTTGAGAGTCATCCTGATTTAGGAAGCTGAGCATAGAGGGGGAACTTCAAAGTGAGGTTTAACAGCCTCGATCACTGAAAGCCCCTGAAGTATACCACGTGTGTGCTTTTCCCCAAGGCCAGCAAAGAACTAGGGCGAACAGCGGCTGAGTCTTTAAAGTGCAGCCAAGGCAGTTTCAAAGCTGCAGAATGAAAAGGAACGGTGTCACCCCATACTGGGGACGACGTGTGTCTGTTTCTGCTCTGCTTGTCTGGTTCAATTACAGAAAATAACAGCATTGTGTTTCACGAGCATGGAAGGAAGAAGCAGAAGTGCCCGGCCCAGAAGGGTGGCACGGCCGAGCTCAGAGAGGTGGGACCGAGAGTCTAGGATCTGCATGTCGAGTGCCACACAGAGCTCTTGTGGTGACCACACTAGACCAGAGAGCTGTTACTACACGTGGGAGCTGGCCCGCAGAAGGAAGGAGAGGAAATGGACACAGTCAGCAAGATGAGGAAGACAGGCTTTTAGGAAGTGGGCAGGGGTCACTCAGAAGGCCCAGGCAGGGGAAGTGAGCTCCGATGCACCAAGGACGGCCGTGGTGGCTCAGTGAGCAGGGGCACAAAGGGCACCACAGGGTGGGGAGGGCACAGGGCCCGACCCTGGGATCTCCCCGCAGGGCTGACACCACGCTGTGACTGGTGGGGGTGGAGGTGAGGGCAGGCACCTGCGTCTGCTGCATAGGAGGGGCTCAGTGAGGGCTCAGCAACTCTCAATTACCTGTCTGTGTGAAACATCAACAAGGGCAAGCTGGCTTTGACTCTGTTTTAAAGACATAAACAAAAATAAGATGCCACCATCTGACTTGTCCCCAACATGGCCAAGACCTTAATTAAGCCCTCCTTAATGAGGGAGGGCTTTGCACGCTGACAGAACAGGCCCTGGCTGACGGGTCCTAGGGGGGCAAGGGGCGAGCTACACTTGACAAGGTGCTTAAGACTGGAGCGCAGAGGCCGGACTGGAGAAAATGATGGGGAAGAGACGGCTGTCTAGGAGAGGACCACGCCAAGGGACGAAGAGCACAGGGACGGCGAGACGGGGTGCAAAGGCAGACCCAGGTAACTGGGCGCAGAGGCACGGGGAGCGCTCGGGGGCTTGCACCCCTGAACTGCTTGATTACTTTACCACAAACATAACATTCACCATTAAACATTTAGAAATAAAAGCTTTCTTTTTTTTTTTTCGGTACGCGGGCCTCTCACTGTTGTGGCCTCTCCTGTTGTGGAGCACAGGCTCCGGATGTGCAGGTTCAGCGGCCATGGCTCACAGGCCTAGCCACTCCACAGCATGTGGGATCTTCCCAGTCCGGGGCACGAACCCGTGTCCCCTGCATCGGCAGGAGGACTCTCAACCACTGCGCCACCAGGGAAGCCCTAAAATTTTTCTTTAAAAATAGGGATACGACAAAATTATAAAGTAAATTATAAAGTCAAACGTGAAAGGGCAGCTTTAAGATAATCACAAAGAGCTGAATATAGACTGAGAATAAGATTACAGTATTAGAGAAGTATCTTGTTAATTTTGTTAGGTGTGGTGAAGAAACCATTCCCTTGATAGAGCCACTCAGATGCATTTATGACAGAAAAGTAAGTGGGGAAGGAATAGATTTTTAAAGACTGGCAAACTGCAGAGAGCTACTGAAGTTGTGTGATGGGTCTCCTCACGGAGGTTCATTTCACACTCCTGTCAACTGGGAGAAAAAAAAAAAAGCACAACGTGAGAGTTGTGAGTTAAGTTTTATTTGCGGCAAAATGAGGACTATAGCCCGAGAGACAGCATTTCAGAGAGCTCCAAGAAACTGCTCTAAAGAGGTGGGGGGAAGGTCAGTATATTTGTGATTTTCATGAAGGGTGAGTCCATGCAATCGAGCACACATTTTTTGCAGAAGGTTTCTGCTAGTCACGAGGAGCAGACGGCACCATGACGGATTTTAGTGCTTCTCTAGATACAGGGAGATGACAGAATTGGGCTCATAAAATCTTCTCCTGAAGATATCTATCTGAAGACCTGTTCTCCCAGCTTTCCCCAGAGCACAGAGTGCTTCATTCCTGATCTCCACCCCCTGAACTCCTTTCAGGGGGTGTTGAGGGTCAGCAGCTGCAGAGCTCATAATCTGATCCTTGTAGAGGTAGATGCTAAGTGTCAATTTGTAATTGACACTCCTATTGTGTGTTTGAAAACGCCATAAAAAGTTTAAAAAATAATAGGAAAGCAGAGCAGGGAGGGGGGAGATACTAAATCTGTGCTGTTTCTGCTGGACACAAATTCAGTCCTAGCAGTTCCTCATAAGCCCTCTGCAAAGGGAGGGAAGAGAATGATGACAGAACCAGCTCTCAGGACAAGGAATGTGACATCCCTTATCTGATGCAGAAATGAGAGATCAGAAAGATGATCAATCTAAATCTTAAAACCTAATTTTCTTTATCTCTCCCTAAACTATTTTTTCTAACACAGAGCACAAACAAAGCATTCTTAATAAAACCAACGATTTCCAAGGCCTTCCGTGGGTCACAAATGCCTTTGAAAATCCGATGAAAGCTCTGGATCCTGTCCCTCAAAAAATGAGCATACAACAGGTATTGGGCCTAATTCAACTTGGAGAGGCGATCAAGTCTACTTTGCTGGGATGGCCGCAGAGGGACACTGCCATTGTAAATGTCCACTGATTTACACCATCCTGTCCCTCTCCCTCAAGGAGACGCTGTGTCCCCTGGAGAATACTGACAACAGAAACCAGCACATAAAATCTGGCCCAAAGACGCCAACCTGCGTGTATTCTCTTATTAAACTGAAAAATCCTTTTTTGAGATCCTTTACCCATATCCCCCGCAGAATCTCTCAAAGAGGTGCTAAAGAGGTGCTTGCTCTGACCTGCAGAGCCCAAGGACCCAGTCCTCACTCTGCATTCTTCCTCAGCAGGCTGCATCTGTGCCTGTCAGTAGCCCTCTCACTGTACTGTCCTCATCCCTGGGACAGATGGACACGGTGACCCTCCCACGCAGTCTGAGAACCCCCAAGTGTTACCTTCCTCGACACCATGTGATAAAAATCCTTTTCAAGAATAGGTGGAGCACAGAGCATTTTTAGGGCAGTGAAAATACTCTCTATGATACTATAATGGTGATACATGGCATTATGTATTTGTCCAAAACCACAGAACGCACACCACCAAGAGTGAACCCTAATGTAGATTACGGGCTTTGGGTGATGATGACACGTCAATGTAGGTTCATCAATTATAACAAATGTTGTAACTCTGGTGGGGGATGTTGATGGCGGGGAGACTGCATGTGGGGGGCAGGGGGTACATGGCAAATCTCTGTACCTTCCCCTCAATTTTGCTATAAACCTAAAACTGCTCTACAGAATAACTCTTTTAAACAATTTTTGTTGTTGCTTTTTTTTTTTGTGGTACGTGGGCCTCTCACTGCTGTTGCCTCTCCCGTTGTGGAGCACAGGCCCCGCGGCCATGGCTCACGGGCCTAGCTGCTCTGCGGCATGTGGGATCTTCCCAGACCGGGGCACGAACCCGTGTCCCCTGCATCGGCAGGCGGACTCTCAACCACTGCGCCACCAGGGAAGCCCTAAACAATTTTTTTAAAGCAATAACGATAACGATATTAATACAAATACTAATAATGGTAACAGCCACTGTGATGCTTTCAGCCCCACTTTCCAGAGCTCTGCACCACAGAGCCACAGTGTGCTTCACCACTGCAACCCATTCCCGTGACACCAGGCATTCACACACGGACGTTCCCCAACTTAGATCCCTGTTAACTTGCAATAGCTCACTCATGTGTTATTCTCCCTAAAACCAAATATAACTTAAGAAGACTAGGTTGGTTCCATAAAGAGGTTACGTCTGAGAAAAGGAAGGCAAGGGACAGCCTGGACACAAGATGAAAGTCTGTCTGAAACCTCTGGGCTAAGTTTATTTGAGAGATAACCCTGTAGTAACTGTCTTCAGAAACTGCTAATATCTGACATCACAGGCAGAGGCACTTCTTTCCGGGCAGTGCATTTGTCTACAGTCTTGGGAAACATACCGCAGATCTCCTCCCATAGGAAACCAGGTCTCATCTTGCTCATGGAGCAATGCAGCTTCCAGGTTGCCATGGAAACGTTGCTGGGCAAGGAGGTTCAGACCAAGAGGCGGCATTCCTGATGAAACGGGGCTGGTGGCTCCCGCAGTCAAATGTACCCAATCTAAATGTCACTAGTGCTTCAGGGTAAAAGGGTAAAGCTTACACTCAAGGGCCCGATGGAAGCAGGCTGCCTTTAGATAACAAGTCCCCAAAATTCACAAGGAAAGAGACAGATCAACAGTGACGACAGCCAGCCTCCGGTGGGCACTTCCTCTGCGCAGACCCTGAGCACCTCACACATACTGTCTCCTTCACACACCCCGCAATGGGGCACAAGGAGTCTGAGCAACTTGGGGATCTACCCTCCAGCTTCTGCTGGGCCAGCTGCCTGACCTGAAAACCAAGAAACAGTCATCAAAACCCATAAATATCACTGGCCAAAATGCTGTGAAGAAGTTCTCCCACTAGGCACGCTCTGTATCAAGTAAACGTGTGAAGAGAGAGGCTCTAAGGAAGAGCCTCACTGGTTAACACAGAGAAATTAGAAGGAAGCCTTCACAGAATTTACTTTCAAATACAAGAGAAAAACGTGAACATACTGATCTAAAATGTCATTTATACAGAAATCACATGAAATGGTTTTCAGGTGTTCCGAGGACAGCGGGACAGAGGAGCTTCCTGCGGGGCCTCTCCTTTTGTGGGCTTCCTTTCTGCAGCATCACCATCCTGCAGCAGCCTTGGTGACAGCCTGGAAGTGGTGCAAGTGCCCTCTACATCCTTGCCGGCTTAACACGTTGGCTGTTCCAGGGAGCAAGGCCTTGAGCGCGCCGCACACGGAGAGAGGGACACGCCCCTCCAGAGAAGGCGGTTCCAGTTGGGCCTGGTGTGACGGCCGAGCTGGGCTGACGCAGAGAACTCAGGTCGGTGGGGCTTCCAGCCACCTGCCTGCCTTCCTTCTCGACGGTCCTCAGAACACATGCACTTACCTGGACGGCCAGCCACCATCGGCCAAAACTCCAAACACACGAAGACACCTGCTCCTCTGAGCCTTACCTTGTGTACACTTTTGGGGTTTTCCAACCAAGCATAGTACATTTCCTCCACATAGTTCGAACTAGTCCCGCTGAGGAAGGGCTCCGCAGCAACGGGGGCAGTATAGCACCGGATCTGCCCAAACGTCCTAGCTGCTGCTGGTCTGTTTTGTGAAAATGTCTTCACAGTCTGGGAAGCCGTCAATGGCCTCAACTTAGCAGCACAAGTCCTTAAGTGAAACATTCTTGTCCTGAAGTCTCTCACGACTGTCTGCACCAAAAAAAGAAAGAAAAGTTAGAAAGAGCATTGTAGCAGCCAAGGCTACTGGGGGAAAACCTCGCAGACTGTGGCTGGAGGAGAAAGACCCTGTAAATGCATTTGTGGCCGCGTGCCCTGCTTCAGAGAGCACGACACAGCATGAGGTAGTCAAACTGAACAACCTCCTATGTACAGGGCCTGTGCTCCACATGGGGAGGAGAGAACACAGCTGTAGAGGTATGGTCTTCCCCTCCAAGTCTCGATCTAGTTTGAGGGATACGATATATCATGATAAATATGTGACGCTCTGTAAGTTTATACGTTGTATAAAACAATTATAGGCAAAGGCACCAAAGATTAATGAATGATTAGATTAATGTAATTGTAAAATGAGAAAGATACTTTCTAATCTATTCGGAGACTACCGAGTACCCGCTGGACTCACGGTATTCTGGAGAACACGGAGACATTGGAAAAATATTTTGCTCACCCTCAAATAATTTATCTTTGAGCAGCAGAAAAAAAAATTTTTTAATTAAAAATTACAGCGACAGCACTGAGCGCTTGAGAGGCACAGAAAATGCCAACACAACTCCATGGGAGAAGACGCTCCTCCCAGGTGTTCCTTTCCGGTGGCTGGGAAAGCTTGGGGAAGGGGCGGAGCACAGGGAGGATTTTGCTCTGGAGAGGCGGAACGGCAGGCTTTCTAAATATAAGAATCAGGAGGAGGAAAGACAGAGAGGTGGAAAGGCGAGCAGAATACAGGGGAAGAGCAAGAATCGTCTCTTCTGGCAGGAGAGGTGGACTGGCTGGACAGCCAGGGGTCCTGAGCCCCGTTTCCTGGGTCTGGGAGCGGGCTCTGTGGGAGGAAGCACGGGCAGCAGTGACTACACAAGTGTCTACCTACCTTGGGGCGCTCTGTGGTCATCAACTTGACATGTTAGGATTCTTCACGAACCCCACCAACTCCCTAGAAGGCAGGCGCTAGCTCTTCTGTTTTACAGGTCACCTTTCTGAGTTTAAGTTTTCCCCAAGGTTGAACAGACCCTGAGTTTGAGGATTGTAATTTTACTAAATCTAGTATGTAACTCTATATACGCTAGCCATTTTACAAAAGCAGCTAATGCACCCAGCAGATCATGAAAGAGTTTAGACTGTCCCCAGAGGGGTCTTGAACCACTTCCAAGCACCAGTCAGAATCCAGATGCCTCCGGGGGACCCAGTCAGGAAGGGATAAGGACACTGTGCAGTTCCTCTCCCCATAAAGATCCCAGCACCTTCCAGTCAAAGCGAGAGGCTGTGGGAGGGAAAGGGAGCCCCAGGGCAGGGACGAGGTTCACCACAGCCCTCTGCCCTGAGATACGGTGCCTGCTGGCCTAACACATGGTTGCCCTTAAATCTGCCTTAAAGCAAGTGCCTGGGCTGTCAAGTTGGAATTACACCCCACCTCCACTCCTGCCTGAAGGAAATCCAAGCTCTGAGACATGCTGAGAATTACCCAGAAATAAATGTTACATAAACTATCCTCTACACAGTTTATACGAACCCTTCCTCTTAAGCCAAATACGATCAGAATACGCATAGAGGACACTGACAGAGAGAGTGTCTGGCCTGTTCTCCTGCTCAGAAAAGACAGGTCAGCAAAAGGGAAAAGCAGAACAGGTACTTTAAAAACAAACTGAACAACAAACAAAAACTTGTTCCTTAAAATTTAAAGATGAACAAGCTTATATTTTGCTATAGAATGCAATCTTAACTCCTTTTCTTTTTAACCTTAAGTAACTTCAGTAGTTCTTCCTACCTCCAACTATACTCCCATTTTCTCTAACAGGCAAACAAAGAAAGACACTGATGGCAAAAATACTACTACTGCTGCTTTCCACGTTAATTTTTTTAAAAAATTCAGGTCCAAAGGAAAACACTCATTTTTTTCCTCCAATGTCATTATTATCTAGGCAGCTTGAAACACTCGATGGCCCCTGAGCTGGGGTTTTCTCCTAGAACACAGCAGTATCATCACCTCCATTAGTATCATCACCACCATTAACTGTCATTATTCAGTTGCTGCGATACCCAATTAACAGGCACCACACTGACAAGCACAAAACTGCTCGTTTCATGTGTTCTTCCCAGTGCGGTCCTTCCAATATGATACTATAAACAAACCACGTTACCTAGCTATCTACAGTCACCGAATCTGACAAATAGCTCAGTGCTGCCGAGCACTGTTACTAGCAATTTTCAAACTTCCCTTAAGATGACTCATCGGAAAACCTGCCCTTCAGCAGATGGCTCAACATCCTCGGCCTCCACCCTGGGAAGACCAAGAACAGCTGTTCTCTATCCACGATCTTATGGACCCACAGAGCAGACAGCAGGTATATATACATTTCAGATTTTGGTAGGTTCAGATTCCATCCTTCCAATTCCAGAGTCAACATTACGAATAGTGCACCATTTTGGTAGAAACACTGAATAGTTCAAACACTTTCATGAAAGCTTCGGGTTGTCCAAGAAGTCCAAGCGTTCTGACTTGTGGTTTAGAACAATATTTCTACTTGACAAGGGGGCCAAAAATTCTCAGTGGGGAAAGAATAGTCTTTTCAACAGACGGTGCTGGGGCAACTGGAGATCCATATGTGAAAAAATGAAGTTTGGACCCCTGTCTCACACCATATACAAAATTAACTGAAAACGGATCAAAGACCTAAATGTAAGAGCTAAAACTGTAAGACTCTTAGAAGTTTTATAACTTCCAAGTTAAAATGGAATAAATCTTCATAGCCTTGAGACAAACAACGTGTCTTAGTTAGGACACCAGAAGGACAAACAACAAAAAAAATAGACAAACTGGACTTCATCAAAATAAAAACTTCCGTGCTTCAAAGGACACCATCAAAAAAGAGAAGACAGTCTAAGAGTAAAAGGAGTATTTGCAAATCATAGAGCTGATAAGAACTCTTACAACTCAATAATGAAAATAAAAATAACCCAATCAAAAAATTGTCAAAAATGACTTCCCTGGTGGCACAGTGGTTAAGACTCCACGCTCCCAATGCAGGGGGGCCCAGGTTCGATTCCTGGTCAGGGGACTAGACCCCACATGATGCAACTAAGAGTTTGCGTGCCACAACTAAAGATCCTGCATGCCACAGGGAAGACCCCACATGCAGCACAACTAGGAGCCCTCGTGCCACAACTAGGACCCGACACAGCCAAATAAATAGATTAATTTTTAAAAAATTGCCAAAGGATACGAACAGGCATTTTTCCAAAGAAGACACACAAATGACCAATAAGCACATTAAAAGATACTCAACATCATTAGTCATTAGGGAAAAAAATGCAAATCAAAACCACAACAAGATACCACTTCATGCCCACTAGATTAGATACAATCAACACAAGCAAGTGTTGGAGAGAACGTGAAGAATTTAGAACCCTCATACAATTCTGGTGGGAATGTAAGCTGGTGCAGTCACTTTGGAAAACAGTTTGGCAGTTACTCAAAAAGTTAAACATAGAATTACCATATGACTCAGCAACTGCACTCCTAGGTATACAACCAAGAAAAACAAAAACATACGTCCACACAAGACCTTGTACACGGATGTTCACTGCAGCATTATACGAGCCCCAAAGTGGAAACAACCCAAATGTCCATCAACTGATCAATGGGTATACAGAGTGTGGTATAGCCATACCATGTAATAGTATTAGGCAATGTAAAGGAATGAAATGTTGGTATCTCTTGCAACACAGATGAACTTTGAAACTTTTAAGTGAAAACAGTCATTCACACACAAAAAACACATGTTGTATGACTTTATTTATATGAAGATGTTCAAAAGAGGCAAATTGATACAGACAGAAAGCCCAGGACTGGGGGTAGCAAGGATAAGACATGACAACTAATGGGTATGGGTTTTTTTTGGGGGGGGGGCGGGGAATGAAAATGTTCTAAAACTATTGATAGATAATGCTGATGGTTTCACAACCTTATAATATACTGTAAAATGTTAAATTGTACAATTTAAATGGGTGAATTGTATGGTATATGCATTATACCTCAATAAAGTTTTTTGTTTTTAAATGTTTGTGAACAGATTTGCCCAAACCTAAACTTTATTTATTTTTTTTGCCACACTGCGTGGCATGCGGGATCCTAGTTCCCCAACCAGGGATCGAACCCGTGCCCCTCTGCAGTGGAAGCATGGAGTCCCAACCACTGGACCACCAGGGAAGCCCCTCAATAAAGTTGTTTTTAAAAAAGTCTAAGAAGAAACATAAACGAGCCTATCCCTATCAACAAAGTACACAAAGTGACACTATCTGTAACCCATTAATTTCAAGATGCAAGTATAAATCTATACATTTGAGAAAAATAACATTAAAAAAAAACCCCCCCAAAAAAAAAAAAAACAAAAACCCCAAAACCAAAGCAAAATTTGTTTTTAAGGGTTCAGTGCTCTGCCCTTAGGAAAATAAAACAGTTTATCTGTGCCTGGACATTCCCCAGTCAGGCAGCACACATCTTACCCAAGGCCCCTCCCCATTCACAGGATGAGGAGATAAACTGACTGCTGACGTCTACCACCCTCATGCTGGCTAGGCAGAGGAGTAATTAAAGAGGCAAAAACAGCCTGGGCATTTCTCAGGACATGCGTCTTTTAGGGAAAAGCACATGCATCATTAAATGACTGTTACCACTGTGTGTTGCCTAAGAACCATTTTTAAAAAACTTACCTTGAGAGACTTTTTGTTTTTTGTTTTCTTTTGGCTTTGGACTCATTAAGATTTTCGTGATGAATCAAGAAAACAATGCTTGTTACATACCTAGCGCTGTTAATCCATTATTCTAGTTTTAGCAGTGATACAAAGACATTATGTACACGGAGAGCACAAGTACCAATTTTCTTTTAGTGGCTGAGAATCTCAAGAGAATGCAATGTCTTTCACTTGTGATGCCCCATCAAACATAAACTGAGGGACTGAGAGGTAGTGCAGAGTACTCTTAAACTACAAAGGTATTTTGCCATTATTACACAGAAACGGTGGTTGAGCCTGCAGGGCAAACAGGCAGAGTGACTCTTCCTTGCTGTGTGAGCCTTAAATGTATCACTTGATCTGTGTTGGTTTCCTTTGCCATAAAGTGAAGGATGCAATCACTTCTGCTCCCTCAATGTTTTTTGTAATTATAATACAAACATGAAAGAACTTTGCACACTTTAAAAGTACTTTTATGGGACTTCCCTTGTGGCGCAGTGGTTAAGAATCTGCCTGCCAATGCAGGGGACACGGGTTTGAGCCCTCATCTGGGAAGATCCCACACGCCGTGTAGCAACTAAGCCCATGCGCCACAACTACTGAGCCTGCTCTCTAGAGCCTGTGAGCCACAACTACTGAGGCTGCGTACCACAACTCCTGAAGCCCGCACACCTAGAGCCCGTGCTCCGCAACAAGAGAAACCACTGCAATGAGAAGCCCGCGCATCGCAACGAAGAGTAGCCCCCACTCACTGCAACTAGAGAAAGCCTGCGCACAGCAATGAAGAGCCAACACAGCCAAAAATAAATAAATTTATTTTTTTAAAGTATTTTTATGACTAAAGGACTACAACCTACCAGAAGAAAAAAAAAAAAACCCCACCCCACAACTAATGATATGTCTTAAAAAGCTGAAGTTCCCAAGGTAAAACTAAACAGAAGTAAATTTGGAGTGGGTAGCTGACCAGATTGCTGGGGGGGACTTCCACCTCTGAAGTGGGAACCCCAAACAAGCTTCAGTGCATGGGTCTGAAGACTGATCCATCCTGCCCAGACCGGCACTGTGTTTCCAAAGGTGCCCTGAATGCAGTGGTGTATGGTATAGGTAAATAGGCACTTTTTAAAGGTGTTGGTTAAAGTAGAAATTATTAAATTTTTATGGAAAGCAAGGACACTTGTCAATATTTATTAAAAATTTAAAAAGCACATACAGGACTTCTGTTTCCCACTAAATGCAGCTAAAAACATGAGATGTTTCATTTAACACAAAACAAAACATAAGACTCTGAAAGGTGGAGAGGAGACAGACTGGGAAGGGGCCTCGGGGTCCCAAAAGACTGAGCATTGAGTTCTCGGTTTTCCTTTTGCCTCATATATTCCAGGCTAGATGCTGAAGAAGCTGGCAACCCAGAAATACCAACTAATGTACACCAAAAAAAAAGCTGCAGTAAAAGCCTGCCCTCTCTGACCAAAGGACCAGGAATGGGGCAGCCTAGCAGGACAGAATATTTTTAGACAATAACAACTCTACTGCAACCAACCCCACAGAAACACTGTGGCCCACTCCCACTCCACCTGGTAGTGTCAGAGGAGATCAGGGACTTCCATCCCCACCAGGTGACAATGAGCCACCCTCCCCACCCCAACAATCTAGGAGGGAGCCTGGATTCTACTCTCGCCCAGCAATAACAGGGCAGCACCTCTCCCTTCCCAGGCAGGGTGGAATCCCAAAGGTGTAATTGGGAAATTACACCCACACAGCAGTAACAAGGAGTCCCCTACCCACAGATACCAAGGAGTCCAGGTGAGGAGCCTCTACCTCCATAACCAGGGAGCACCGCCCACCCCCCCAGCAGTGTCAGAGGAAGCTCACCAACACCAAGATGACACAGATGTTAGAATTATCTGGCAAAGATTTCCAAAGAGCCAGCATCAAAATGCTTCCACAAGCAACTAGGAACATACTTGAAACAAATGAAAGTAGAAAGCCTCAGTAAAGAAAAAGAAGATATAAAGAAGAACCAAACGGAAATTACAGAACTGAAAATTACAATAACCAGAATAAAAAACTTGATGGATAGGTTAAACTGAAGAAAGAAGAAACAGTGAATATGAACATGAACAAACATGAACGAAAGGAATTTCACAATCTGAACAGAGAAAACAGACTGGGGGAAAAAAGAAAGAACAGGACCTCAGGAACACGTGGGACTATAACAAAAGACCTAATGCTGAATATAAATGTCATCAGAACCTCAGGAGGAGCAGAAAGAGGAAGGGGCTGAAAACATATTCAAACAAATAATGGCTGAAAACTTCCTAAATTTGGCAGAAAGACATAAACCTATAGATTCAAGAAGCTGAGAGAACCCCAAACAAAATAAACCCAAAGAAATCCACTCCAAGACCCATCACAAGCTTTTGAAAACTACAAACAACTTGAATAGCATATTTCTCACCAGAAACTATGGAGGCCAGGAGAAAGTGGCATAACACTTTTCAAGTGTTGAAGGAAAATAACTGTTAATCCAGAATCCTATATCCAGCAAAAACATCCTTCAGGAACAAAAGGGGAATAAAGATCTTCTTAGATGAAGAAAAACTAAAAAAATCTGCTGCCAGAAGACCTACTGGCATGAATGGCTACTGGCATGAAGACCAAATGAATGGCTAAAGGAAGTCCTGTAAACAGAAAGTAAATGATAAAAGGAATCTTGCAACATCATGAAGAAAAGAAAGAACAACAGAAAGACAATATATGGGTAAATATAATTTCCTTTTCCTCTAGAAGTCTTCTAAATGATGTGTAATTGATGAAACAAAAATCTCAACACATCTGATGTGGTTCTAATGATATATCTGTAAAGGAAATACTTAACACATTACTGACTGGGGGATTTTTGCAGAAACTAACGCCTGTGGCCGTAATATGTCTCCAGTCAAAAATGTGTTAAAAGACAATTTTAAGTGGAGTAGGATAAAGTGATGTAAACAGAGATATGGTTTCTATACTTCAAACTGATAAAATGATGACATCAGTATACTGTGATAAACTATGTATATATAATACCTAGACAACCACTAAAAAAGCTACACAAACAGATATACTCAAAAACACTACATATAAATAAAAGAAGAATTTAAAAATGTGTTCAAGTAACCCACAAGAAGTCAAGATAAAGAAAGCAGAGGGACAAAAAACAAAAAAGGAAATAAAGGATAAAATGGCAGACTTGAGTCCTAACATATCAATAATTACTTGATATGTTATGTAAATGACCTAAATACACCAATTAGAAAACAGGGATTGGCAGAATGGATAAAACAACAGGATCTAATAATATAAGAAACTTCAAATGTAACAATACAGGAAGGTTGGAAGTGAAAGGATGCAAAATTATATACCATGAAAACATTAATCAAAGGAAAGCAGGACTATATTATCAGATAAAGTAGACATCAAAGAAAATTACCAGATACAGAGATATTAATGACAAACGGTTAATCCACTAAGAGAATATAGCAATTCTAAATGTGTACACACCAAACAACATAATTGCAAAATATGTGAATCAAACCAATAAAAGAGAAAGGAGAAAAAGACAAAGCTACAATTATAGTTGGAAACTTCAACCCCCCTTTCAACAAGAGATGGAAAAGCTAGACATGAGGTCAGCAAGGATATAGAGAAACTCAACGAAAGTACAAACTACCACAACTCACTCAATTTGAAATAACTATTAAAGAAATTTCACATGTAATTTAAAAGCTCCTGAAAAAGTAATTTCCAGGGAATTCCCTGGCAGTCCAGTGGTTAGGACTCTGCACTTCCACTGCAGGGGGCATGGGTTCGATCCCTGGTTGGGAAACTAAGATCCTGCAAGCCACGCAGTGCAGAAAGAAAAAAAAAAGAAAACGTTATTTCCAGGCCCTGATGGTTTCACTACAGAATCCTATCAAACGTTTAAAGATTAATTAACTCCAAACCTACACAATCTCTTCCAGAAAATACAAGGAGGAGAACTTACCAATTCATTTCATGAAGCTAGTATGTCCCTGAAATGAAACCCAGACAAAGATAGAAAAAAGAAAAAGGAAAAAAAAGCTTTAAACTCATATTCCTCATGAATACAGATGCAAATAAATAACCTTGACAAAATACTGCGAATAGAATTAAGCAATATATAAATGCAATTATATACCATGACCTAACGGGGTTTTTTCCAGGGATGTAAGCTAGTTCAATATTCAAAAAACAATGTAATCTACCATACTGACAGGCTAGAGAAGAAAAAATCACACGCTCATATCAATAGATGCAGATGAGCACTTGATAAAATTCAACACCCATGATAAAAACTCTCAGAAAAGTAGGAATAAAGGGGAACTTTAACTTAATATAAAGCATCCACAAAAGTCTACAGCAAACACATACTTAATGGTGAAAGACTGAACGCATCTTTTTAAAACTGGGAGCAACGTAAGGATGTCCACTCTCATCCCTACTACTCAGTGTAGCACTTAGAGTTGCAGCCAGAGCAATAAGGCAAGAAAAGGAACTAAAAAGCATATATATCAGAGAGTAAAAAATAAAACTACTACTATTTGCAGATGACATGATTATCTATGACAAAATCTCAAGGAATCTACAAAAACACTTATAGAACTAATAAGTGAATTCAGCAGGGTCACAGGATACAAGATAAATATACAAAAAACAACTGTATTTGTACAAACTATCAACAGACACATGAAAACAAAAATTTTTTAAAAGGAAATAGTGTAAGTCTAAAAAAACATGTGCAGGACTTGCATGCTAAAAACTAGAAAACACTGATGAAGGAAAGAAAAAACCTAAATAAATAGACATACCTTGTTTAAGGATTGGAAGATTGAACATAGTAGAGAAGTTATCTCCAAATTGATAAACAACTTTAACACAATTCCTATCAAAATCCCAGCAAGAATTTTTATAGACATAGGCAAGATTATGCTAAAATTTATATGGGAAGGCGAAGGAATTAGATCAGCTGAAACAATTTTGAAAAAGAATAATGAAGTGGGAAGAACCAATCTACTTAATTTCAAGATTTATTATGTAACTGCAATAATCAAGACTTGTGCTACTGATGGTGAAATAGACAAAAAGACCAATGGAACAGAACAGAGAACTCTAGAACAGACCCATACAAGCACAACCAACTGATTTTTGACAAAAGAGCAAAAGCAATTCAATGGAGAAAGAACAGTCTTTTCAACAAATGCTGCTGGTTGGATACCTATGGGGAGGGGAAAAAAAAGAAAGAATGAAAGGAAAAGAAAAGAAAGAAACCACTCAAACTAGACTTCACACCTTATATAGAAATCAACTCAAAATGGATTATAGATTTAAACGTACAACACAAAACTATAAAACTTTTAGAAAAGTATGTAAGAGGAACTAGAGCCAGGCAAAGAGTTCTTCACTTGACGCTAAAAGCACAACACATAAAAGACAAAATTCATAAACAGGACTTGATCAAAATTAAAAGCTTTTGCTCTGCAAAAGATACTGTTAAGAAGATGAAAAGACAAGCTACAGACTAGAGAAAATATCTGCAAACCACATATCCAGGAAAGTACTAGAACGTATAAGAAATTCTCAAAATGAAACATTAAAAAAGGCAAATGATCCAATTATAAAATGGGCAAAAGATATGAAGAGGTATTTCACTGAAGAGGATATACCCATGGCAAATAAACACATGAAAAGACATTCAATATCATTAGACATCAGGGAAATGCAAATTAAAACCACAATCACTACACATCTATTACAATGGCTAAAATTTGAGAAAATGGTAACATCACCAAATGCTGGCAAGAATATGGAGAAACTGGGTCACAAATACATTACTGGTGGGAATGTAAAATGGTAGTCACTCTGGAAAACAGTTTGTCTATTTCTAAAAAAAAAAAAAAACTAAACATGCAACCACCATATGACCTAGTGATTACACTCCTGGACATTTACCTCGAAGAAAGGAAAACTTATGTGTACATAAAAACCTGTATATAAATGTTTATAACAGCTTAATAGCCAAAGAACGGAAACAATCCAGACATCCTTCAATGGTTGGAGAGTTAAATCAACTGTGGTACATCAATAGCCTGGATGCATAAAAAGGAACAAACTGCTGACACAGACAACACCCTGCATGCATTTTCAGAGAATTACGCTTAAATTAAAAAAGCCAACCGCAAAAGGTTACTTACTGTATGAGTCTCCTTATGTAACACTCCCGACATGCCAAAATTACAGAAATGGAAAACAGATTAGTGGTTGCCACAAGCTAAGGAATTGGAAGCAGGATGGAAGTGGGTATGGCCATAAAAAGGTAACAGGAGGGATGCTTGTGGTGATAGAAATGTTCTCCATTTTGACTGTTATCAATGTCAATACCTGGTTGTGATATAATACTGTAGTTTTTGTAAAATGTTATCATTTGAGAAAAGTGGGTAAAGGGACACTGAGACCTCTCTGTACCATCTGTTATAACTGCATATAATAGATTTGCATGTACTATTTCTCAAAATTATACCATTCTAAAATAAATTTCTCAATAATTGTACAATTATCCCAAAATAAAACTACCTAAAAATTTTAATGGAGATGATACAGTACTTTGGTCAAATGGGGCAGTGAGGAGTAAGACTGATTAAAAGCAGATGTGAAACACATAGATGTATACGCAAGATATACATGTAATAAACATGGTAAATATTTCACATTTAATAAACTGTGCATTCAAATTTAAACGAAATCAACAGAAATTCATATTTCTGAAATTAAAGTTAGTCTTTAAAAGTAACTGAATTTTGGGACTTCCCCAGCAGTCCAGTGGTTAAGACTCTGTGCTTCCACTGCAGGGGGCGCGGGGCTGGATCCCGGATCCCGCATGCTGAAATTTGGTGATGGCTGTATACTGTAAATATACTACAAACCACTGAACTGCATACTTGAAAGAGTGAATTGTATGATACATGAATTGTATCTCAATAAAGCTGTTAAGGAAAAAAAAAGTACTCGAAACTTGGAAACTGCTCTCAAAAATATAATCAGGATACTCTGATATTTCTCCAACTTTCAAGAGCTAGTCCTCAGCTAATATGCAAAGCTAGAACAGTATTATATACTTTCATACCGCGCAGGTCTTGCACAAAAATCTGTGCGGTTGGACTGCTGCACGTCCTGACACAGTGCAAACAACGCTTCATCCCAGGTGATTCATCCTAAAGGTGCTCAGAGCAGTGTACCTGAAAGTGGGCCTCTAGTCCCTGCTTCAAAGCGCAGGACTGCAGAACAAGGCGCAGAGAAACCCCAGGACAGAGTTCACACCTCAGGCCTGAGTCATCTGTTCTGGGCAAAAAGCAGAGAAAGCAGTTTCTTATCTACTCGTCTCTCGCCACTGGTTTTCTAAGTCTCCGTACCCAACTTACACCGACATCAGGTAAAAGGGAAAAGGTACACTAGTGTGTTCCTCGAGGAAATGCACTTCATCTCAACATGAGCTATCAAACCCCTGGAAGAAAGAGAAGTATGGTGGCGTACCGTGCACGGCAGGGTACCGCAGGGTATTCTGCTCATCAAGGGTGTCACCCCAAAGAGCTCACAGAGAGGATGGGTACCGAGGGTGCTGAGTATGGAGGGATCCTGAGTATATAGGTACTGAGTACGGTATGCTGCGGCAAAGGAATCCACTCATCAGGGGCATCCCGCTGAGGAGTACAGAGAGAATGGGTACGGTGCGTCCTGAGTACAGTAGAGATACTGAGTAAGGTAAATGCTGCGGGGTAATCCACTCAAGGGTTCACCCCAGGAAAGGGCAGGGAGGATGGATATAGCGGGTACCGAACACAGAGGATACTGAGGGGTAATCCGCTCCTCAAGGGAGTCACCCCAAGCAACACAGGGAGGATTAGTACGGTGGGGTACTGAAGAAGTGGGGGTACTGCGGGGTAATCCGTTCCTGAAGGATTCACCCCAGGAGCGAAGGATCAGCCCGGACAGAAACCGACCAGCGTCTCCGCGCTCTGGGGAAAGGGAGGACTGCCCACAATTCGCAGCCGCTTCTTCAAGGCCGTGCCACCCTTCCATCCGTCCGGGTGGGGAGAGGACACTGCCGGGCGACTCCCACGTGACGCCTCCTCGACCTTGGGGGTCACCCGCGCCGCGGCGCCCATTCCCTCACATCCGCCGTGCGGCCCACCCCCTGCCCGCTGCAGCCAATGGAGCGCCGCTCCGCGCCCCGCGCGACCTCTGCGCACGCCCGCACCCGCCAATCTCCGCCCGCCAGAAGGCGCCCGCCGCGCCATTGGCTGCCACGCCCGTCTGTCAGGCCCCGTCCCACCCACCTCCCCCCGTCAGCCCCGCTCCAGCCAGCTTCACTCCCTGTCACCAGGGCGCCGGCCGCAACGAGGACGCGACGGCCTTGCTCCCTGCCGCGACCCCCGCCTCCTGCCCGACCGGCGCGGAGCCTCCCAAATCCGGCCGAGCCCGGCTACAGCCCGAACCTACCTGTCTCCGGCTCAGCTCCACCCGAATGAGGCGCCGACACCCCACCCCGGGGCACCAAACTCTCGGCCCCGCCCCGGCGTGTGGCGTCAGCACGCCGCCCCGCCCTGGGAGGAGAGGGGCCGCCCCTAACTCGTGAGCGGGGTCTTGACGTCACAGAGTTGCGGCCTCGTTGCTCTTGGCGCGTTGTTGGGGGAGCAGTGCAGACACCCAGGCTGCGGCCGGGAGTTGTCCGGCCGGTCCCTACCGGGACGCGTGACGGGTCTGAAAAGGGGGTCTGCACGTTGCGAAGTAGTGTCTCCTGCAGTGGGCTGTCAGGAGTCCTCTGATGGAGAGCTGACCTAGTCTGTGCTGCCAGACAGAAAGGAAACTTGATCGGCAAAGGCGCGCTCGAGGCGCAGCAGGTAGTGGCCCGGGGGAGTGAGAACCAGGAAGCCCGAGCGCCGACACAACGGTTTCCCGCAGCGGGATCGCGGGGACCTTCACGTGGTGCTTGGACGGTGTATCATGCCATTTCATCGAATACAAATGGTCATCTGCTTTCAGAGCTTATTTTACTTACTGCTGAAAAAGAAAAAACTGTGTTACTAGGACACCTCGATCGTAAGATGCTGCTCTATTTCAAAATGTGGGGGGAAAACGGTCAGATTTGATGAAATATGGTAAATTGTAGTCAATCACATACTGAGAAAGCCCTTGCAGTTCTTCTATCTTCATTACAGCAAGGAGAAAGCCTCATTTCGTGCTAGTGTATCCTTAGCTCCACTTTTTCTTCTTTCCCTTTTTTGACAAAGAGAGATAAGAAATTAGGCTGAAAACTTTTGGTGGATAATAATATAGGTAGAACTTAAGTTACTTTGTCTTCCTGATTTGTGACAGTTTATCTTTGACATTTATGGCAAGTGATACTGGTTTTCTGATTTGCAGTAATAAAAAGTTTTCTTTTGGGGGACTTACCTGGTGGTCCAGTGGTTAAGACTTCGCCTTGCAACGCAGGGGTTGCGGCTTCGATCCCTGAGTTCGGGAGCTAAGATTCCCACATGCCTCAGGCAAAAAAGCAAAACATAAAACAGAAACAGTATTGTAACAAATTCAATAAAGACTATAAAAATGGTCCGCATCAAAAAAATCTTAAAAAAGAGAATATAATTTAAAAAGTGTTCTTTTGTAATAAAATTTTCCATTTTAAGACTATATTAACTAGATAGTAGTATGGGAAGGTGGCATCCAAATGACTGACGTTAGGGAAACGCTGTTCCACCCTGTCTTGAATTGTTCTTCGGTGTTTATTCCCCAAAACTTGAAGACAAGGGCTGTGTCATGTGGCATAGCCAGGGATACTGGGGTGACAAAGGCCAGCAATCTGACCATAGGGATCTGACCAGGAAAGCTCCATAGAGGACACAAGTGTCTGAATCTGGGCTGAAATTCAAACTGAGGACTTTGCCACCTGCTCACAGGTGTGATAGACTTAGAGCGATTTCTAAATTTCTAAAAGGGAAAGGCAAAGTAGGAGGTGTTTTTCTCTTTTTTGTTTTTTATGTAGGAAGTATAAGTGCTTGAAAGAACAAAATTGGGCTGATATGTGGGATAAGGATCTGGAGACAGAAAGTGAAGGAACCAAGGAAAAAACTTCAGTGTTTTTTTTCCTTTCTCTTTTTATTGTGGTAAAATATATAAAAGAAATAATATTTGTCATTTTAAAGGACAATTTAGTGGCATTAATCACATTCACAATGTTGTGCCACCATGACCACTCCAAAGAGAAACTCTGTAACCATTAAGTGATAAAGTCCCATTCCCCTCCCCTCTTGTTTCTTAGTAACCTCTACTATCCTTTCTGTCCCTATAAATTTGATGACTCCACCTACCTCATATAAGTGAAATCATACAGTATTTATCTGTCCTTTTATGTCTTGCTTATTTCACTTAGCATGTTTTCAAGGTTCATCTATGCTGTAGCATGGGTCAGAATTTCCTTCCTTTTCATGGCTGAATAATATTCCATTACAGCGCTATACTGCACCTTGTCTATCTATTCATCTGTTGATGGACGCGTGGGTCATTTCCCCCTTTTGGCTTTTGTGAATACTGCTGCTGTTACTGAACCAAACTTGGGTCCGCTCACCAGACTGGTAGCGAAACTGGGTTGACACCAGGTTGTGGTGAAAGAAAATACAGCATTTATTGCAAGGGCAAGCAAGGAGAAAAGGCAGCTCATGTTCAAAAGACCAGAACTCAGGGGCTTTCAGGAAAGGGTTTTTAAAGGCAACGGTAGGGGAGAGGGTTGCAGGGTGCCTGGTCAGCTCGTGGACATTCTTCTCATTGGTTGGTGGTGGAGTAACTAGGTGGTATTTCGGGAGTCAGCAACATCAACCTGGTTCCAACTGGTCTGAGGTCTATGTGCTTGTGGTCAGCATGGAGTTAACTTCTTCCACCTAGTAGGGGTTTTCGTATCTGCAAAACAGGGAGATTGTTCAGAGTATTATCTGTGGCCCTTGAGGAGGAACTAAAGGTCCTTCCTTGCCTTTGTTTTATGGCTAAACTATTATTATTTGGTCTTGTTTTGACTGTTTTCCTTTGTTTCTGCATTTTCGCATTTCTCTGATTAAATTTGTTCTTTGGAACATGGGGCGGGCCTAGGAGGCTAAAGCTTTTCTACGAACAAGAGGCAGGGGAGGGACTTCCCTGGTGGCACAGTGGTTAAGACTCCGCACTTCGAACGCAGGGAGCCTGGGTTCGATCCCTGGGCAGGGAACTAGATCCCACATGCATGCTGCAACTACAAGTTCACATGCCACAACTAAGGAGCTCATGTGCCGCAACTAAAGGAGCCTGCCTGCCGCAACTAAGACCCGGTGCAACCAAATAAATAAAATTAAATATGAAAAAAAAAAAAGAGGCAGGGGACACTGGGGTCTGTCCCTGGGAAGGTCCCACAGGGTGCTTCATGGTTCTACTACAATGATCATTGGCTTACAAGTATCCATCGAGTACTTGTTTACAATTCTTTTGTGTATTTCCTAGGAGTGTAAGTGGTTGGTCATATGGTAATTCTATGTCTAGCTTTCTGAGGAAGTGCTAAACTGTTTCCCATAGTTGCCACACCATTTTACATTCCCACCAGCAATGCATGACATTTCCAATTTCTCCACATCCTCTTCTTATTTTCTTTTAAAAATTGTATTATAGCCATCTTAGTATGTGTGAGGCGATCTCATTGTTGTCTTGTTTTGCATTTCCTTAGTGACTAATGATGTCAAGCATTTTTTTTTTTTTTTTTTGTGGTACGCGGGCCTCTCACTGTTGTGGCCTCTCCCGTTGCGGAGCACAGGCTCCGGACGCGCAGGTTCAGCGGCCATGGCTCACGGGCCCAGCCGCTCCGCGGCATGTGGGATCTTCCCAGACTAGGGCACGAACCCGTGTCACCTGCATCGGCAGGCGGACTCTCAACCACTGCGCCACCAGGGAAGCCCTCTCTTATTCTTTTTATTTCTGTTAGGTCAGTAGTAATGCCTCAAATTTCTGATTTTTTAGTGATTTATATCTTCCTTTTTTTTTTCTGTCAGTCTAGCTAAAGCCTTGTTAATTTTATTAATCTTTTCAAATAATCAACTTACACCTTCCATGGACTGTATTGCTTTTCTATTCTCTGTTTTATTTACCTCTACTTTTTTAAATATAATTTTTAAGATAGCCTCATTTGCCATTTTTTCTTACTTTCTTTTTCCTTTTTTTCTTTTCTTTTTCTTTTTTTGGCAGTGCTGTGCAGCTTGCAGGATCCCTGAGCAGGGATTGAACCTGCACCCTCAGTAATGAAAGTGCAGAGTCCTAACCACTGGACTGCCAGGGAATTCCCTATTTACCTCTACTTTAATCTTTATTATTTCCTTCCTTCTGCTAACTTTGGGTTTAGTTTGCTTTCTTTCTTTATTCTTTCTATTTTAGTTCATCAGAGTGTAAAGTGAGGTTATTGATTTCTTTCTTCTTTTTTAATGCAGGCTTTTACAACTATAAATTTTCCTCTGAGCACTGCCTTCACTGCATCCTGTGGCTTTTGTTCAGTATGCTTTTTCATCAAAATATACATTCTGCATTCATTCAACAAATATTTCTACCAGTTTGGGTCTAGGTGCTGGGGATACAGAAGTGAACACAACAGACAGGCAGGATCTGTATTGTCATAGTGTTGACCTTTTAGGGTAAACCAACAAGACAGAAATTGATGATTTGAAATCCATAAAACAAGGTGCTGTGATAGAGAATCACGGTAGCACTGCTTTTGTTTTTAAAATATATTTTATTAACTAGGTAACACATCCATTTGGTTCAGAAATCAGAAAGATATTAAAAGGTCTAGTTTGCAAAGTCTCCCTTGCACCACCCCTGTTACCATCCACGTCATTATCTGCTGGCCTGGCAGACCCCTTCCCTGCCAGGGGTAACTCTTTATTTGTTGGATCATGGAGCAATCAGGTATCCCAGGAGGAGAGCAGAGATGGAGGGAATTCAGGGGCTTGGAGAGTGGCCATTTACTAACTAGGACAGAAGTATTTCTATAGTTTACACAGCACAGCCATACTGATGTATGTTTGCTGAATATTCATGTTACCTATAAGTAACCACTTATATTATAGTCTTATATATTCTTCCAGCATTTTTCATGCAAATACAAACACCAAAGATAGCATACTATGTACTGTCTTCGGCACCTTGCTTTTTTAACTTAGCAAAATATCCTGGAAATGTTTATAAATATATCAGTTCATAAGGAGTATCTTCATTTTTTCCAGTGGCATAATTGCATAGAGTGGTTTTGGTGGGGACAGCTCATCTTTGTTCCATATGGTATTGACTGAGGCAGCTCCTCTGGGACTGAAGGATCCAAAAGAGCTTCATTCTGTTAACTGGTGGCTCAGGCTGGATCTCATATCATCTGGGTTCCAAGAGAGTGAAAATGGAAGCCACAAGGCCTCTTAAGGTCCAGGCGCCAGAGCCATACAGCTTTTCTTCCACTGCATTGAATTGGTCAGTGCAAGTCACAGGGTCAAAACCAGATTCCAGTGGAGGGGAAATGGATTCCACTCCTCAGTGGGAAGAGCAGCATGTGCACATGGGGATAGGAGGGATTGTTGGAGAAGGTCTTCACAGACATTCTACCACACCAAGGTCCAATCAAGGTTCATGTCTTAATTAGTATTATCCATCTTTAGTTTCTTAAATTAGTATTTATATTTCTCCCACTTCCCCCCGCCCCTTTTTTGGCTTTAGTTTTTGAAAGGTTGGAGTCAATTGTTCCATATTCTGGATTTACCTTATTATTTCCTCATGATGTCTTCTAACTTCTGAATTTCCTGTAAACTGCAAGATGGACAAAGGCCTCACTGAAATTAAACATAACTTACAAAAATATTTTGTATTCATTGATTACGTTTTACAGTGAGTATCTTTTGCCTGAACAGGATCATTTAAAAATCTAAGACAGGACTTCCCTGGTGGCGCAGTGGTTGAGAGTCCGCCTGCTGATGCAGGGGACACGGGTTCGTGCCCCGGTCCAGGAGGATCCCACATGCCACGGAGCGGCTGGGCCCGTGAGCCATGGCCGCTGAACCTGCGCGTCCGGAGCCTGTGCTCCACAACGGGAGAGGCCACAACAGTGAGAGGCCCGCATAACACACACACACACACACACACACACACACACACACACACCAAAAAAAAAAGATTATATGTATATGTTTAACTGAATCACGTTGCTGTGTACCTGAAACTAACACAACACTGTAAATGAACTATACTCCAATAAAATTAAAATACTTTAAAAAAAAAAAAGAATCCGCCTGCCAATGCATGGGACACGGGTTTGAGCCCTGGTCCAGGAAGATCCCACATGCCGCAGAGCAACTAAGCCCATGTGCCACAACTACTGAGCCTGTGCTCTAGAGCCCACGAGCCACAACTACTGAAGCCCGTGTGCCTAGAGCCCGTGCTCCGCAACAAGAGAAGCCACCGCAATGAGAAGCCTGTGCACCAAAACAAAGAGTAGCCCCTGCTCATCGCAACTAAAGAAAGCCTGCACGCAGCAATGAAGACACAACGCAGCCCAAAGTAAACAAACAATTAAATAAATTTATTTAAAAAAAATCCAAGACAGATCAAGTCATTCCTTACTCAAAACTCACCTAAGAGGTTCTCATTTATTTTCCAAGGTCCTTAAATGGTCTAAGAACCCTACCTAGTCTTCCCACGCCCATCTATGGCCTCATTTCCTCCTACTTTCCCCCTCACTCTCTCTCCTCCTGCCACACTGGCCTCCTTGAGCTTCCTCAATTCACGAGACACACAACAGCCTTGGGGCTTTCACTGTTTCCTCAGGTATCCATGTAACATGCCCCTTAAGGGTCTCATACAGCATCTTCTCAGGGAACCTTCCTTGGCCACTCTTCTGTATCCCATCCCACATCTGACCAGACACTCGCTATATTAGTTTCCTGTGGCTACCATAACAAATTACCACAAACATACTGGATTAGAAACAACAGAAACTCATTCTATCACAATTAGAGAGGGCAGAAGTCCGAAATCAAGTTGTCAGCTGGCTGTGCTCCCTCCAGAGGGTCTAGGAGAGATTTCATTGCTTGTCTCTTCCAGTTTCTGGTGGCTCCAGGCATTCCTTGGTTTGTGGCTGCCTCACTCCAATGCCTGCCTCTGTGATCACACGGCCAGCTCCTTTTCTCTGTCTCTCTCTTTCTTAAGTGTACAGTTGAATGGCATTAAGTACATTTACAGTGTTGTGAAACAGATCTCCAGAACTTTTTTATCTTACAAATCAGAAACTCTGTACCCATTAGGCAACTTCCCATTCTCCCCTTCCCCCGAGTCCCCTTGTAACCACCATTGTACTTATCTAATGTCCTCAAGGGTCATCCATGTTGTAGCACATTGCAGAATTTCCTTTTTAAGCCTGAATAATACTCCATAGTATATATGTGTCACATTTTGTTTATCCCTTATCTGTTCACCCATTGATGGACATTGGGTTGCTTCTACCTCTTGGGTATTGTGAATAGTGCTATGAATATGGATGTGCAAATATCTTTCCATGATCCTGCTTTCAGTTCTTTTAGAGATCTACCCAGAAGTGGGATTGCTGGGACATACGGTAATTCTGTGTTTAATTTTTTGAGGAAACTCAATACAATTCTCCATAGTAGTTGCACCATTTTACATTTCCAACAACAGTTCACAAAGGTTCCGGTTTCTCCACATCCTCATCAACACTTGCTATTTTCTGTTTTTCTTTCTTTTTTTTTAATAGTAGCCATCCTAGTGGGTGTGAGGTATCTTCTGTGTCTCTCATAAAGACACTTGTCATTGGATTTAGGGTCTGCATAGATAATCCAGGATTATCTCATCAAGATCCTTAATTACATTTGCAAGATCCTTTCTCCAATTAAGGTGACATTCACAGGTTCCAGGGACTCATACATTGACATGTCTTTTTCCAGGCCACCATTCAACTCATTATACTCCCTTTATTCTCCTCCTCGATACTTACCTCCATCTGACATGCTATATATTTACTCATTTATCTTGGTTATTCACAGACAATAACCAAGATAAATCCTTGAGGACAAGGATTTTTGTGTTTTGTTAACCTGTGTGTTCCCAGGGTTTAGAACAGTGTCTGGCACACATGGGTACTCAGCAGATATTGGCTGAATGAATGAATGAAGGGGTAGCTAGCCTAGGTAAATGTTGGCAAAAATTCCCACCTCCCACCTTTGAGGGGAAAAGGTTTGGGACCTCGGGAATTAGATTACTTAAGGCAGGTTTCTTCCTGTGGGGAATGCAATCGTCTTACAATTAATTACCCATCAATTAGGACAAACTTCAGGGTCCTCCTAAAAAAAAATTAGAAATACAGATAACATTTCTTGCTGAAAGTGATTCCTTGGATAAATGGCTGATTTGGTGTCTAGGGCAGGAAATGTACAAAATGGAATGTAAGGAAGCCCCTAAACGCTACTGGAATTGTGTCAAAAAAGAGCATAGCAAAAGTGTTTTATGAGAGAATTTGAGCTTTAAAAAAGGGTAATGGGTTTAATGGATTTAAACACATTTTGTCTTACTGTAACTCCTTGGCTCTATATTTAACTGTTTGAAGGATGTACCAAGGACAGAGAAACCTGTTAAATGACACATGAATAAACAATCAACCAAATCCAGAATGTGGAAAATTCTATCCGTCAAATGATCCAGTTGCTTCAATAAGTAAATGGCATCATCATCACCATCAACAACAAAAAGGGAAGGGGAATTGTTAATACAGTAGTTCCCCTTATCCATGGATTTGGCTTCCTGTGGTCAACTGCAGTCTGAAAATATTAAATGGAAAATTCCAGAAATAATTCATAAATTTCAAATTGCTCGCTGTTCTGAGTAGCGTGATGAAATCTTGCTCTGTCCTGCCTGGGAAATGAATCGTCTCTTTGTCCAGTGTATCCCGCCCATTTAGTAGCCCTCTTAGTTATCAGATTGGCTAGCCCAGTATCACAGTGCTTGTGTTTAAGTAAACCTTATTTTAATTAATAATGGCCCCAAAGTGCAAGAGTAGTGATGCTGGCAATTCAGATATGCCAAAAAGAAGCCGTAAATTTCTTTAAGTTGAAAAGGTGAAAGTTATTGACTTAATAAGAAAAAAAATCATATGCTGAAGTTGCTAAGATCTATGTTAAGGACGAAACTTCTGTGGAATTTTAAAGAAGGAAAAAAAATTCATGCTGGTTTTGCTGTTGAATCTCAAACTGCAAAAGTTATAACCACAGTGCATGATGAGAACTTAAGATGGAAGAGGCATTAAATTTGTACAACAGAATATTTTGAGGGCCCATATTCACATAACTCTTATTATAATTGTTCTATTTTGTTATTGTTAATCTCTCACTGTGCCTAATTTATAAATTAAACTTTATCTAAGGTATGTATAGAAAAAGAACATGGTATATATAGAGTTTGGTACTATCTGACATTTCAAGCATCCACTGGGGTCTTGGAATGTATCCCCCTTGGATGAGGGAGGACTACTGCGTATCAAAAGAGGTTTAAGAGATATATCAATGAATGCAGTAAGCAGACCTGTTTAGACCTGATTAAATAATCCAAAGTTTTTTGAGACGGGGAGGGGGGAGGAATTGAATATATACTATGTATTAGAATTATTAAAGAATGATTTTTAATTGTGTTGGGTATGATAATGGTATTTTTAACGGTCCTTTTCTGCTAGAGACACACTGAAATATTTATAGGTGAAACTATATGATATCCAGGGAGTCTTTAACACACTTGAGGAAACAAAAATGCAGAAAGGGATAAATGAAATAAGAAAGGCAAAATCTTGACTGTTGTTGAAACTGGTTTATGTGTATATGAAAGTTCATTGTAGTTATTCTACTTTTATGTTTCGAAATTCTCTTATTAGAAAATTTAAAACAAATTTTCAACCTTTCTTTGTTCTAATTCCATGCCCAGTAAGAAACTTTCTGGTTTGATTTTCACCTTCCTCCATCCCAAAAGAGGGGTGCTGTAACTAGGAGATGTAAACAGGCCTCATGGACCTACTCATTCTGAGTTTTCCTCAATTTTCTTAGCCCAGATCTTCAGTCTCAAGTTGTACCAGTTTGTTCAAAGAAAGGAGAAAGACCGCAGAGAACCCTGAAGGGAGGAGCCGGCAAACAGGTTAAGTCACTTAAACCAGAAGACTGTCCCCCACTGGATTTGTATGAGATCACAGGTTGTTCACATGACTGCTGAATGTGGCCAGATTGTGCCTTGTTGTTCATTCCATTAGAGAAGAGTTGAGTCACAGGCTAATATTTAACAATCAGATTTCATACTGAAACCCAAATTTCCAGCTTCTTAAAAAGATCTTATTTTCCATCCTCACCGCAGAACAGCTGCTGCTCAGGGAGGTTTGCCTTGTAAAACTTCTTTAATTCCACAAGGATGTTTGCTTTGGTTCAATCCCACTTCTTACGCGATAAATAGGAGCATATGCAACACTAAGCACGCTCTTACAGGGTTTCTTTGTGTTTAGCAAGGAAGGCAGGCAGCAGAGCAAGCAATGGGCCCCCACTTGCACTTGTCACGGGCCCATAGGAGCCACGAGGACAGATTTCGTTCTGCTCCACATCTCTCTCCACTCTGAGCCCCAGACCACTGCGGGCCAGTGGAGTAGACCCGCAGTCCAAGGGACTGCATGTCCCATATCACCTTCACCTAGGGGACAATGGGCAGTCGGACAAGTTGAGAGAGCAATACGGGCTGGAGACGCCGCCAAGCCTCGCCCCGCCCTTCGGGAGCAGTCTAGCGACAACTGGACCGTCTCGCATCGTCCCTCCTCCCACACATCTCTCACCTGGAGCCCAATCTCCACCTCCTCTCCCAGGTCAGCACCCCCGGGTGACTATATGTAGATACTTCAGTGTATACCCCTAGCAGGGGAGTGTCAGAAAATAACCACTGCAACACCGACATCGCATGCAAAAAAACCCGACAAACTCCTAAAATCAGGAACACCTAAAAGCCTGTTGGAGCCCCACTGGCTCGGAATGTCGTTTCCTGTCGGCTGGACTGCAGCCCCATCCAGGCAAGGCCTCCTCTCCCGGGTCAGGGACTCCAAAAGCCGGGCGGGCCTCTCCTCCAGGCGGCACCGGACGCGCCTAAGGCCCCTGCACGCCAGAAGGGCTCTCACACCGACACCCGCCCAGCCTGGGTCTCGGGAAGTGCCCGTCGGCCCCTGGGCTCCGACCTTCCCGCCTTGCGCGGACCCCGAGTCCGGACGCCCCGGGGGACCCAATCTTCCAGATCTGGGGCCCGCCCTCCAACCGTCCAGATCTGGGACACAAGCCCCGGCGCAGGCCAGCAGAACTCTAAGCAGGATCTGCAAAGAAGTCGTCAGTCCACGCTTACTCTCCACTCCTCCGTGCCGCGTTTACTGGGAGCTGGGCGTAGGCGCGCGCAGGCGCACTGGGTGTAAACCGCTCGTTGGCAGGTGACCAAACAGACTGCGCAGCCAGAGAGCGGGAGGGAAGCCCCGAGCGTCCTGCGCGTGCGCACCCTCCTCTCGGCTATGCATCCTGGCCTGGAAGACGCGCGCGAGGCGGGGCAGAGCGGACGCAGGGAGGGAGGCACCGCGCACGCGTATTCTGCGCCGGGTCTTGCTGCGTCGTTTGAGAGCTGGGCGCAGGTGCGCGCATGCGCACTGGGCGGAGGGGCGCGCGTTGGCAGGTGTTTGGGCTGGGCGTCGGCGGGCAATGGGGTTGTTGGCGCTGCTGCTCATCGCGCTGTGCGCGCCGGGCGCCCGAGGGCTCTATTTCCACATCGGCGAGACCGAAAAGCGCTGCTTCATCGAGGAAATCCCCGACGAGACCATGGTTATCGGTCAGGCGGGGCGAGGGTGGACAGGGCCCTGCGTGTCCTCCCGACGCGGTCCAGCTCCCCGCTCCTAGCGGCGCCCTGTGGACGCTGGACCTGGCCGGGGGAGCAGTGCCCCCTGCCCGGCGTCCTGGGAACCGCGGCGCCCCGCGGAGCGTGGGAGCCAGACGGACTAGGTAGGTTGTGACAGCTCTGTCTGCTCCGCAGGGAACTACCGCACCCAAATGTGGGATAAGCAGAAGGAGATCTTCCTACCCTCGACCCCCGGCCTGGGCATGCATGTGGAGGTGAAGGACCCTGAAGGCAAGGTAAGGCCACCTTCACTAGAGCTCTTGGGGTGGACAGGGCTCAGAAGACATGAGCTTGCACTTGGAGAGGTCAGAGTAGAGGCGGGGGCTTTCACTGACTGCTGTGCTGCAGGTGGTGCTGTCCCGGCAGTACGGCTCAGAGGGCCGCTTCACCTTCACTTCTCACACTCCTGGTGACCATCAGATCTGCCTGCATTCCAACTCTACCAGGATGGCTCTCTTTGCTGGCGGCAGACTGGTAAGAGAATTTGCTCTTTGGCCATAGCTCAGAATCTCTCACTTGGTTACAAAATTTTGATTTATTATCCTTATCATTTGTAACACTTTCTGGCACAGTCACAAGCAAGAAATAGACGTTGCCCTTCTGTCCCACAGCCAGGGACAAGAGTGGGTTCCATAGCCTGGAACAGACCATCGGAGGTCCCACCACTTAGACACCATAACCACAGAGTGTCTCTGACCTTACGACTTTGGGGTCCAACCCTGTTTCCTTCTAGCGTGTGCACCTAGACATCCAGGTCGGGGAGCATGCCAACAACTACCCCGAGATTGCTGCCAAGGATAAACTGACGGAGCTGCAGCTCCGAGCCCGCCAGTTGCTGGATCAGGTGGAACAGATCCAGAAGGAGCAGGATTACCAAAGGGTAAGGGCATGTCACTGTACTTGGACATGGCAGTTGACCTTTATACCCACTACACTTACTGGAAGTTTCTGCCTGGGGCCTTCCCTGCTTGGGAGATCAGCTGTTCAAAGACTGGAACGGAGGGCTATCAGCCGTTTTTTCAGCTCCGTAGAATAAAGGGTAGAGAGGACAGTTCACACTCTATCAATAGCCATTGCCTACCTCTTTACATTGGGATCTTGCTGAAATGGTAAGAGCATGATTTCTGTCCTAGCAGAGATGCTTGTGGAGGGGCAGCATGTCACTTCCTTGGGGCACTTTCAGGGGAACCAGAGGCAGCATTTCAAAAGGCGTTTGGTCCCACAATTGAGTCGTGGCACAGGAGGGAGGGGCCTCGCAAATGCTGGGACTGTCTCTCCTGCACATTTAATCCTGCGTCCATTGTCCTACGCAGTATCGTGAAGAGCGCTTCCGTCTGATCAGTGAGAGCACCAACCAGAGAGTCCTGTGGTGGTCCATCGCTCAGACCGCCATCCTCATCCTCACTGGCATCTGGCAGATGCGTCACCTCAAGAGCTTCTTTGAGGCCAAGAAGCTGGTGTAGTGCCCTCTCCATGACCCTTTCCTGTCACCTCAGTTGTTTGGTACTTTCCCCACCCAATACCTTATCCATCTGGATTTTGAGGGAAGAAACAGTGAAAAAAAGAATATAAGCCACGTTGGTTCCATGGCAACAAAGCATTCAGATCAGCCACTTGTTAACACTGGTTCTCAAGGACACAGGACATTGGTCCAAGCTTTCAAAGATCTGTCTTGGGGTTTGTGGGGAGTCAGAACTGACCCAGGACTGTCTTGCCGCTTTCGCCACTAGTGATTCCTCTCCATCCTGTCACAAAATGAGCAAATGTCTCTCCTGCTTTAACCTCTCTCTTCGTCTGCTTAGAAAGTAGGCGACCAAAATGCCCCACCGAGGAGGCCCCACCTCACTGCTCCCGTCAGTCCTGGGTTCACTCAGTGGCTTCGTGAATGTAAATAAGGGGCAAAGGCCCCAGAGGATTGAAATGTTTTTCTATATATTAGAACTATTTTTTGATAAAATTATATATTTTCCTTCCTAGTTGAAGTGTTACTGCCTTTGTGTGACTAGCTGAAAACACCAATGCAGTCTCTTCTGCATTGTTTACCAATGCATTCTTGATAACTAACTACCATGGCAGCTCTCAGGATTTCAGTTCTCAGGGCCAGAAAGCAGACATGACAGCTGCTCTCAAGGCCTAATCAGAGGGCCAGGCAGAGAATTCTCTGGGACACCTGTGATTTCCGTCACACAGGGCCTGAGTTCAGACTGAGGCAGTGACAGAGCTAGCACAAGGCAGGGCACTCTTACCCTCCCATTTCCCTTAACGTTTATTTAAGCTGTGGTAAATGTTTTCTTCATGGGAACCAGATTTGGTTCTTTATACAGATTTTTCCAGTGAAATAAAGCGTGTTGTAGTAGCTGTGTTTGAAATGAAATAAGAGGCTGTGGGCAGAGGGGAGGCACAAAGGGAAATGGAGGAAAGGCTCTTGGTCTGGGTGCCTCTGCGGCTGACCCGGAGTGGATTTCAGCATGTGGGCTTGTGGTGCTAGAGCCTGGCCTGACTGGAGACTCCGGGGTTGTGGGAACGGACGGGGTGGTGGCTCAGCCATTCACAGAGCTCAACCAAGTAGACCTGTCGGCAAGGAATCCTGTGAGGAGATTACGTACCCGTTTCTTAGCTCCCTGGGATCATAAATTTAAACACATCTTAGTGTACCTCCCTCATGCCCTTCTGCTGTATAAAGCTTCATGCCCTTAGTTGCCCATTCTTGACGTTTTATTTCGTGGTTTTATTTACTTAAAATACATGATTTATCTGACGTACAAAACTAAATTCTGCCCTTCTTGTTTTTCTCTTTATGTTCTATGCTATCCCACGTGTGTGCCTACTTTCACTTACAAAAGTACATGCAGTTTAGTTGTATAGGCTTTTTGTCATTTAATATTTTTGTAGATATTTTAAAAATTCTAATTCTGGATGGCCACGTTAACGGTCCAGTGAGGTGAAATGCCATAAATGACTCTTCCAAAATTCTTTGGATATTTAAAATAGTTCTTAATGGTCTTCATAGAATTAACACAGGGAAAATCAGGTAGCCTTGGAACTAGTCAGCTTGTGGACATCTGGCCTGAGCCTCTTGGGGACCATGGGATGTGTCAGGAGGGGAACACATTTCTGCTCTGTGGCCGTTACTAGGAATCTAGCCAGCAAATCAGACACTGGAGCCTGGACTGTGGGAATACAGGAAACTACACAGAAGAGCTGGGGTGGCTGGCCTTCAACAGTCTGTCCAGCTGTGCATCTTAATTATGCTGATACATCAGTGTGTCCTCAGTTTCTCCTGTGAATTTTTTGATAGGAAGGGGAGTGGAGTGAGGACAAAGGTGGGAGTATAGCACACCTTTACACTGATGGGCACTTGGAATCTCGATTGCCAGAGGACAGGCTAATAGGTGGTGGCTATGGGGAAGAGAAGGATTTCCATACTGGTGTGTGGTATTCAGACACATTATGGCCTAGGAAAATGTTTCTGAAAGTTTGGCTACATCCAAGGAATTCTGGTGATTTTTTCCCCCCCAGTACTACCTTGATTCCATTCTGAAAGTCTTGCTTTCTTAGGTTATATAACATCCTTATCAAACAGCCTTCTACCTCCTTACCACAAAAAGGGGGTGGGGCGTAGGAGCCATTCTACTCGTCCCATCATCCCTGGCCCAGTCCCCAGCTCTCACTCGGACTGGTAGTCCCCATCTCCATCTTTTGGTCCCAGCCCCACTTTACCTGTGGTGCATGAATTGCTCTCAGTTCTCACCCTAACAACAGCCAGAGCCTAACCTCTGGCTCTCATGCTGGGCCCACGTCAGAGTAGATTCATAGGGTCATGTGAGAAACTCGTCAATATAGATTCCTGGGCAACACTCAGGTCCAGCTGTTTAAGTAGGTTTATGTTTGGGGTGGTGTGGTAGGCAGAATAATAGCCTCCCAAAGATGTCCAGTTAGATGTACTAATTCCTGAAACCTGTGACTATGTTACCAAACATGGCAAAGAGGAATTAAGGTTGCTATCATCTGCCTCTAAAATACGGCGATTATCCTGGATTATTGGGGTGGGCCCGATATCATAACAAAGTTTCTTTAAAAATGGAAGAGGGAGGCAAAAGAAAGTTGCAGTGATGTGAGGTGAGGATCCAACCCTCCATTAACAGCTTTGAAGATAAAGGAAGGGGGCCACAAGCCAAGGTGGGAGAGGCAAAAAAGGGATGATTCCTCTAGAGCCTCCAGAAGGGAATGCAGCCCTGCCAACATTGTAGTTTCAGCCTAGTGAGGCCTCCTCAGACTGCTGACCTACAGAACCATAAGATAATAAGTTTGTGTTAAGCCACTAAGTTTATGGTAATTTGTTACAGCAGCAATAGGAAACTAATACAGGTGGGGACTAAAAAAACTTCTTTTTTTTTTTGGCCACGCTGCACCACTTGTGGGATCTCAGTTCCCCCAAACAGGAATTGAACCTGGGCCACCGCGTGAAAACCCAGAATCCTAACCACTAGACCACCAGGGAACTCCCAAGAATTATTATTTTTAACCAAGCTGTGCAGGCAACATGGACTGCTAGGTTTGGGAACCCCAGAGCAACCTACCTTTTTGTTTCTTATGCCACTCATTCTTCCAGCCTTCATCCTTGTACAATCCAATTGCTATGGCCTGTCCTTTGGATTGCCTGTGGCCCTGAACCTTAGCCCAGCCTCGGTGACCTGTGTTATATGCTGGTACACCCAGCGTCGCTTTCTACTCTCAAAGCCATTGCCCCGTTACAGATTCCCACGGTTCCCACCACTGCTACAGGCAAACAGCCCTGGAACACATACGCTGGTGCACTTTTCCTGAGTACAGCAGGTGGTAGAGCAATTAGTGCTTACACATAAACCTGACAGAGATCCCCCAGATGCATAATGGTAGGAAAGGGCGCAGGACTCACCAGTGTTTCCCAAACGTGGTAAGCTACCACCCGCAGCATGCCTGTTCTTAGGTAGTACACAGACGAGCACTCTAAACATTGATGTATTTGTCAATATAACTAATGCTGGCATTACTGCTAGGGCGAGCCTGCCCCTGCCGCTGGTAACCTTAACCTAGCACGCCACTTGGAGGTCGTATCAGGGAACCGGCGAGGACTCGAGGGTAGGGTCCCTGCCCGGGAGGGTCCCCGCCCCTCGCCGCCTCTCGCCGCCCCTCGCCGCCCCTCCCCCAGACCCCCGGCCGCACAAGCCACCGCAGCCACAGCACCCCACGTAACACCGGAAGCCCACTTCCGGGACGTGCTGACTCCTTTGAAGCTGATTGGTTGCTGCTCTGAGCAGCCCACGCGTCATCGCGTGCTCTTCCTGTCGCGCGTGCGCGCTGTCACTACAGAGCAGCAGCATGGAGGATCCCGAAACGCTGGGCTTTGAACACATGGGCCTGGACCACCGGCTCTTACAGGTACCGGGGAGGGCTGAGGAGCCGGGCTGACGTGGAGAGGGGCGGCGGCAGGGCAGCGCGCCGCCTGAGCCGTCCCTTGTCTCCTCTAGGCCGTCACCGATCTGGGCTGGTCGCGACCCACGCTGATCCAGGAAAAGGCCATCCCACTGGCCCTGGAGGGGAAGGACCTCCTGGCTCGGGCCCGCACGGGTTCAGGGAAGACCGCCGCTTATGCCATTCCGATGCTGCAGCAGCTGCTCCACAAGAAGGCGGTGAGTCGGGGGAGGGGCCGGGAAAGGGAGCAGCAGGCGTCTGAGTTGCGTTGTGCCCTCTTGGAAAGCTGTGCCCGGCCCCCGCACGCACCCAAGTCTTTCTCAAGAACCGGGTTTTCTTTTGACCTCTTACCCGTGAAGCGTGGTTTGAGAGAACCTGGTGGTTTTGGGGTAAAACGCTCTGGCCTGGGATTCAGGTTTCTTGGGTTCTAAGTCCGGGCCCTGCGACCACCGTTCTTTGTGTAATCCTGAGTAAATCGCTTTCTCTTGTTTATACTATAAGAAGTAGGCACATTTCCTCCTCCAGAAAAGCCAATGTCGTAATTGGTACATTTTAAGTAACTTTGTAACCATGAAGTAAGTTATCCTTTTTGAGGTCAGTGCCTGGGAAAAGAGTCTTCTATCTACATTCAGAGGTGGGTAAAGTAAGTGAAGGGATGACCAGACCTCAACTGGATTGTTGTGAGGAAGCCACAGCAGTTGGGTCAGATTGTCTGGAAGAGGTAGAGAGAAGCGTGCGGTGGCTGTGATGACATGAACCGACCGGCTGAAGTCTTTAATTCGTCCCTTGCAGACAGGCCCCGCGGTTGAGCAGGCTGTGAGAGCCCTCGTCCTTGTGCCGACCAAGGAACTGGCACGGCAGGCCCAGTCCATGATTCAACAGCTGGCTGCCTACTGTGCTCGAGACATCCGGGTGGCCAATGTCTCAGCCGCTGAAGACTCAGCCTCTCAGAGGTGGGTGAAAGCAACAGGGCTGTAGGGGAATGCGTTGGCACTGGGATGTGGGTTTGGGTTTGTGTGCAGCAAGAAAGAGGGCTAATCCGGGGTGAGGTCCCAGCTGCTACCCTCTCCCCAATACTGAGGTGTTGCCCACCTGCAGAGCTGTGCTGATGGAGAAGCCCGATGTAGTGGTGGGGACCCCATCCCGCATATTAAACCACTTGCAACAAGACAACTTGAAACTGCAAGACTCCCTGGAGCTGCTGGTGGTCGATGAGGCTGATCTTCTTTTCTCCTTTGGCTTTGAGGAGGAACTCAAGAGTCTTCTCTGGTAAGGAAAAGGGGTTGTGAATAGACACTAGGACCTAGAGCGAGGGGGCAGTTCATCTGCCACAGTTAGAGGCTTTCGAGCTGGCGTCTGATGGGGCTCTGTTTCATTTTAGTCACTTGCCCCGGATTTACCAGGCTTTTCTGATGTCGGCTACTTTTAATGAGGATGTACAAGCACTCAAGGAGCTGGTACTGCATAACCCGGTAAGGGTCCTTTGGAAGCATCTAGAGGCGTTGACATGATACTCAAAAGGACTTGCTTCTCCCTTCTCAAAGGAGCCCTTTGTTATTTGGGGTGGGAAATGATTGGTTTAGCATTCCTGGTTCTGATGTGCTAGAAGCCGGTAGTTGTAACCATCCCCCTATCCCCCAACCTAAAATCACTATGTAGTTCCAGATGTCCGCTAGGGGCTTCAAACCATGCTTTGCCTAAAGCCTGAGAAGGGACCCCCAAGGGGCACAAAGGCTACTTTGAGCAGCAGGGCTAAAGTTCTCACCTTAGGTGAACTTTACTCTTCAGGAAGGTTGCTGCTATAGGGGTTCTCTCTTCATTACAGTCATTTATAGCATGTTTCTCTGTGTTCTGTGCCCCAAATGTTTGTAGTTTTATGTTCTCTGTACACTGCAACGGTTAGCGTGGTTTGAATTCTTACATTACACAGTTGGAGGGGACCCACGGTGCCCTGCACTAACACGTTTGTGCTGTGGTTGGTGAGCCAGTGGCTTGCAGTAGCATTTCTGTCTTCTTTTCTTTCCTGACCACAGGCCTGTCCTCCCCTAGGTTACCCTCAAGTTACAGGAGTCCCAGCTGCCAGGGCCAGACCAGTTACAGCAGTTTCAGGTGGTCTGTGAGACTGAGGAAGACAAATTTCTGTTGCTGTATGCCCTGCTCAAACTGTCATTGATTCGGGGAAAGTCTCTGCTCTTTGTCAACACAATGGAGCGGAGTTACCGGCTGCGCCTGTTCCTGGAGCAGTTCAGCATCCCCGCCTGTGTGCTCAATGGAGAGCTCCCGCTGCGCTCCAGGTGTGCCATCTCCCATGTTTTGGTTGAAGATCGTGCCCAGGCTCTGGGCTTGACTGATCCTCGCTGACTTTATCTGTCACAACTCTGCGGTACCTACTGTAATTCCATCTTCATTTGAGGAGGTTGAGGCACAAAGATTAAGTCGGGGAAGAGTTGAAGAAGAGGGAAGAGTCAGGAAGGGTGACCGTTATGACCAAGCAGGGGGCAGGAGAGGGACCTCCAGCCTGCTCTTGGGGCTCACTTCCGTCTGCTCTTGGGCCACAGGTGCCACATCATCTCACAGTTCAACCAAGGCTTCTATGACTGCGTCATAGCAACAGATGCTGAAGTTTTGGGGCCTCCAGTCAAGGGCAAGGATCGGGGCAAAGGACCCAAGCGGAACAGGTGAGTCCATGCTTCTCTCCTCCCAGCCCTCCGCAGGGAGACCTGCTTTTCAGCCTTTCAGAAGACTGGGAGTATGGGGGCAGGGAGTGAAGGGCCAACACACGTGCTGCATGGGCAGCCGGAAGGGCCAGACTGCCTGGTTTGTTGGCGTGCCATCATCCTGTGAGGGGAGGTGGCCCAGCCTCCAGTGGCTGTGACTTTCGGGACGGATCTTTCTTAGGGGGAAAGAGGAGTCCCCAGTCTCTGTCTGCCTAACAGGTTGGCTGGCTGGGAATTGTTATCGGATTGACGGTGGGCAGTGTTGCCCCAGAGCTGAGGTCAGAGCCCGGTTTGGCTGCCCCCACTACCCTAGTTCCTGTTCCAGTTCAGATGCTTAAGAGTTTTACACGTGTCAGGGTCCTGTAGTTCCATATAAGGCTTTGTGTAGAGACCTTGCTGATTAAATAAGCTTGAGAACGTGGCCTTGGAGGAGAGGAGGGGTCTGTCTGAGGTCGGGGCGTTTTCCTGCAGGGCCGCTGATCCGGAGGCTGGTGTGGCCCGCGGCATAGACTTCCACCACGTGTGTGCTGTGCTCAACTTTGATCTCCCCCCCACCCCCGAGGCCTACATACATCGGGCCGGCAGGTAGGAGAACTGGGGTGTGGCGGGCTGGGCACCTGGACGGAGGGCACACTGCAGGACACATAGCCAGAGACACGGGCTGGGCCGTCTCTCCTTGCAGGACGGCGCGTGCCAACAACCCAGGCATCGTCTTGACCTTCGTGCTGCCCACGGAGCAGTCCCATCTGGGCAAGATCGAGGAGCTTCTCAGCGGAGGTAAGAGCCCAGCTCTCACTGGCCTGCGCCAGGGCCAGGCTTCTGCCATGACACCGTAGACCCGGTGGTGGTGGTGGTGATGGCAGCAGGGACACCGGCACAAGCAGCAGCCGCCCGCGCACTTGGCCACGCTGTGCGCCATGTCGCTCCACCTGTCCTTGCCTTTCCCTGGGTGGCAGGCACTGTCCCCCTTCACAGTCAAGCCAGCTGAGGTCCAGAGCCGTCGTGTAATTGGCCAAAGCCATGTTTATTCTCTGCCTCATGGGGCAGAAGGGCCAAGGGAAGAGGTTTGGGAGACAGGGTGGGACTGGTGGCATCTCAGAGGAGACCCTGGGAGAGGGGGCTGCTGCGCTAGCGCCTTCGGGAGGTCATGCTGTAGCGGGGCAGCCGGGCGGCGTTCCAGGCTGCAGGAAGGGCACGCTAGCTGGGGCTGGGCAGGGCTGCTCCACCATCCAGCAGGTTATGGGTGGAGGGTCCAGCCTGGGCTTCCTGTGGGGCCTCACTGCTGCTCGCCACATGAGCCGAGAAATGACATGCTCACCGCCTGGCATTGAGCCCTGGGCTTGTGTAGAAGGTGGCCTGGGGCACCGCGTGACAGGGGATCGAGGGACGACTCTGGGCCTTGCTTCTTTGTGCCCTGGTTTCCTTACCTGAAATGGGTGAAGCCCCTGCTGCACCACCAAACCCCGCCCCCCCACCCCATCTTCTTTTGTAAACATCGAGTGACCCAGGACGCTACTATGACAGACCGGTGTCTGACGGAAAGGGCTGGTGCTCCTTGGTGCTCCTTAGTGCTCCGCGGCTGTCATCACGGGTACCTCGTGGCTGGAGTGGCCTGGAAGGAGGAGAGTGGGCGGGTGGGCAGGTCCTGAGGCTGAGAGATGTGACAGAAACCCAGGACGTGGGGACAACAAGCCGCCCTGGCCACAGCAGAGTGGATCGCCTGTTGTGAACTGTCCGTGAGACCCAGGTGTTTTTGCGCACGTGTGCGCTGCGGGGAAGGAGTGGGCTGGCTCCCTGGCTGCCTCGCCCCAGCATGAGGGGTGCCTCACCCCTACCTCTAAGCAGTAGGCCCCCACTAGACCCCAGCCTGAGCATTCAGCCCAGGGGAGCCTCACTGCCGTCTCCTCCACAGGGAGCGGAGCCCCCGTCCTGCTTCCCTACCAGTTCCGCATGGAGGAGATCGAGGGCTTCCGCTACCGCTGCAGGGTGAGCGGGGCCCCCTGGGGTCGGGAGTGCTCGGAGCTTCTCTAGGACCCAGTGTCAGGCCCTTGCTGCTGAGCACCCCAGCACGGCAGGAGGGCTGGCTCACAGCCCCACGTCTTGACCTTCGGTGTCTGCCCCCAGGACGCCATGCGCTCAGTGACGAAACAAGCCATCCGCGAGGCGAGGCTGAAGGAGATCAAGGAGGAGCTTCTGCACTCCGAGAAGCTCAAGGTGAGGGGCCGTGGGGAGGGAGGGGCGAGGCTTCAGGACATCGCCCTTCAGGGAGGCTGGCCCAGCTATGAGCATGAGAGGCAGTGAACTGGACAGCTAGCTGTGCCTTCAGCAGGTCGGTGGGGAGGAAGCAGGCCAAGAGCGGGTGAAGGACGCCAGCTGTCCTGTTAGGAGGTGAATCAGCCTGGCCTCTGTGGTGGACAGTGGCTGTGTCCATCAGAATCACAGCTCCTGGAGTTTATTTTCTTGACGTGCACAGTCGCACGTGTGCCCGCGTTCGTCATGATTCCCCAGGTGGAAACACCCGGGAGTCCTCCACAGAGACGCAGGAAGCCAAGTCGGGTGCATCCACGCGGTGCGTGTTACACAGAAAAGGAAGAGGCGGCTGTTTGTGTGTCAGTGCAGGACGGCCCGTGGGGTGATGATCAGTGAGGGGGGTGCGGCAGGCTCCTGACCTCCCCACAGAAAGGGGAGTGGGAACGGGGACACATGCCTTCCCATGTGTGCAGAGCACTTGAGGGGAGGTGAGAAACCAGGTCAGGAGCTGGCTCTGGAGGGGGACCAGGTGACCACAGATGAAGGCGGTGTGAGACCTTAGCCCTTGAAATTCTGGAAGACCGATTACCAGTTCAGAAACTCCCCTGTGAAATTGCAGAAGGAGGACTGACCCCGCAGTGCCCACTTCTCTCCCCTGCCAGACGTACTTTGAAGACAACCCCAGGGATCTCCAGCTGCTGCGGCACGACCTACCCTTGCACCCCGCTGTGGTGAAGCCCCACCTGGGCCACGTCCCTGACTACCTGGGTGAGCAGGGCTGGGGGACGCGGTGGGCGTTTGTCCCTCAGCTGCCGTGCACTGGGCTGACACAGGACCATGGGGACTGGGCAGCAAGCATACACACAGACACAAACGCACCTCTGTTCAGTCGCTTGAACTGAGCCGCACAGCCTCCTGGGTAGGCATTGCTGTCTCTGTTGGGGAGACAGGAAACCGGGCATTCAAGGCCAGGGGTTTTTGCCCCAGAGCCTGGCCCAGGGAAAGTGCGAGCCAGTACCTGGCCAAGCAGCCGCCAGGTGCGGGGGTGGGGGTGGGGTGTCGCAGGTAAGAGGCAGTGCTGTGCGTGCTGGAGAAGACTCGGGATTAGTGACCGGGCCAAGCCGGGGCGTGGGAGGTGGCTGGAGTCCCTAGAACAGTTGGCAGAGGGGACAGAGAACAGACCTTGTGGGCACAAGGGATGTCTGGGTTGCAGCTGTGAGGACAAGAATGGACCCTGAGATGGTTTCTATGACGTAGAGGAGGCCAAAGCCCAGCCGAGGTGTTCAGGAGCCTGGCTCCGTTTACACCTGGGTAGCAATGTCCCTTGTGTCTTTGGTAACGAGTGTGTGTGACTTTTATGCTGAAGATGTTTAAAGTGGGTTAAGGAAGAGGAGTGGTGAGTGCAGACCCCTTCCCCAGCACCCCTCTGGATTGGCATAAACTGGCAGGTGTGGCAGGAGAGGCCCCAGTGAGTGGAAGGGAAGGATCCAGGAGATACGGGAAAATACCAACTTCCCCCAGGACAGTGAGCTAGAGGGGACACCAGCCGGGGTCCTGGTCTGTGGAGTGAGAAGGGAGCGGGGAGGGAGAGGGGGTGGGAGTGCTCTTGGGAGTGGCAGCTTGAGGTGGGATCTCAGTTCCCTGAGCGGGAGTCGAACTCGGACCGTGGTGGTGAGAGGGGCGTACCCTAGCCCCTAGACCACCAGAGACTAGTAGTGCCTAGGAGCAGGGCCCTGGCTTTTGTCTGCTTTGAAGAAAGAGTTCAGCAATTCTTTAAAATTCAGCAAAAAGTAGTGAGGTAAGTAAAGTTTTATTAGGAGGGAAGATGGTGCAGAGAAGCATGGGTGGGCTCGAGAGAGAGAGCACGAGCCAGCCGGGAGCTTTTGGGGTGCTTCAAGTCACTTCTGTGGAGGCAGCTTTCCAGTTTCATCTGGCCAGTCATCTTGCTTTATCTGGCTCCAGGTCCATACCTGGTCTGACTCAAGGCCCTGCCAGATGTGTGCGTGCATCTTTTAGCCAAGATGGATTCCAGCACGAGGGTGTTGGGGAGGTTAGCAGACCATATTATGGTCTAGCGCCCCCTCCCCTGAGGAACTGTTTGCTCATGCATAGTTTGGGAGGTCTCCTTGACCCCAAGAATGGGAAATATGTGGTTTCCTTATCTTTTACCTAAGCAGTGCTTAACCCCTCTGTTCCTGCCATTCCTGTTACCTTGAGGTGTCCACAGGAAACAAAGTCCAGCTGCTCATCCTGTTCCTATTATCATCTTTATTTTCAAAGTGCAAACAGGAGGCTAGTTGTAAATGGCTAACCTGGGGCCCATCTATCTCCTGCCTCAGGAGGGAACTCCATCCTCTCTGTCACAAAGGAGCAAAGTCATTGCCAGAAGCGTGTGACCTAAAGGGGTCAAGGTGATGTGGGAGGGTGTGGCGGTGTGATGCCCAGAGGCCTGTCAGGACCTGTGTGGCCTGGCCGGATGGGACCCTGTGCTGTTGGGCAGTTGGGAGTGACAGCAGAGCCCAGGGATCATGTAGCGGGTCACGAGCAGTGATGGTGGCACCTGACAGGTGAGGAAGGATATGGGAGGAGGGGCCACATAGGAAGAAATTACATGTAGGGTGTTTTTGTTTCAGCAGCATTTTCTTTCCTTTTTTTTTTTTTTTTTTAATACTTATTTGGCTGCACTGGGTCTTAGTTGTGGCACGCAGGATCTTCGTTGTGGCATGTGTGATCTTTAGTTGCAGCATGAGGGCTCTTAGTTGCGGCATACGGAACTAGGTCCCTGACCAGGGATCTAACCCGGGCCCCTCTTGCATTCGAAGAGCGTAGTCTTAACCACTGAACCACCAGGGAAGTCTCAGCATTTTCTTTTCTCTGTTACACACTTACTGTGACAAATCTAAATACTGTAAAGAAGTGTTTTAGACGGTGAAAGTCCCCAGAATCCCACCCTTGGGGATAGCTGTTCTTCTGGCCCTGTGCATGTGTGATAATAGATAGTCGTGTGTTCTTAGGCATTTTAAGTGTGTATTGGAGTGCCAGGCACTGGCTCAGAGTGGGAGAGAGCACCCTGGGAGCCAGCTGGAGAGGGTGGAGCCAGCTGGAGGGTGGAGCCAGCTGGAGGGTGGAGCCAGCTGGAGGGTGGAGCTGGCGCAGGGGGTGGGCAGTGGCCGCTGAGCCAGATGTCTCTTCCAGTTCCTCCTGCTCTTCGCGGCCTCCTCCACCCTCACAAGAAGCGGAAGAAGCCCCCTTCCTCTAAGAAGGCCAAGGTATGTCCCCTGGGGCCTTGGTGACAGCTGCAGGGCTCCCCTCCCACCTTGCTCCATTGTCTCCAGGATGTGCTCACCCCTTGCCCTCAGGAGGGAGGAGAGAAGTCCTGAGGACTGGCCCCAAACTCCAGGCCCCTGAACAAGGTTGTGGGTACTGGGGCTCTGCCTTGGCCACCCACGGGGCAGCTTCAGGAGCAAAGGGGGACCTGTTGTTCTGTCCCCACTGCCCTCCTCATCCTTCAAGCTACAGGAGGTAGAAGGTGGGCCCCTGCGGTGTCCACAGCAGCTCCTGTCCTTGGCTCACGGCCTGTACGGCTTGTCAAGTGGCAACGGCACCCCCTTTTCTGAGTCTGTCTCCTTTTGCTCACACGGACGTCCACTCGCCACAGCTAATCCACAGTTTTGCCCCCACAGAAGGTGAAAACCCAGAACCCACTGCGCAGCTTCAGGCACAGAGAAGAGAAGCGCGGACCCACAGCAGCGCCCTCCTAAGCTTGTCCAGGGCCTCTCCCGGGGCAGAGCACAGGGTGTGGAGCAGGCTTCCCAGCCTGGAGGGAGCTTGATTCCCGCACTGGATGGACTGGATTCGGGGCAGGCAGCACTGTGGCCCTCTAGACTTATGGCCAGGGTGGTGCTTTGCCTTTAACAACAGAATAAAAATCCTGGCTGCCCTGGTTTGTGCCTCCTACCTGTAGGAAGGGGCCATCCCTGGAAACCTTGGGAATCAGAAACCACTTCCAGTAAGCAGTGCCTGGCTCTCTGCCTGCTGTGCACAGTGCCTCCTTGGCCAGAAGAGGTAAGTCATGCAGTGCTGCAACCTGCTGCCTTCAGGCCCAGGAGACACCTGCCCTCCTCTGGGTCTCTGGCCTAACCGCCAGCAGCTCCAGCCTTCCTGTCTAGGATTAGGCTGACAGCCTCCCTTCCCTGAAGCTTGGAAACGACTTCTCGCCTGCAGGGAAGATGGTCTTTCTCCAGATATGGACACGTTGTAAATTCAGCCTTCCACTCTCTCAGGCAGCCAGGGACAGCTGTCTCTCCTCCCCAAACTGCTCTCTGCTCTGCTCCGTTCAGCACACCTGGGTGCGGTGTTTTTGTTTGTTTCAGTTCAAACTCATTTTCCTTTTATTCACGTCCAAGTTATCGATATATTACATGGTTTGGTACTCAAAAAGGAAAACTTGTTCAGGTAAGGTAGTATGTTTTTTTTTTTTTTTTTTTTTTTTTGCGGTACGCGGGCCTCTCACTGTTGTGGCCTCCCGCTATTGTGGCCTCTCGCGTTGCGGAGGACAGGCTCCGGACGAGCAGGCTCAGCGGCCATGGCCCACGGGCCCACGGGCCCAGCCGCTCCGCGGCATGTGGGATCCTCCCAGACCGGGGCACGAACCCGCGTCCCCTGCACGGCAGGCGGACTCCCAATCACTGCGCCACCAGGGAAGCCCCAAGGTAGTATGTTATCAGTATTTCCAGGTGGTTGTTTACAGTCAAGTAGCAGTATCAGTAAATCCTTGGGAAGCCCATCCATGGGGTTTACGCTTTGTCAAGGCGCAGTTCCTCTGGAGTGGAGATTCCCAGTTCATTTAAAGTTCGTCTAGGTTCCTGGATGACGTTAGGGTAGATTTCCTTATGAGGTCGTGCTTTGACCTTAACCTCTAGGATGTGAACTGCACTAGCAGTCATTTAAGTGTCTGCATGCCTGCAGTGATTTTGCGTTCTGGAACCAGATCATAGCCAGCTAGCATGTTCGTCCCTTTATGCAATTCCCAAGTGTCAGTATCTGGCTTACTGGAGTATGTCACCCAGCGAGCATCACACGCCTCCTCTGTCTCACGTGACCCATGGGACTAGCAGCGAATTGACTGGCTAGCGGCAGCAGGGCCGGGGACTGGAGTGGGGTGCCGGAGGACTCGAGGGCTGGTCCAGGCGACTGCGGCTGCTGCTACCGAGCGCCGGTGGTCAGCGGCGCCTAGCATGATGGCGATGGCGGCGCAAAGGTTAAGGCCAAGGAGAAGTTGGGTGTGAGCTCAGGACCACTCAGGAGCTCGTGGGGGCCGGACTCCACCTGGGTTTTAAATGCACGAGTGGCAGTGTGACGCCCACACGCCCTTAGCTGCAAGGCTGTAACAGTAGAGGGTCCCAACCCACATCTGGGCCTCCCAGCTGCTGTCTGGAGGAGGCACGATGCTGATGACTCAGTGCTCTGGATTGTGCCGGGGAAGAAAGTCAAAAGTGTTTGAGTTTCTTTCAGAAAGAAAAGCAGGCCTCAGCGCCATCTGGTCTGCATGGCGGGAGGAGCCCGGGTCTCTGGCTGCTGTTACGGTGTGCTGGGACTTGGGGTTGCTGGGACCTCAGGTTTGGGGTCTCCACATTTCCTGCTCCTGTCTGAGGATTTCCAGGGAGCCAGGGTGTGCGTGGTAGGGGTTGCTGCTCGGGTGGGTTTATCAGTGAGTGGAACAGCGGCCAGTGCAGTGCGGCCAGCGTTCCTGCGGTCTGCCCTGGCTCGGGCGCCTTAATGGAGATCGGTTAATGGAGCTGAACAAAGATGGCTGCTTACGAGTGTCTGCTGGGTCCCAGAACTGTACCGAGAGCATTGTGGGTGTCACTGCACGTGGGACAAGCCGGCCTTGGAGAGCTTCCTGGCCCCCGCCTGGCTGCTGCCTTCAGTCTCTGCCAGACCTCCCCACCTGCTGCCCGAGGCAGGTGAGCAGCTGAGGCCTGACCCTGGGGACACGGCAGCCCGGGCCATCGAGGAGGCAGTCTGCTCTACGATGTGTGCCAACCTCGCACTGTAACCTTGCTTGTTCCTCCGCCTGCCACCTCCAGGCATCCCGGCCAATGAGCTTATACCCAGAGTCAGCCCGGATGCAGGAGAGTGGGCACCTCGGGTTCCCCCAGTGATGTTGCTTCTCAAAGGGGCCTCTGCTCTGGGCTGTGTTCCCACCTGGGCACAGAGCTGGGGCCTGGCGGCTGCGTGCTGGATGCAGGCTGTTTGCCGAGAGCCGTGCTGAGCATTCTACCAACATAAGGCTACTCCCGATTCCCGGGTGGGAGGCTGAGGCTCAGAACTTAGCCTGGCGTCAAGGTCACAGGGCAGGTGGTGGCAGGATTTGGAGGTCAGCACAGGCCTGCTCTGGTGTCTCGGGCTGGCCCGGCTATCCACGCCCACGGAGGAGTAGCCAGCGCTGCTGGCGCTCTCACCAACATGGGGCAGGTGCCATCCTAGGCACTTTATTACATAACCCTGGGCTGTATTTACATAACCCTCGCTCAGCTGGAATGGGCCCTGGCACTTGGTGGGATATGAATTGGGCGGGTTGAGGAGAGTGGTGTGTCCCCATGCCCTGGGTCTGCAGAGGGAAGGTGTACGGATGTCTCATTCAGTCACACAGTCTTGGGTGGAGGCACTGCTGTCCATTTACACGTGGGGAAACAGGCCCTCAGAGGTTGAACTTGTGTATCTGATACCGAAACCTGTGCCCTAGTTAAGCACGTCCAAAACAGAGCTGGACAGGCCCTGGGACACAGGCGTGCATGTGATGGGTTATATGGGCTTGGAAGGAAAGAGGTGGGATTAGCCTGCCTTAAGCTCAGCTTCATTGAGCAACAGATAAGCTTGGCCTGTTTCCAGCCGTTTCCAGGCTGGCTACGCACAGAGCTTACGGCAAAGGGGGCAGCAGAGTGCAGGGACTTTCTTCACCCCTGGCTGGCCTACTCCCACCCACGCGTAGGCTTGAATGGGTGCCACTGTGTTCCTGGCTGTGGGCTAGGGTCTAGGGGAGATGGACAGAGCACAGCCCCTGCATGGGAGGAGCTTTAGAGGGGTCAAGAACCAAGCTTTCAGTGCATCCCAACCTCCCCCAAGCTACAGACTCCTGAAGCACCTTTCTGCTCCGCCAACGCTTGTTGGAGCTGCCAGGTGCAGGTGCTGGGCTGGGGGCAGGAGGGAGCGGGCCGGGCCCTCCAGCCAGCGCACTGGTGGCTAGACTGGCACCTTTCTGGGATGTTCATGGTGCCAGGAGGGTTACCTGGGGCCTCACCCAATTGGAGGAGTCAGGTGAGACTGGAAGGGTGGGGGGAACAGCAGTTCTGAGAGGGAACAGTGTGTGTAAGTGCTCCGGGTGGGATGGAACCCGGCACATCTGAGGATGAAAAGAAAACCAAAGTGGTCGTCACCAAAACAGGCAAAGACTGAAAAACTAACCTGATTTATTTTAAAAAGATAATAGTCACATGTTAAAAAATCAAAAGATACCGAAAGGTGCCAGTGGATTTGAAGCAGGGTAGCACCCTGATCAGATGTAGCCACGGCGATAACGCATGGGAGAACAGAGTGTCCCTAGAAACCTCTGGACCCAGAGCACGAACCAGTTCAAGTGCATTTCCCATTCCAGCTAATTCTCTCCCCATCTGCTGAGGATCGGTGACTCAGCCTTCGGGGAGTTGGTTGTCCTCGGGACTTTGGTCTTTAGCGGCGGTTTCCTGGAGGAAGGCAATGTCGATCAAGCTGAATTCGCGCAGGGAGGTACCCCTGCCAAATGCCATCCTCTTCCCTGGAAGAGAGCCCTAGGATGTCCTGCTTCTCAGCGGGGCCAAGAGCCACTTCTCGTGTGTTCACCACAGCCATGTTTATGTGGAAAAAGAAGACGTGATCCTTCTGGGCAGGAAAAGTCACCTCTGCCCAGCCTCCCACGGTGCGCCAGGCACCTCGCTGGGCAGACTCACCCTCACTCAGCTCAGAGCCTCTTCAGAGCTCGAGTGTCTGTTTGCCCACGAATCCATCCTCAAGGCTGCTGAGAAGCAGATCGACGTGGCACGGCTGAGCTGGAGAGCATGGGTGTATCCGAGGTCTTCAGACCAGCTCCAAGAACTGCCTTTGTGGCACCCGAGATGTGCCAGCCCGGCCTCCAGGGAAGCGCCTCACTTTTCTTGGCCTCCTCTGGGGTCTCAGCTGTAAGTGGGTGTCGAGTGCCCTCTCCCAGTGTCCCTGTGTGTAGGATGAGCCAATGAGGCTTGGGAGCCCCTGTGCCCCAGCGCCCCCCGCCCCGTGCCTGGCTCTGTGCTAGCCCCTGGGTCCCGTGGGACGGCTCTGCACACAGCGCCCTCACACTTGAATGCACACCTGGATCGCAGAGGCTTCTCGGAATGCAGGTTTCATCCCGTGGGTCTGGGGCAGGGCCAGAGACTCTGCATTTCTAATAACCTCCTTCCTGTGGGAGCCTGATGCTGCTGGACCCCACACCAGCCCTTGAGAGGCGAGCTTTACTGTTCACACACCCATCCCATTGTACAGGTTGGAAAACTGAAGCTCAGAGAGAGTAAGTAGCCAGCCTTAGTGCCAGCCAGCTGAGTGGCAGAGTAGGAGGGTGGTCAGATCAGTGGGCTCCCCTCTAGAACCTAAGGTCCAGCCCTGTCCTGTCCCTTCTCTGAGTCTCATCTTCATCTGTGAGGGGCAGTGATAAAGGGTGTAACTTTCTAGCCTAAGTATTGATATGTCCCATCCAATATTTGTGACATACTAAAAAATTATTAGTTGTTTATCTGAAATTTAAAACTGGCTGGGCGTCTTCCTCTGTATTTACTAAATTTGGCAACCCTAGAGTGTGGAGCTTTTCTTGCCTGGGCATGGCTTCCTCCAGGAAGGCTTCCTGATCCTTGGCCTGGGCTGGGCACCTTTTTCTTGGTGAGTACCTAATACTGCCCTTGACGTCATTAAGCTTGTCTCTGGGGCCTGGTCTTTACTCTGGCCTGGGAGCTCTTGGAAGCTTGCACCATGCCAAGTTGTTAGTGGGTTCTTGGGCCCAACCAGGACTCGCCCATGTTCGTTACAAGCTTTTCCCCTGAGAGTGTCCCTGGTACCTTGAGGGTAATTCGTTGTCACAAGCCCCTCTCCTGCCTGAGGCTCTTGAGCACTAGTTCCAGTTAAAAGTGGAAGGAAGGGTGTGCTAAGCAGGCTGGACTCTGCCCCCGATGCGATGGGCTGGATGCTCCCTCCAAGTCACCTCTGTGACTCAGGGCAGAGACCAGGCCAGGCCATAGTCCTGGGCCATCCTCTCCATGGACCTGCAGGCCCTTCCCCGCCTCAGGCTCCTGAGATGCTGTGCGAGCAGGCTGGGTGAGCAGACTCCCGAGATGCTGGTGGCTGCCCCACCGGGGATGGGGACAAAGGACCAGACAGCCCTGAGCTTTCTGGCTTCCACACCAGTGCTTCCTGGCTGCGGCTGGGCCCCAGGGAAAGACAATCTCATATGTTCACTGAAATGCATAGATTGGACCCTTATATGTGCAATATCCCTGCCCCAGGAACCAGGAACTCAGCTTCCAGGAGCAAAACGCATAAGGCAACAGAGAGGCCAAATGCTGTGATGGCTAGAGCATGGAGAGCCCACCTGGGCCTGGGGTGGTGGGCAAAGTCCCCACCACGCTGAAGAATTTGACGCGAGTTGTGAAGGACAGGTAGGAATCGGGAAGACGTGGAGGGGCCTTTGTAGTGTCACAGCTGAGCTGGGGGCAAGGGACCCACAGGACACGTGGAGAACAGTGGGCAGGTTAGCTGGCTTAGCAAAGGCTTCGTGGGGCAGTGGTTCTCAACTGGGGTGATTTGCCCCAACGCGGCCTCTGGCAAGGAGTGGAGACAGTTTAGATCATCACATCTGGGGGTGGATGCTACTGGCATCTAGTGGGTAGAAGGAGGAATGCTGTTAAATCCGACAGTGCCCAGGGCGGTCCCCACAAAGAAGAGGTATCTGGCTGAAAATATCAACTGGGCCCTGCAAAGCATCAGTAGGGGATGCTGAGAGCCAGGTGAGAGAGAGCAGGGAGTTCCGGGCACATCACTTAGGAGTGCGTCTAGCTGCGATAAGAAAAGCCCCATGACAGGGATGTAAAGGAAGAGGGGTCGTCGGATAACTGGAGCTGGATGGCTGCAGGGATCCGAGTTCTTCCATCTTCCTGCCCTGCCCTCTTTTTTGTAAATTGTGGTAAAATATACATAACATAAAATTGACCATCTTAATCGTTTTAAGTGTACAATCCACATTGCTGAAGTGTGAAGTATTTAAAGTACATTCACACTGCTGTGAATTCACCACCATCCATCTCCAGAACATTTTCACCTTCCCAACCTGAAACTCAATACGCGTTAAACAATAACTTCTGACCCACTCCACGAACCCCTGGCAACCATCATTCTACTTTCTGTCTCTATGGATTTGACCACTCTAGGGTCCTCATATAAGTGGAATCACAGTATTTGTCCTTTGGTGTCTGACTTATTTCAGTTACCATAATGTCTTTAAGTTCATCCGGGTAGTAGCATGTATCAGAATTTCATATCTTTTTGTGGCTGAATAATATTCCAAGCATGTATATGCCACGTTTTTATCCATTCATCTGTTGATGGACACTTGGGTTGTTTCCACATTTGGGCTATTGTGAATAGTACATCAGTGAACACCGGTGTACACCTATTCCTGCTTTCAGTTCTCTTGGGTATATACCTTGGAGTAGAGTAGAATTGATGGATCATAAGGCAATTCCATGTTTAACTTCTTGAGGAGCTGCCAAACTGTTTTCCATAGTGGCTGCACCAGTCTATATTCCCACCAACAATGTGTGAGCTTTCTAACTTTTCCATAGCACTAACAACACTTGGTATTTTCCATGTTTTTAAATAAAGGCCAGCCTAATGGGTGTGCAGTGGTATCTCATTGTGGTTTGATTTGCATTTCCTAAAGACTAACGATGTTGAGCATCTTTTCATGTGCTTACTTACTGGTCATTTGTCTATGTTCTTTGGCAAAAAAGTCTGTTCAAGTTCTTTGCCTGTTTTTGAGTTGGGTGCTTTTTTTGTTCGTTTGTTTTGGGCCTCACTGCATAGCATGCGGGATCTTAGTTACCCCACCAGGGATTGAACCCGTGTCCCCTGCAGTGGAAGTGCAGAGCCCTAACCACTGGACCACCAGGGAATTCCCTGGGTGGGTTATTTTTATTGAATTTGTGGAATTAAAAAAATAGATTCTGCATATTAATATCAGCCCCTTATCAGGTATATATATATATATATATATATTTTTTTTTTTTTTGCGGTACACTGCTGTGGCCTCTTCCATTGCGGAGCACAGGCTCCGGACGTGCAGGCTCAGCGGCCATGGCTCACGGGCCCAGCCGCTCCGTGGCATGTGGGATCTTCCCGGACCGGGGCACGAACCTGTGTCCCGTGCATCGGCAGGCAAACTCTAAACCACTGCGTCACCAGGGAAGCCCTGCTGTGGGATTTTTGTAAATGTCCTTTATCATGTTGAGGAAGTTCTCTCTCTCTTTCTCTCTTTTTTTTAAAAAATAAATTTATTTATTTATTTTTGGCTGCATTGGATCTTTGTTGCTGCGCACGGGCTTTCTCTAGTTGCGGGGAACGGGGGTTACTCTTTGTTGTGGTGCGTGGGCTTCTCACTGAGGTGGCTTCTCTTGTGGAGCACAGGCTCTAGACGCGTAGGCTTCAGTAGGTGCAGCACGCGGCCTCAGTAGTTGTGGCTCGTGGGCTCTAGAGCACAGGCTCAGTAGTTGTGGTGCACGGGCTTAGTTGCTCCGTGGCATGTGGGATCTTCCCGGACCAGGGCTCGAACCCGTGTACCCTGCATTGGCAGGTGGATTCTTAACCACTGCGCCACCAGGGAAGTCCTACTTTTCTATTTCTTCTCCTCAAACTTGATTATTTCAATTGCTCTATCTTCAAGTTCACTGATTGTTTCCTCACATCTGCTGTGGAACCCCTCTAGTGGATTTTTCATTTGTTATTGTACTTTTCAGCTCCAGAATTTCTTTTTGATTTCTTTTTAGATTTTGTATCTCTTTATTAATTTTGTTCATACTTTTTTTTTCTGATTTCCTTTGGTTCTTTGTACCTTTTCCTCTTTACCTTCTCGAGTATATTTTAGACAGTTGTTGGTTTTGTTTTGGTTTATTTTTTTGGCTAACGCTGCACAGCTTGTGGGGTATCAGTTCCCCGACCAGGGATTGAACCCAGGCCACAGCAGTAAAAGCACCAATTCCCAACCACTAGACCACCAGGGAACTCCCTAGACAGTTGTTTCAAGATCTTTTCTTATGGGTTTCCTCAGGGATGGTCTTTGTCAATTTTTTTTTTTTTTTTTTTGTCCTCACTGTGTGGCTTGTGGGGTCTGAGTTCCTCGATCAGGGATTGAACCCATGCCCCCTGCAGTGGAAGCTCAGAATCCTAATCACTGGACTGCCAGGGAATTGCCTGTCAATTTTTTTGTTTGTTTGTTACTTTGAATGGGCATATTTTCTTGTGTCTTTGTATGCATTATCATTGTTTTGTTGAAAACTGGGTATTTGATTATTAAAATGTGCTAACTTTGGAAATCAGATTCTCCCTATTCCCTAGCATTTGCTCTTTTGGTTTGTTTATGTTTTTACTGTTGAAAGTTGTAGTGGTCTGCTTATGTTTATACTTTTCCAAACTATTTTTGCAAAGACCATTCCTTGTGTGTGCTCACTGAAATCTCTGCTCCTTTAGCTCATGATCAGCTAATGTTTTGGTAGAGATTTCCTTGAATGCCAGGAGCTAAACAAACAAACAAAACACACACACACACACACACACACACACACACACACACACACAGAAACAGAAAAACAAACAAACAAAACTCCACCTCTCCCTTTTTTTCAGATTGGCTCTGTGCTGGGATTATCCTTTAATATTTATGCAGGCTTGCTCTGAGCCTAGGCATAAGCCCAGGGTGAAAGCATCAGGTCTCTGCAGGTCTTTTCTGGATATGTGTCTTGTGCTGTGCATGCATGTGGCTTTCTAAATACCCCTTATACACAGCTGCTTTTGAATGTACTAACTTTCCAAGCTTCTCCTCTGGGCTGTATATGATCTGTTGTGTGTCTCCACTCATAATCCCTTGCCTCAGATGTCTTTTAGGAGCAGTGGCTGTTGCTCTGTCCACCTGACTTCCACCTGACGTGAAAGAGAAGCAAGTGCCTCACATTTCTTTATGTTGCAGTTCTTTAGATCTCCCCAACACAGGTTAGAATGTATATACACAGTAATTTGCAAATAAGGGTGCCTCAGCTTCCACTGGTTTGAGGGAGGAGATTAGAAACTGTGTTACCATCACTTCAAGACAAAGACCTCCACTGTGCCAGAGAGTGGGTGGGGCATGGTTGAGTAGAAACACCGGAAAACTTTCCTACTGTCTTTGTTTTTTGTTTTGGCTGCACCACATGGCATGTGGGATCTTAGTTCCCCGACCAGGGATCAAACCTGCACCCCCTGCAATGGAAGCATGGTGTCTTAACCACTGGACTGTCAGGGAAGTCCCCTACTGTCTTTTTTTTTTTTTTTTTAACACCTTTATTGGAGTATAATTGCTTTACAATGGTGTGTTAGTTTCTGCTTTATAACAAAGTGAATCAGCTATACATATACATATATCCCTATATCTCCTCCCTCTTGCATCTCCCTCCCACCCTCCCTATCCCACCCCCCTAGCTGGTCACAAAGCACCGAGCTGATCTCCCTGTGCTATGCAGCTGCTTCCCATTAGCTATCTGTTTTACATTTGGTAGTGTATATATGTCCATGCTCCTCTCTCACTTCGTCCCAGCTTACCCTTCCCGCTCCCCGTGTCCTTAAGTCCATTCTCTACGTCTGCGTCTTTATTCCTGTCCTACCCCTAGGTTCTTCAGAACCATTTTTTCTTTTCGATTCCATATATATGTGTTAGCATATGGTATTTGTTTTTCTCTTTCTGATTTACTTCACTCTGTATGACAGACTCTAGGTCCATCCACCTCACTACAAATAACTCAATTTCATTTCTTTTTATGGCTGAGTAATATTCCATTGTATATATGTGCCACATCTTCTTTATCCATTCATCTGTCAATAGACACTTAGGTTGATTCCATGTTCCGGCTATTGTAAATAGAGCTGCAATGAACATTGTGGCACATGACTCTTTTTGAATTATGGTTTTCTCAGGGTATATGCCCAGTAGTGGGATTGCTGGATCATATGGTAGTTCTATTTTTATTTTTTTAAGGAACCTCCATACTGTTCTTCATAGTGGCTGTATCAATTTACATTCCCACCAACAGTGCAAGAGTGTTCCCTTTTCTCCACACCCTCTCCAGCATTTATTGTTTGTAGGTTTTTTGACGATGCTCATTCTGACTGGTGTGAGGTGATACCTCATTGTAATTTTGATTTGCATTTCTCTAATGATTAGTGATGTTGAGCATCCTTTCATGTGTTTTTTGGCAATCTGTATATGTTCTTTGAAGAAATGTCTATTTAGGTCTTCTGCCCATTTTTGGCTTGGGCTGTTTGTTTTTTGATATTGAGCTGCATGAGCTGCTTGTATATTTTGGAGATTAATCTTTTGTCAGTTGCTTTGTTTGCAAATATTTTCTCCCATTCTGAGGGTTGTCTTTTCATCTTGTTTATGTTTTCCTTTGCTGTGCAAAAGCTATTAAGTTTCATTAGGTCCCATTTGTTTATTTTTGTTATTATTTCCATTTCTCTAGGAGGTGGGTCAGAAAGGATCTTGCTGTGATTTATGTTATAGAGTGTTCTGCCTATGTTTTCCTCTAAGTGTTTGATAGTGTCTGGCCTTACATTTAGGTCTTTAATCCATTTTGAGTTTATTTTTGTGTATGGTGTTAGGGAGTGTTCTAATTTCATTCTTTTACATGTAGCTGTCCAGTTTTCCCAGCACCACTTATTGAAGAGGCTGTCTTTTATCCATTGTATATTCTTGCCTCCTTTATCAAAAATAAGGTGACCATATGTGTGTGGGTTTATCTCTGGGCTTTCTAACCCGTTCCATTGACCTATATTTCTGTTTTTGTGCCAGTACCATACTGTCTTGATTACTGTAGCTTTGTAGTATAGTCTGAAGTCTGGGAGCCTGATTCCTCCAGCTCCGTTTTTCTTTCTCAAGATTGCTTTGGCTATTCAGGGTCTTTTGTGTTTCCATACAAATTGTGAAGTTTTTTGTTCTAGTTCTGTGAAAAATGCCATTGGTAGCTTGATAGAGATTGCACTGAATCTGTAGATTGCTTTGGGTAGTATAGTCATTTTCACAATGTTGATTCTTCCAATCCAAGAACATGGTATATCTCTCCGTCTGTTTGTATCATACTTAATTTCTTTAATCAGTGTCTTATAGTTTTCTGCATACAGGTCTTTTGTCTCCTTAGGTAGGTTTATTCCCAGGTATTTTATTCTTTTTGTTGCAGTGGTAAATGGGAGTGTTTCCTTAATTTCTCTTTCAGATTTTTCGTCATTAGTGTATAGGAATGCCAGAGATTTCTGTGCATTAATTTTGTATCCTGCTACTTTACCAGATTCATAGATTAGCTCTAATAGTTTTCTGGTAGCATCTTTAGGATTCTCTATGTATAGTATCATGTCATCTGCAAAGAGTCACAGCTTTACTTCTTCTTTTCTGATGTGGATTCCTGTTATTTCTTTTTCTTCTCTGATTGCTGTGGCTAAAACTTCCAAAACTATGTTGAATAATAGTGGTGAGAGTGGACAACCTTGTCTTGTTCCTGATCTTAGAGGAAGTGGTTTCACTTTTTCACCATTGAGAACAATGTTGGCTGTGGGTTTGTCATATTCCCTACTGTCTTGAAGATGGCTTTTTCCTGGTTGAGCACTTGCTTGGTTGCTGCAGACCTTTGAATTTTTTCCAGAGCTCCTAAAAAGTTGGTTCTGACAGTTCTGCTTGTTTTTATAAATAAATTTATTTATTTATTTTTGGTTGTGTTGGGTTTTTGTTGCTGCACATGGGCTTTCTCTAGTTGCAGCAAGTAGGATCTACTCTTCGTTGCAGTGTATGGGCTTCTCTTTGCGGTGGCATCTCTTGTTGCAGTGCATGGGCTCTAGGTGTGTGAACTTCAGTAGTTGTGGCACTCAGGCTCAGTAGTTGTGGCTCATGGGCTTAGTTGCTCTGTGGCATGTGGGATCTTCCTGGACCAGGGATCGAACCCGTGTCCCCTGCATTGGCAGGCAGATTCTTAACCACTGCACCACAAGGGAAATCCTCTGCTTGTTTTTTCATTGTTTTTGTGGGAAAACAAGAGCTTGGAGCTTCCTAGTTCACCATTTTGCTGATATCACTCCCTCTGTGATTTTGTGCATCTTGCCTTTCTCCTCATGTTTGATGCCTCAGGGCCACAAGGTGGTTGCTACACCTCCAGACATTCCATCCATGTCTAGGACAGTGAAAAGGGAGAAATGCTAGAATGCCATGCCCGCTGCATACATCCCATTTAATGAGGGAAACAGAAGCCTTCATGTTGGAGAAAGAAGATCATGAGAAGCTGATGGAGTAGGATGTACCAGGAATCTGTCTCCCCACCTAGACAACAATTGCACTGGCAGAACTTGTCTGATGTAACTATTTTGGAAATCTGGAGTCTGTTGAAGGCTTGCAACTTCCAGGGGAAGACTTGGAGGGTAAACTGGGGTTAATTTTTCTCAATTTCAGCCCTTTGTACAGTAGCACCTACCCATCCCCAACTTCCAGCCTGTAGGCAGGCAGCTGTGCGCAACAGCTAGTTGGAGCCAGGGTGGACAAAAAGGACCCTATCCTCCAGATACTGGGGATCTGTGCTCTGATGGCTGATTGCTGGTTCAGGTCGCAGAGGTGCAGACAAATAGTCACCTCCCGCGTTGTTGCAAGCCCCTCCCCCTCCAGGTGAAGCGACCTCCAGAAGGTTTAAAGGACCAGTGCTCTTTTATTCCCACCTTCATTTTTCACTTTTTGCTCTCTCAGGGGCCAGGACATTAAAATCTAGGACATTCAATAACAACTGCATATACAGAGAAAATTAGAAAGTGATCCTGCATGCCCAGGAAAAGTCTAAAAAAGGACTTGAGAAGACCTTAAATTTATACCTTAGGTTCATCCTATAACAATCAGAAAACAATACACAATAAACAACCTGAAACTAACGCAACATCATAAATCAATTATACTCCAATAAAAATTTAAAAAAAGAAAGCAATACACGATAAACAAAAACAATAACAAACCCCCACAAACCCTGGGGAAGGAGAGGAATCTGATTTCCAGAGTTCCCTCATTATTAAATTCACATGTCCAGTGTTCAACAACAAAAACCACAAGGCATACAAAGAAACAGAAAAGTATGACCCATTCAAAGGGAAAAAATAATCGACAGAAACAGTCTTTGAAAAATATCTACTGGCAGAAATACTAGACAAAGGCTTTAAAACAACTGTCCTAAAGATGTTGAAAGAACTAAAGGAAAGGGACTTCCCTGGTGGTACAGTGGTTAAGAATCCACCTGCCAATGCAGGGGACACAGGTTCGAGCCCTGGTCCGGGAAGATCCCACATGCCGCAGAGCAACTAAGCCCATGCACCACAACTACTGAACCTCTGCTCTGGAGCCTGCGAACCACAACTACTGAGCCCATGTGCCGCAACTACTGAAGCCCATGTGCTTAGACCTTGTGCTCCGCCACAAGAGAAGCCACTGCCATGAGAAGCCCACGCACCACAACAAAGAGTAGGCCCCGCTCGCGACAACTAGAGAAAGCCCCCACGCAGCAACGAAGACCCAACGCAGCCAAAGATAAACTAAAAAAATAAATAAATTTATATAAAAAAAAGAAAAATCAGTGAATTGAAGATAGGATAATGTAAATTATCAGGTCTGAGAAAGAGAAAGGAAAAAATTTGAAGAAAAGCAAATGGAGCCTAAAGGACTTGTAGGACAATATCCATCATACCACCCTATGCATCAAGGAGTCTCAGGAGAATAAAGAGAGAAAGGGGCAGAGAGAATATTTGGAGAAATAATGGTGGAAAACTTTCTAAATTTGATGAAATAAATGAACATAAACATTCAAGAAACAATGAACTCCAAGTAATGTGAACTCAGATCCATACCAAGACATATTATAATCAAATTTACAAAAGCCAAAGAGACAATCTTGAAAGCAGCAAGAGAGAAGCAAATTGTTACATACACGGGATCCTCAAAAAGATTATCAGCAAGTTTCTCATCAGAAACCTTGGAGTCCATAAGATGTTGGGCTGATATATTCAAAATGCTAAAAGGAAAAAAGCTGTTAACAAGAATCCTGTATCTGGCAAAACTGTCCTTCAAAAGTGAGGGAGAAATTAAGACATTCCCACATAAACAAAAACGGACGGAGTTCGTAACCATTAGATCTTCCCTGCAAGAAATGCTCAAAGGAGTGCTACAAGGACACTAAACAGTAACTCAAAGCCATATGGAGATATAAGGATCTCAGTAAAGGTACGTGGGCAATTATAAAAGCTATCTCACTGTAACAATGATTTATAACTGCAATTTTTGTTTCCTACATGATTTAAGAAACTAATTTAAAAAAACTGTGAAAACTAGTATTACTGTACCTTGGTTTGTAACCCCAAATCTTACTTTCTATGTAATTTAAGAGCCAAATGCGTTTGAAATAATTATTAGTTTATGTTTTTGGATGCATAATATATAAAGATGTAATTCTGTGACAACAGCTGAAAGAGGTGGAGACAGAGCTGTAAAGGAACAGAGTTTTATATGTTATTGAACTTAAGCTGGTATAAATAAAAACTAGAGTGTTATAAGTTTAGGATGTTAAAGACCTAAACTTTAGAGCTGAAAGTATAAAACTCTTAGAATAAAACATAGGACAAAATTTTATGACATTGGATTTGGCAATGATTCCTTGGATATGACACCAAAAGCACATTTAGCGAAAGGAAAAATAGAGAAATTTGACTAAATGAAAATTAACTTTTTGCATCGAAAGTCACTGTCAACATAGTAAAAAGACAACCCACAGAATGGGAGAAAATATTTGCAAACCATATATCTGACAAAGGATTAACATCCAGATTATAGAGAGAACTCCTAAAACTCAACATCAAAAACCAAAACAAACAAGAAAAAAACCTAATTAAAAAATTGGCGAAGGACTTGAATAGACATTTCTCCAAAGAAGATATATGAATGACGAATAAGCACATGCAAAGATGCTCGACATCACTAGTCATTAGGGAAATGAAAATCAAAACTACAATGGGATACCACCTCACACCCATTAGGATGGCTACTATCAAAAAACTAGAAAAGCACAAGTGTTGGCAAGGAAATGGAGAAATTGGAACACTTGTGCAGTGTTGGTGGTACCATAAAATGGTATAGCTGCTGTGGAAAATAGTATGGCGGTTCCTCAAAAAATTAAAAATAGAACTGCCATACGGTCCCATAATTCCATACCTAGGTATATGCTCCAAAGAACTGAAGCAGAGTCTGGAAGGGATATTGTACACCTGTGTTCATAACAGCATTATTCACAATAGCCCAAAAATGGAAGCAAGTGTCCATTGACGGATGGATAAGCAAAATGTGGTGTGTACATACAATGGAATATCATTCAGCCTTAAGAAAGAAGGAAATTTTGCAAGATGGATGAATCTTGAAGACATTATGTTAAATGAAACAAGCCAGTAACAAAAAGATAACTACTGTATGCTTCTACTTATATGTGGTACTTAGTCAGATTCATAGAGACAGAAAGAAGAATGGTAGTTGCCAGAGCCTGGGAGGAGGGGAAGATGGGGAGTCAACATTTAATGGTACCAAAGTTCAGTTTTCCCGGATGAAATGAGTCAGGAGGATGGATGGTGGTGATGGTAGCACAACAGTGTAAATGTCTTTAAGACCACTGAACTGGACAGTTAAAAATGGTTAAGAGGGCTTCCCTGGTGGCACAGTGGTTGGGAGTCCGCCTGCCGATGCAGGGGACACGGGTTCGTGCCCCGGTCCGGGAAGATCCCACATGCCGCAGAGCGGCTGGGCCCGTGAGCCATGGCCGCTGAGCCTGCGCGTCCGGAGCCTGTGCTCCGCCACGGGAGAGGCCACAGCAGTGAGAGGCCCGTGTACCGCAAAAAAAAAAAAAAAAAGGTTAAGAAGGTAAATTTTATGGTATGTGTATTTTATGAACACAAAAAGTATGCACAAAGAGCAGCGGTTTTCAGTGGTTCGGGTTTAGGGAGAGCAAAGGATGAACAGGGGATTTTTAGGCTGAGACACTATTCTGTATAATATTATAATTGTGGATACATGTCGTTATACACTAGTCAAATCCCATAGAATGTACACACCAAGAGTGAACTCTAAGGTGAACTATGGACTTCAGTGAATAATAACGTGTCAATATTGGCTCATTGATTGCAACAAATGTGCCACACAGTAATGCAAGAGAGTCGTAATAGACGAAACTGTTGAGGGGATGAAAGGGCATGAGGGAGCTATGTACCTTCTGTTCAGTTAAGAAAAAAAATTTTTTTTAGAAGGATATTTATTTATTTATTTATGTTTGGCTGCGTTGGTTCTTCGTTGCTGCTTTCTCGAGTTGCATTGAGCGGGGGCTGCTCTTCGCTGTGGTGCTCGGGCTTCTCATTGCGGTGGCTTCTCTTGTTGCGGACCATGGGCTCTAGGTGCGTGGGCTGCAGTAGTTGTGGCACGTGTGCTCAGTAGTTGTGGCTCGCGGGTCCTAGAGTGCAGACTCAGTAGTTGTGGCACACAGGCTTAGTTGCTCCGTGGCATGTGGGATCTTCCCGGACCAGGGCTCGAACCCGTGTCCCCTGCGTTGGCAGGTGGGTTCTTAACCACTGCGCCACCAGGGAAGTCCCCCCAAATTAAAAAAATTGAAATATAGTTGTTACAATGTTGTGTTTGCTCAATTTTTCTATAAACATAAGACTGCTCAAAAATTAAATCTAGTTTTTCTTAAAAGAAGCCTTCACATTGGCCAGAACAGGATCACGGGACCCCTGCTGGCTGCAAAGGAGGCTGGGAGAGCAGGGAGCAGCATCTCTCACCTGGACTGTGGACACAGTCCTTCACCAAATAGAATTGGGGTCTGATGGCAAAGAAGACGAAGGGTCCACTAAGTGACCAGGTTCCAAAATCTCAACCTGTAGGCTGGTTACCCCTGTGAGCTGGAAATGACCATAAACTGTTCACATCACTGCTGGTCAGAGCATTGCACACACAGTTAGCCAGGTGCCATGGCCTGGACCAGTGACTGGTGGAGCATCACCGTCTTACCCTGACCTCTCAGCCCAGACTGCAAACCCTCAGCACGCTCCTGGGGTCCAGAGAGGCAAGCCAGTGAGGCGTGCTGCGTCGGCCGGGCATCCCTGACCACAGGAGGCTCCTATGCTGGCAGCTGGCCCCTCCTCGCCACCTCCTGAGCTTAGCAAGAGTGTTCAGCTCCAGTTCCCTCTCTGGGACTGCTGGGGCAGGTTCTATCCCGCTAGTAATAAAGGAGAATTGAAAACGAGACATCTTTTTACAGTTATTAAATTTGTAAAGTCTGACAACAGATTGAACACACAGTGAAGGTGAGGCTAGTGACTTGGCACTTTTGGTTATTGCTGGTGTCAGTGAAAAGAGTCACAACCCTTGGGGAATCCATGTGTGTCCACCATCTGACCCCTTCACCCGACACATAAGCAAGAATCTGATAATTAGTCAAGACATCCTAGATTAGATTAGCCCACGGGGAGAGCTGATGAACTGTGTGTACTTAGGGCTGTAAACGTGGTACTCGTCAACACTCCCATCTCATCTCTGGAATCCTGGATTAAGGAAGATAAATACAAAATAGAGGAAATACAGTTAGGCACAAAGATATCAACCAAAAACTTCTTTATTGGAAGCAGCCGACCTTTGGCACTAGGAGAGCAGGCAATCCATCACTCTGTGGGACACAGCCCAGTGACACACACGCTAGTCAGAGTCTGAAGGAAGTGTTGAGTCTGTGCTAAATGTCAGGAGATAAAGTGGGATACGGGAGTGTACAAAAACTGTGCTCACAACAGAAGTCTGTGCCCGGAGCGTGGCCTCGGAGACCCCACACATGCCCAGGGAGCCAGGTGGTGAGATTGTAGCTGAGAGTTTTCGTCTTTTACTCAGAGCTGGATACTGCTGCTTTCCCCCTGTGTGTGTTTCAGAGAAGATCCCAGAGGCCACACGTCTGGGCTCCGTCTCTGTGGGCCTCCCCTAGGGACAAACTAGGTCAAGGGGGTGTGCCCGGGGGCTCCACAAGTGCCAGAGGGGCCTGGGGCTGAAGCTGCAGAGAATGTCCTCAATCAGCGACCAAAGAAGGTGATGGACAAGCACACACCCTTGGGGCAGGCTCCACATCATCTTCCAGAGGTTCCCCGTGAGGCTGTGGGTACTCGAGCCAGAGCCCACTTTTTTTTTTTTTTGTGGGCCGCACAGCACACAATGCGGGGTCTTAGATCCCCGACCAGAGACGGAACCGGTGCCCCCTGCAGTGGAAGCATGGAGACCTAACCACTGGACCACCAGGGAAGTCCAAGGAGCCCACTCTTCAATGCACTCTGGTTGCTTCCTTCCATCCCCTGGCTCATCCCCACTGTCTGCTGGTGCCCTCTGGGATCACCTTCCAAATCAACTCTTTGCAGTGGAATCCCTGCCTCAGCGTCTGCTTCGGGGGATGGACATCTAGGGGAGAGGACAGAGCCTATCTGGGAGACGGAGCTGGAGTCCCAGCATCTGCCTGCCAGGGTGTATGGGGGCGGGGCCCGGGAGGTGCCGGATGGAGGTCACTGCACACGGCAGCCCCTGGGCTGTTGGCTCTCCTCTCCACCGTGGCTGACTGGGGGCTTAGGGGTCCGCCTGCACCTGCCCTGGCATCCCCCCTTGGCGTCTGGTTCCCCCGCTCTTGGCTTCTGTCTTCCCCTGTATGTGTTGGGTGGCTCCCTCTGAGTCAGGCCAGGGTCTATGAAGCAAACACAAGACCAGGGAGACAGCAGTTTCCTTCCAGCAGCTGCCTCTGGCAGGTGGCCACATGATAGCTCCCCCACCGGGCTGACCTTATCTGCTCAGCTTTGGCATGGGGGCCAAGGTCTGACCCATTCTGGTGATAGGGAGAGCCCAAGGGAGGCCTCAGAGCTCCCTATCTGGAAGGAGCAGAAGGTGAATGAAGTGTAACCTGGGCCCAGGGGGGGCGGGGCTGCTTGCCTGGGGCTCCCAGCGACACTCAGCCCCTCCGTGGTTGGTGGGGACAGACCTGGGCACGGGACATAAGGGAGGAGCCGGGGGCGGAGGAGCGAGGCTGTGTGTACCTGTCACACCTGGGGTCTCTGTGCACTGTCAGACCCCAGTGAGCTGGTGTTTGCCCCTCCACCCAGAGGAGACTGCTGTCACTGTGTCACTCCACCCCTAACTGCCCCCTCTGTTATCGGGTTGTTAATATTAATTAACAACAGTTGCCAAGGATGACAGTGCAAGGGTGTGTCCCAGCCAGAGCTGGCCTGGACCCAAGAGGGTGCTGGGGAGACTGGGGGGTCTGAGGCTGAGGCTTGGGGGCGCGAAGAGAGGTTCAGAGGGCCGGTGCCCGGGCCCAGCCACGTCTTGCACTCGTCCCTGGGCCTGGGACCTCCTCCTGCAACAGAGGCCGCTTGGGGAGCTCACGGGAAGTCTCTGGCTCGCTCAGCCCTCTGGCCTTGGTCACTTTGGGAAGTGGGTGAAGGGGACACCCCGGGAGGCTCAACTGAGAGGGTGCAGCCAAAGGTTGGAGGGACAAGTGAGGTGGATCATTAACCAGCTGGGAGCCCTGGGAGGTGCAGTGCTCAGCCCCATTGGTCCCCAGCTCAATCGGGTGACACTGTCCCGGGTGGGGAAGCTGCCTCGTAGGCCGTCCCCAGTTTTAGTATATGTACGGCCGCAGTGAGCTCTGTGTGTTGCCAGGAGCCAGCCCTTGGCTGTCCCCAAGTCCTGGCCTCACTTACCCTCTGACCCCTTCCCAGTGCCAGGATGGTGGAGGTCGGCCTGAAGGGCTGGCTGCTCTGGGCTCTGCTCCTGAAGTCGGTGAGTCCCAGGCCCTATGTCCACCCCGGGCAGGGGGCTGCTTGGCAACAGTGAGAGAGGGCCTGGGGTCTGGGGAGGGGGCAGCTTCTAAACAGATGAGGGATCCCAGGCTCCCCAGAGGAGGGGTGCAGGTGGAGGGCCCTGAGCTGCTCAAGTCTTCAGGTCGCGGGGTTAGATGGACACAAGCGTTGAGCAGGGGGTAGCTGGACTGGGTGTGACTGAGTGCCTCCCATTCCTGGTCCTCTGTGGGTGTCCTGGCCTAAGACGGTTTGTGGAAGGTTAAGGGAGGAGCCAGTCCCGGGGTGCTGACGGCACGGGTTCGGGGGGAGAATCACCTAATGAGGATTTAGCATCTAGGTTTGGGAGGAGGTCTTGCCTTGCAAGTTTCTTGCTCATTTGCACGTCTGGGAAGGTGGGTGAAGGCTTTCAGCCCCCAGCAGGTAAGGGCAGGGGAAGCTCAGCTCAGAATCTCCAAGAGGGGCCCTGGCTGCAGCTTGGGCATGGTGGCAGCCGCCAGCAACGACAATGGTGCCCCAGGTGCACAGGGCCTGCATCCACACGGCCCCTTGGAGCAGCCCTCCACCTGTCCAGGGGTCATCGTTTCTCAGCAGGACCACACAGTGGCTTCCAGGGGTCTCCTGGGTGACCCAGTTGTCACTACTGTCCCCTTACCCTCCGGAGTGACCTTGCTAAAGGCAGATGTGCCAGGTCACCTCACTCTCCAGTGACCCTGTCGCTCAGGGTGGAGGCCTGGCTGTTCCCATCCGCTCACCACCCTCAGACCCCACTGGGAGCCCCACGTGCTGCTTTGGCGCCCCACCTCCTCCAGCACTCCCCCAGGATCCCTGGCATCCTGGACCTGCCTGGCGTCCACCCCTCACCCGCCCTGCTCTGCTTCCTTCTCCACACCTGTCCTGGCTGCCCGCTGCCCCATCAGCTACCCGGAGGTGCTGGCCGGCGCTGGGGCTCTGGGTGATGCTGCCCTGTTCCACAGGCCCAGAGCGAGCTGTACACGCCCATACACCGGCCCGGATACTGCGCCTTCTATGACGAGTGTGGGAAGAACCCGGAGCTGTCTGGAAGCCTGGCTTCACTGACCAACGTGTCCTGCCTGGACAACACGCCTGCTCGCCACGTCACGGGTGACCACCTGACCCTCCTGCGGAGCATCTGTCCCCGCCTCTACACCGGCCCCAACACCACCTACGCCTGCTGCTCCCCGAAACAGCTGGTGGCCCTGGACATGAGCCTGGGGGTCACCAAGGCCCTCCTCACCCGCTGCCCTGCCTGCTCTGACAACTTCGTGAGCCTGCATTGTCACAACACCTGCAGCTCAAACCAGAGCCTCTTCATCAATGTGACCCGAGTGGCCGGGCGGGGGGGCAGCCAGCCCCGGGCGGTGGTGGCCTATGAGGCCTACTACCAGCGCAGCTTCGCCGAGCGGACCTACAACTCCTGCAGCCGGGTGCGCATCCCTGCGGCCGCCACGTTGGTGGTGGGCTCCATGTGCGGTGTCTACGGCTCTGCCCTCTGCAACGCCCAGCGCTGGCTCAATTTCCAGGGGGACACGGGGAACGGCCTGGCACCCCTGGACATCACCTTTCACCTGTGGGAGCCTAGCCAGGCCGAGGGCAGCGTGATGCAACCTCTGAACGATGAGGTCGTGCCCTGCAACCAGTCCCTGGGCTACGGCGCGTCGGCCTGCTCCTGCCAGGACTGCACTGCTTCCTGCCCCGTCATCGCCCGGCCCCCGGCTCTGGACCCCACCTTCTACCTGGGCCGCATGGTAGGGAGCCTGGCCCTCATCCTCATCCTCTGCTCTCTCTTCGCCTTGCTCACCGCCTTCCTCCTGTGGTCCCGCCTGGCCAAGCGGCGCCAACGCAAGACGCCCAGCCCCGAGGCGAGCATCAGCCTCGCCCACCGGCTCAGCCTCTCCACCCACACCGTCCTCAGCCAGTGCTTCCAGCGCTGGGGCACGTGGGTGGCCTCGTGGCCAGTGACCATCCTGGTGGTGTCCACTGTTGTGGTGGTGCCCCTGGCAGGGGGCCTGGCTTTTATAGAACTGACCACAGACCCCGTGGAGCTGTGGTCAGCCCCCAGCAGCCAAGCCCGAAGTGAGAAGGCGTTCCACGACAAGCATTTTGGCCCCTTCTTCCGAACCAACCAGGTGATCTTGACGGCACCTGGCCGGCCCCGCTACAGGTATGACTCCCTGCTGCTGGGGCCCAAGAACTTCAGTGGGATCCTGTCCTCTGACCTGCTGCTGGAGGTGCTGGAGCTGCAGGAGAGGCTGCGGCGCCTGCAGGTGTGGTCGCCAGAGGAGCAGCGAAACGTCTCCCTGCAGGACACCTGCTACGCCCCCCTCAACCCGCACAACGCCAGTCTCTCCGACTGCTGCGTCAACAGCCTCCTGCAGTATTTCCAGAACAACCGCACGCGCCTGCTGCTCACGGCCAACCAGACGCTGTTGGGGCAGACCTCCCAGGTGGACTGGAAGGACCACTTTCTCTACTGCGCCAAGTGAGTGCTCGCGGGCGTGGCTGCTGGGGTTGGCGTGGGCCCCCTGGAGCCCAGGCCAGGTACACAGCCCAAACTGAGAGGCCCCGTGTGGCTCTGGGCCTCGGTTGCAGGGGCGGTGACGTGCCATTTCCTTCCGTGCTCCCTCTCGGACCCGCACGCCGTAAGCGGGGTGCGTGCTCACTGTAGCTGGTTTGCACCTGACCGTCAGAGCCTCCACGCGGTCTTTCTGCAGCGCTCCTGACATAGGGCCCATCCTTGCATGTTCTTGGTCTAAGGGTCGCAGAGCAATCCGAGGGCCCTGCTCATGGGTGTGCTTCGTTATTTTCCTTTCTGCTTTTGTGCTGGGCCTGGATGCACGCCAGCAGGGCCATGGGTAGCCCGTGAGGTGCCCCGGGCCAGGGCAGGGGCCGGGGCTGGTTTTAGGTCCTGCTCGCCTGGGCTGGGTACCCTTGTGCAGGCTGCAGCTACACCCCTTCATGCTGTTTGGGGTTTTGTCCCCGGCTGTGTCCACTTTGCCGTGGTGCAAACAGGAGGCCAGTGAAGGCGCTGGGCCTTGGGACCAAGAGCGAAGGTCTGAGAGCTACCAAGCCTGGAGGGGAGCAGGTAGGTGGACAGGCAGCCACTGAGGCTCTCTGGGGTTGGAATGGGCAGAGGTCCTCAAAAGCCTGGTCTCAGGGTCCCTTCACACTCTGACAAAAGACCGAGGATTCCAGAGAGCTTGGGTTTGGATAGAGGTTATATCTACTGACATTTACCACGTGAGAAAGTAAAACGGAGAAATATTTCTTAATTCTTTAAAAAATAACAAGAACAGGCCCGTTACATGCTGCCACAAATAACATATTTTTATGAAAAATAATGGTATTTTCTGTACCAAAAATATCTGGAGTGATAAGAGCAGCATTGTTCTGTATATCTTTGCAAATCTCGTCAGGGTCTTGCTTAGCAGAAGGTGCTGGATGGATCCTGGCATCTGGTTCTGCGTTTGGCCTGTTGGTTGAAGCTCAGCGAGAATGCTTGGCCACGCACTCGTGTAGCCAGAGGAGGGAGGAGTGTTGTAATAGCCTTTCCAGAGAATTGTGGATTTGCTCTGATACGTCACCAAAGCTCAGCAAGTGATCTTTTTTTTTCTTTTTTGCGTTGGGTCTTAGTTGCGGCATGCGGGCTTCTCTCTAGTTGAGGCGCATGGGCTTAGTTGTCCCTTGGCACGTGGGATCTTAGTTCTCTGACCAGGGATCGAACCCGCGTCCCCTGCATTGGAAGGAGGATTCTTAACCACTGGACCACCAGGGAAGTCCCCAAGTGATCTTTTCTTAGCTGTTAGCGGCAATATGGAAACTAGAGCCATGTCCGTGAATTGTCTGTACTCCACAGACTCGAGATCGAAGAAGGGTAAAAATTGCAAACAGCATCTTAGTGTTATTATGGAAATAGTTTTGACCTTGCAGACCCCTGAAAGGGTCTCCAGGGCTCCCGAGGCCCCCATGCCACCCTGAGAACCTCTGGATTGGACAGGGGAGCCAGGGCTCCCACCCTTCAGGTGAGCCAAGTTTGGGCTGCTTCCTAGAGTCTGTGCTTCAGCCCCAGGGCTGGCCCTCAGAACAGGCAGGTCAGGGAGGACGCTCTGACCCCAGGTTTCCAGTCCTCGAGTTGGCTTTACTTTGGTTTTGGATGCTCACAACAATTCTTGGGTGGCCCGATTATCCCCATTTCAGAGATATGGAAACTGAGGCTCAGAGGGGTATGGTGAGCTGCTCAAGGTCACACAGCAACCAGCACTCCCAGCCAGCTGGTGACTGACGGACACACTTGCTCACAATGAGCGCTTCGTCCACACACGTGTGATGTGTTCGCAGAAAGGGCTCAGTGGAGGGCATGGAGACCTGCCCAAGGTTGCAGGGCTGGTACGCTGTCCAAGGAAAGAAGGAGTTCCCACCTCTGGGCCTGGAGGCTTCTGGGCTGGTGGGAGGAGGAGGCTAAGGGCAGCGTGAGGCCTGCGTGGCTCTGTTGGTGGTTAGGACCCGGGGGTCTTGTGTGCCGGACTCCGGCCCCCACCCCAGGGGAGCGTGTGTGACACTCACCCACCCGCCGCATCCGGGAGGACATGATGGCGGAGCCGGGAGGGTGAGGCTGGGATGAGGGGAGAGAGAGCTTGAGGCCTCGCTCAGGGAGCTCCAGTTCACTCTGGATTGGGCCCAGAAATGTTCTGACCACAGGGTCAGGCGATGGCGCTGCGGGTCCAGGGTGGGGCACCCGGGCCACGGAGATGGGAGTGGGATCAGGAAAGGTGCGTTCCTCTCCCTCCAGCGCCCCTCTCACCTACAAAGATGGCACGGCCCTGGCCCTGAGCTGCATGGCTGACTACGGGGCGCCCGTCTTCCCTTTCCTCGCCGTGGGGGGCTACAAAGGTAAGCTGGGTGGCCCCCGGGAGGACAGTGAGGGGACATACGGGGCAGGAGTCAAAGGCAGAAGGATGGGAGTGGCAAAGGGCTTCCTGCTGCCTGGGAGTGGCTGCAGACCCGCCCATCCTCTGTCCTTCCTCTGCCACCCCGTTCATTTTGTCCCAGCCCTGCCCAGGTTCTCTGGTTCTGTGCCTGGGCCCATAGACTTTGCCTTTGGCTGAGAGAGGGAAGTGGGGTGTAGTCATTCGACAATGACTTGGATGAGGAGGGGAGGGGGAGGGGAAACAGCGGTGCGGCTGGGGTCGGGGAGGAAAGCAGAGGTGCGCTTGGAGGGTAGCTGAGCATTTCTCCTTCCAGGGAAGGACTATTCTGAGGCGGAGGCCCTGATCATGACCTTCCCCCTCAACAATTACCCTCCTGGGGACCCCCGCCTGGCCCAGGCTAAGCTCTGGGAGGGGGCCTTCTTGGAGGAGATGCGAGCCTTCCAGCGTCGGATGGCTGGTGTGTTCCAGGTCACATTCATGGCGGAGGTAGGGTCCCCTGGCTTTGGGGAGGACAGTTCAAGTGGCTCTGGGTGGGGTCCTGTGTCCCCATCATGTCCTCGCCCCTCCTGAGTGACCTTTAGCTAGCGTCTGCCTGCCCAGGAGGATGGGGTGATGCGACAGCTGTTCTCACAGCCTTGCCGGGGCTCACGGTGGCTCACGCACACAGTGCCTGCTGGCCGAGCCCTTGGGTCACTGGGGCTGGTCGGGTGTGCGTCCACAGCGCTCCCTGGAGGATGAGATCAACAGCACAACAGCCGAGGACCTGCCCATCTTCGCTGTCAGCTACCTCGTCATCTTCTTGTATATCTCCCTGGCCCTGGGCAGCTACTCCAGCTGGCGCCGAGTACTGGTGAGAAGTGAGGGCAGCAGTGAGGGTGGGGATGGCCCATGGGGTGCTTAGAACCTTTCCAACCTGCTTTCCAGAGCACTTCAAAGCAGCAGAGTGGACACACCCAGAGTGGCTCCCGCAAAGGGTGATGCTTCTTGAGGTGTCCTGTTTCAAAAGTTTTCATTCTGCTCCCTGACAATACCCCACCCCCAACTTGTGCAAATGCAAAGCTGATATTTACATTATCTTACAATGCATGCTTGAGGAAGAAGTGGCAGGCTCACAGGGTCTGCCCTTGGGAGGATGGCTCTGCAGAGCGGCCAAAACACAGAAGCATGGAGCAAGCCTGCCCTCTGCCCTCCTCTAACTCAGGTTGGGGGCACATCGGGTAGCCCCACAGCCAGGAGGCTGAGCCTGATCCCATTGCAGGTGGACTCCAAGGCTACGCTGGGCCTGGGCGGGGTGGCTGTGGTGCTGGGAGCAGTCATGGCTTCCATGGGCTTCTTCTCCTACCTGGGTGTCCCCTCCTCACTGGTGATCCTGCAAGTGGTGCCATTCCTGGTGCTCGCCGTGGGGGCCGACAACATCTTCATCTTCGTTCTCGAGTACCAGGTAAGGGGGCAGGAGTTCTATATACCCCCAACCGCCCCTACATGCCCAGGTGCAGCCCTTCATGGGTTTGCTGGGCTTCTTATGGCCTCTTCCTAAGCGCTGATGTCCATGTGTACAATTCCTGTAGAAAACGTGCTTTGTGTTTATTTATCTTTCACATAGATGTATTCATACCATTTGTGTCACCTGAACTTGCTCTCTGTCAGCCCCACATACTGTCTGGTAAGAGTGTCACACAGCACATATGTTATTGAGCCCAAGCTCATACTGCTTGCTGTGTGACAAGCCAATAAATCGAGAGACGAGATGTTGAGGCAGGGAATAGTGACTTTATTCGGAAAGCCAGCAGACTGAGAAGGTGGTGGACTACCGTCCCAAAGAACCATCTTACCCGAGTTAGAATTTAGGCTTCTTTTATACTAAAAGGGGAGGGGGTGTGGCTTGTTGTTACAAACTTTTTGGTGCCGGGAATTCTTTGTTCTTGCAGCTGTCCGTGTAGGTCTGGTCACAATGTTCCTATAAACCTCTGACAAGACACGTTAGACTCTGCAACTTCTTTATCTCTGTGTGAATGGAAAAGTGTTATACCTTGAAAGGTCAGAGCCTTGAGAATGGGCCATCATGTATATTTCAGACCATAGGCAACATTCTTGAACAAAAGATTCAGAGCCAGCATGACTAAGCACAGGCAACAGAGCACAAAGGTTAGAGATCCAATATGGAGTCAGGTTTGTTCTTCTCTGTCCCACACACAGCCGCCTCTGTCTTTGTGCTACTAGGTAGCATTCCATGGAAGGACAAGTCAGGGTCCATTTAGCCTCTCCCGTTAGTGAACATTCAGGGTTCCACGATGGGTCAGAGCAAGGATGATCCCCAGACGTGCCAAGCCTTTCTCTGGGCCAGGCCCTGAGAAGTGGAAGATGTGGCCGAGCACAGTGTTGGCAGGGTCTGCTCGCACTGGGGAGGGTGGAGCCATTTCCTCAGGCCTGGCTGGGTCTCCAGGCGATGGCCGTGCCTGGGGGAGCGGGTGGCACTTGCCAGCTCCCTGCTGGCCTGCGAGAGACAGAGCCCTTGGCTGGATCTTGACCGTGTCCCTGCCATCTCCACACAGAGACTGCCACGGAAGCCTGGGGAGGGGCGGGAGGCCCACATCGGCCGAGCCCTGGGCAGAGTGGCCCCCAGCATGCTGCTTTGCAGCCTCTCCGAGGCCATCTGCTTCTTCCTAGGTGAGCCGGGGCAGCCCCTCCCCACCAGGTACTGGGAGTTCTTGGAGGCTGGCAGCCTGCTTTCCCTTTGTACCGTCTGAGTGGGTGCCAGGCCCTGAGATTCAACCCTGGTCCCCTTCCCCACCAGGAGCTCTGACCCCCATGCCAGCCGTGCGGACCTTTGCCCTGACCTCCGGCTTCGCGTTGCTTCTCGACTTCCTGCTGCAGATGTCGGCTTTCGTGGCCCTGCTCTCCCTTGACAGCAGAAGGCAGGAGGTAGGGGAGGTGGAGAGAGCAAGGGACCCTCATCTTGGCTGGGGCTGGGGTGGCTTTACTGTGTAGAAGTAAAGGGTCAGAGTGTGGCCTTGAGCGCGGCAACAGAGTGCTGGACTATTTGGGCCACGTAGTCCCCAACGTCCCGAAGCAACCTCGTCTTGGTAATTTGGGGGAATATGATCAACCCTCCTAAAGTACACGAGGTCATGACATAAAATATAAATGAGAGACTGACAGGGAGGGAGTTCCTGTTTCCGTGATGGTGCAAAATTCAAAGGTGTTTTATCAAGGTAGAAAATAGAGATAAAGGCAACGCACAGTGGCATGTCCCCGCTGGGTGGTGCTGGCACAGGCCACCTGTGGAAGGTGGCTCTCCCACCCCATGGGAGGGAGGTGGTCCCTGGGGTCTGTTTTGGGGCCACCGTGAGCGCCTGCCTCCTCCCAGGCCTCCCGGCTGGACGTCTGCTGCTGCAAGAGCGCCCGGGAGCTGCCCCCGCCTAGCCAGGACGAGGGAGTACTGCTCCGATGCTTCCGCAAGTTCTACGTCCCGTTCCTGCTGCACCGGTTCACCCGTGTGGTCGTGGTGAGTGGGGACGGAGGGAAAGCTGGGGGGCCTCGCACCACCCGGGGACAGGGGTCTGCTCAGCCTGGACCCTCGCCTCGTCTGTCATCTTTGGAGGGGTGTCGAGCTTGCCCAGGTCCAGGAGCTGAAGCAAGAGGGAGGCTGAGATTCAAGCCTGCCCAACTCCAGAATGTTCCCCACGAGACCCCGCCCAGACCCAGCCTGGGGAGCTGCTGGGCAGGAGGCCTTCACATGGCGCTTCCCCCCGCAGCTGCTGCTCTTCCTGGCCATGTTTGGAGCAAGTCTTTATTTCATGTGCTACATCAAAGTGGGGCTGGACCAGGAGCTGGCCCTGCCCAAGGTGAGCGGGCCCTGGGGCCACCCGTGGGTGCCCTCCCTCCCCTGCCCTCGGCCCCCGGGGACGTGGGGAGGGTCAGCAGCACACAGCTGGTGGGGCGGCATGGAGCAGTGGCGTGGTAGGAGTGCGGGACCGCTCATCATGTGGGGCTGGGAAGAGAAGCCACGTCATGTATGGAAAGCGCAGGAGCTCAGCGCCAGCCCCAGGCCCCGAGAGAGAGAGACGACCAGGCACCCGAGGGGCTGGCCATGGGAGCCGATTGAGATGATTGTCAGGGCAGGCTCGCTGAGCACCTGCCTTCTTCTGGGCACACCACATCCTCAGACCTGGGCTCCGCAGCAGCCCATGTCACCGTACCGTCCTCTGAAAGACAGTGAGGGTCAGGGGCTTCTTCCTAGGTGAGCCGGGGCAGCCCCTCCCCACCAGGTACTGGGAGTTCTTGGAGGCTGGCAGCAGAGTGGAAGGAAAGACCTCTGTGACTTGAGGGTCCTGGGCAGAGGAGAGATCGAGGGGCATCTGAGCATGAGTGGGATTTGCAGAGGAAGGCAGCAAGGGTGACGGCACGGACCCGTGGGAGGCTGGGGCTCACTCAGGTGCATTTCCTGGGTGTGGGAGTGACTGGGTGTGGGGAGGAGTGGTGGTAGAGCCCGAGAGCAGGAGGCCGGGGCTCGGGGGTGGGGAAGCGTGCTGACTGCCAGGCTGGGGCCAGCAAGCACACATCGGAGAGGCTCGTCTGGATGTGCAACCAGAGGTGGTGTGGGCTGGTGGCTGGGGGAAAGCAAGTCTGCGTGCCCGCGCTCCGGGGGAGGGAGAGCGTCATGAGGGCTCGGACACCCAGGGCCACCCTGGGCAGGGTGATGGGAGTCCAGTTGCTGGCAGGAGCCCTGGGATGAGTAGTCTGGGTAGCCATCTGCAGGTGGTGCTGGCCTTGGAAGCAAGATGAGGTGGGAGGAGACCCGAAAGCCAGGACGGCACCTTCGAGCCATCATAGGGAGGGAGAGGAGGCAGCAAAGCCAGCAAGGGTGCAGAATGACCCTGCCACCCATGGTGGCCCTGGGGGCTGCTCACAGGGCTGAAGAGAAGAGGGTCCCCAGTGCCCCCAGGATGGGCATCAGGGACCTGGTGGGCAGAGCCAATGAGCGAGAAGGAAGGTGGTGATGGGCTGCAAGACCCAGCTGAGGTTTTGTTTATGCCCTTTGTTTATTTTTCTTTGGGGGAGATTTGTTTGTTTCTTATGAGGTTATAAAACTTATTTCTCTCCGTTTTTTCTTCTGGTAAAATATACGTAACATGAAATTTGCCATTTTAACCATTTTAAAGTGACGTTAAGTACGTTCACATTGTTGTGCAACACTCACCACCATCCATCTCCGTCTTTCATGCTGCAAAACTGAACCTCTGTCCCTATTAAACACTGACTCCCCATCCCCTCCCCCCAGCCCCTGGCACCCACCATCCTACCCTCTGTCTCTGAAGTTGCCTAATCTAGGCACCTCATGTAAGTGGAATCATACGTTATTTGTCCTTTTGTGATGGGCTTCGTTCACTTAGCATAATGTCCTCAAGGTTTAGCTATGTTGTAACACGTGTTAGAATTTTCTTCCTTTTTAAGGCTGAAGAATATTCATATGTATACGAATGCACATACATCACAGTTCCCTTAACCATTTTTCTGTTGATGGATATGGGTTGCTTCCACGTTTTAGCTATTGTGAAATAATGCTGCTATGAACATGGGTTTACACGTATCTCTTTGAGATCCTGCTGTCAATTATTTTGGGTATATACCCAGAAATAGAATTGCTAAATCATATGGCAATTCTAGTTTTTAATTTTCTGAGGAAGCTCCATACTGTTTGCCATAGCAGCAGCTGTACCATTTTACATTCCTACCAACAACGCACAGGGTTCCAATTTCTCCACATCCTCACCAACACTTGTTTTCTGGGTTTTTTTGGTTGGTTGGTTTGTTTCTTTTTTGATAATAGCCATCCTAATGGGTGTGAGGTGGTATCTCATTGTGGCTTTGATTTGCATTTCCCTAACAGTTAGTGATGTAAAGCATGTACTTACTGTCCATTTGTATAGCTCCTTTGGAGAAACGTCTAGTTTTGAATTGGATTGGATTTTGTTGTTGAGTTCTAAGAGTTCTCTAGATATCCTGGATAATCAGTCCCTTATCAGATATGTGATTTGTGAATATTTCCTTCATTTCTGTCGGTTGCTTTTTTACTCTATTGGTAGTATGCTTTGATGCACCAAAGATTTTAATTTTCATAAAGTCTAATTTGTCTATTTTTCTGTCCGTTAACTGTGCCTTTAGTGTCATATTCAAGAATAAATCTTTGCCAGGAGTTCCCTAATGGTCTAGTGGTTAGGACTCTGGGCTTTTGCTGCCAGGGCCCAGGTTCAGTCCCTGGTTGGGGAACTGAGATCCCGCAAGCCTTGTGGCGTGGCCAAAAACAACAACAACAACAAAAAACAATAAATCACTGCCAAATCCAATGTACTGAAGTTTTCCCCCTGTTTTATTCTAAGAGTTTTGTAGTTTTAACTAGTAAATTTAGATCCATTTTGGGTTGATTTTTATATATATTTATGTATACTTTTGAAGGTCCAACTTCATTCTTTTGCATGTAGATATCCAGTTTCCCCAGCACCATTTGCTGGTGGGAATGATCTTGGCTCCCTTGTCAAAAATCATTTGACCATATATGTGAGGGTTTAATTCTAGGCTTTCTGTTCTATTCCATTGGTCTATATGTCTGTCTTTGTGCCAGTACTACACTGTTTTTGTTTTTTTTTTTGCGGTACACGGGCCTCTCACTGTTGTGGAGCACAGGCTCCGGACGTGCAGGCTCAGCGGCCATGGCTCACGGGCCTAGCTGCTCCGTGGCGTGGCATGTGGGATCTTCCCAGACCGGGGCACGAACCCATGTCCGCTGCATCAGCAGGCAGACTCTCAACCACTGCACCACCAGGGAAGCCCCCAAATTTCACTTTTTTTGTTTTTTTTGCAGTCACACTGTTTTGATTATTGTACCTTTGTGGTAAATTTTGAAATCAGGAGATATGAGTCATTCAACTTTGTTCTTCTTTGCCAAGATTATTTAATATTTGGGGTCCCTTGAGATTCCAGTATGAATTTTAGGATGAAGTTTTGTATTTATGCCAAAAAAAATCATTGGGATCTTGATAGGGATTTCACTGAATCTATAGGTTGCTTTGGGTACTATTGACATCTTAACAATATTAAATCTTCCAGCTCATGAATATTGGATGTCTTTCAATTTCTGTCTTCTTTAATTTCTTTCAGCAATGTTTTTTAGTTTTCAGTGTATAAGTCTTTCACCTCCTCAGTGAAGTTAATTCCTAAGTATTTTATGGTGCTATAGTAAATGGAATTGTTTTCTTAATTTCCTTTTTGGATTACTCATTGCTCATGTATAGAAATGCAACTGATTTTTGTGTGTTAATTTTGTAACCTACAACTCTGCTGAATTTATTAGTTCTAACGGGTTTTTTCTGGTGGATCTTTAGAGTTTTATATATGTATATAAGATCATGTATTTTATGAACAGAGATAATTTTACTTGCTTTCCAGTTTAGATGCCTTTAATTTCTTTTCCTTGCCTAACTGCTCTGACTACAACTTCCAGTATTATGTTGAATAGAAGTGGTGAAAACAGGCATCCTTATCTTGTTCTCAATCTTAGAGGAAATTCTTTCAGTTTTTCACCACTGAGTATGATATTAGCTGTGGGATTTTCATATCTATGGCTTTTATCATGTTGAGGAACTCTGCTGTACTCCTGCTTTTCTGAGGTTTTTTTTCATAAAAGGATGTGGAATTCTTTTTTTTTTGTCCACGCTGCACGGCTTGCAGGATATTAGTTCCTCAACAAGGGGTCGAACCCGGGCCAGAGCAGTGAAAGCGCTGAGTCCTAACCACTGGGCTGCCAGGGAATTCCTAGGATGTGGGATTTTGTCAAAAGTTTTTCTGCATCAGTTGAGGTGATCATGTGATTTTCTCTTCATTCTATTAATGTGGTGTATTACATTGACTGATTTTCATGTGTTGAACCACTCTTGAATTCTGAGATAAATCCCATTTGGTCACAGTGTATAACCCTTTTAAAATATTGTTGAACTCAATTTGCTAGTATTTTGTTGAGGATTTTTTTTCATCAATATTCATAAGGGATATTTGTCTGTAGTCTTTCTTTTCATGTAGTGTCTTTGTCTGGCTTTGGTATTAGGGCAATGCTGGCCTTATATAATGAGCTAAAGGTGTTTCCTCCTCTTCAATTATTTGGAAGAGTTTGAGGAGTATTGGTGTTAATTCTCCTTAAAATGTTTGGTAGAATTCACCAGTGAAGTCATCAGGTACAGGGCTTTTCTATGTTGAGTTGATTTTTGAGAATGGATTCAAACTCCTTACTAGTTATGGGTCTATTCAGATTTTCTATTTCTTCTTTTCACAATGTTGGTAGGCTCTGTGTTTCTTGGAATTTGTCCATTTCATCTAGGTTATTCAACTTGTTTGCATACAATTGGTCATAGTACTTACTTACAATTCCTTTTATTTCTGTAGAATCAGTAGTTGTGTCCCCACTTTCAATTCAGATTTAGTAATTTGAGTCTTTTCTTTTTTTCTTAGTCGACATAAGTAAATCTTTGTTGCTTTTGTTAAACTTTTTGAAGAACCAATTCTTGGTTTCATTGATTTTCTATATTGTTTTCCTATTCTCCATTTTATTTATCTCTGCTCCAATCTTTATTATTTCTTTTGTCTTGGCAGCTTTGTGTTTAGTTAGTTTTTTTTTTTTTTCTGGTTCTGTAAGTTAGGATGATGACTTGAGATCTTTCTTCTTTTTTATAGTGAACATTTATAGCTATAAATTTCCTCCTTAGCACTGCTTTCACTGCATCCCATAAGTGTTGGCATGTTATGTTTTCATTTTCATTCATCTGTAAATTTCTAATTTCCTTTCTGATTTGTTCTTTGACCCACTGGTTGTTTAAGAGTGTGATGTATAATTTCTACAAGTTTGTGAATTTTTCATTTTTCCTTCTGTTACTGATTTCTAACTTTATGTAGTCGTGGTCTGAGAATATATATAATATAACTATCTTTTTAAATGTTGAGATCTAATATGTGGCCAAACACATGGTTTATCCTGGAGGATGTTCCATGTGTATTTGAGAGAAATATGTATTTTGTTGTTGTTGGGCAGAGTTTCTGCATATATCTGTTAGATTTAGTTGGTTTATTGTGTTGTTCGAGTCCTCTGTTTCCTTAATTATCTTGTCTGTGCGTCCTACCATTATTGACACTGGAGTATTGAACTCTCCTACTATTATTGTAGAACTTTCTCTTTCTCCCTTCATTTCTATCAAGTTTTGCTTCATAGATTTTGACGGTCATTCATTAGGTGTGTAACTGTTTATACACACTTACTCTTGCTTTGTTGAATCTTTTATTAATATATAATGTTCTTCTTTGTCTTTTGTAACCTTTTTATTTTACCTGGTAGTAGGATAGCCACCTCTCCTTTGGCTACTATTTGCATGGAATATCTTTTTTCTATACTTTCACTTTCAACCTGTGGGCAACTTTGGATATCAAGTGAGTCTCTTATAGACATCATGTAGTCGGATCATGTTTTTCTTATCCATGCTGTTAACCTCTGACTTCTTTCTGGAGAGAGTCGTCTATTTACATGTAAAGTAATTACTGATAAGGAAAGACTTACTTATGTCGTTGAGCTATTTTTTTTCTATATACCTTATAGCTTTTTTGTCTCTCATTTCCTGCATTACTATCTTCTTTTTGTTTAGTTGATAGTGAAATGCTTAAATTCCTTTCCCATTTCCTTTTGTGTATATTCCATGGCTATTTTCTTTGTGGTTACCAGGGAGATTACATTAAATATCCTAAAATTTGTTGAATTTATCCTAGTTTAACATGAATTACATAGAAAAAAATCTGTTCCTATACAGTTCCTTTCCATTTCCTTTTAGTCATTGCTATCACAAAATTACATCTTTATGTACTGTGTATCCAAAAATGCAGACTAATCATTTTTTATGTATTAGTCTCTTAAGTTGTGTAGAAATAAAAAAATGGAGTTACAAACCAAAGTTACAATAAAACTAGCTTTTATAATTTTCGATGTATTTACCTTTACCAGTGATCTTCATTTCTTTATATGGCTTTGAGTTATACCCTAGCATCTTTTCACTTCAACTTGAAAGACTCCTTTTAGTGCTTCTTGCAGGACAGGTCTTGTGGCAACAAACTCCTTCTGCACTTGTTTATCTGGTAATGTCTTAATCTTCCCCTCATTTCTGAAATACGGTTTTGCCAGAAGTAGGATTCTTGGTTGACAGTTTTTTCCCCTTAAGTACTTTGAGTATACAAACCCACCACCTTCTGGCCTTCAAGTTTTCTAATAAGAACTGTGCTTATAATCTTATTTGGGATCCTTTGTATATGATAAGCTTCTTCTCTTTTGTTGCTTTCAAAATTCACTTTTTGTCTTTATCGTTCAACAGCTGAATTGTAATGTGCTTTGGTGTGGGTCTCTTAGAGTTTATCCTACTTGGAGTTTGTTAAGCTTCTTGGATGTTTATATTCATATCTTTCATCAGATTTATGAAATTTTGGCTGTTATTTCTTCAAATAATCTTTCTTCATCTTTCTTTCTCTCTCTTCTCTTTCTGGGATTCCCATTATGCGTATGTTGGTCTGCTTTATGATGTCCCACAGGTTCATTTTTCTTTATTCTTTTTTCTTTCTCTTCTTCACTTGATAATTTCAATTGTCCTATCTTCATGTTTGGTAATTCTTCTTCTGACTGCTCAAATATGCTTTTGAATCCCTATAGTGAATTGTTTATTTAATTATTGTACTTTTCAGCCCCAGAATTTCTTTTTGGTTCTCTTTTATGTTTTCTCTTTATTGATCATTCCATTTTGTTCATACATCTTTTTCTTGACTTTGTCCATATGTTATTTTAGCTCTTTGAGCATCTCTAAGATCGTTGTTTTAAAGTCTCTAATAAATCCATTGTCTGGTCTTTCTTAGGGATGGTGTCTGTTGATTAATTTTTGTTCCTAGGTATGGGCCATATCTTTCTGAGTCTTTGTATGTTTTATGATTTTTGTTGTTATTGTTGTTGAAAAATGGACATTTGAGAGTCCACAGTAACTCTAGAGATCAGATTCTCTTCCTTCCCCAGGGTTTGCTTATTTATTTATTTATTTTTATAAATTTATTTATTTGTTTTTATTTTTGGCTGTGTTGGGTCTTTGTTGCTGTGCGTGGGCTTTCTCTAGTTGCAGTGAGCGGGGGCTACTCTTCATTGCGGTGCGTGGGCTTCTCATTGTCATGGCTTCTCTTGTTGCAGAACACGGGCTCTAGGTGCATGGGCTTCAGTAGTTGTGGCACGCGGGCTCTAGAGTGCAGGCTCAGTAGTTGTGGCACATGGGCTTAGTTGCTCCGCGGCATGTGGGATCCTCCTGGGCCAGGGTCAAACCCATATCCCCTGCATTGGCAGGCGGATTCTCCACCACTGTGCCATCAGGGAAGCCCTATTTATTTATTTTTAAAAACTTAATTGTTACTGATGTCTCTGTCATGGAGATCAGCCTGAGATGTAAAGTTAAAGTCTTTCCAGATCTTTTCTGAGCCTTCACCTTTCCCTGGGCATGAGCAGTGACTGTTTAAATTCCCCTGTATTTGTGGATGATTTTGAGTGTCATGTTTCTTAAAGGTCTGGCTCTCAAAAGGAGAAAAAGGGAGATATGAAGGGGAAAAACAATAAATCAAGCACTTGCTCTTTAAATATCTTGGAAGTAACTTCAGCTTGAGGTGAAGGTTTTAATGGTGCCTGACTCTGTGTCTGCTCTACGGATATCAGAAGCAGCAATGAGTGATCAGAACACATATCCTTGATATTTAAGAGATGGGCCTTATAGCCTACCCTGGATCCTGCAAGCTGTGTGCAAACTGTTCCTGGAATGTGTGCATGGCTGCCTGCTTCAGGCTGGGAGGATAAAGGATGAGTAGCCAGTACCATGCTAAGAACCATCCAAGCCTTTCTCTGGAAGCTTTAAGCCCTCAATCGACCCCAGAATTCCAGAATAGTTACATCAGACAGATTCTGCCAGTGCAGTTGGAGTCTAGGTGGGGAGGTGGAATCCTGGTTCTTCCTATTCCAACATCATCCCTGATGTCACTTTGAGGTTTTACGTTATAGGAGAAGGGAACAGGCCATGCAGATGCCTGGCACATGGCCTTGAGGGTGTGCACATGGGTGTTTACATGTGCGTGTCTGTGCAGTCTGTGGTCACTTGTTAGACTGTGGCTGTACCAAACTGGGGATGATAAGAAGGGGTAAAATTATGTGTATATGTTTGTGTGTGTGTCAGAGTGTGTTCATGCAGGCTGGCATGTGATGCTCTGTGCATGTACCTCCATGAGTGTGTTCTGTGCATGTACCTGTAATTATACCTGGATGTGTGTACCTTGGAGTGTGTACCTCTATGGGCACACCTCTGACCATGTACATCTGTAATGGAACCGTACGTGTGACTCTGTGAGCACGTATCTCTGTACCCCTGTGAGCATGCACCTCTGTATGTGTACCTCTTGAGCATTTGCTGGAGTGAGGCTCTTGGGGTGTGTCTGGCCCTGGCCTCACTGACTGTCCTCTGTTCCAGGACTCGTACCTGCTTGACTATTTCCTCTTTCTGAACCGCTACTTTGAGGTGGGGGTCCCAGTCTACTTTGTAACCACTGGGGGCTACAACTTCTCCAGTGAGGCAGGTTTGAACGCCATCTGCTCCAGCGCAGGCTGCAACAACTTCTCCTTAACCCAGAAGATCCAGTACGCCACCGAGTTCCCTGATGAGTGAGTGCCCCAGCCCACCCCTGGCTGTCCCCCTACCCTGCTCTGCTGCCCACCTGCTGCCATGTGCCTGGGGAGGCCCAGAGTGAAGGTTGGACCGTAGGAAGGACCCGCCACAGCCTGCCTGTGTGGTCCTGTCCCCTGAGCTCCTCTCCCCGACCCTCAGGTCTTACCTGGCCGTCCCTGCCTCCTCCTGGGTGGACGACTTCATTGACTGGCTGTCCTCATCTTCCTGCTGCCGCCTTTATGTCTTTGGCCCCAATAAAGATGAGTTCTGCCCCTCGACTGTCAGTGAGTATGGAGCCTCTGGGGGCTCAGGGCCCACTACATCTTGGGGAAACTGAGGCTAGAAAAAGGAGAGGACTGGTGGAGGATCTCTTAGCCCCTCCCGCTCTTCGGCAGGGTCAGTCAGCGCGGGGGGGGGGTCCCGTCTTGGTGCACAGGTGTGGGGGACTGCACCCGTATGCGTGGACGCCCAGCTGGCCCACCAGGCAATCACCTCCTCATGCCCCTGCTGAGTTGTGCCCATACCCGCCGGGCATGCTGCTGCTCACATGCCAAGGAAGTCGAGTGAGAGCTGGGATCGGCACATGGCCCTACCCTGGAGCAGCTGCGCTTGTAGGCGGAGCGGGGAGGCCCCGTGGTGGCTGCTTCTCTGTCCCAAACTTCTCTTCCTCACTTGCTCATAGGTACCAGCTGTTTCCATAACTGAGAGGGGAACTCCTCCCATAGTTAGAGACAAATGCAAATCTCTCCAGAAGTACCCATGCCTGTTGCGGCAGTGGCAGTGCGTGGGGATCATGATGGGAAAGGACCACAAGGTGGTCAGAGGGGGCGCTGACTGGCCTTGTGGGTGCCGCCACCTGGAGCCCCTGCTCTCTTTGCAGACTCCCTGGCCTGCTTGAAGAACTGCGTGAGACACACAGCAGGGTCTGTCCGGCCATCAGTGGAGCAGTTCCACAAGTATCTTCCCTGGTTCCTGAGCGATGAGCCCAACATCAAATGTCCCAAAGGGTAGGCCAGGGTGGCGGGTCCACCAGGGAGGACAGCTGTGTGGGTGCCCAAGGCGGGGGCACAGAGGGGCAGGAGGCAGTGTGGGTTCTCTGGGAGTGGCCACAGGCCAGGCACACGGAGGGGCCCGATCCTTGGCTAACCTGCTCTGCTCTTCTCCCTGTAGCGGCCTGGCAGCGTACAGCACCTCCGTGAATCTGGGCTCAGACGGCCAGGTCTTAGGTAAGCACAGCCTCGACTGGAGGGGAAGACCAGAGTCAGCTGCTCCAGGGGCCCCACGAGTCCCAGGGAACAGCTTCTCCATCTCGAACCTTCTCTCCTTCCTCCTTTATGGAGGACTTCTAACTGCCCTGGCCCTAGCTTCAGAGGTCACGTTGCCCAGCTCCACATCCTCAGACTTTACCCCATTTCTGCCCTGCTTCCTTCTCCCCACCCCCAAATCCAAGGTCAGTGTGACGTTCATGGACTTTTCAGTGGCTGATGCCACACCCGGGAGCCACCCACATCCTTTTCTCTCAGGCACAAGTCACACCCAGATGTGGGCAGTGGGCAGCTGGTTAAATGAATGACTATTGACTTACCCAGTGGGTGCCCTGATGCACAGCTCTGTTAAGTAAGCTGTTTCCATTTTTCTGTCTCCCTTTCTGGTCCTTTCCTATAGGAATATGTACATTGGAAAAGTAATTAAATGAATTTAAAAAATCCAATGCATGTTTTGAAACCATACAGAGCAGCGTTTGGGTTCATCTGGGAGATCTCTTCTTCTTTTTTTCTTAATTTAATTTTATTTTTGGCTGCGTTGGGTCTTCGTTGCTGCGCACGGGCTTTCTCTCGTTGTGGTGAGAGGGGGGTACTCTTCCTTGCGGTGCTTGGGCTTCTCGTTGCAGTGGCTTCTTTTGTTGTGGAGCACAGGCTCTAGGCACGTGGGCTTCAGTAGCTGTGGTGCATGGACTCAGTAGTTGCGGCTCACGGGCTCTAGAGCGCAGGCTCAGTAGTTGTGGCGCACGGGCTTAGCTGCTCTACGGCATGTGGGATCTTCCTGGACCGGGGCTGTAACCTGCGTCCTCTGCGTTGGCAGACGGATTCTTAACCACTGCGCCACCAGGAAGTCCTGGGAGATCTCTGCAAGCTCTATCCTTCAGAGGCAGGGCTGGGACTTGAGTCTTGCACAACAGTAGGACCAGCTGCAGGGTTTGCAGGACCGGGGCCAAACCAACATGCTGGGCCCTTTGCTCAAAATGTCTTAAGAATTCCCAAATGGTGGCGGCAGAGCCCTGAACCCAGCCAGGCACTATCCCTTGGGGGTTCTGAGGGCGCCTGGCACAGGCTCTGACCTTTGCAGCCTCGCGGTTCATGGCCTACCACAAGCCGCTGAAGAACTCTCAGGATTACACGGAGGCTCTGCGGGCAGCTCGGGCGCTGGCAGCCAACATCACCGCCGACCTGCGGAAGGTGCCGGGCACCGACCCAGACTTCGAGGTCTTCCCTTACACGTGAGTCCCTGGGCACTGGGATGCAGGGAGGTGGGCCCGGGTGAGGGTGCTGGGCTGGTGAGGGTGGCTGCTGGGTGGGGATGGGCTGCAGCAGGGAGGCTCGGGCTGCACCTGGGCCCGGGCCCCCCGACACCCTCCCCTAGCTGCATACTCATCCTGAAGTGGGCGTGGGAAGCCATGGAGCGGTGACTGTGCCCTGCGACCCGCAGGATCACCAACGTGTTCTATGAGCAGTACCTGACCGTGGTCCCTGAGGGGTTATTCTTGCTCACCGTCTGCCTGCTGCCCACCTTCGCTGTCTGCTGCTTCCTGCTGGGCATGGACATCTGCTCTGGCCTCCTCAACCTGTTCTCCATCATCATGATCCTGGTGGACACTGTGGGCTTCATGACCCTGTGGGATATCAGCTACAATGCTGTGTCCCTCATCAACCTGGTCACGGTAACCTGCTGGCCGAAGGGGCGGGGCTCCAGGGCAGTAGGGGTGCTGGCCTCATAGGACGACCCCAGCTCTTTCTAGAGTCTAGGTGCTGCCCGCTGGTCTGGGTGGAGACCCCTGCCCCCGCCCTTTCGTGGCTGAAGCCCCCTCTCTCCCCACAGGCGGTGGGCATCTCTGTGGAGTTCGTGTCCCACATCACCCGCTCCTTTGCCATCAGCACCAAGCCCACGCGGCTTGAGAGGGCCGAGGAGGCCACCATCTCCATGGGCAGCGCGGTGAGTGGATGGGCTGCCTCACGTAGCCCTCGGCCGGCTGCCCCGTGCCCAGCCTGACGCCCACCTGTGACCCCCAGGTGTTCGCAGGAGTGGCCATGACCAACCTGCCCGGCATCCTCGTCCTGGGCCTGGCCAAGGCGCAGCTCATCCAGATCTTCTTCTTCCGTCTCAACCTCCTCATCACTGTGCTGGGCCTGCTGCATGGCCTGGTCTTCCTGCCGGTCATCCTCAGCTACCTGGGTGAGCGCGTGGGCTCCTCTGACACTGCCAGGCCCCTCCCTCATGACTCCAGGCCACAGGCAAAATGCCACGAACACACACAGCCCTGCTTACTCGGGACAGTCACCGCCCAGATTGTGAGCACACAGTTCCTCCTGGCTTGGAAAAACTGGGGTCTTTCACTTAACATGTGAAAACATCTTTTTTTTTTTTTTGTCAGATGTGTGTTTCAAACACTTTCAGTGGCCGTATGGTTCTGTGCTGTGTGCTGTTGAACTTTTGATCGTGACTTTCAGCAGGCAATATATTTTCACACTGAGAGGTGATGTGTACAGGCACGGACACGGACAGGCAGAGTAGAACAAGCATTTCACAAAATGACACTGCCAGAGAAGCCTTGGATATTTTCTGTTCTAGTCTATCATTGATTTTTAAAAAAATGCTGGTGTTATCTGCGAAATTGATTTCATGACTCATTCATGGGTGACTACTTGCAGTCGAAAAACATATCCTCTCCTATGGATCAGCCACAATCCATTTAACCAGCTCGCAGCTGCTGGACATTAGACTATTCCTGACTTTCCATGTTATTGCCAGTGCCGCGATGACCATCCTTGTGGCTGAATCTTTGACCTCATCCTCCAATATTTCCTGGAGAAAGTCCAGTCTGTGAATGTTGATTATTCATGCCAATGGTTAACGCCCTCCAGCAAGTTTTATCATTTAAACTCCTACCGGCAACACGTGCATTTCTGTTTCCTCATTGTTGAGCACAGTCATTTACACACCCCGTCCCCCAAAAGAGATTTTTTTTTTGGTCGCACTGGGCGGCTTGCGGGACCTTCGTTCCCGACCAGGGATTGAACCCGTGCTCTCGGCAGTGAAAGCACGGAGTCCTGACCGCTGGACCACCAGGGAATTCCACCGCCCCACCCCCACAGAGATTTAAACTGGGCCCGCAGGACGAAGCGTCCCCCCTGTTACGGTGGGCAAGCTGAGAGCAGTTCAATGCTGCACCATTCCCTGACACCCGGAATAATAACAATGGTAATTTTAGAGAAAACATTTACAGAAGGGTGTGTTTGTGCTCTAATATATGTGCACTAATCGTCTTATCACCTCTGGAGGTAGGTGATGTTTTCATCCCCATTTCACCGATGAGGAAACTGAGACTCCCACCCCAGTCACAGAGCTGGTCACGCGCAGTGTTTCTGGAGGCCACACAGCTCCAGCACCCCTACCCAAGGCACCAGCATCTTGTAGAAACTTCCTGACCCCCTTTGGAAGAGGAGAGTGTATTGGGGATGGTGGGTGGCGAGGAGGACAGCCCCAGGGGTCACCCAGTTGGGGAGCTACAGGTCCCGCAGGTCGTGGCCACCCCTTGGAGATTCCGAGTGGCCGGGAGTGAGAAAGGAGCTCGCAGGTCCTGCCCCCTCAGAGTGGCCTGGGATCTTGACAGAGAGGCGAGTGGCAGGCGCAGAGACCCCTGGGCCCCTTCTTGACCTGAGTCTGACAACAGAGTGAGGAACGGCTTCTCTCGGCAAGGAGCGCTTGCACAGGGTGTCCGTGAAGAGAGGAGGGGGTGGCAGTCACAGGCCATGGGCGTCTGGGGGCTTCCCCTGCAAGATCCCCGGATGGCGGGGGTCTGCACTGGAAGGCAGGTGGGCCAGGGGCTGGGCGCAGATGGCGGCTGAAACGGCTACTGGCATTTAGGTGTAGGGTGGAGCGAGGGCTGGGGCGAGGGGCAGTGGTGGAGGTGGAGGGCTTTGGGCTTCCTTTTTAGGCCACAGCAAATGCCTGCGCCCCACATCCAGCACACACTTCCCTGACCGTGGTCCTCTGTACCTATCCCTCTGCAGGGCCTGATGTCAACCCAGCTCTGGTGCAGCTGCAGAAGCAGGAGGGGGAGGTGACTGCAGCCAAGGCGGCCTCCTGGTCAAAGCGCCCTGCCCCGACGAGCACGGCCAACAGTGTCTATGTCAACTACGGCTTTGAATGTCCTGCCAAGAGCGAGGGTGGCCTGGGTAGCTCTCGGCCTCACAATAGGCAGAAGCTCTGATGGAGCCGGAGCCCCTGTCCAAGCTCACCGGCCCTGATCTGAGGGGCCATGAGGGCTCCTCTGTGGGGTCCCTTGACCCATCCCCGCCCTCAGGGCCTGGGAGAGGCTGTCCCCACAGGAGTGCCTGCGACAGGTCACCCTCTGGCCATGAGGTCTCACCCACAGGGACACACGATTGTGATGGAGGTGGTGCGCCATGGCGTGGGTGTGATCTGGTCCTGACCCACCTCTTGAATTTGACGTGTGTCCTCCTCATGCAAGTTTTAAAACTTTAGTTCTGTGTATGTAAACATATAATATTATTGCACATTTAAAAGTTTTCCTTAATTGATATTATACTTGACCTATCCTTTTGCAATGAGGTTGGTTTTTTTTTTGCACGCAACATACATTTTTTTGATTTATTCATGTTGATACGTGGAGATCTAGTCCAATCATTTGAACTGCGACACAGCATTCCATTGTGTGAACGAACACGGTGTTTTTATCCATTCCCCAGCTAGTGGGCAATCACATTGTCCCCAATTATTTTTCTGCTATAAGTCCACAGTCACTTTTGTGGAATTCAGAGCTCCCAAAGCTCTGAAAACCTACTGTGTTTGTCTCTTTTTCTCCTGTAAGTTTGGAACAAACTCATTTGGTGGCAAAAACCGATCAGACAAGATGTATCTATTTATACTTTATAAATAGGATACTTAAACTGTTCAACCAACTTGTTGTGAATAGTCATATATTTCAGTGCATTAATGAGTTTGATTTTGTGTTGCTGCCCCAGATCCTCCTGGGGTCTAATATCTAATGTACTGTAAGCATCAAATTACCTTTCTAAAAAATGTTCTCAATCCTGAAATTCAGCTCACCTATGGGATTTCAGGTATGGAACCATGGACCTGTGTGATGAGCATGTGCTTACACGTCTCCTGTCTATGTGTGGGGAGCTACCATCGCTGTAGCACTGAACAGCATACAGGCAAATGCCTCCCAGAGGGGTTGCCCTGTTCACACCAGCAGTGGATGAGGGTGCCTCTCTCCCTGCACCAATACCACCAAAACGCTCCACTTACTTTTGAGAGGCAGGAGGGTACGATTATGGATGATTATCCCTTTTTTAAAAACACTTTTTTAAAAGAAGACTTTTAAATTTTAGAATAGTTTTACAGAAAAATTACAAAGATAGTACAGAGTTTCTGTATGCCCCCCACCCAGTTTACCCTGCTAACATATTACATTAGTATAATACACTTGTCAGTGTACAATTAATGAACCAGTACTGATAATTACTACTAACTAAAGCCCATACTTTGTTTAGATTTCCGTAGCTTTTATCTAGTGTCCATTTTCTGTGCTAGGATCCCATCCAGGACACCACATAATACTCAGATGTTATGTCTACTTAGGCTCCTCTGGGCTGTGACAGTTTGTCAGACTCTCCTTTTCTTTGTTTTTGATGACCCGGACAGTTGAAGACTGGTCAGGCATTTTATAGAATGTCCTTCAAATGGGGTTTGTCTGGTGTTTCTCCTGATTAAACTAGGGTGATGGGCTTTTGGGAGGGAGACCACAGAGGCAGAGCACCGTTCTCAGCATATCGTGCCAAGGGTGCCTGCAGTCGCCACCACTCATCGCTGTGATGCTGACTCTGACCACCTGGCTGAGGTTGCAACGGCCAGGCGTCTTCCCTGTACAGTTATCTTGCACCTGTTTCCACGCTGTGCTCTTTGGACGGAAGTCGCTATGCACAGCCCACACTTAAGGAGGGGGGAGTTATGTTCCACTTCCTGGCAGGTGGGGTGTTTACATAACTTATTCGGAACTCTTCTGAACAGGAAAATTGTCTATTCCTCTCCATTTATTTATTTATTCGGTATGATATCTATATCAGTATGGACTCACGGATACTCATTTTGAACTTTGGGTTCTAATATACTACTTTATTTGAGGTTCAAATTGTTCCACGTTTGGCCATTGGGAGCTCTTTCATCTGGCTCCTGGGTCCCTTTGGCATACTCCCATCACTGTGGAATTTTTTCCCCTTTTTGAGCACTTCCTTACTTTCTGGCATTATAAATGATCCAGGCTCAACTTGTATATTTCTGCCCCAGTCCTAGAGTCAGTTGTTTCTCCCAGGAGTTCTAGCCCTTCTATTGGAGATGGGATTAGAAACCAGGATCGGGGTGTTCAGTGTGTGTGTTGCTGCTGGGGCATTGCTGCTTCTGGGTCCTCTCAGCTGAGAGAGCAAGGAAACGTGTGTACACTGACCCATGTATGTACACATTTCTATAAATATTGCTATATGTAGCCATCTGTATCTATATTAAGCTAAACAGGAGTTTATGCTGATGCCTCCACCTCTAACCCATAACCACGCGAATAATTCTAGACTGCTCTCTTGCTTATCTGTAGCCTCCCATGCCAATAGTGAGAAGCCCGGCTGTACCACCCTCACCATTTACATAACTGTTCATTTCCTCTGTACATATGTAGTAGTCTCAGAAATGATAACTCATATCCCTGTGGAAAACAACCTTAGAATTAAGTGTCTACTATGTACAGTTCCTTTAGCCTTTAGTCTTCCAGACACCATTCATTTCCAAAGTTACTTAGGTCAGCATCTTCTTCTACCACCCCTTTCAGAGAGGCTGTTTCGTACATTTTTAATACAGTTAGATTCTTGTGTCACATTCTTCCTTCCATTCTGGTGTTACAAAATCATGTGTGTAAAAAAGATTGTTGGGGGCGGGTAATCAAGAGAACACTATCCCTGGTTGACCCTCCAGCTGGACCCAGGCCATAGGAGACCCCTCACCCCTTCTGCTGTCCTTGTAATGTACGCTCTGCCTACCATTCCCACAGTGGGAGCTGTTTTCAGGGAAACGGCCTTGTGAGAGTAAGGTGTTGATGAGACCATCCAGTCAGTGTACGTGACTGAACCCAGTTAAGGCTTCTGTATAAACTTTTAAGATTCTGGCAGAGTGGCTGCCCAGGCAAGCCTTGTAAGTTACTTCCCTTGCTTATTAAACCTGCCACCTACCAATCTGAAGTGGTTTGCCTCTTTCTTCGGTCTCTCCTTGCCCTGGGTGTACGGGGGCTAGATTGTGAACCAACAAAGATCCATTCAAAGTATAGGATAGACCAATGGGTATTAATGTGACAAAGTAGGAAACATTTATTGATTGGGTTTTCAACTTCCATATTGCAACTAACCACTGAGAAACTACAATCTGTAGAATTTTGGTGTAGTTTCCAAGAATAATACTCACATTTATTTAAAAAGACAAGCTATTATTTGTATGAGACTGGGTTTCTTTTTTTTTTCTTTTTTTTGCGGTACGCAGGCCTCTCGCTGTTGTGGCCTCTCCCGTTGCGGAGCACAGGCTCTGGACGCGCAGGCTCAGCGGCCATGGCTCACGGGCCCAGCCGCTCCGCGGCATGTGGGATCCTCCCGGACTGGGGCACGAACCCGTGTCCCGTGCATCGGCAGGCGGACTCTCAACCACTGCGCCACCAGAGAAGCCCCAAGACTGGGTTTCTTATACTTCAATCAAAACAACATATTGCAATGCAGTGAATGCAGCAGATGAGAGAATCTTGCTGTCTTCAATTAGCTAGATAGTAAAGAGATTTGCAAAATTTAAAAGGATGCTGTTTCTCATAAACTTTTACTGTTTTGAAGAACATTATTTCTTCATAAAAATATGTTAATACGTAATGTGTTTTTTATGGTTATTAGAATGCATAAATATTTAAAAATTTCCTCAGTTTTAATTTCCAATGTGGTAACTACCGATAAGCATAATCTACATAAAATATTGAAGACTCTTTGGAGTCTTCAATAAATCTTAAGAGTGAAAATGGGTCCTTTTTTTTTCTTTTTCTTTTGGCCGCGCCTCACGAAATGTGGGATCTTAGTTCCCTGACCAGGGATTGAACCTGGGCCCTCCGCAGTGAGAGCTCAGAGTCCTAACCACCGGACCACCAAGGAATTCCCAGTAAATGGGTCCTAAGTCCAGAAAGTTTCAAAACCACTGCTCTAGGGCAATTTATCTGAGTTTGCCTTTATTTACAATTCATTAGCGCCCATGCACTATGAAGATATATGTTAACGTGTAGATTTTAGGCCAGTAGAGATGCAAATCATTTCTATCCACTGGAAAAGATAATCTACATCATTTTGTAGGACACCAGCCAGCTTCATATCCCACCTAGCAATCTTACTCTGTTTTCTCAAAGTGTTGATAAATATCCAGTTTCTCCAAAAGCTTCTCCAAACTAGCTTTGTCATATCACTGGTTACTTTACTTAAAACGTATAAATGTTTCACATGTGTTCATTATATATTTGTATGAGTGTTATATTTTTAAAGATTATGCTTGACAGACACTTAGGACACGTATACACGCTGGGTGTATACTACGCATACAATGTATATACTACACACAAATACATACGTATGTGTATATTTCATAGGATGGCACGCCAGATTCTCTACTCTGCACCTAGCTCTTTCCATTTAATATTTGTGCATGCACTCACTTTACGTTCTTGTCTTTTTGTATTTATGCACTTCACCCTGCATTTCACCCACGGCTCCGTTATTAACAGGACAGACACCACCCGCAAGCGCTCGCATTTCCTCTTCTGACGCGCCAGCAAAAGGCTCCCGCCGTCCCGCCTGGGGCTCGGGACACCCAGTTGGGAACACAACCCAAAGACCACGTGACACTTGCCCGCGCTACACGCCTTCCGTCCGTTGCCAACATGGCCACTAGGCGCCCTCAGTCCCGCAGCTCCGGACTTTCTTGCGTTTATGGGCCCACGTCCGCTCCTCAGCGAAACCGCTCGGGAAGCCAGGGGCGGTGGGGGCGGGGCCCGCGTCAAGTCGACTCAAACTCAGCCCAGCCGAGCCCTACCGCTGGGGCGAACTAGCGCGGACCGGAAGTTTCACGGGCGAGCTGGCTGCCGGAGCCGTAATCACAGCGCACCGGAAGTGGGCCCAGGCCGGCGTCCGGGCCGCGCCCGCAGTGAGTGAGCTTCCCTCCGGCCAGCGACGCCATGGAGCCCGGGGCGGCGGAGCTGTACGACCAGGCCCTGTTGGGCATCCTGCAGCACGTGGGCAACGTTCAGGACTTTCTGCGTGTGCTCTTCGGCTTCCTCTACCGCAAGACGGACTTCTACCGCCTGCTGCGCCACCCGTCGGATCGCATGGGCTTCCCGCCGGGGGCCGCGCAGGCTCTGGTGCTGCAGGTAATGCGCGGCCGGCGGGAAGCTCGGGGTGGGGGGAGGCCGTGGAGCCCCGACCCCGACCCCAGCGAGCGCGCCCCCGTAGTCCCCGACTCTCCGGGAGCCCAGACCCCTGCGAGCCCGCCGCTCCGTTCGCTGCCGGCCTCAGTTCATCCTCTGGCGCTGCCCCGGACCAGACTCCTGGGGCCGCGGCTTCAGCAGACATGCTCTTGGGGTATCAGTTTACTCCTTCCGTGCGAGAGGGGCTGGCTCTCGAGCAGCCTGGTACGACCGGGTGCACTTGGATATCAGAAGTAGTACATCGACGCTCAGGGCCAGGGTTAGCTCCCGCAGCGTGTAACCCCCTTCGAGGTGCCAGGGCCTGCCAGTCAGAGAATGAAAATAGAGCAGGCTAGACGGGGGAACGGGCGGCAGCACGGACACCTGCACACCCCAGAACTGCGACGACTGGACGTGGAAGGGAGACTGTGTGAGTGATGGGTGTGGTCCCCCTGTTCGAAGTGTGACTTTTCAGGTCAAAGACGGTCATAGTAGTACTTAATAAGTTTACATTTGAACATATATCTGTACATCCCAGATTAAGTTTATTGTCTGTTTGAGGTGCTAGTAATACTTATTCACTGACGTTGACGGGGTACTTGGAATGTACTAACCAAGAGTTTATGTACTGAATGTATTTATACTCTCAGCTGCCAGAAGCATTGGAGATACACTGGTAATGCAGATGGTTAAATAATGGTCTCTCTCCTTGGGATACTTATGGTCTAGTTAAGGAGGTGAAATACAGTAACAGAGAGCTATGCAAGGCCAATTATGTGACAGAGCCCATTGGAAGGAAAGGAATAGAAATGATGGTTTGGAAATGGAGAAAAGTTTTATAGAGGAGGTGGGACTTTTTTTTTTAACATCTTTATTGGAGTATAATTGCTTTACAATGTTGTGTTAGTTTCTGCTGTATAACAAAGTGAATCAGCTATATGTATACGTATATCCCCATATCCCCTCCCTCCTGTGTCTCCCTCCCACCCTCCCTATCCCACCCCTCTAGGTGGTCACAAAGCACCGAGCTGATCTCCCCGTGCGATGCAGCTGCTTCCCACTAGCTCTCTGTTTTACATTTGGTAGTGTATATACGTCAGTGCTACTCGCAGAGGTGGGACTTGGATGGGATTGAAAGACGGTACTCAGTCAAGCATTGAGCCTGTTTCTAGGAGCCTGAGAAGGTAGAAATGCTGGTGATAATTATCTCCTGCGGTTCTGTAGCGTTTTACAGTTTATGAAGTGATTTCAAATGTTCATCTTCTGAAGACTTGCTACAAGCTGCAGGTTAGTCAGGTATTTTCCTCAGTGCCTACATGAAGAAACAGAAGTTTACAATGTTTAACTACCAAAGATAACATGGTCCGGTGAGGAGTGAGGGTGGTATTCAATTTCAAGACTTAAGGCTGTTCCTCACCCTTGTAGTTGTTAAGTGCCATCTGAGTGATCAGAGAGCTGTGTGTCAGAGACGGTTTTTAGGAGGTCCTTATGTCAAATTAATGCTTTCATGGAAGACTGTGAAATAGATAAGGTGGAATTTTATGTGGCAGATGAGGGTGCCGGTTCAGCAAGGTTAGGTGATTTGACGAAACTCATCATAGAGCTGGAACTCAAAACTTCATTTTTCGGATTCCAGATCTTTCTGTTCTATTATTTAGCCAATCCATTGTAGGGTGGGAACTCTTTTGTCTAGGGTGATCTTTTTTTTTTTTTTTTTTTTTTTGCGGTACTCGGGCCTCTCACTGTTGTGGCCTCTCCCGTTGCGGAGCACAGGCTCCAGACGCGCAGGATCAGCGGCCATGGCTCATGGGCCCAGCCGCACCGTGGCATGTGGGATCTTCCCGGACCGGGGCACGAACCCGCGTCCCCTGCATCAGCAGGCGGACTCTCAACCACTGCGCCACCAGGGAAGCCCCTGTCTAGGGTGATCTTTTGCAGAAAAGATGTAAAGGAGAAAGGAACATTTACTGAGCACCTAGTATGTACCAGTTGTTATGTAATTTACATTCTAGGATGTTATTTATTTCTAACACAACCTGAAAGGTTGGTCTTTTCCCTTGTTTTACAGGTGAACTGACAGAGGTAATTCATGTAAGACACCTACTATGTTTCAGACACCCTTAAGGTTAAGACTTGGTGAACAGTTTAATAAAGTGGAGGTGGAGAACAGGGCAGAGAGAGGGTTGGGATGGGCCAGAGGTGATCCAGGGTTTCACACCTGGGCACTGTAACAATGATAATGCATTCACGGAACTGTCACCTGAGTTTAGGGGAAGAAGCTTAGTGGAATTGGAGGTTGCAGGCAGAAGTCCCTTCCCACAGGCTGTTGAACTGTGGGGCTGGATTTTAAGGGAGGTAGAGGAGTCTGAGTGGTTCAGGAGAGGAACTGAAGGTGGAGGATAGCCCTTTGGGGAAGGATCTCAGAGAAGGGATGGGAGACGGAAGAGGCTGTGTGAGTGGGAGGGGGATGGAGGGAAGTGGGCAGGGCAGTAAGTTTCAGGGAAACCAAGGGGGACAGTTTCCAGCAGACGGTTAGGAGGGGTGTAGTGCTTTTTTAAAGTGGTTCTGAATCATCAGTATTGCCCAAGGAACTTTAAAAGAGCAGATATTCCCTGGGTATTTTGGTTGGGTAGATCAGGGTAAGTCCTGGGGTAAGTCCTTGTTCTTTTATCCACAGAGGCATTTGGCAGTGGGGTGCTTGGGGGTCTCTTCAGAACTCAGGCAAAGAGGGTTTGGATGGGAGTATTGGGGTACTCTGTTCTGGAACCCAAAAGTTCTCCGTTGATATTTTGGGGTATGGGCTGTTGGTGAGGTTTAAGCCTTCTCAGACTTTTCCTGCTAATTCTTAGGGCTTGCACAGTCTGAATGTACAGCTTGCCAGACCCTCAGCAGGAAAGATGCATGTAGAAATTGTATTGCACTCCATGATTTATTAGTATGTTTTAAGAAAACAATAATTTTGAATGACGTTTCATTCGTATCAGTGGATCCTCTGTGTTTATTCCGGAGTCCAGTTTGGCAAGCTTAGAGGTCCCCCCTATGAGAGTCAGGAAAGCTGGCTCTATCTGTTCTGAGCTTGCTGGGAAGTCCTGGGAGAATCACTCTCCTCTCTGTCAGTTGAGAAGGTTGATTGGAGGTCAGGGACATCTCTTCCAGCTCCGCAGTCCAGGATTCTGAAACGAGTGCTGAGGTCAGTGGCGACATGAGAGGTGAAGCCAGGGGGCAGGCGGGGTGCTGAGTAAGCAGGGGCAGTGGGCGCCGCAGCGTAGTGAGGAACGTGAGGCCCAGGGTCCGAGGGAGGCCCCCGGCGTTTGGAGAGAGCCCCCCGGTGTTTGGAGAGAGCCCTTGCTGTTGCTTGTTTTCTGGAGTTAAGATGAAGATGTGTGGCGTCAGGAGGATGAATGGCTCTGAGGGCAACGGGTCTGGTGTCCGGTGTCACTGACGTGAGTACAAGAGGAGTGAGTCAGGGGCTCAGGTTCTCTGAAGAAGTAGAGAGAGATATTGTTTCCAGTTTTTAGCCTTAGGGCTTTACTTATCTTCCTCTGCCTACATCTCCTTTCAGTGTTTGGTGTGTTTCCTGTATAATTTTTTACTTTCTTCTTTCACTGGCAGGACCTTGGGCAGGTTACCCTCTCTGAGCTTAGTTTTCCATTATCTTTGAAATGTCAGTGCTGTCTTCCTCACAGCGTTTTCACGAGGGTTTTGAGAGAATGTCTGTAAAAACATTGGCAGTTAGTAACTTCTTTGGTTCTGTCTTCCTGCCCAGTGCACGCAACAGTTATTTAGCACTTGTCTGCATTCTGGCCCTTTGGAAACTGACTCCTACACACGTTAAAACATTTTTATTTTATTAAGACTGATTTTTAGAGTAGTTTTAGGTTCAGAGCGAAATGGAGGGGAAGGTACAGAGATTTCTCATGTCCCGACCCTGCCCACCCCCCCTCCCCCAGCGTCCCCTATACCAACAGCTGCCACCAGAGTGGTGCATTTCTTACAGTTGATGGACTTACATTGACATATCATAGTCACCTAAACCCACAGTTTACTTCAGGGTTCTCTCTTACTGTTCATTTTACGGGGTTTGGACAAATGTGTGATGGCATGTAATCCTCATTGTGGTACCACACGAAGTATTTTCACTCGCCTAAAAAAATCCTGTGCTCTCTACCTGCTGCCTCCAACCTCCCTCCCTGCATCCTCTGGCCACCACTGGTCTTTTTATTGTCTTTAAAATTTTGCCTTTTCCACAGTGTCATATAGTTGGAATCATACACTGTGTAGCCTTCTCAGATTGGTTTCTTTTCCTAATATGCGTTTAAGGTTCTTCCATGTTTTTTCATGGCTTAATAATAGCTCATTTCTTTCATCACAGAATAATATTCCATTGTCTGGATGTACCACAATTTGTTTATCCATTCACCTGCTGAAGGATATCGTGGTTGCTTCCAAGTTTTGGCAATTATGAATAAAGTTGCTATACGCAATCCGTGTACAGGTTTTTGGGTGGACATATTTACAACTCCTTTGGGTAAATGCCTTGGAGCGAGGTTGCTGGATTGAATGTAAGGGTCTTCTCCCACCCACTTTTCAAGGTGGATCTCCCAGCTTTCCTGTCTCTGGGAGGAGATACCATAGGATATAATCTCCTGATGACCCTTCCTCCTGTCATTCCCTCTGGAAGGTGTGCCTTTCATTCAAGGTCTGATGCAGAGCGCCTTCTTCCAAGAAACTTCCTTAGCTCTCTTTCACCGGAAGTGCTCGTTTGCACCCTCATTCTGATGGCATCACATGTATTCGTCACAGCCTCTTCCTGTCAGAGTTGTCACGTCTGGGTCTGTCCTGGCTGCACTTCAGGGTTATGTGCGCTCTTGAATGGTGCCTACAAAAGGCCATTTTCTTGTGCACTTTTTGGATGTAGAGTCCCAGCACTTTTGTGGGTGTGACTGTGGCCCTGAAAAGATTAATGACTGAAAATGGAGTTCTTCGAGGTTGGGAGCTGTCATTTGGATTTTGGGTGCCCCTTGCACATTGTAGGCACATCATGGATGTTTGTTGAATTCCCAGGCTAAGACCTTCCCTCAGCCCATGCAGTGTGGGAAGATAGCAGCAGTCCAGTGAGCCAGCTTGTATTTTGTGGATTGAAATTCAACTAATTTCCATCTTCTCTTCTTTCGTCTGAGTTGTTGGTGCCTTTACAGCTCTCAGTACCAGGACAGCGTGTTCTTTGCATTTCGAACAAGGCTCTCTGGGGCTATAAAAGTAATGACAGGTGAGACCATTTAGTTATGCATCATTTAGACTTGAAAGTTGGCCTCATAGGCGTGTAAATATTTTGAGCCTTGGCTTGTAAAGGTTTCACTTTCATTGATTTTGTAACTTCCCTTTAAAGATTGTTTTCCTAGCGGCATTTGGTGAAGTTGAAGTGCATTTCCATTTTGCCAATGGGAACATTTTTTTAGTCTACTGCTTTTTCATTCTTTATTTACCAGATTTTGCTGTATTTCTGCAGAATGTGTGGTACAGTACTGGGCGGATGAACTCATTGCAGGATTGCTGTTTGATTTTAGGTATTCAAAACCTTTGACCGCATGGCCCGTCAGGATGATGAAAAGAGGAGGAAGGAGCTGGAGGAGAAGATTAGGAGGAAGGAAGGGGAGGAGGCCGCGGCCGAGCAGGAGCCAGTCCCAGCCCCGGTTCAGGAGGTGGAGGTTGACTCCACCACAGACTCAGGCGGCCCTCAGGAGCCCCCCGGCCCGCAGGACGCCGTACAGGAAGTGGCCCACCGCACCAGGGAGGCAGAGCCACCAGGAGCGGCTGCTGGCGCTGCTGAAGTCCCGAGGAGCCCGCCAGCTCTTCCCAAGTAAGAATTTCTACTTTGTGGCTTCTTTCTTTTCTTTTCTTTTTTTCATCATGGTTTATGACAAGATATTGAATATAGCTCCCTGTGCTATGCAGTAGGGCCTTATTGGTTATCGATTTTATACATGGCAGTGTGTATCTGCTAATCCCAGACTCCTAACTTATCCCCACCTCCCTTTCCCCTTTGGTAACCATAAGTTTGTTTTCTGTGTCTGGGGGTCTGTTTCTGTTTTGTATAGAAGTTCATTTGTATCTTCTTTTTTAAGATTCCATATATAAGTGTTATCATATGATATTTGTTTTTCTCTGGCTTACTTCACTTAGTATGATAATCTCTAGGTCCATCCATGTTGCTGCAAATGGCATTATTTTGTTCTTTTTTATGGCTGAGTAGTATTCCAGTGTGTGTGTGTGTGTGTGTGTGTGTGTGTGTGTGTGTGTGTGTGTGTATCTCACATCTTCATCCATTCATCTGTTGATGGACACTTATGTTGCTTCCATGTCTTGCCTATTGTAAATAGTGCTGTAGTGAACACAGGGGTGCATATATATTTTCAGATTAGAGTTTTCTCTGGGTATATGCCCAGGAGTGGGATTGCTGGATCATACGGTAACTCTATTTTTAGTTGTTTAAGGAACCTCCATACTGTTCTCCATAGTGGCTGCACCAATTTACATTCCCACTAGCAGTGCAAGAGGGTCCCTTTCCTCCACACCTTCTCCAGCATTTGTTATTTGTAGAGTTTTTAAATGATGGCCATTCTGACCTGTGTGAAGTGATACCTCATTGTAGTTTTGATTTGCATTTCTCTAACAATTAGCGATTTGAGCATCTTTTCACATGCCTGTTGGCCATCTGTATGTCTTCTTTGGAGAAACGTCTATTTAGGTCTTCTGCCCATTTTTCATTTGGGTTATTTGTTTTTTTATTGTTGAGTTGTGTGAGTTATTTGTATATTTTGGGAATTAAGCCCTTGTTGGTTGCGTTGTTTGCAAATATTTTCTCCCATTCCTTAGGTTGTCTTTTCGTTTTGTTTATGGTTTCCTTTGCTCTGAAGAAGCTTATAAGTTTGATTACGTCCTATTTGTTTATTTTGCTTTTGTTCCTTTTGCCTTGGGAGACTGACCTAAGGAAACATCGCTAGTTTTATGTCAGAGGTGGCCTCTTTCTTGCTTGACATCTGCTGGTTGGGTTTGTCCCTAAGTGGGTCTTACTTGGTAACACACTGACTCTATTTCAGCATTTAGTTAGCTCTTCCTGTTTGCAAACTGCCTTACAGTGTGTAGGATGGGAGGTCAGCTGGTTTCAGTATTCTTCCTTTTTCTCTCTATAGGGTAAGGTAATAATCTGCCCACAGTCAAACAGCCAGTTGAGAGCTAGACCAGAGTTAGAGCGCTGGGCTCATAGAGTTATGCTTTCCCGTGAGACCTGCCGGTCTGTGTGTCTTGACTCTGTTTTTTCCCTGCAGGAGCAACTGCTGGGACATGGGCCCACAGTCCTCTTGGTCTGATGTACACCCGAAGAGGTTGTCTGGAATGGGGGTCTGTGGACCCAGAGTCCCCTCAGAGCCTGCCACTTAGTAAATGTATTACCTTGGGCAAGCTGCGTCACCTCTCTGTGTCTCAGTTTTCTGCTTTGTAAAGTGGAGGCGATAATAACAGCACCTCCCTCAGAGGCTGTTGTGAATATTGAATGAGCCAAGGGTCATGCAGCTGATGAGTGGTAGGGCTTAGACCAAGCCCTGTGCTGTACTTGTCCTCACTTTTCAGGAGTTCTGCTTCCTGGTGCTTCCCTGCCTCTGTTTGGGTGAGAAGAGCTGATGCCTCCTTGTGTATGAGCTGTGGCAGTGTCTGAAAGACAGCTTGCTGCTCCTGGCCTGCTCTGTTCTTAGGCGAATCTGCTCTCTTCCCTCTTTCTTGGGACTGTTCCCTGCCCTCTCCTGGGTTTTCTCTCCCCCTTGGCCCTTCTCTGACTAAACTTCGCTTCTCTTCCCTCTCCTTGCACTCTCCCTCTAACCTGTTTTGGGGACTCTTTGAATGTAGTTCCTAGTTAATGAAGCAAAGTGAACAACTTGGAGTGGCATAAAATGCGGAGTAGGGGGAAAATAAACTTTGTGGAGATAGGTTGGGGCAAGACTGCAGGGTCTCAAAGTCAAAGTTCGACTGCATGGAGGGTCAGTGCCCCTAACCCCCTGTTGTTCAAGGGGGGTTAACTGTACATGCAGAGAAAAAGCCCAGAAGGAAATCCATTATGAATAGTGGTGGAATTGTGAGTGTTTTTCATTGCCATCGTTGCCCCTTACTGTATTTTCTAATTTTTCTACAATGAACTATACACTTTGCTTTACTAATTTTTTTGCATTCTTTTTATAATTTCTAAAAACTCTATTAAAAGAGGGGATTTGTTTTTAATTCCTGAGTAATAGATTAGAATAGCTGCCTTGTTATCTTGTAGCGACCCTATTCTTTATTCTTGGACCAATGAGTTGTATTCCAGGTTAGCATCAGCGTTAGTTTTACTAGTCCTACCGTGGTGTAAGGATAGACTGAAGACTTGGGTGTGTTCCAGGGAACCTTAGTTTGGTGCTGCAGGCTCAACGCTTCCATGGACTGAACCTTCTCAGCCTTCAGGTATTCACTGGTTTTCTATGAACAAAACAAGAAATTGTGGTCCACATCTCTCTAGTTCCATCTGAAAGGCTGTTCTGGGGCAGATCTGAAATGGAACATGAAAGCCATCCTTATCTTTGTTGTAGCTTTTGTGGCCCCCCAAGTCCCTCCAGTCAGTGCCCAGAATTGCTTATCCTATAAGCTGTAGATCTGGGGGTTCTGTTAATTAAATAACTTAAGATCAGGTGACCACACAGAAGCACTGCCTTTGTGGGGCACCCTGTCCGAAAACCAGTTACATACCTAGAATCTGGGTCTGACGTCGCTGACTTCTGATTACTCCTGCTTGCTACCCATTTGCTGGTGGTTCTGCCCAGTATTAGGTAGTGGTGATGGCAGCTTCGCTCCATCTACAGGCAAATCACACTTTGGAGTCAACCCCCTGTCCCCAGCCTAGGCCCTGCCAACCGTGGGTTAAAGTTTTTGAAGTGTACATTTTCATTTATACATAAAATAAAGTACAGATTTTTACACATAAAGCCATATGCCACCACCCTAGTGCTCAAAGTGCCCAGTTTTATTCCTTAGAGATGAGAGAATTTGGGTACACAAAAATTTCCTTGTCCATACAAGATAGCTTTGAGAGGTGCACATACTCTGCAACGGAGCTTCACAGTTCATGAGTTATCCGTAGTGAAGATACTGTAAAAAGTGCTGCTTAGAGCCCCAGTGTTTATACTGTACTTGACCCAGTGATCTGTGCTCAAAGGACTTCTAGGGAGCTGGGAAGCTTTCAGAAATGCTGACGACATTACTAGTGCTGTGGAAGGAGAGAGGGATGCAAAACCAACAGCATCAACGTCCTAATCACTAAGTCGGGCACCTCTCAGAGCTGTTGGTGGGGTTTGCTTCTTGGGTTCCATCTGTGTCTGGTCCCGCTTCGGTGGCCATAGGTCCTGCAGTTTCCCTCTCGATCTGCAGGTGTCGCTGTAGGCAAAACAGTGATAACTGCATTTGCTTGTGCTGGGATGCACAAGCAAAATGTACAAAAGGCTGTGCCACCTCTGGCTTTTGCCCTTATAAATCACAAACAGGATTCTTTAAAAAGAAGAAGGAAAGAAAGTAGCACTGAGAGTAAATTACAGTTGGCCCTGAACAACACAACCTTGAACTGCACAGATCCCCCTATACATGGATTTTTTCCCGTAGTAAACGCTACAGTACCACAGAATCTGTGGTTGGTTGAATCGTGGATGTGGAACTGTGGATACAGAGGAGCAACTCCTGCGCTGTCAGTGTTGAGTGGTGGTACATGCCCTGAGTCCCTCCCGAGCTACCCCTCTGTCCTGCACAGGGAAGCAGACAGCAGGGCCTCGTGAGAAGGGGGTGTCATGGAACTACTTGATGTGTTGACCCATGTGGTGAAATCCTGGTAGTACAAGGGTGTGTTAGAAAGCTGCTCAGTGCTTTCTTTTATTTTGGGTGGCGTGGCCTTTGTGTCCAGCTGTTACAGGGATCCATCTTGGGAAAGGGATGGTGTAGTTTGGAAGAGAAGCTTCAGATTTCTAATAGTATCCTCAGCACATGCTTCGTCTTCATCACGCCTGGTTCATTTGCCCCAAGCACAGCACTGTTCACGTTCTTCAGTGCTCTTGTCCACGCAGCAAGGCCTTCCAGCGCCTCTGTCCCTCTGCTCCCTGCCACAGGTAACCGCGTCTCCTCTGAGCCTGGGTTTCATCTTACATCTGTTTATGGCTAGTTCTTACACCTTTCATTTTTGGGGCAGAGACTTACTCAGCCCCTCTCAGCTCCCAGCTGTGTGTTAGGTGAGCATCCGATGCGTGCTGAGTTCATTCGTTAGTGCCTCTCCTTTGGTTCCACTCACCCATGTCTCGTGATGTCTGTGGCTTAGATGTCCCTTAGGCAGGCTGTCACAAGAGCCAGAAGGGTGCTGCTCTCTGCTGGGGCATCCTTTCTGTGTGCAGTCGTGCTGCCTGAGAGCTGGCTTCCTGGATTTGTCTCTAAATGGGGTCCTTCCTTTGTTGGTCCCTGCTTTTTCAGGTGCCTGTTGCAGGAGGCCCTTTGATAGAGTCACGTGGACATACCGGAATGCTACCCCAAATACCCACCCTGTTGGCTTATGGTGAAGATTGACTGAGGTCAGTGTGTAAGACCTGGTGAGCAGGATTCCTGGCGCATAGTGAGCCCTCAAGTAGGTACGAGCTGTTCTCAGTATTGCTTTTCTTAACTTAAACAAGAACAAACTGTTTTTCTTCCTCATTACGCTCGGTGTAGACTATTTGGAAAATAAAGATAAGTGTGTAAAGAAGAGAAAACATCCTACCACTCCCTATTAACTTTCTGGGATATTTCTACAGTTTTTTCTATGCATATAAACGTGTGCGTGGGTGTGTTTGCACACACACACACACACCAAAATATGCTTATAAAATTGTCTTACACTGTGGCTTCTGTTTTGCTGAACATTGTATGCTGAGCGTTTCCTGCATCCCTTTTGCTGATTTTGAATTCATGTTGTACACTGTTGAGTGTTGTGTGCCCAAGAGGTTCTTTTGCTCAGATGAGGTTGTTGGCTGTAATCATGCACTCAAGAGAATAGTAAACAGAAAGCCAGCAGTCCAGGGATGTCTGCCAGCTTTCCCCGACTGGGGCTGTGCTGGGCCTGCCGGCCTCAGGGTCTGTTTTCAGTCTCATCTGGTATAGAAGCTGTTCTTTCACCCAATTCGCCCTGAAACTGCCCCTTCTCTAAGGAACCTCAGGTGTAAGTGGCCTCAGGGATTTGATTTAAATCACAGATGAGGAAAGGTTGTTTGTTAGAAGTATTTTTTTTCCTCTAGAAGCATTGTGTTTTTGTTTTCATTTTGCAATTCATTTCTAGCTTATAGGCTTCATTTTTAGAAGAGGTTGGCCTGTATATCTTACAGCGATGACTTATGTTGAGTTGGTTGGATACTGAAGCCGGATGGTAAAAATGACCTGGCGTCCTAGCCTGTGAGAGTGAGAGCATGTTTTGGGGCCGGAGGAGGAGGCCAGTGAGTCCCCCAGGGTACTCTTCCCCCTGGGAAGTGTGTACTTCCAGATGCCAGAGCCCAATCGGCTTCCTTTTAACAGATGGAGAAATGGAGATGAACAGTGGTGAAGTGCTTTGCTTGAAACCGTAGTTAGAAAGGAGGGCCAGAGTCATGGGGAGCTGAAGCAGTTCCCAGTGCGCTCAGAGGCCCAGACATGGGTATGTTCGCTTTGCTGTTGTTAAGAAAAAGGAACTATTACCAGAACTATCTAAGAGATACTTTTCAAAACTAACACAACCAGTTTCTAATTGAATATTTTTCTATGTCACTAAAGAAGTATAACTTTTTATGCTAGCTTTTTTTTTTTTTTCTATTGAAAAAAAAGGTATATGCACCTTGTGGAAAATGTATTAGGTTGAATTTAAATACAAAGGTGAGTAGACAGAAGAATGCAGTGAATCCGCGTGTACTCACTGCCAACCCTGTGAAGTACACCCGGCCACTTCTCCCCTTCCTGTGTTACTCAGAAGCAAATTCTACCTCATCATTTCATCTGTAAATGTTTTCAACTGGTGTTTAAACTTCCAGTTTTCTCATAATGTCATAATTTTTAAAAAAAAGTTTACATCTATAATAAGGCTCCAACCACATATCACTTTGTAGCAGACTCTCTGTTTCTCTTGCTTTTATTCTCTCAATTTATTTGTTAAGAAAAAAATCAGGTTGTTGGTTTGTTGAGTTTCCCACTCTCTGATTGTTACGTGGTGTAGTAAATTGGCAGTTGGATTTAGGGTCAATACTTTTGAAAGTTATAAGCCTGTGTAATGAAAGTGAATTCTCCCTAAAGGCAGCCATTGTGTGTACTTTGTAAAAGTTTTCTGTTTTATAAACTTTTTATTTTTCATATTCGTTTATGTATATCTTATCTGTTGTATACAATATGCTGTGTGTGGACTTCTAGTTACATCCCCCCGAGCAGCTGACAAGCAGCTAACAAGGAGGCAGCCTCCCTGTTGCCAGGTGCCATTTTTCCTGATGTGCGTTGTATCTGTCCTCACATCTGTGGGGCTTTAAGATGCTGATTCCTGGGCCTGCCCCTGGAGATCAGATTTAACTGGCCCAGGTGCGACCATGTGTCAGGATTTTCAGAAGCTTCCCAGGTGACTCTGCCTGTAACCAAGAGTCAGACTTGACTACAGTCTTTCTCTCGACTCCCTCAGAGTTCTGTCCTGTGGATGTAGCGTCATTATTTAGTGAGTCTCCACAGGCAGTGTAATTAGGTTGTTTCCAGTCTACTGCGGTCACAAATGATGCTGCAGTGACTGTGCTGTATGTGTTTCTTGGAACATGTGTATGAATATCTGTTGGACGAATTCCCAGAACAGGAATTACTGGGTCAGAGGGTATGAAGTATGTAATTTTGATGGATGTTGCTAAAGTGGCCCCAGAGAGATTGTACCAGTTTGTTCTCTCACTGCCAGGCTGTCTGATGGTGGGTACCTGACCCACCCCAGGTGCCAGCCGGCATCCCTAACCCATTTCTTGGCTGCTCTTACTTTTGCTTCATTGGTTTTATTTGAAATGCCATTCACTGTGACGTATGTTGGGTTCTGATTGGCTCTGTGTATGTTTCTGGGTTTTTTTCCTTTTCTATTCCATTTATTCATAGATACTAAACCATTTGTTCTATTTGTTTGCCAGTACCAAGCTGTTTTATTTACCATAGCTTCATTATGATACATTTTAATACTTGGTGGGACTAGTGTTTAATCCCTTGCTCCCAGACTTTTCTGGAAACTTTTTCCATGTGAAAATTCTGTTGAAGTTTTCATTGGGAATACATTAAATTTATGTTTTGAATTAGAGAGAAATGACAGGTTTATATTATTGAGTCTTTCTGTCTAAGAACAGGGTATATTTTATTTATTCAAGTCTTGTTTTATGTTCTTCTGTAGAATTTTAATGTTTTTATTCAATAAGCCCTGTACACCGATACTGAATTCTCTATTTTCTGATAGTTTCTCTGTTGATTTTCTTGGATTTTCTAGGAATATAGACTCTTCAGTTTTTATTATAGTATTTTAGTGACAAGTATAGTTAGTAATAAATACATTTTTAATATTTTGAATTTTAAATGTAACTTCATTTTATTTCTCCCTCTCAAAATGTGTTGCCCCGAGCACCTGGAAGGATGGAGCTGACACTAGCTGCAGAGGGAAGGGGTCGGGGGCGGCTGGTTCTGAGGCTGACAGGTTAGCCTTTGGCCACAGTGGGGTCTCTGGGGTCTGAGAAGCTGTGAGCCATGTAGGTGGAGTCCGAGGGGAGCAGGACTGGAGGTGGGAGTTTGAAAAACATCGGCATATCAGTGGGTTTAAAGGCACAGACTGGATGAGGTCACCGAGGCTGTGAGTGTAGATGGAGAAGAGGTCCAAGGATTGAGAGCCGGGGGGTCGTACATGAGGTGAGGGGCCGTCTGCCTAGGGGGCCAGGAGAACGGGGTGTGTGACCTGGGGGAGCAGGCCCGAGCAAGGCAATCAGGAGAGTGTCCTGTCATGCGGCAGGAGGCCAGTGGTGACACGCGCTGCACTGTCACATGCGCTGCTACTTCACCCTCCGCTTGCTCCCTGCAGCCGTCCAGCCCTGAAGTGCTCAGCTCGCTTGTCACCCCTTTCCTTTGGGATACACTCCTGACCTGTCCTCTGGTTTCTGTTTCTGCGGTTGGCTCACCTTGTGGCAGGTGATTCTCTGGCCTCCGGCTCAGACCGCACCCTTGTCTCTGGCCCCAGGTGGTGGCTCCCGTGTGTGTCCCCGTTTTTTTGTGTGTGTCTAGTTCTCTCACCAGGGAAGCCAGGAGGAGGGCAGCCGGCAGAAAGTGCAGCTTTTCTGTTACTGTGTGCACCTTGGTCTATTTATCTTGTCCACCGCGTGTCCAGTGCCTGGAATGTCCCTGGCGGCATAGTTGGCACTTAGTAACCAGCTGAGTGAGTGAGTGATTCAAATTAAAAGTCATGTGAAAAAATGATAAACCTTTGAATTTTAACATATCTAATGAATTCCATTATCCAGTAACATTCAGTTTTTCTTGAATTTTCATAGTTAGGGCTTTCACATCTTCTGTGTACTGTTCATACTTGTCTTCTTTTAGGGCAACTCAGTGTTCTGTAAACTCCCTAATTGAGTCCTGTGTGGTCATAGAGCCCTGAGGCCTCTGTCGTTTCCCTGTCTCTGTACTGAAGGGCCAGGCACTCAGCTTCCCTAGTGGCGAAGAACCCTCTAGGGACAGAGCCCGGGACTGGGAGTCAAGAGCCCTGGTGTGAGCAGGCCTTGGGCCCTGTAGGCTGTACTGCAAGGGAGCGGGAGCAGGCCTGAGTTTTTTTTTTTTTGCAGTACGCGGGCCTCTCACTGTTGTGGCCTCTCCTGTTGTGGTCCAGACATGGGAGCACAGGCTCCGGACGCGCAGGCTCAGCGGCCATGGCTCACGGGCCCAGCCGGTCCGCGGCATGTGGGATCTTCCCGGACCGGGGCACGAACCCGCGTCCCCTACATCGGCAGGCAGACTCTCAACCACTGCGCCACCAGGGAAGCCCGGCCTGAGTTTTTTGTCTCTTTTTCTTAAGCCAGGGAACCTGCCCTCCTGTGGGTAAGTGGAGTCCTGGGAAGGCCTCTGCGTACAACAGGTGAGGGCTCAGCAGTTGGCTGACGTAGGGCTGCGAGGCACGGGTGGCTTCATCTCCAGGCTCACTTTGAGAACCCCTGGAGTAGGACGTCTGGGATGACTCAGCTCTGAATCCTGCGTGTCTGGTTGGTTGTGAGCCTGGGTTCTGAGTATCTCTCGAGGGTCAGGTCCGTGGCTTCGACAATGTGATGGAATGGGGCCAGTCCTTAGCTGAGCAAGGGCCACCACGTGTTCTCGCATATAACCCTCAAGGTCTATTTATTTTGTGGTCTCTAAAGAAAACTTTCATTTTTAGATAATTAAGATCTGCCCCCAAAAGTTGCAAAAATCATGCACAGGACCCCATACATCCTTCTCCCAACATGCCAGGTGTCTGTGCCTCCTGTAACCCGGGGCTGCTGTGAGCGCATCTGAAGACCTTGTTCCAGTTTCATCCATTGTTCCAGTAGTGTCCTTTCTCCTGGGCCAGCGTTGCATCCGTTGTCGTCACTGCATTATGGGCACGTCTCCTCAGTCTCCTCTATCTGGCACAGTTTCTTAGTCTTGTCTCTCATGACCTTGACCCTTTTAAGGAGTACTGACTTCTTTTTTTCCTTGGTAGAATGTCTCTCAGTGTGGTTTTGTCTGATGTTTCCTTGTGACCGGCTAAGGCTGCCGCAGTGGCTGCTTTTCTTCTGTGCTAAAGAGTTACTATTTTCCCTTTTGTGATTAATAAGTGTCTTGTGTGGAGATACTCTGAGACTCTGAATATCTTGTTTCTTCTCATACTTTGCCCACTAATCTTAGCAACCATTGACTATTCTTGCCTGAATCAGTTATTGCTGTGGTGTCTGCCAAATTGCGATTTCCTGTTTATATCCTTCTTTCTACATTTATTAATTGGGATTATATTGCTAGGAATGGCTTTTCTTTCTCCTCCACTCACTCACTCATTCATGCACTTGTTTGTGTGTGTCATCGTGTCCTTACAGATGTTGACTACATAGTTATGGCCCCACTGTCTTGGGTTGTTGCTCAGGGTGCCCTTCAAATGGGCTTGTCCTTTTGACACGTTCGCATCATTTTTTGAGCACTCCTCTGTGTGCTTGCACCACAAGATGTTCCATGTCATCCTGCTGTGAAGTCGGCTTTTTCTCCAAGTGGCCTTCGCTTTTTTCCTTAAATTTAAATTTATTTATTTATTTTTGGCTGCGTTGGGTCTTTGTTGCTGTGTGCGGGCTTTCTCTAGTTGCAGTGAGCGGGGGCTACTCTTCGCTGTGATGTGCGGGCTTCTCATTGCGGTGGCTTCTCTTGTTGTGGAGCACGGGCTCTAGGTGTGCAGGCTTCAGTAGTTGTGGCATGTGGACTCAGTAGTTGTGGCACGCGGGCTTCAGTAGTTGTGGCTCGCAGGCTCTAGAGCACAGGCTCAGTAGCTGTGGCGCACGGGCTTAGTTGCTCCGAGGCATGTGGGATCTCCCCAGACCAGGGCTCGAACCTGTGTCCCCTGCATTGGGAGGCGGATTCTTAACCACTGCTCCACCAGGGAAGTCCCCAGCCTTGGCTTTTGATTGGAGAATGGTCTGAAATCAAGGATCTGGGCACCAGGTGTGCTGTCGCTGCTGGTGTCCTGGCTTCTAGGCCTGTTTTATGCCCATTTCCTGGTTACTTTACCCTCTGAAACCATCCTGCCCAACTTCTCACTTCCAGTTTTCTTTCCTCCCTTTTGAAAAATTCATGGTATGGATTAAGAGTGTGAATCTCGGAGTCAGAAGCCCTGCGTTCAGATGCCAGCTCAGACCTTGCTGAGCCATCTGGCCTTCAGGCCTTAGTTTTCCCGCATGTCAGGTAGGGGTGATGATTCTCAGCTTAAAGGGTTGTTGTGAGGGTTAAATGAGAGAGTAAAATGAGAGTGGTCAGCACACGCTGAGTGCTCAGTTGGGTGCTTTCATTCAGCAAGTATTTATGGAATGAATGCTTGTGTAGGTTTGTTTCAGGGCCTGGGGCATGTGGGGTTTGGGAGTGCCAGCCCGGTGGGGCCTCTGGCCGGCTGGTGCAGGGGCAGCGCGCCTCCGACGCCTCCTTGATCCCGAGCTGCTCTACAGCTGGAGGGATGCGGGGAGAGAGGAGTGGGTGCTTCGCTGTCCCCAGTTAAAGGAGCAGTCCTGGTTCTAGCAGTACGTTCTGCTTCCGACAGCAAGCACCCCGCTCATCGCCCATCTCTGGGTGGCACTGTCCTGTGTGGGGTTGGAAGGAACTTCTCCTCCTCCTCTGGCGTAACCTTTCTGCCTTTCTTGGCCGGTTCTTCCGTGGAGTGGGGTGTGGCTTGCAGTAAGTGCAGCCTGGGGGCTGGTGAGGGGGGCAGTCGGAAGGAAACCAGCCAGCGCCCCTTAGTTTTCTGCAGTGGTGGCCACGAGCCCCCAGATGCTTAGACAGAATCTTCTCTGCGGGGGAACGGCAGGAGGGGTGGGAGACAGGTCTGGGCTGGTCCCCCCACGAAGTCTTGTGCCTTGGGCACCCGATCCGCCCCTGCCAGTGTCCCTGGGCAGGAAGACAGGCTCCCTGAGAGCTTTCTGTTCTGCTGCTGCTGGAGCGTTGCAGTAAGTGGGTAGGTAGGACTAGCTGTGACCTAAAAACACTTGAGCATTTTCTGGGCGTCCCTGGGGAAAGCTGAATAAAGTAGGAGGAATGTCATTTCAGATGCTCATGTTCTCCCAGGAGAACAAACTTCCAGGTCTCTTCTTGCCTCTTGTTTCTGAAGGCAGTGCTGCTGACTCTGTGAGCCTGGTGCCTACAAGCTGACCTTGTGACCTTGGTACCTCCGGGGTGACCCCATGACCCCAGTGCCTGCATGCCTGGCAGGATGGGTGCTGCACAACGCGGTGTGGTGACAACTGATTTCCTAACTTGCTTCGTGGGACCGCCCACCCCTGCCCACCCTGCTGGGTCCGGAGTAAGAGAACAGAAAGAAGTCTCTTCTCCTTCCCAAGAAAAACAAGTCCCAAACTCTCCAAACAACAAAAGCAGCAAAACTCATGGAAGTACCTCGCAGAGCTCAGAGTCAGGAAGGATGGGGACGGTTGCCATGCAGCGGATGTGGGGTGTGGTCCCTGTCCTCCAGCAGGTTGGCAGTGCCCTCTTAGCGACACAGAGTAGATCTCACTGTTACCAGCAGTTTTCAGGTTTAGGCTGAAATCTGATGAGGAGGATGGTAGGGAGAGCCCTGCGAGCAAGGGTGGCCCTGGGCCCTACAGTCGCAGTTGGCTGCAGGGTAGAGGCTGTGCCCCTGGGTTCCGTGGTCGTTTCTTTACAGACTCTGCCTCCTTGTGCCAGTCTCTTCCCCACTTTGTGACTTTGTGGCCGAGCGCCTTTGATTTTGCTGCTGCAGCCTTTACTTAGATCTGTCTCCCTTGTACCCCTTTAGCCCTAGAACTTCCTTTTTCCTTAAAACCATTTTTTTACTGGTGTTTTGAAAAATGCCACATGCAGATATTTAAAGAGATCGCAGTAGCAGAAAGGGGGGCCGTGGAACATCAGTCCTCCTCTCGCCATGACCCCACCTCCCTGTTCTGTCTGCAGAGAGGCCCCCCGGTGTGAGCCTGTCACCACGGGGACACCACAGGGGAAGTCTGTGAGGATCCGAGGGTGCTTATGTGTTCCTCTCCCCTACTTTTTAGAAAAACAGGCTGTATATTTTAGAGTAGTTTTAGGTTCCCAGCAAAAGTGAGCAGAGCACAGAGTCTACACCCAGCCCCGCTCCCACACGCACAGCCTCCCTGTGTCACCATCGTGCCTTTCGGGTTGATTTCCTGGGGGATAGCGTGCTGTGTACACTGCTCATCCCTGTTTTTTTTCACACGGTGAACCTTATAAATGTGTCCTCTTCGGTGCTCTGTGTTCCTTTGGAGCGGCCACCTGTCGTGTTCCTCTGTGTAAACCGTGCTCAGTGACTCTGTCTGCTCCGTCGGCCTCGTTTCTCATGGAACTAGAGGAGAACAGTGACTAAACAGACTATGAGATTCTAACAGTTCTAAAAATACCTTCCGAAGTAATGTGTATTCACTGAGGAAAATGAATGAGGGGGCATAGACTGTCCAGAAGCCCAGGAGTGGGCGTTGCCTTTTTCCAAAAGGCTTTTGGTTCATAGAATAAAAAAGAATGAAAGCTGACACGCAGATTTGGGCATCTCCAGTCGTGCATGTTTCTGTGGCAGGTGTTCTTGGAGCATCAGTGACTCACTGGTCTGCGCTGTGGCACCGTCACCTGGTGGTCCTGGAAGAGAGAAACGTGTGATCTAACCCAGCATTTACCAAATCAGTTAGACCACAGGGCCTTTCCCTTCCTTCCTAATTGGCCTGCTGTCACCTTGAGGGACTTTTTTTTCGGAGGAGCCTGAAAGGTTATAGAAGTACTAAGTTCTCATTTATTTCATCCAGAAAATACATTTCTTCGAAGTTTTTCATTAATTTTAATTTACACAATAGTTAAAGAGTACGCTCAGAAGCATAGGTAAATCTCAGGCCCCCTTTGACCACCCCGATTGCAGTTTGCTTCCAGAGGCACCTGCTTTTCTGGAGCTCACCTTTTGTGTTTGTTTTTTTAATTTCAGTGATCACAGGTTTTAGTTTCTCAGATGGCTGGTTGAGTTTTCGGAGTGCAGTGTCCCTCCCGTCACTTGGAAGGGTGATCGTGTCTGTTGTGGAGTCCTGGTGCCCGGTTCCCTCCGTGGCTCTCAGCAGCACTTCTTTCCCTGTAGAATTTGGTGACCTCCGCCCTGGGAAGCTGGCTTTTCCCAGGGTTTGGTGATTCCTGATTTTGTGTTCATTTTTGTGCTTGAGACTCCTGTTACCCTGTCTGTGAATGCTGTCACTGTTCCACACCTGGTCTCTAGAAATTTTTAGGCAGTGGCCTAGGGTGTCCTGTGCTGGTTGCTGTTCTGCAGGAATGGAGTTCCACTTCCCGACTGTCACCAGACATGTCCCCACACTCTCTGGGCTGGGTGCCACTTGATTCAGATTTTGTATGTGTTGGGAAGGGGGCGGGAGGTGGACTCGTGGCCCTTCTGTTGTCCTGCCATCAGCACGCTGGCCCTCCTTATTTGGGAGAGACCAGAGCTGGGTCCATCTCTGCATCTTTGACCCCTCCACGCAGACCGGGGCTTGAAGCCTCCTGCTTGGTCCGTGGCCTGTCTCCATTCCACTTAGTCTCATACACATTCATGCAGGTATGTAAAATACTTCCCTGAAGCTGGGTGGCCTCCTCCCTCCCTCCCTGAGGCTTTGAGTCACTCAGCCCCGTCTCAGGACCCAAGCTCGTTGGGTGCTTTCTCTCCGGTCCCTGTCCTCCTGCAAGTCTCATGCTCTGCACTTCAGACTTCTGCCCAGGGTGGCGTCTCCTGCTGTTCCCCCTCCATCCTCGGCTCATCCCCTGATGTCTCTGTGGACCTTCCTTCCCCCTCACAGGAGGATGCTCCCCCCTGCGCGCTGACTCCTTTTCTGTCGGCCTCCCTCTCCGGCCTGTGCACGCTCGCTCCAGTGCTGTCCAGGCCGGGCCTCCCTGAAGTCTCTCCGGTGCGTTTTCCCAGCATGTATCACTTTCTGCATCTCAGACTTCATTCGTGTGCGTAAGTACGACATAGGCTTGAGGGGTGCGCCATGCAGCTAATTATCCGAAGCAGGTTGTAAGTTAGAAACCCAAAAGGTTATCCTGCCTGAACTGCCCCCTCCACGTGCAGCCTGGCCAGCTCTCCTGATTCTGGGGAGGGAAGTACTCTGGGCACCGGCGCTGCCTCCGTCCACCTGCTCAGCAAGGTACCATCTCAGCACAGGGCTCACCCCCGTCTCTGCTGAGGAGTTGGGGCCACCCCTGCCTGCTGCTGAGGGCCCCCCGACCCCGTGATCTTCCTCTGTCCCTAGTCACCAGCTCACCTGGGCCCAGACCTGGAAGGCCCCTGGAATACTTGGTGGATTTAGCCACATACTGCTTAGTAGTGGCTCTTGCAGGCCTGACGGTGGTCTGTTCAGCCACCAGCAGGCGAAGTAATCCCAGTTAGGTCTAAGTCATGAGGTTGAGCTGGAGCCCACCAGACACCCCGGGCCTGTCTTACAGTTGAGGCTGCTACCCCCTCAAAGCTTTCACTTCCATCCCTGGGCAGCTTCTGGCCGACTCTAATTCAGAACTGCCTGGGGAAGGGGGTTCGGAGAGACGGGCCCCCTTAGCCAGGGTGGCACAGCACACACATCTGTTACGGGTGCAGTTTTCAAGTGCAGTCTGATATATTTTTACAAATGAGCATTGCCGTGAATCACCACCCAGAACAAGATATTCCCAAACGAGAAATAACTGGAAGTTTCCCCACGCGCTCCTTCTGTGTGCCACCCACTCCCTTACAGTCGCTGCATGTGTGTGTGTCCGTGGTTTTGTTAGATAAGCCAATGACATTAAGGCTGTGCCGTCTGCATCCCTACTGTGAGCCTGTCCCCACAGCTGGGCAGTGGACTGTGTGTGCTGAGCTTTTGAATTTTTACTCTTTGAAAGATGAGATACACTCATGTTTTAATGTTTATTTCTTTTATCATGTGTGAAGTTGTACGTAGTGTTTTAATGTTTATTTCTTTTATCATGTGTGAAGTTGTACGTAGTGTCATGCATTTAAGGGCTGATTGTATATCTTTTTTCTGAGAATACTCTATGTCTTTTGCTCATTTGTCTGTTAGGGTTTGTTACTTTTTTCAACTTTTAAGAGCTCGCTCTCTATATTGGGGAAATTAGACCTCTATCTGTAATATATTATAAATATTTTCCTCCAGTTTGTCTTTTGACTTGGCTTATGATAGGTTTTGCTCCAAGCGAAACTTTTTTTTAATATTTAAAATGTTTGTCATAAACTTTATCAGTTTTTTATTTTTTTAAATTTTGAGTTAGAAAGCTTTCCCTGTGTTGAGTTCAGGAAGGATTTCATCCATTTTCCTGTGGTATTTGTGTACTTTTTTTCTATAGTTCTGTGAAAATAACCCTTGTGTGGTATCATTTTTTATATCTATGCCTCTGATCCATTTGCTCTCTTTGTACGTGTGAGGTGTGGATCCAGTGTTACCATTTCCGAAATGGCTTTTCAGGTGTCCTTATGACATCTGTTAGGGACCGCGTTTTGCAAGAGGACTTGACAGGTCTGAGCCCCAGGGGATGTGAACCTTTGGCTCAGCCTTGGTCCTCCCTGAGGCACTGGTGACACTGCCCGGGTCCGCACCTCGTCCAGAAGGCGTGTCCCACGGGCCACTAGACTCCTGTAGCGTGGTGTTCCTGCCAGGGAGAAGCTCCCTCACTTCCCTCTTTTAGGGTGTCTCTGAGGCACCGCTTCAGCACCTATTCCCCGAACGTGTCTGAGCGGACTTGACTGCTGGGCCTGGGTCAGGGACAAGGCGGTGGCAGAGCTGTGTGCCTGTGGACAAGTCACAGTTCTGTCCTGGATAAATGAGGGGATTGTGCCGGATGATCTCTGCGGTCCTTCCAGCCCTCCGTTCTGTAATGCTGGGGGCACAGCATTTGCACAGAGCACTTGCCCTGCATGGAGCCACAGCGTCCCCTGAGCGTGGCCCGAGCCCTGTGCGTGCTGCTCGTGGGGGGCACAGGGCCGGCGGGTGGCTTTGTCTGTGGGGAAAAGCTGTGTGGCTTGGAGCCGCACAGCCAGCTCCTTATGTTGTGTTTGCTTTTCAGACCCATAAGTTTATATCAAGAGGTGATTCTCTGAAGAGTTGCTAAGCGTTCATTTATTTAACAGTGAAAACTAGGTTTCCTCCTAAACTTCTTAACCCTGCCAGACCGTGCTCCATGTTTGTAAGAAACATTTTGTGCCACTGCATTTGACTATTCTAGGTGAAGTCTACCAGTGTCGCTTCAGTAGTGCTGTGCTGGTCATGAGTTTTCAAAAAGGTGACTAACTTTGAGCCCAGAATCAAACAGATTCACACACGGTTGTGTGCCTGGAAAATTCACAGTGTGATGAGACCAGGCAAAAGATTGTTAGGGTTTGTATCTAAAATTGAGCTCTTTTCCAGGCTCAGATTAATTATAAACATGCTGCCACCTGCCTGCTGTCTAGAGGGATGTGTAGAGGGGTGTGGGTCAGAGGACAGTGCATAGGGCCCAGCGTCACCTGCTCCCTCCAGGCCGCCAACACTCCACGGTGTCCCTGCCTTTGAGAGCTACCCATCAAGTAGGACTTTCCTGGTTTCATGTACATTTAAACAAGCGGAGTAATCTGCTTTAGGGTTTCTTTATTCCACTAGAAGTTAAGCTTATATATATTGATCAGTTTTTCTTACCTAGGACTTTTCCTGGAGACATGACCATTAGAGGATTTTAGCAGGTGAATTGCATGTGTGTTAATTTATCATAGGTTACATTTGTTCAGTAACTGTGACTAGAACCCTGGAAATTAGTTTTTGTTGAAATTTTAGGGCCATTTGTGAAATGTTTGTAAGCAAAACATATCCAGCCCTTTGAGTAACTTGAAATATGCTCAAGGATCCGGAGGTAACACACATTTCTCTTTGTCTTTCCCTCTCTCCCAGGGAGTGTGTGTGTGGCTTTATTTTTACAATGCTACAGAAAGTCTCCTAGGGAGGCCACCTGTTCACGGACATCTGCCTGCACAGCTGACTGGTCTGAGCACTGATGTTTGCTGTAGAAGTTGTCCTGTCATCACCTGTTCATCGCAAGTGTGGACAGCTTCCGTGGGGTCACGGGTTCGGGGCCGGCTGCCGAGGAGGGTGGCAGTGTCCCCAGGAGCCGCTCTGTCCCACCTGTCTGGGCTTGGCTCCCAGGCTTCCCTTTTCCTCAGTTTCCTCTGTTCCGGCCGCTGGGGCTAAAGGCATGGCCACACTCCATTCAGAGCATGGCCCAGTATGCACTCACAGCTGTGGGCGCCGGGTTCTGACCCTCAGCGCTGGGGGTGGGTTGTCCTCTGCCTTCCCACACACCCCCAAGGGTGGGAATCAATCAGGCCAGTGACGGGAAACTCCGGTTATTTGCAACGCCCCTTGTTTCACAGGGCCGCTCTGATGTTAGAGGAGGTGTCTGTTCACGGGCCTCCCCTTCTCCCCTCGCATCCGACATGCGTGTTGTGTCTCTTGCGTGCTGTACCAGGCCCTTTTGTAGGTGCTGGGGGGACAGGGGGTGCTTGCAGGCTCACGGTGTGGGGACGGGGACAGACAGCTGTAGTCCAGTGTGCTGAGTGTAAGGAAGAGGTCAGACAGCTCCCTTAGACATCCGAAATGCTTCCTGGCGAGGGTGCTGGCCAGGGCCCTGGGAGCCAGGGGCAGGGGCTTCCCAGTCCTCCAGCCTGTGTGGCGGCAGGCGGGCGGGCGGGCACGCCAGAGCCCTTCCCCGGAAGGGTGCAGCCTTGAAGGAGCTTGTGAGACGGTTAGGGTTGCGGCCAGGCTAGTCCTTGGGTCTGCTGTCTGGGGCCACCTAGGATGTGTGGGCGTGGAAAAGAACCATGATGCAGTTCAAATAGACTTTAACAAAGACTGAAAGTTTTTCCAAGAAAACTAAAATCCCTTATTGCAAATTTTGTGAAAAGTATAACGGTCACAGGTTGGGTAGTGGAATTACGTCATGTGGAGTATCTTGTGTTTATGAATTCAGTGTAAACTGCAGTTGTTTCACCCTCCATCCAGTACTTAAACTTTTGATCTCCCTTTTCTTTTTTCCCCCAAAGTTAAAGCATCAGGTCCTTTTCACCTTTATTTTCATGCCACAGTCATATTTTCCTCTATTTCTTGGAGGTAGTTGGTTCGTTAGTGTCCTTTGGAGAGAGTGTGTATGGGTAGATTTGAAGCCTCAGGGGTCATCAGTGGTGACAGTTTTTTTCCTGTGGTTAGTCTAGCTTTGGTGGTGGTGAATATTACACATACTGATGGTTTTTTAAAAAGGGCTTGTGGTAGAGTCTGGTATGCTGTCTGTAGAGAGTCTTGTGGTGACGGGATGGAGCACATTCCTATTTCTCTGTGTTTTGCCTCTTCTGGGACAGGCCTACTTGGTCGTCATGGATAACAAGCAAGTTTTAAATTTCAGTTAAACATGTGTGACAGTACCTTACACCTTAATTTGCATTAATTTAATTATAAGAAAGATTACATTTTCTGTGCAGTGATTTAAAATTGGTGTTTCTGTTAACTATTCCAGTACCTGGAATCCGGGTATTTCCCTTCTGTAGAGTTTCACAAATAAAACTTAACGTGTCTTCTTATTTGCTGCTTTTCTTTTTCCAGTTGATTCATTGAACTTTGTGCAGGGAGTTTGCCACATCTATCTTGTGTTCAGTGATTTCCTTTATGTTGTTAGATTTTAGAAATTTCTCTCTCTTTTCAAGTCGTAGGTTGGATGTACCGTTCCATTGTGTGCAAGGGGCTTGAGCCTGTTCTTTAATATTGTTTGATTTCTTTAAAATGAATTTTACTGTGACTTGATCAAGTTCTGTGTTATATGCCTTTGGGTCTTTAATTGATGTTATGGTAAAACTGCATATTACCTTGCAGTATATGTTATCATTATACTCCCATTAAATACCCTGTTAAAAGCAGGTATATCATTGCATTATTCATGGCTTCCTTTCCTTCTCTCATTAAATTCAGTTACAGAAAGTTGCCCTGGAGGGTTATAGACAGATTTCATGTATCCTGAGTTCAATTAATATCCACGTTTTTAATGTTCGTGTTGCATTTAGGAATGGCATTTTCTCTGCCACTGTTCGTTACAGCTCGTGGCAGTTAGGAAAGCAGTTAATTAATTATAAAAGTAATAAAGGCAGGTTTTAGAAAATTTGGAAAATAGAGAAAATTATTCAAGTTCCATCAGTATTACTATACTGTTGAATTTCCTTCCAATTAAAAAAATTACATTTGCTATTTCTTTTTTTAGATCATTTTAACATTAGAAACTGCTTGGCCACTATAATAGGTGAATTACAAGTATATTTAAAAGTAAACTCTTCCTCCTAATTCTGTAGCTAGTGTTAATATACCACAAAATATATTCTTGCATACCTTCCTCCATGCTCACAACACACACACACACACACACACACACACACACACGGTTTTTAAAACTTGAGATACAATTCACACATCATAAAATACCTATTATCATACGCTATTTAGTGTTTTTAGTAAATTTGCAAGGTTGTGCAATCATCACTGCTATCTAATTCTGTTCCAGAATATATTTATTAACCCCAGAAGAACTTTATACCCATTAGCAGTCACTCCTCATTTCCTCCCAAACCTTCCAGGCCTAGGCAACCAGCATCCTACTTTCTGTCTATATTTGCTAGTTCTAACATTTCATTTAAATGGAATCATATGATATTTGGCTTTTTGTGTCTAGCTTCTTTCACTTAGCATAATGCTTTCGGGATTCATCAGTGGTATAGCATGGTCAGGACTTCATTCCTTTTATTGGCTGAATAATACTTCCTTGAATGGATGGACCACATTTTGTTAAGTCATCCATTGATGCATATTTTGGTTGTCTGTCATGAATAATGCTGCTGTGAACATTCACATACAAGTTTCTGTCTGGATACATGTTTTCGTTTCTCTTGTGCATATTCCTAGGAGTGGAATTGCTGCGTCACATGGTAACTCAGTGTTTAACCTTTTGAAGAACTGCCAGACTGTTTTCCACGGCGGTTGCACCATTGTACACCAGCACTTTATGGGGCTCCAATCTCTCCACGTCATTGCCAACACTTGTTATTATCTCTCTTTTTGATTGTAGCCATCCTAATGATTTTGATTTGCATTTCCTAGTGACTACAAATGCTGAGAGTTTTTGCATGTGATTATTGACCATTTGTATATCTTCTTTGGAGAAATGTCTGTTCAGATCCTTTAATACCGTTTTTAATTGTGTTGTCTTTTTATCATTAGATAGAAGAGTTCTTTACATGTTCTGGATACTAGGCCCTTATCAAATAAATGATTTGCAAATATTTTCTCCCATTTTGTGGGTTATCTTTTCTCTTTCTTGAAAATGTCCTTTGAAGCTCAAAAGGTTAAAATTTTGATGAAGTCTGTCTGGTTTTTCTTTGGTTGCATATGCTTGTGGTGTCATATTTAAGAAATCATTGCCTAACCCAAGATCACAAAGATTTATATTTTCTTAGAGTTTTATTATTTTAGCTCTTGCATTTAGGTCTCTGATCCATTTTGAGTTCATTTTTGCATATGATATGAGCTATTGGTTTAACTTTATTCTTTTGCATATCGAGTTATTCCAGCACCATTTGTTGAAAAGACTGTTTTTTTCCCCATTGAATAGACTTGATACTCTTGTTGAAAATCAGTTGACCGTGAATTAGAGAGTTTCTGGACTCTCCATTCTGTTCTATTGATCTCCATGCCTGTCCTTACGCCAGTACCGCATTGTCTTGATTACTACACCTTTGTTAGTAAGTAAGCTTTGAAATTGGAACCTTTGTTCTCCTTTTTTAAGATTGTTTCGGTTATTCTGGATCACTTGCATTTCCGTATGGATTTTAGAATCAGCTTGCCAGTTTCTGCAAAGAAGCCAGTGGGGGTGTTGATAGGTATTGCATTGACTCTGTACATCAGTCTGGGGAGTATTGTCATCTTAACAGTATTTAAGTCTTCCAGTCCTTGTACTTGAGATGCCTTTCAATTTTATTTAGCTCTTCTTTAATTCTTTTCAACAATGTTTTCTTTTTGGAGTGTAAGTTTTTATCATTTTTTTGTTAAATTTATTCCTAAGCATTTTATTCTTTCTGATGCTGTTGTAAATGGAATTGTCTTAATTTCTTTTTCAGATTGTTCACTGCTACCGTTATGAAACCCAATTGATTTTTTCATATTGATTTTGTGACCTGCAACTTTGCTTAACTCTTATTAACTAATAATTTTTAGTGAATTCTTAAGCATCTGTCTGTCAGTCTATCTATCTATCTGTCTATCTATCTATCTAGATCATGTCGTCTGCAAATAGAGATAGTTTCACTTCTTCCAGTCTGGGTGTCTTTTATTTATTTATTTTCTTGCCTAATTGCCCTGGCTAGCACCTCCAGTACAACATTGACTAGAAATTGTGAGAGCGGACATCCTTGTCCTGTTCCCAGACTTGGGGAAAAGCATTCAGCCTTTCACCCTTAAGTGTGATGTGAACTGTGGGCCTTAGTCTTTCTTTACTCTCATGTTTTGGTTGAGAACACCTCCTAGTAACTCCCTGAGAAAGTGACCATTGAGAGAAAGTTTTTGAGACCTCACCAATCTTGCTGATTTTCCTGGGATTAAAGGGTTCTTGGGATTAGGGACTTTCAGTTTTATGGGCAAACTATTGCCCATGACTGAGCAGCTTCCCAGGATGTGAGAATCCAGTGCTGAAGCAAAGAAAGCCCCAAGGAAACCACAGCAAGCCGGCCACTCTACCAAATGTCTGAATGTGTCTGTGTTTTCTTTATACTTGATTGATAGTTTGGCTCTATATAGTGTTAGGTTGGCAGTGTGCCCTGCATTCCCTTGTTTTCTTCTGGCTCACAGTGTCACTCCTAGGGAGCTGGAGGGTGTTCGGATTCTTGCTCTTGGTGGGAAGCTTACTCTTCCCAGTGTTCCTGCTCTTCCAAAAGTGTATCCTGCTTCTCTGAGTTTGGCTCTAGTTCAGTTTGATGTGCTTTGTGCCTGGTGGGCCCGTCAGACTGACGGGCACACTCTGCAGATACTGCAGGTTTGGTTCCAGACCTTTGCGATAAAGCAAATGTCAAAATAAAGCGAGTCACTCCTAGTGCATAAAAAAGTTAGGTTTACACTATAAGTCTGTTAAGTGTGCAATAGTATTATATATAAAAAACAATACACATACCTTAATTTAAAATACCTTATTGATAAAAAATGCTAACCATCATCTGACAATGAACATAAGGTTGCCATAAACCTTCAATTTGTAAAAAAAAAAAAAAAATGCAGTATCTGCAAAATGCAATAAAATGTGGTAAGCCTGTGTATTCTGTCTCTGACTTTTTTCTCTTTTTTTCTGGGAAACTCATGCACGATCTCCTCACCTGTATCCTCCAGTCCTTGTATTGAGTTGGTTTGTACTCTGCTATCAGTATTCATTTCCGCAAGTTCTTTCTTTGTTTTCTGAAAGGGGTTGTTTTTTACATAATCTGTTATTGTTTCAAGGCTGCGGTATCTTCTCACTGTTGTGAGAGGATGGACACACACACGAGGATGGAGATGTGTGTATGTGTGTGTGTTTATCTGTCTCCAATTCCCTGTAGAGTAAACCTCTAGGGTTTTGGAGGGTGGGGGGGGGTAGTTGCCTCTTCGTGGAATAGAAGAGGGGGCTGACTTCTTCCTAGACAGATTCCTTAACCTGTCCTCAGTATTTAGCCCCACTTCCCTACTTCCTAAGGTAACTTGTGTCCCCAGCTCGAGAGCCTTTGGGGGTTCTGTGGTATAAGAAGTGTGTGTTTGGTTTCAGGTATGAGGTGACTGGGACATGTGAGTGGAAGCGGTTAGCTGACAGGGACATGTCAGTCTGAAGTTTAGGGAGAGAAGCAAAAGCTGGAGCCAGGTGTGAGAGTCATCATCTTGGCAGTGGTGGTTGTAACCCTGGAAATGAAGTTTTGTCTCTGAAGGGAGTGAGAAGGGCAGCGGCCAGTGAGAGACTGGGGGAAAGCGTTCTGAAGCTCTGGGGACTGTCGACGGTGGAAGAAAAGGAATCCCTGAAGAGGGGAAAGACGGGTGGAGGGGGAATCTGAGAGCAAGACGGTTTGGGAAAGACTCGCTGACCTGAGCTGGGACAGCGGGCAGAGCCGTCTGGCGGGGGCAGGGTGAGACTCAGTGGACTGAGAGTGAGTTCGAGGAGTTGAACTCACCCATTCAACCATGTGGCCACATTTGGGATGGCAGGACTTGGTAATCAGCAGATTGTTCTGTTCATGTGCTCTTTGCATACAGTTTTGACATGGAAGAAGCTTGATTGATTGATTTATATTACAATGTATTTGACTTACAATATTGTATTAGTTGCAGGTGTACAACATATAGTGATTCAGCATTTTTATAGATTATACTCCATTTAAAGTTATTGTAAAATATTCCCTGTGCTGTACAATATATTGTTGTATTTTATTTTGTACATGGAGTTTGTACCTCTTAATCCCCTACCCCTACCTTGACCCTCTCTCTGGTAACGATTAGTTTGTTCTCTATGTCTGTGAATCTGTTTTTTGTGTTGTTATATTCATTCGTTTTATTTTTTAGATTCCACATATAAGTGATAACATACAGTGTGTGTCTTTTCTCTGACCTATTTCACTAAGCATAATCCCCTCAAGGTCCATCCATTGTTGTTGCAAATGGCAAAATTCCATTCTTTTTTATGGCTGAGTAATAGTCTATTGTGTGTGTGTGCGTGTGTGTGCGTGTGTGTATCACATCTTCTTTATCCATTTATCTGTTGACGGACACTTAGGTTGCTTCTGTATCTTGGCTATTGTAAGTAATGCTGCTATGAACACTGGGGTGCAGATATCTTTTTGAATTAGTGTTTTTGTTTTCTTTGGATATATACCCAGGAGTGGAACTGCTGGATCATATGGTAACTCTATTTTTAGTTTTCTGAGGCACCTCCCTACTGTTTTCCGTAATGGCTGCACCAATTTACATTCCTACCAACCATGTACTAGGGTTCTTTTTTCTCCATATCCTTGGCAACATTTCCTTTTTTTTTTTTTTTTTTTTAATAAATTTATTTTGGCTGCGTTGGGTCTTCATTGCCGCGCCGGGCTTTCTCTAGTTGCGGCGAATGGGGGCTACTCTTCGTTGTGGTGCGTGGGCTTCTCATTGTGGTGGCTTCTCTTGTTGCGGAGCACGGGCTCTAGGCGCGCAGGCTTAAGTAGTTGTGGCGCACGGGCTTAGTTGCTCCATGGCATGTGGGATATTCCCGGACCAGGGCTCGGACCCATGTCCCCTGCATTGGCAGGTGGATTCTTAACCACTGCCCCACCAGGGGAGTCCCCGTGAAGGCAGAACTAGTTGCTTTTCATCAGTAGCCTGAGTAGATGTGCTGCATTTGAAAGACTGTCTGTCAGAGATGCCTTTCTGACACTAGTTTTGTTTGTGACTCTTGTTATAGTAAGAAAGACCTTTCTCTATAAGCCTCTACATAGAACTCTCCAGTCTACATTGTCAGAAACCAGGCTGCATTCCTCAGGCATTGTTAGTCCAATGAGGTAATTATGTTTGATAGAGCATCTAGTTCTGCTTCTTTAAAGGGTAAAATTACAGAGATTGCAAATATATACCGTAGTCTAAGAGGCTCCTCTGAAGCACTATTTTTTTTTTTTTTTTTTTTTGCGGTATGCGGGCCTCTCACTGCTGTGGCCTCTCCCGCTGCGGAGCACAGGCTCCGGACGCGCAGGCTCAGCGGCCACGGCTCACGGGCCCAGCTGCTCCGCGGCATGTGGGATCTTCCCGGACCGGGGCACGAGCCTGTGTCCCCCCATCGGCAGGCGGACTCCCAACCACTGCGCCCCCAGGGCAGCCCGGAAGCACTTTTTAGGAGGCAGTAAAGTGAACAGTCCCTGCTGTGTGGGGACAGGCAGCAGGAGCCGAGCGGCAGAGAAGCTCGGCGAGGCTGGGTGGCCTCGAGCTGCAGCTCCCTGCTGGCGCTGCGGGAGGGCCTGGCCAGTCTGTGGCCTGGGTCTGGTCCAGCCATCCGTTCAGCCCCCCTCAGAACAGCACTTGCTGGAGGGTCTCAGCTCATATATATGGGGGGCGGGGGCTGTTAGGGAGGATCGAGTCTGACACAGAACTTCGTAAATAGTAGGAGTGTTTCTCCAGCCTGTCTTCACTGTCTTCACAGCTAAAATTCCCTGGCAGCCTGTAACTATGAGAACGGAAAGTACTATTTGCAGAGACTGAAATCCAGCAGGCGTTAGTGCTCCCATGGCACCTTGTTGCTTTGGCTGTACTCTTGGGCCGTCACCTCTTCCAAGCTGAGCTGTTGTCAGGAGGCGGAAGCAGCCACACAAGACCCTGGACGTGTATGGAGAAGTGCGTTTTGTCAGCGTGAAAGTCTGACCACACACTCTCAGGGCTCAGGGTCGTGTGGGTGGGCAGGTGGATGGCACCCAGAGGTCACAGCTGGGCCTAGAGCGTGTGTCTGGACCTGAATTGTGCAGCCTCATGTGTGTAAACTGGGGATAAGGATTGGATCAACACAACCCGTAGGTGGGTTCTGGGGGTGTCAGCCATTGCCGGTCTGTTAGCTCGCAAGTCCATGCTGTTTCCGCAGTGAGGGGTTACATCCCTCATTGCACTGATGAGCACACCAAGGCTTGGAGAGTGGGGCCAGCTTGTCCAGGGTTCCACTGCTGGTCTGTGGCCAGCAGGGACTTTGACTCCAGAGTCTGTGTCCTCGAGCACTAAATTATTCTGCTTTATTTTTTTAATCTGAAATCCTTCGAAGACCTTCCTTCCCTTAAGGAGGTCTGACATGTGAACCCCTTTGCCTAGTCTTTCACTTTCTCCTTAGGGTCGGGTACTCGTTGCTTCTCAGTGGCACATCAGCTCAGAGCTGCTGATTCCGGTCCTGACACCATGTGGACCGCCTATGCTGTGTTAGAGTCTGGAATGCACCTTCTGCTGTGCACATGTGTGTGCACACACGCTCACAGCAGCAGTCCTCCTCCCTTCCAAAAACAAAGCAGACAGGAACACCAGGAGCAGTCGGTGGGGAGACTGTGCCCAAATGTGGGGGAGATGGCATGGGAGGTCAGCAGGCTGAGAAGGGCAGGCACCCTGTCAGGAGGAATTCCTGTACAGTCAGTGCTGGAGTGCTTGTGGTCCCGCGGGAGGTCGGAGGAGAGAGGGCTTGTCTGTGTACCTGGGGGGCTGGGATGACGCGGTCAAGTACCCTGAGTATCGTGCTGAAGAAGTGGGTCTATCTTGTGGAGAGTGGGCTACCCAGTGGTTTCTAACTCAAGAGTTCCGTACTCCGGCTTGTTTGAAAGTTAACAGGGAGCAGACACAGTGGATGAGGTTGGGGATGCAGACAGGATACCTCACTGTTGCAGTGTTTCCAGGGGTGTGTGTGGAAGAGGCAGGGTTACTGCTGTGTCGCCTGGAGCTTATGGGGAGGAGAGGTCAGCCAAAGGAGACCAGGTGGTGGTGGGTGTGATGGTGGAGGAGAGAGGGGGAGACCAGGTGTGTCTAGGGCAGGATGTTGATATCAGATGTTGTAGGGGAAAGCAGGTTCTGAAACCTATGAAAGGCCAGTTTGGCTTTGACACTTGGAGGTCGCTGGGCTGGCCAGAGTTTCACAGTGGGGTGTGCTGGGAGGTGAGGTGGAGAGAAAGTGACTTCCTGAAGGGAAGGCAGGGTGGGAGCAGCATTTCGAGTCCCTGTTTGTTTGTCTTTAAGGTTGGGTGAGGTGTGAGGGCTGGAGCAGTGTGGCTGTGAGGGACAGGGGATATCTGTGGGAGGGGTCGAGCAGGAGCTGGCCAGGGGGCCTGGCCCGTTGACCTTGACAGCAAGAAGCAAGAGCACAGCCCAGGTCCCCAGGACTCAGCATTTCTAGTTGACGTCGAAGTTCCGTGTTATATAGTGTTCAGTGAGGAGTGGAGCTTTGCTGTGTCAAAATAATGCTTCGCTTTACCAAAAGCATTTACCCGAAGATTCCATTCCGCAGCAGACTCCTTAGTTCATTGGGGATTTTCTCTTTGCAAATGTAGGTACGCGCCACGCCACACCCGAGTGAAGGTCTTCAGGGGTTGGTGCACCTCCTCCCGCAGCCCTGCCAAGGGTGGAGAAGGTGTGGAGGGAGTGATGCGAATGCCTGGCTGAGAAGAGGGCTGCTTCCCCTGCCTTGACTTTTTCTGTTTGGATTTACAGTCTAGGGGGCGGGCGAGAGCCAGGCAGCGGGAACCTGAGGTGGGGATGGAGGAGCCAGGCCAACTTCATCTCAGGGAGCTTGAAAGCAGAGAGGATAGAAATGGCCGGACGGGGCCTGGGCCTGCAGCTGCCCCGTGCTGGCCACCCAGTCTTATGCCAGGGTCCTGTTTCAGTGCGTCGGGCCTTCAGTTTGTGATCGATATTTACTTATCAGAATTTAATGGATTATGATCTTAAATTCCAGGTGTTTTTGCCTGCAGAAAAGACATTCTAGACTTTACTGAGAGGAAGCTGGTGCATATTGCAGAAGGCTGACCTGAGGGCTGACCCGCAATAGGACACCTTCAGGCTGGGCCTTAGGCTGCAGTAGAAACCCCTCTGCACCCCTGATAACTCCAGGCCTTCACAGCTGAGGAGATGGACTACATCTCTACTTAGAGTTCCAGGGTGTTCTTGGGAGATTGAAAACAAAACTCAGACATTGGTAACTTGAAGCTTTTTGGATGGATTTAAAGGAAACAGGGGGAGAAGTTCTTCCATAAGATTATGATGTATGTATTTCGTTAAGTTCTGTGGTTTACATTCAGTTTGTTCAAAATTTGTCCCAACTGTATACCAGTGTGTTAGACCCCATGTTAGGTGTGGTTTTTCTTCTGGAAGATTGTGGTCTCATATGGGACCCCATGACAGCTATGCATGTGGCTGCCTGAGTGTAAGTGCAGGATGACCTGCTCTGGGTGTGTCTGCGGTGTCGTCTGTGTCCTGGTGTTGAGTGTGAAGGGGGAGATTCACCCCTCTTGTCATCAGGGAGGAAGCCTGGTCCTGGTAGAGGTTGGCGGTGAGGGAAAAGGATGGGATGAGCGGGCTGAGAAAAGCGGGTGGATGAGGTGAGGCAGGCCTCCGGGGCGGGGGTCACCCGGCCCTCCACCCTCAGCCCCCACGTTCTGAGTGTCGGGCTCTGCCAGCCCTCCAGGTGCTCGCCCTCCTGCCACCCTTCAGGCTCCTGTGCCGCCTGCAGGCTGGGCCCCCAGCACCCTCGCCTCCACAGCTCTTCCCATCCCTGCCGACACCTCACCAGCCCGACTCCCGCCGGCACTGACCAGTCTCCTTTCCCATGCGGTGGGCGTCCTGCCATCCGATCGCCTCCACACGGCAACCTTGCAGGGACCTTTTAAAACAATCAAATGATGTCACTCCCTGTTCCAACGCTGTGGTGACTACCTATGACTTTTTGATTAAATTCTGAACCCTGCCTGGTTTTAAAAGCCCAGGTCTTGCCTGGCACGACTGCTTCTTCTCTTTGACAAAACAGTGGCAGTGTTTACAGGACTGATGATCCAGGTGAGTAAAGATGTTGATGATTGGGACACCTGCTCTGGGCCAGGCTCTGCTCTGAGGGCTTTATATATATCTCGACCCATTTAATCCTCACATCTCTGAGGTCGGTACTAATGCGTCCCCATTTTACAGGTGAGAAGCTTGAGGCATCCGCTCAGGGTCATACGGCAAGTCAGTGGCAGAGCTGGCTTGGAGCTGTGCGCCTCCCTTGCTCACAGGGGTCATAGGCACCCTCCTCCTACCTGTCAAGCCTCCGAGTGGCTCCCTTGACCGGAGTTGTGGCTCTGTGACCTTTCTGAGCAACTCTTAGTTGCGGCATGCATGCGGTGTCTAGTTCCCCGACCAGGGATCGAACCCGGGCCCCCTGCGTTGGGAGCGTGGAGTCTTACCCACTGGACCACCAGGGAAGTCCCTATTCTCTGCATTATAATCCAGTGCTGTTTTATATATTTAGCCACTCATATCAGTTCCAGCTCTGCCCATTGGGAGCTCTCCGGTTGGCTTCTTTGTCCTTTTGACATTCTGCATCCTGTGGTTTTTTGAGCACTTCCTTACTTTCTGGCACTGCCAGGTGCTCCAGGCTCATCTCGTATTTTCTCTTCCACCCATTCTCCAAGGAGCCTGATTGCTTTGTGTGAGGACAGTGTTTAGAAACCCTATGTGGCAGTGGATGAGCTCACTGCTGCTGGGCGCCCCTGCCTCTGGGCCCTGTCAGTGTACATACTTGTCTCCTTATTTTTATATCTCTCTTTCTGGAAATATATTAAAATCTTTGTACCTTTCTCTGAGAACCAGAGCATGGCGCCTGTCACCTGCACCTGTGATGCAATTAGCAAATCCTTCTAATAGGTGAATTCTGTGTCCCAGCTTGGATGTGTGCTGGAGGAGGTGTTCCTACATTTGTGATTGATTGGTTGACTGTGAGCCCCCAGCTTCTTCTGTCTCTCTCTTGTGATGATGGGTGTGTCCTTCCCCCAACGCTAGCACCACTCAGTCGTTACCCTTCATCTTTAAGCTCTGTTTCCAGTTATTCAGCCTCATACACCGGGCCACTGATTGAACCTGCTGTCATTTGTTTATTCACCCTCACTGGCTACTAGATAATCTCTGATGTGGTGTCCTCCTCACTCTGTGACCCCCTTTCTACCCCAGGACCCTCTCTCGACTCCCTGACCTCTCCTGACCATGGTGCAGTTCCTCTCCTGCGTGTGTGATAGGTTCTCTTAGGCAGCGACTTGCACACTGTCTTGGCTGTGCCCTCAGATTCCCGGTACCAACATGGGGGCAGCGCCATGAAGCTGTGCTGGCTCTTTCTCTGCAGTACAGCTTCCCATTGTCTGTTCCATTTTGTGTTCTGTTCCACATGTAGATTTTATGCCCTGTGCTCTGAGAAGTGTTGTTCTAGGGTGTGCACCCTCCAGTGGTGTGTGCAGAGTTATGTTCCTCCTGCCCTGCTCTCTGATTACCTCAGTGGTTTCCTTTCCTTTTTGTCAGTCGATGGGTGAGTCCGTCATTTTGGTCATGATTGCAGTTACTCGGGAGACCATGCAGCCCTATGCTCAGTGGCAGTTCGGGTTCCTCCTCTCTGAATGTCCTCCTTATAGCCCTTGCCGGCGTTCCTATTTCTGTTACTGATTTGTAGAGATTGTTTATATGTTCCAGTTCTTTGTTGGTTATGTGTCACAGATCTTCCTCCTCTCTGTGGCCTACCTTTTTTTTTCCCCCCAATTCATTTATTTATTTATTTTTGGCTGCATTGGGTCCTCGTTGCTGCGCGCGGGCTTTCTCTAGCTGTGGCAAGTGGGGGCTACTCTTCGTTGTGGTGCGTGGGCTTCTCATTGCGGTGGCTTCTCTTGTTGTGGAGCACGGGCTCTAGGTGCACGGGCTTCAATAGTTGTGGCTTGCGGGCTCAGTAGTTGTTGTGCACGGGCCCTCGAGTGCAGGCTCAGTAGTTGTGGCACACGGGCTTAGTTGCTCCGCGGCATGTGGGATCTTCCCGGACCAGGGCTCGAACCTGTGTCCCCTGCATCGGCAGGTGGGTTCTTAACCACTGCGCCACCAGGGAAGCCCTAAATGATCGGTCGTTTCTATGCTATAAGGTGTCTTGTTAATACTTCTCTACTTGGATTTAATAAAAACATTTCCCTATAAAATTTTTAAAGACAAGAGTGTTTTTCACATATAGGTTTAGTTTTTTGCCCTTTGTCAGGCAGCCATTCTTTCCCACCCGTGCGCCACCTCGGTCTCCGTGGGAGGGGCTGGTTCAGGGCTGGGTGTTCTCCCTGGTGGCCGTTTGCTCCGAGTGCCAGGATCACACTTGACATCAGCAGGGGCTGTTCTCCCCCCTTGTTTTTCTTCTTCTTTAGAATTATCTTGGTGATTCTTGGCATCCTTTTTGGTCTCTATTTTAATTCCCCTACCTCTCTTTTTTCTGGGCCTTATCCTCCTCTCTCTATGGTCTGGACTGGAGAGATGCAGGCGTGCCACCTCGGTCTGTGGGTGAGGTCGTCCAGTCGGTGGGACGGTCAGGAAGATGTTGAGAGAAGAGGACAGCAGACAGCTTCCAGGATGAAAGGGCATTTGGTTTCTTCCTTGAGGAGTTGCGGGTGGTGGTTTATGGGAGGGAAGCACTAGATAAAATCACACAGAGCATGCCTGTCAGCAGGTGCACTGTGCGCATGCACTTCCATGTGATTCTCACCTAAGAATCCTGGGAGGTGAAAAGGAGATGAAGAACCTGCAGCCCAGAGAGGGCGTGAGCGGTCGTAGCTAATCATCCTGAGTCCCTTGTGCGTCTGCTGTTCCATGCTGCCCCTTCCCGGGATGGAGCCCCTGGGAGTGGAGGAGCCCGCATCCCAAGTGACCTGACCACATGTCCTAGTGATAAGAGTCGCCACGCCTCGCCTTGCTCCCCGTCTCGGGGTGTCCACGTTCTCCGTGCCTCCCCCCGCCCCCCCGAAGTCCCTCAGTGCTCGCAGGTACTGGGCAGCCTGGCGCTGGCAGCTAACACTTTGCACCTTTCATCTTGGGCTGGGCACACGACTTTCCCGGATTGGGCTGTAAATTCTTTGACAGTGATAGTGGTGGTGTCATTAACCAGTTCATTTTGTCACCAGGACAGAGGTGGCCAGCCGATTGTATGGCCTGAGGCTTGCCCCTCAACCCTGACACTTTCACCGCCTCTTCACCTGGGCCCAGGGAAGCCCTCCTCAGCCCTCCCAAGTTTCCTTCTTTCCTATTTTTTGATTTTTACTTTCAATAAAAGTAATGCCGATCTCTTTCCTCCAGTGTGGTACTTTTCATTCGTCACAACTTGGTCCGCCTGAAGCAGGAGTTGATGAACTTCACTTATTATGGGATGTCAGCATCAGAAAGAGCAGACCCTGTGGGTTCAGAGCCACTCTGCTGTGTCCTGACATGCACATCACATGTGCACATTGCATGCCTGCGTACGGCAGCCCCAGAGACCACCATGTCATCTGTTGGTGAGACAGCTGAGGACTGCTCACCTCGGGAGGGACAGCACCACCTCCAGAGCTCTGACAGCCTCTCGGAGGGGGTGGTAAGGCCAGAACTTGTTGAGAATTAGAAGTTTGATATATATAAGGTGGGTCTTTCAACGTGAGAACGTGGGGTGGGAGTCTTGATTAGGACTGGGTGAGGACAGGCAGGATTGGTGGAAACTGCAAGGCTACGATTTTGAGGGATTCAGAGGCTGGGTGTAAAGTGGGGGTTGAGTTTACATTCATGGAAGAGTTGAGGGCTCTTTGGGGAAGTTGCTGTAATGAATAGTCAGTGCTAGTGACGGCAGGGGCTGAGTGCTGAGGCTTGTTGATGTTGCGGCCAGGTGTGGCTTCTAGTCTGCATCTGTGGTGAGCGTGTGGCAGTGCTCGGTTCTCACGCACGCATCTGGTTTGGGTTCCGTTTCATCCCCTCACTGGGCCTCTTGCCCCTTGTTACGCTGTCTCCACGGGCAGCTTCTGATGCAGGCGATTCTGACAGGTGGCTGTGTTGCTGGGTTCACCCCTTCTGAGGTTTGGGTGTTGTTTCCCTCCGGTCTAATTGCAGGCTGTACCTCACTTTATTGTGCTTTGCTTTACCGTGCTTCACAGATACTGTGTTTCCTACGAGTTGGAGGTCTGCGGCAGCCCTCTGTCAAGCAGACCTTGCAGCACCATTTTCCCAGCAGCGTCTGCTCACTTCAGGTCTCGGTGTCACATTTTGGTACTTCTCCCAATATTTCAGACCTTTTCAATATTATTATATTTGTTATAAATACAAAACTTAACGGATGAGGAATTGCTTCTTACGGATGAGCAAAGTGGTTTCTTGAGATGGAATCTACTCGTGAAGACGCTGTGAAGATTGCTGAAATGACAGCGGAGGATTTAAATATTGCATAAACTTAGCAGCAGGGTTTGAGAGGATTGATTCCAATTTTGAAAGAAGTTCTCCTGTGGGTAAAATGCTGTCGAACAGCATTGCCTGCTAGAGAAATCATTCGTGAAAGGAAGAGTCAATCGATGCGGCGGACATCATTGTTGTCTGTTTTAAGAAATGGCCACGGCCACCCCTGCTTTCAGCATCCACCATCCTGATCAGTCAGCGGCCACCAACACCAAGGCAAGACCCTCCACCAGCACGAAGATTATGCCTCGCCGAAGGCTCAGATGATGGTCAGCATTTTTTAACAATAAAATATTTTTAATTAAGGTATGTACATTGTCTTTTTAGACATAATGCTGTTGCACACTTAACAGACTACAGGATAGTTATATGGTGTAGTGTAGAGGACACATAACTTCTACACGCATTAGGAAACCAGAAAATTCATGTGACTCACTTTATTGTGGTGGTGTGGTGGTCTGGGACAAAGCCCACCGTATCTCTGCGGTGTGCTTGTATTCCTCAATTGGGAAGTCTGTTGGGACTTGAAATAGTAAAGCTGGTCATAACTGTCCTGGTTTTGGATGACTAGGAATAGAAAATTGAGTTAAAGACTAAGAATTCAGCATATTTATGGAGTAGATTATCTAGTTTTTGTTTTAAAATGTATATTTCATATTTATATACTTGTAAAAAATTGGAATGCCTCCTTCCCTTGTTGAAGTAATTAACACGATTTAAGAAAAAGTTTCACTATAACCAACTTATATCTTTAGTTAATTAGAAGAGTTCATAGTAAATATTGATTATGTTTTTGTTGGCTGACCATCTGATACAGATTGTCAAAGACGTTCCCTAAATTTGCATTTTTACCTGTCAGATGATTCATGGGCTTATCATGAGACTCCAAGCACCTTGCCTCATTTATTTTAGGTAAATATAGAATCCTCTCATATTTTTAACTGTGCTACAGAATTAATTTTACAATGTTAAAAGCACATTTTCAAAATATACTTTTTGTAAGAATTTTTTTTTATTAAACTGAGCCTTCCTGACAGTGTCTTGGCCATGAGTGGGCGCTAGGGAATGGAAGGCATCCTGGAGGAGCTAGGCTGGTGCACGCAGTGACCACGGGCCAGTCCTGTCCCCAGCTGGCCCCTCTGTGTTCCTCAGCTGGACTTTCCCTTTATATTTAGACAAGCTCCTGGTACAACTGGTCAAGAGAAGAAAAGACTACACAAGGAAACCATGCTGAATGCAAAGGGAGCAATAACTCCAAAAAGTAGAGATTAAAAACTTAGAGTATTCCTGTTAGAAAATAGGCGCGACGACACCCTTCAGACCTCAAGGAGGTGAGGAGCTGTGAAGATCTTTTGGTGGTAGTGATGGAGCTTGAGTTAAACATCTGGAAGGAAGTAGGAAGACAAGTTAATAAACCAGGAGAAGTCGTTTGTAAACTATGAAACCAACGAAGAATTCTTATCAAAAGTTTATAGAGAACTTCTTCAAACCAGGGAAAGCACAAACAAAAGCCATGGCAGGAATTTCACAGAAATGAGTCGCATATACGGCCAGTTAACATTAATACGCAGAGAAATGTGAATCAAGACCATACGGAAATACTATTTTTTATATATTTTTACTTCGTAAAACTTTAGAAAGTGTGACAGTGTTGAACATGACCCCGTGGGTTGACGGGACCCCGTGCACACCACTGGTGCATGGTGAATTGGGGCAGCCCTTGGAAATGAGTTCGCGCTGCCTCTTAAGGGTGGGTTGCTTACTTTTACACTCTTGACCCAGCAGGCCCACTCCTGGGTGCATAACTAAGACAAACCCTTCATGTTTTGTGACACAAAAAGGAAAGCGTAGCATAACGAATGTCCACGAGGTTTCCCCCCTTCCTTGTTAGCAGCATGTCATGATTCGTGTTTCATTTCTGTCCCTAATCCCAGACTTTTTTTTTTGATATGGCAAATCCCAGACTTCACCCATATATATACTTCAGTAAAAAAAAAATAAGGGCTTAATGTAATTATCGTAACTTATAAATTTATGGTTCCTTATAATCATCTAATGTCCAGTCTGTGTTCACTCTTTCCTGATTGTCTCAAAATGTCTTTTTTCAGTTAGTTTTTTCAAAATAGTATTCCAGCAGGTCCAAACATTACATTTGGTTGCTGTATCTTCTAAGTCTCTTAATTTAGAATCATTTCCCTTCTCTTTTTTCATTTTATGCCATTTATTTGTAAAGAAACTTAGAGTTTTGTCTATTGTAATTTTCCAGATTCTGGACTTGGCTGGTTTTATTTTTTTTTTTGGTGGTGTTGCTTTTCTGGCTGCGTTGGGTCTTCGTTGCTGCGCGCGGCCTTTCTCTAGTTGCAGTGAGTGGGGGCTACTCTTCCTTGTGGTGCGCGGGTTTCTCATTGCAGTGGCTTCTCTTGTTGCGGAGCATGGGCTCTAGACGCACGGGCTTCAGTAGTTGCAGCATGCAGGCTCAGTAGCTGTGATACGTGGGCTCTAGGGCACATGGGCTTCAGTAGTTGTGGCGCATGGGCTCAGTAGTTGTGGCACACGGGCTTAGTTGCTCTGCAGCATGTGGGATCTTCCCGGACCAGGGATGGAACCCGTGTCCCCTGCATTGGCAGGCGGATTCTTAACCACTGCACCACAGGGAAGCCCCAATGTACATGGTTTTGATGAAGATGTTCTCTGTCCCTTGTGCTCCCTATAGTCTAGTGATTAGACCTGTGGGGTGGGGTGGATTTAAGGCCCAGCGTTGGTGCAGGACTACAGCAAAGGTGAGGCTCTCTCAGGAGGTGCCTGGTATCTGGCTGTTGCGGACATAGGTGATTTTCTGATCCTTCCGTGGGCAGACTCCCATCTGCCGCTCACCTAGCGCTCAGCGTCTGTCAAGGGATGCTGCCCAGCCTCAACGTTTCCATTATAGTTTACACAGTGGTGATTTTCTCATTCTGTTATACCTTCATTTATTATCTTATAGAGGGACTTGGCTTTTCTGGAATCCTTATAGAGGGACTTGGCTTTTCTGAAATTCCAGTTCCTGTAGAACCTTTTTTTTTTTTTAATTAATTTTCAGACTGAGCTATGCTCTGCTCACCAGAGGTGACCACTGGGGTTTTATGAGCTCATGGATCTTTAACTATTTCACATTATTCTTTTTGATTCTCAAATTGTCCCATCTTTGGCCAGCAGGAGCCCTCTGGGGGTCCCGTGTGCCTCTCTTGGGACCCTCCTCACCTTGAATGGTATCTTTGCTCTCAGGGGACTACTTAGCTTAGGCCGGCTGGAGACTAGCCACCTCTCCACAGGGGCTCTGGTCCTGTTGGTGAGGCAGGCCCGCTACTATCTGGGGAGACCGATTGGTGGCAGTTGCTAAACTAGTGAGATCAGTGTAGATAAACTTATTGATGTGAGATTTTTAAAAAGAAACTCAAGGGTAGAACTGGAAGCTTATTAGGCAGAATGCATAACTTCCCTCCCTGAATGCCCCAGAAGGTCAAGAAATCTCTATTCATAAAAGTCACTTGTTGAGTCTTGCGTCCGTAGGCAGACTTTCTAACTGGGTGGGAAGGCACTGAAGAGGGCAGTGATCCAGCGCGCAGAGGGCGGTGACCCTGAACATTTTCCCGTTTGGGCCATTTTACACGTTTGTCTCGCTTATTCTTCTTGGCCACTCTTTGGGACAGAGCTGTCAGTGTTCTGGTTTTATGGTTGGGGACCAGGGACCGGAGTGCCATGACCTGCTTGAGGTTTCCTGACTGGCACCCAGTGACATGGGGTCGGCCTCGGGCCTTGAGTGCTGTGGACACGGGGTTTTCAGTGACCACTGGGCCTGGTGTAGAGGGCTCTGAGCCCCGCACCTGGGGCCCGGTGGTGTTGGCTCCTGTTGCCTGAGGAGCTGAGAAGAGGCAGGTACTAGAAAGGATCCTGCAGGTGGGGGGCCCCAGAGGAGACTGGGCAGGAGGCTGGGGAGGACGGTGGGGCGCCTGGCGCAGAGCGCCCCCTGGGCAGGTCATGTGGACCGACGCTGCCATCTGACGCTTTCCTTTCTCAGCTGCAGAGGTGAAGTGTGACATGGTGTGGCGTGGTCATCCCAGGCAGTCACAATGGCTAAGGATCCAGGCCCCGACAGTCAAATTGCAGTGCTGAGAATGCTGCCCGGGGACCTGCTTCCAGGAGGGCACAGTTGGTGCTGGGCTTCCGAAGCAGGGAGTTGGGGCTCCGAGGTGGGCAGGTGTTCTAACAATGCTCACTTTGTATAGGTTGGAAGATGCAGAAATCCAGAGGAAAAATCACTGTGTTTCCAATGGCTCCCATCCACATGTGGGATATGGTGGGATCAGTGAGAAGAGAAGGAAGTCGATGAGAGATGGAGCTGGTCTGTGAAGAGAGAGGATGAGCTGCTGTCTACTGACCACCTAATACACCCCGTACACGCACACACACCACAAACATGCGTATAACACACGTGCACACCACACGTACACACCATGCACATGCTTACAGCACACATGGTCACATGATGTGCTCATGCACACGTACCCATGCACGACACGTGTGCTCGTACACGCATAAGCCCTGGCCCCTCCCACTGGGTTCAGGGGCAGTGGCATCTACAGGTGGGTAGGGAGGTGTGGCCAGAGCTGTCACACCTGGGCACCACTGAGGACAGTGGAGAGGTGGCCTTTGCCTTAGGTCATGAGGGGCAAGTGTGAGTGTGTGGAGGCAGGATGTTCCAGGGTGAAAGCAGCTCTTTCTGGCTCTGGGAACCTGGTGAGCACTGCCCAGCACCTGTCTTCACGTAGGGGGAGCCACCCCCAACCCCGGGAGCCTGGGAAGGGGCCTGAGAGCAGCCCCGGCTTCTCCCCGAATTATAACCCATTCCCTGTATGGGCTCCAGCCTGCTGCACAAAAACCTTTATCTGGGGGCTGTGACCCCTTTTACCCGCGACGACTCCTCCTTGCCACTGGCTGTTCTAATTCCCACGCTGCCGTGGCGCAGGGGCGTGGAGGGGGAGAGTGGGGGCGGCCTGAGCTCATCCCCCACCTGTGCAGGTGATGCTGGCTGTGGGCGTCTGCCCAGCAGAGCCGGTCCCTTGGAGACACAGGGCCTGGCGTTTCCTTTAACACGGTCGCAACCCTGTAATCCACTGCTGCGGCTCCAGGCGTGGGGGCTGCAGTGAGGCCTGTGGCCAGCGCCGCCCGCCACCGCCGCGGCGCCCTGGCTGCTGACTCACGCTCCTCCTTCCCCCTTCCCCACCCCCAGCGCTGGCCAGCAGCTGCAGGGGGGTGGCCGCAGGCTGGTGGGGGACAGGGTGAGGGCGGGGGCCCAGAGCACCTGCACATGGCAGGAGACTTACTGTTGCGCACTGTTGGCTGGAAGTAATCAACTGTATTTAAAGAGAAGGTGGATTTTTAGAGTTAAAAACTCCCAGCAGCTTGCTGATCTGTGCTGGGAGCGACTCTCCTGGCTCCGCTGGGAAGAGGCTGCAGGTCTGGGGGGAGGGGGGCAAGCGCCTGCTGAGCCGCGCCTCTCCTGCTCTGGGGGAGGGGGTTCCCTGAGCACAGCCGCCCTGGGGTGGAGGGTGGCCCCTTGAGGAGGTGTGACCTCATGGCATCTCCCATCCTCTGCTGTCTGCTGGCCGTCCTGGTCGGAGGGCCCATGTGGATGGCAGCCGATAAGGGCTTAGCCGTATGTCATGGGAAGTAGCTGTCCCCCCACTTTGAGGGTCCTTAGGTTTATTTCCTAACCTCTGCCAGTGCCAGGCCACATAGGCTTTTATTTTGTGTGTGGGTATTTTATTTCCGTGTTTTCATAACCTTGATTATTTCATACAGGTAACGTACACACGATTCAAAAGGCCATGCAGAGAAGATGTACGGGGAGGGTCAGGCCTCCTCCCACCCCTCCTGTTACTTGGTGCTCATTGGCGGTATTCTGTGCACGTTCAAGTGTTTGTCAGATGTGAGCTTTACAGCTGCAGTAGGTGCTAGAGCGGGGAGGAAGCCTGTGGGTCAGGGACACGTGGGTATTGGGCCACCCTGTCCCCCAGACCTGTTTCAGGGGCTCAGCAGGCAAGCAGGCTGGCGTGGCCACTGGAGAGCTCCCGGGAGTGGGGGCCACAGGGCAGATCACCGTCTCCTGTCAGTGTGTTCTTAAAGAGAGCTCTTTTTCTCCTGGTGGTAAAGTGTCTGCATGTTGTAGGGAATTCGGACAATACCTAAAGATACAGAAAAGAAAATCAAACTGCTTGTGATCCTGCTACCCAGAGACAACCACAGAGGCTTAATGGACTTCCTTTTATACATACACACACGTCTTTGTGTGTGTGTTTTCTTAGAAGACTGAACCTGTACTATGCACAAAAGCTGCATGTCCTCTGTCAGTTCTGTAGTATATTGAAAGCTTTCCTCGCATCACTGCAGCCCCTCTGCAGACGCTTGCATTTGGTGGCATCCGCATCAGGCTTACTCTGACCACCCTGTGGCCAGGCTTTGGCCGTTCCCGTCTCCTTTGCCCCACCCTGCTTCCTCTGTGGCTCTAGGGCCCCACAGGGGCCCGCCATCCCTCCCTGGCCACGTGAGCAGGTAGTTTGGGGCTGGCATCTGTTCTGATTGGTCAGTGCCCAGCCCTGCCCCATGACCTAAACTGCTGCAAAAAGTACCACAAACTGGGTGGCTTAGATCAACAGAAATAAATCCTCCCGTAGTTGTGCAGTCGTAAGTCCAGGATCAGGGTGTTGTGGGGCTGCATTCCCTTTGGGACTCTGGGTA